>NC_046653.1:6237780-6871947 GCF_900324485.2 Mastacembelus armatus | reverse complement strand
TAATGCTGTTCCTTTGATTCCAGTCTCTGTGATAAAAATGCTGTGGTCAATAATGTCAAATGCTGCACTAAGGTCTAGGAGGACAAGTATCGAAACAAGTCCATTATCTGAGGCTAAGAGAAGATCGTTGGTAACTTTCAACAGTGCTGTTTCTGTACTATGATGTGCTCTAAATCCTGATTGAAAATCTTCAAATAGTTCATTTCAGTGTAAGTGGTCTGATAGCTGCTTAGCAACAGCTTTTTCTAGGATTTTAGAAATAAATGGTAGGTTGGATATTGGTCTATAATTAGCCAAGACTCCTGGATCAAGACTAGACTTTTTGAGTAAGGGTTTGAATACTGCAGTCTTAAAGGCCTGTGGTACGTAGCCTGATACTAGAGATACATTTACCAAGTCTAATAAAGATGAGTTAATTAATGGCAGGGTGTCTTTAAGCAGTCTAGTCAGGATGGGGTCTAAGAGACATGTTGATGATTTAGATGAAGCAACTACTGATGTGAATTCAGAGAGATCTATGGGAGAGAAGCAGTCTAAACATAGCTGAGGTCCTACAGATGATTCAAGAGCTACTGTAGTAGAAGATTCATTTATGGCAGCTATAGGAAGCATCTGATGAATTTTATCTCTAATAGTTGTGATTTTATTTGTAAAGAAACTCATAAAGTCATCACTGCTGAGAGCTAAGGGAACACTGGGCTCAACAGAGCTGTGACTTTTTGTCAGCCTGGCTACAGTGCTGAAAAGAAACCTGGGATTGTTCTTATTTTCCTCTATTAGTGATGAATAGTATGCAGTTCTGGCTTTATGGAGAGCTTTTATATATATTAATAGACTGTTTTACCAGGCTAGATAAAATTCTTCTAAATTTGTGGAACGCTACTTCCTTTCCAGCCTTCATGATGCCTGCTTTAAGGTACGAATATGTAAATTATACCATGGGGCTAGTCTCCTCTGATTCACTAACTTCGTTAGGTTAGGTAACCATGAAAGAGACTTTAAAGGGAACTCCCATTGATTTTACTCATCAAAGTATGTTTACTAAATAAATGAATACTAAAAGATGTACAAAATCTGGAGGTGTTGAGTGAGAAAGAAATGAACATATACACAATGAACATATACACATACAGCTCTGTATCCCAAGGTTCGGTTTAGGTTAGATTAGCTGCTACTGGGGTAGCAAGCCTGAGTCTCAGACTGAATTGTTAATGGTCGATGCATGGTAGTGTAGTGATACCCCAGCAAAGTACTCTTTTAAGCAGTTCTTAGGTAGGTTTTGAAATATAGAAAATATGTGTAAGGCTTCCTTTCAGGTCTAAGGATTTCAGTTCATTGTTTTATGACCCACAGCTTTACTGTTTTGCTTCATTCTCACTCCTCTTATTGATGTTGTTTCCACCCAGAGAAGGCAGCTGTGTGGAGTGAAAAAGCACTGATAAACTGTTGTTATGCTACCTGCTCAAAGCCAAGGAGCAGACACAAAAAGTTAATGAAAAAGCTTTTGAACATTGTGGAGAAGCAGGTGAAGAGCCAGATATTGTTCTCGGAAGTTAGTAGAGACCCAAACGAATGTCACTACTGAAAAGAAGCGTTAGTTGTTGAAATGTGACGCTTTATTAGGTGAAATGTGTGTTTAAAACTTGTTTCTTTGCCCCCAAGTATGCAAAATAGGTGCTTTAAATCCACTCCTGACCAGCTTTTGACCCCCCAGTATTTGACATGCACACATTCCTATCCTCCAGTCATTGTTGGCCTATACCATTGCAGTGACCAAAGCTTCACAAAGAATGGAGAAAATGGCTAGCTGGATGTTTGGCTTTATTAATGAGCCACATCTAATCGTATAGCTGGTTGTTCATTGTCAGTGCAATTGGCAGTATTAGTGAACATTTTAGATTACAGGAAATCTTTGATTCAATGTTAGTGTTCAAAATTCTGTTTAATGGAGCTTTAATCATATTCTCCACCTTGGGCTAAGTTGTGTGTGTGCAGTGGAGTGACTTGGCCATGGCACTAGCTGTACATTTCACAGCAGGCAATGGGAAATGAGGTCTAATCGGAGGGATATTAAAGTCACAACAGACAGCTCCTGCTATTAAGGCCTGTCAGCCCTGGCCTCCTCCCTCACCTTGATATCTCTCAGTCTCTGAATATTTATGTGCCTACATCATGGGCTACTTACATGTGCAGGGTGTGCATGTTCCTTTGTGTGTGCGTGCTGGTGCATCAAGCTATAAATGTATCATCACAGTAGCTCCTCAAGGTCTATGAATGTATTATGTGCATGTCTGTCACTTACGCAGTCCACCTTTCTGTCCTCTGATCACCAGGTAGAGTGGGAGCGAGGCTGCTCACAGGCCAGAGCAAACCCGTCAACATGGATGTGGATGAGGAGGAGAATATGAGTGAGTCAAGTCAGATTTTTCCAATTTCTCAGTCTCTATCCTGCTGTCTGTGCAATAACTGGTCTCCACTTTTAAATGTCCACCCATATTTATGTGCCCCCTCTTTCTTTCTGCCTGCATGTCTTCCCTTGTATGTCCTGTCCTTCTCTGGTGTGTAATCAGTGTAAGCACATTTTACTCTTATATTAGGCCTTGTATTAGCCCACGTAATATAAAGCAAGCCAACCTGCAGTAAACACAAATCTTATCAAAGCACATGCAAACCAGTTTCACAAAAATACTATTTACATTTGTTGTGTTGCTAATTATATACTCACTTAGCTGCCTCTCCATGAGCATGATGCCAGCTATCATTTGTCCTTACCTGAACCTGATGACATTAAGCAGCACACAAATGCACTCGGCTGATGTTACTGAAGCATTTTAGGGAAAAATGAATGACAACGTCTGAGATGCTTCAGGTCATATTACAGATTCCCTCAACCTCCATTTCTCTCCTTTGAAAATCCTCTCCACTCCAGCTTTTTGAACTTTAATTAGACATTTTGGTGTGAATTCAGCAAGAAGGTATGGAAAAACATGATTGAATGTTTCCCTTCACCTTAACAATTCTGAACTCAGATTCAAAGAGTCTGTCATCCCAGCAGTGCCCTAACCTGCAATACAAATGAACAGTTTTTAATGTAGTGTCATACTTTGTGTTTTTGCATGGAGGTGAAGCATGTTGTTAAGTCAGGCAGAGTTGCAAAATAGCCTTTGTTGTCTGTGAAGCCTCAGTCTACCGCCAGTCATGAGATATATCTACAGATAAAACACAGGACAACTTCACAGAAGCATATTTTTTTAATACCAAGGGAACACCAGAGGAACACATTAAAGAAGCTTTACTTTTATGTGACAACCTCAGCAGCTTTTGAAAATCTTTAATCACATGAATCATCCCAAATCAAAATCCCAACAAACAAGTTACACTTAAAATTAACTTGTGAAAAACAGACTTCTTGTCTGCAATGCCAAAGGGCTTTTAGCTCTGAAAGATCCAAACATATGTGTTTTTTTGTTGTTTTTTTTTTTTGTTTTTTTTGCACTGCGTAACTAATGGATGCTGACTACAGAAATGCCAGCATGAAAATGGCCACAACTGCATGTTTGTGGCATAATTCAGCGCATGATGTCATAGCTGTTGCTTTATGTCTTTTGTACTCTGATCTGGTCTAAGAGTCTGGAGTATTACTGGATATCCTTCATCCTGAAAAAAGTCATTGTACTATAAAATGGTGTCAATTGTAACTCTTTAGAGAAAGCTTCGATTTATAACTGGGAAGGAACTCCAGTTTTTTCTGCACACATTATATTCACTGCTTTACCTGTGCAGCATGCTAGAATTATTAGAATAATTATATGTTTACTTTTTTTTTTTTGCTTGTTTGCCTTTAAATGCAACAAAGATAACACTAGGAAAATCATTATCAAAATGACTGTATTTAACTGTATTAGTCATAATATTTAAGTCCTAAAATATATGGCTAAAATATAAGCGCTATGCATTTAATCTTCTGCACAGATGATTTATCACCTATAGTACAATAATGGGTATATTTAAATATAACTCATTTAGAAAATTTGTTTTTCAAAATTGCTCCACTAATAAAACAGTATCTGTGGTTTAAACTCATTGGCTGAGAGCCTGCCGACAAATTTCACCATATAATCATGTTGATAGGTGATAGTTCTTGAGTATTATTGCACACAGTAATAGGCATTTCCCTCGTTTTTACTTTTGCAAAACTTACATACCAATTTGCAGAAAGCAAATGTACACCAAAAACAGTGCACGTATTCAGAGCTCAAACTGAAATAGGCTTTTTGTGATCTTAGGTATACATGGTTTTTGTTTTTTTGGGGTTTTTTTTGTTTTGCTTGGTTTTCTTGGCTTGACACATCTGAATTGTAGTATGCAGATGGTAGCAGCATGTCAGTACATATTGCAACTTAAAACACTGCTCTCTGACAAGCTCCATGGGGGGCATCTCAGAGACAGAGGGTCTTACAAATGACACCTATTTAGAGTTTCCTCATTTTACATATGACAGTCATTCTTTTCAAAAATGGGTAAGCTGCATTTTAACTTCCCACTGTGTCACCAGTCAAGCCTTTAGGATCCTGCAGTAGGTGGAGTCTTCTCCTTCTCCCTCTTTGATGTAATCTATTTGCCTGGTCCTCAGCTCCTCCCCTTGCACTCTTCCCTTGCACTCCCTCAACCCAGCCTACAATCCCACTCATGCACACTGCGGCCTCTCTTTCTCTTGAGTACCGCAAGGAGTAACCTATCAAGCCTTTGCTGAAGGATGTTATAAATGAAAATTTTTGCCAATATTCCATCCACTTTGCTAACTGGATTCAGTGATATGTGTTCCCTTGTACATTATATTTCAGAACCTGCAGTTTAAAACTGAACACTTAAATGGACCTGATTTCTCTATAGGTACTCAAGCGATTAAAAATTGATCGAATGGATGAGAAACAGCTCTTTGTGTGTTTGTGAATCTATGTTGAGTATTGATATGTGTGCTCCTATTTGTATGCATTTATGTTTGAGACCCATAACACTGTGCAGCTTGAAAAGTGTACAGTAGTGGTTTTTTTTTGGGGGGGGGGGGTTAAATATTGTGCTGTCGCTTTAGGTTGACCATTAGGACTACCTACATAAACTACAGTCCTAATTACGATATTAAGAGATTGATTTCAAAATACCATGAGTATAGTCCAAAAATTCTCGATACCGTTTGGAATATACTAAGGTACATCTTTAAGCACTGCATTTGTTTAGAACAGATTTGTTGGTTGTACTATTTGTATGTAGATTATATTAGTAGACTGTAGTTTGCATGTTCAGTCAAAGGCACCTTTCTCTTGCTGTGATAAAGGAACACAAATCATTGGTTCAGTTCCAAAGAGTGATAAAGGAATCTATAAATTTTGCATTTACAAGGTCCTGCAACGAAGGCATTGTAAGTTACTCTTTCTGGGCACCGCAGGTTCAAGCAGCACCGACGTTAAGGAAAACCGAAACCTGGACAACGTGTCCTGCAAAGACGGGGTGGGAGTGGCCGAACAGCTCCCCAATGGAAGCGGCCTGAGCAGTCGAAAGCGCCCCCTAGAGGAGGGAAACAATGGTCACACACACTCGAAGTTCCGGGCTAAGAAGCGTAAGAAAACACCAGGGCCAGTCCTGCCCAAGAATGCTCTGATGCAGCTGAACGAAATCAAACCAGGTCTACAGTACAAACTACTGTCTCAGACAGGACCGGTCCATGCACCAGTTTTTGTGATGACTGTGGAGGTCAATGGACAGATGTTTGAGGGCATGGGTCCAACTAAGAAGAAGGCTAAATTGAATGCAGCTGAGAAAGCATTGCGTTCCTTCGTTCAGTTCCCTAATGCCTCTGAGGCACACCTGGCCATGGGGCGAACATTGACGGTGAACACAGACTTTACGTCTGACCAGGCTGACTTCCCGGACATGCTCTTCAATGGCTTTGAGACCCCAGCTGCATCAGAAGAATCCTACTATCTAGGCTCCAATGGTAGCAGCTCCTTAAACTCACTAGGGGAGTACCCACTACCGACACCACCTGGCAGCAACCTTGTCCAGGCCCCACTGCCCCCTCCATCGGCATTCAGCTCTCCCTCCAGTGGCAAAAACCCAGTCATGATTCTAAATGAGCTCAGGCCAGGTCTCAAATATGACTTTGTCTCAGAGAGCGGGGAAAGTCATGCCAAGAATTTTGTGATGTCAGTGACAGTGGATGCACAGACGTTTGAAGGCTCAGGGCGCAACAAGAAGCTGGCTAAAGCCCGGGCAGCACAGGCCGCCCTCTCAGCTCTCTTCAACATGCAGCTAGACCAGACACCATCCCGGCAACCCATACCAAGAGAAGGATTACAGCTTCACCTGCCACAGGTAAGAATTTTTTAAAATAAATTCTCATATTGCATATTTCTCACAAGAGAAACAACAATTTCAATTATTTTGCAAGGGTGCTTAGCTATTGGGACCACAAAATTTGTCAACAATGCTCACAGGTTTTACCCTTGCATCACAGCTCAAATATTTTATGTATTAAGTAGGATACACAAAGCACTTGTGCGTCCTCACAGTACTACAACAGTAGTCGTACTATGGAGTATTTGATTTGGGTATGCGTTAAATATTACGAATATCTATCTTGATCAATGATTTCGTGCAGCAGATCCTTGGTCTACTGTCTTTATCACCTCCCTTTGGAGAAGAATGCAGAGACGTATCAATCATAATCACTTATTAAATACTGTGTTCATCAAAGCTGCCAATGGAACATTTACTTGACCTTGTCAGCCATGACTAGACTTCAAACTCAAAGTGAAAGTTAAGAAGACAGAAAGTGAGATCACAAAGACGACCAGGTTTTATAAGCAGAGCTTTAAAGCTGTGAAATATAATATTCGATCCAGATGAAAATGATCAAAATGCCAGTGCTTAGTCTCCCGAGTTAATGTTCATTTTTTGTCTTAGTAAAGCACAGAACTTTCAGATGACTTTTACATTTCTGGCTAATGAATACTAGGTTTGGATGGCTGTTGATGAAATTGTGTCATTATGCAGTGGTACATTCTGACAGTGGAAACCAGAACTAAACAGGAAAGCATTCTCTTGGACCGTTTGGTTTGCAAAGGGGTCCACTCCAAACCTCTCCAGCTGCCAAACTCTGCTGTTCTACCAACTTATCATTAAAATCTCATTCACGTCAGGTTTGCAGTGACTAAAGGCAGGTGCTTGCTTTAGATGCCACTGTAGAGGTGACTGTCAACAGCCATGCCAGTGTGTGAAGAGAGATAACGCAGTCAGCAGAGCTAATCAGCATGACACACTGTCAACAGTCCCCTCCTCAAAGCCTTTTTTCATTCTTTAGTCACTCTCTCCACTTGTCAACTGATTCATTCGACAAGCACCCCATTTTAACAATAGTGACCCCCGCTAATTGCTCTATTAATTCTCTGCCGGTTGGTATTTCATTTCTCTTGCCTGTTTCCCTCTGGCAAGGCACATGTGGGGAAAATGGTTTGGATTCCACATCTGTTGCAAAAAGATTAAGTTTAGTTTTATATTATTTAGTTTAAATTCCAAACAGAAGTCATCATTGTTTTTCTTTTTTTCGTTCCTGAAAGGGAAAAATAAATTGGACACGATTTTTTTTTCTAAGACTAAAAGTAAGTGATCAGTGCTTTCAGAAATTAACTGTCATTTCTAGACCATATTATGACCTTGGCATTCGAAAGTCAAATGATGTAGTTACGAGTGAGTGACTCTGAAGTAGCAGGGACGTAATATTGGACTAATCTCTTTAATTTGTGGTCATCCAGCCGTCTTCTCCCCTCTTGGTTGTTGTCATTTTCCATCACATTAACAATGGATAAAGAGCAAGTGAGAAGAGCAGGATGTCCGAGAACAAAGATGTGTGAGGTCCACTTTTAGGTTTCCCAGGAGATGGGATTGTAGTATTAAATGATGTGAAAAGTTGATAAATGCTTTGTTCACAGCTCATGCTTAGGTTTTCTTATTTGATTTTTGCTTTTTGTGAGGCATTGTCAGGAGGGAGATGATAAATAATAACTGTCATGCCAAACTCAAACAGAGTTGAAAGATGTTAGGTATACCTCAGGGGGTCAACCCAGTTTCACTTGTTGCCATTCCAATGCACTGAATCTTGTTTGTAGCTGAATGTGAACAGTGTGACAGGTACATGGTGCTCTAGGGGAGAATAACATCAGACACGCTTTGTAAGCTGACATATCTGATGCAAGTTTGTGTTTGTGTGTCTGTATCTTCCTGTGTGTGTGTGTGTACGTGCGTGTGCATGATTCCAGGTTCTGGCTGATGCTGTCTCTCGTCTGGTTGTGGATAAGTTCAGTGAGCTGACAGACAACTTCACCTCCCCCCATGCGCGACGGAAAGTCCTTGCAGGGGTCGTCATGACAACAGGTAGATTCGGGGGAAGATACGGCTGGTGTTTTAATGTTTCCACGCCAGTCAATATTTGTGTGTTCTTCAATGTAAAGTCGGATTGTTAATCCAGAAAGAAATACACAGTATTCAAATTGACAATATTGTGCTGTATATGTATATGTATATGTATATATGTATGTATGTGCTGTATATGTATTATACAGCAACAACTTTAGTTGAGACTCACAGTTTCACTATCAGTGAAATGTAACCTTCACTTATATTAAAATACTGTAGTTAGGTGTGAATTTAAGGTACTTTCTGTGTTTTCCTTTCATACACTTTTATGCTTCTACACCACTACAGTACTTAAAACATATTTTAATGCAAAACAAATGATGAGCTTAACAACTATGTTGAAAAAAACTGCTCAAAAGTACATAAAATGCATACAACAACAAAAATACATCAGTATGCATCAAATGCATCTGTAGTTCTCCTCACTATTAGGCCCTCAGCTTTATTGTAGTGGTTCACTCTCAGTATTGTTTTCAGCTGTAACAGGCATTTGTTTTATACGAGAGAGCTCTAAAAACCCACTGTGTGCTACCTGTTTGGGAACAAACAGCAGACATATACAGTTGGAGACTACCTGGTGTGCATAGTGGAGCATTTAACAGCAAAAGATCCAGAAAATTCTCTCCCTCCCACTTGTCAACTTACCGTTCATGGTGTTTTTGCTACAGGAACAACTTTCTAAACTGATTATTGCACTCTAACCTCTCAAGGGCATAAAATCATAAGTACAGTATGTACTTTGACATTGTGCGTCCATTAAACTAATATGTCTTTGTTCCCTCCACCCTCCCACCTCCACAACAGGGACAGATGTGAAAGAAGCACAGGTCATTTGTGTCTCCACAGGAACCAAATGCATCAACGGTGAGTACATGAGCGACCGCGGCTTGGCACTCAATGACTGCCATGCTGAGATAATCGCCCGACGCTCCCTCATCAGGTACCTTTACACGCAGCTGGAGTTCTTCCTCAGGTCAGTGTACAGTGTGAAATGAGTTTTCTATAAATACAGTTCAGTGTTTTGCTGTTGTGTTGGGAAGTTGCTAATCTAATCAAACTTATTTACACTGCTCTTTGCTTTATCTAGTTTAATTGTTTTTATGTCCAGTTTAATGAACTGTAATGAAAAAATGTAAATGTAGTTTTAGTTCTGTTTGTGAGCCCCTTATTGAATTTGCCATTTTTCTGTTGTCATAGCAACAACAGGGAGGACCACCACAAGTCGATATTCGTACAGTGTGACAAGGGAGGCTACAGGTTAAAGGACAATGTTCAGTTCCACCTCTACATCAGCACGTCGCCCTGCGGAGACGCCAGGATCTTCTCTCCACACGAGGCCGGTGTGGAAGGTACACAGCGATCGCATCCATGTGCTTTCTCATTCCAGCCACAGCTGTCCTCCTCAGCTCAGCTGACAGACTCAGCTGGTCTCTTCTTAGTTCAGAATGCCTTTTCGACAACAATTTATTTAATTAAATTTATAGGTTCTTCTATTATGCTTGGTTTCATTTAATTAGAATTTCACTCCGATGTCCAAATACGCATTACAGACGCATTTAAACAAGGCTCTAGTAATTATAGCTTTTTGTCATTCTCTGTCTGTCTCCATCAGTCTTTCTCTCGCCCAGCTCACCCACACTGTCTGTCTGATTAACCTCCCTCTTACTCTTGTCAAAGTGTTTTCCGTTGCACATGGCAGACTGAATAGAAAACAGCCACATTCAATTAGTCACTGAATAGATGGCGCCTGTTGGTGGAACAGCAGAAAACATTGATAACATAATAATAAATAATAGGTTATGCTTGTGTGAAAGCCATTATTTGTTTTCTGATTTTCTATATGGAACCTTTGGTTTTTAACGGTGAGGAGTATATTGACAGGGATAAGAATTTTCCTCTACAACTGTATGTTTAAATGTTTAATAAACCTGTCATTAGACTACCATATTTTTCTTGACTCAGGGAGCCGGTTAACGATCTTTTGTAAGTTTTGTGCTTTTATGTACAGATTACTTTCTTATGTCTTGTGTTCCCATTGTTTCTTGCTCAGACCAAGGAGACAGACATCCCAACCGGAAAGCGCGGGGCCAGCTAAGGACCAAAATTGAGTCGGGGGAGGGAACCATCCCTGTTAGGTCCAGCAACACCATCCAGACCTGGGATGGAGTGCTGCAAGGAGAGAGGTTACTCACGATGTCATGCAGTGACAAGATCGCAAGGTAATTTGGTTAGAATTCATTTCAGTTTCAGCCCTTATTGTTAACTAGCACCAGCCTGGAAACAGGCAGAATCAGGTAGCCTGGCTCTATTCAAAGGTTGGAAACAGTGCACCTGCTACTCTGGCTCTAAAGCTCAGTGATCAACACATTTTTTGATAGTTCAATTTGTACAGAGATGGGCGACTCTTGGAAATATAGTCAATAAGCAAGTATACTGGTTGTAGGAGCTATTTGTTCTTGAATTTACATTTGTTAGCAAGAATTATTAGTTTGATTATTGTTCATTTGTTTGGTTTCTTTTGAATAGTTTTGACTGTATTGACCAATTTGCTAGTATATTAATTGTATATTAATTAAGTTTTATTATTTAAAAAACATGTTTATTTGCTTTTAGTTTTATTTTGCTATTTTGTTTGGTTTCATTTTGGTGGGTTCACTACAGGCACCTCAGGTGACCTGGGTATATACATAGGTAAGCAAGCAGAAGAAGAGGTGGCACCTGGCTGGTCAAATAGTCACTACACTGGTAGTCAAAATGTCAAACTAGTCCATTATGAAGAATATACGCTTTGCTTCATATGCACCAACCACAGTGTAGCTTTCAGGGTATCTGCATGTATGGTAAAGTGGTTAAAATATTATTATATATTATATATATAATATTATATATTATATTTCCATAATTCTTAAATAATTTCCCCCCCTTGCTCTAGACTTTTTCTGACTGTTTAGTGTATCAGTTTGTGTCAAAACCTAAATTAAATTGTTTCTTAAATCTTCCCATTCATATTCTACTGCTTTTCTGGGTTCAAGTCCATCCATCCATCCATCTTCTATACCCGCTTTTTCCTGGTTCAGGGTCACGGGGATCTGCTGGAGCCTATCCCAGCTCTCTCTCGGGTGGAAGGCAGGGGTACACCCTGGACAGGTCACCAGTCCATCACAGGGCCACATATAGACACACAAAGACAGACAACCTCACACACTCACACTCACTCCTACGGGCAATTTTAGAGTCACCAATCAACCTAACATGCATGTTTTTTGGACTGTGGGAGGAAACCGGAGTACCCGGAGTAAACCCACGCAAGCACAGGGAGAACATGCTGGGTTCAAGTCACATCAGTTAATACACTTTATTACTATTAATTATGTACATCTGGGAAATACTAACAAAACGTTAAGGTCACAACATTAATGTACTTAATGTATAATTATAGACGTCAAACAAACCCTGAACTTCATTCTTAAACCAGCATGAGCCATGTTTGGTGACTGTTCCTGTGCTTTATTTACTCATTTTGTGATGAATCACATTATTTCCATGCCTTGTCATTTTGAGTCTATCATTTTCTTCAGGGAGTGTCAGGGACAGCTGAATTGATGGGGCCATTTTTTTTTCAGGCAGATCATAGCGTCTTTAGTCTCTGTCCATGTTCAAGGCAACATTGTGCCTCCCTTGTCATGAACGATAAAACTTCTCCAATAACTCTTCTCACCAACCCGTTTCCTCCTCCTCCTCCCCGTCTTCCTTCATCCAGGATCATAATACCTTGCCTGAACGCACCGAGTGATTGAATGCGGAACGTGTATTTGATGAGGGAGATGTCTGTGTAGTGAATGCTGTTGAGGCTGTGTGAGAGGTGTTGTTGCCCTTTCAGCGTGTCAGTACTGGCACTAGTGGTTCAGATTTTGTGTGCTTGTTCGAAGTACAGGGATCCAAGTCAGTAGAGGGCAAAATAGGTTGGAGGACTGCACGTATAGTCTTGTGGGTTTTCTGGCCAGGCTTTACCAGATAACAAGGAATAACATGAGATATTTTAAAGTTTGCACTCCTTCCTTGATGGTGCATTAGAAACCTGACCCTTTGCAAGTTTTTCTTTTGCACTGTGAGTTAACAATATTGTAGGGGTCTGCCTTTTCACGACCCAACTATTAGAGAAGTGAAAAGCCTGCTGCCCACCTGCTTCTGTCCTCATCTGAGTGATTGTTAGCTGCAGGGCTGCTATTTAATACAGTCGCTGCCTGGCACACATTAGCCATGCCCTCTTTACACATTGTTTTCTCTCCTCTTATTTTCCTTTGATTACATGACCAGCCCCACAGTCTCAACAAGAACAAGCAGTTCTCTGCCTCATGGCTGTTGTTCCAAGCTATTTGAATGAGCTCATTAGCAAACAGGCAAAGCTCTTATGGGTTATTTCTCCTTTGTCCTGTTGTCTCTTATCATTTTATCTTTAAGAGCTTGATCACCTGGGCCTTCTGAATTGTTCTGACCTTGTTTTCTTGTTTGTGTGGGTGTGACTTTGTGTGTATGCTGTATATATGTGTGGAAATGCACAGCGCATGATAGTGAATAAAATAACAACAGAACCATGAAGATGTTTGATGGGAAAGAAATTCAATGCATCTGAAAACATAACTCAAAATGAGTATAATATGTGGGTGTCCCGCAGTGTCTTCAGCTATAATTGTGTTACCCTGATGATGAAAAAATGCGTGTGTTACTGCAGTCTGTATACAGTCCGAAATATCATAAAGCTGTTTGACTGTGCTGAATGTGTGGTTTACCGCTCGCAGCTAGGAATTCAGAGATTTAATTTTGTCCTCCTTGAGTTTCACAAAAAATATCACGCACCTTCACGCACACATACACAGAGAATATTGCATATGGAAGCAACGGACGCTTTGTTTAGCCCGGGGTCTTGTGCTTGCATATTCCTCATTGTTCATGCTAGTAATTTTGCACATTCTCAAGCAGTCTGCCTGAAGTGAAAGTGAAAGGGATAATGAAAAGAGTCATCAACACAGTGTCACTCCCTTGTTTTCCTTAAGGAATCAGGTTTAGTGTGAGTCAATCTTTTTATGTATCAACAAATCCAGCAACAAGCTGAAAACCAATAATGAACTACAGTAACTACCTGTATTGCCTGTTAGGCCAAAGCCACATACATTTTCTTCCTCTGCAGAACTCTAACAGTTGCGTTAGGTGTCATGTTCCTTCATGGGAACTTTAAGTTTGTGTAAACCCCACATATGCCATCCCACTGCTTTTCTTCAGTGATTTTTGTGAAAACCTGCAGTGCTAAGTATTTTTTCAGTGAAACGATACATTTGTGGTGTGTTTATAAAGATTTATTCTTATAAATCAGTGGGCTTGGGGCTGAATGCCTCATCCAGAGTAGGAAAAGGAGTTGAGAGGCTGACAGTCATTGTTGGTTTTGGTCTTTTCCTGGGAATTTATTGACAACAACAAATACAAAAAGTAATGCCAGGCTTATTCTGTAAGTCCTTCATTTCTCTTCATCCAACTTCTCTCTCTCCTAACTCTCTTTCCCTCTCGCCCTCACCTTTCACTTTTTCTCTTTCTCCCATTTCCTCACAATACTGCTCATTCTTTCCCAATTTCTGCCACCTGTCCCCCTACATTTCTCTAACTCCTCGCTTCTTTCAGTGTCTGTCGCTCTCTCTTCCTCCCTTACAGCGAGGTAGGCTGGCACTGCTTGACAGAGCATGTCAATGGGAAAATGAGTGGAGAGAGATGGCTAATGACACAGCATCGAAATACACAGACGATTTAGAGAAAGTGAAATTAGATACCTCAGAGTGTACAGAGCTGTTGGATTGTGTGCGATTGTATGTGGTAGATGGAACTGGATCCTTATGTCCTCATATTCTGCTTGTGTGTATGTACTGTATGCATCCACATACCACATGTCTGTCATATAGACACACAGTCATTACATCAAGCCCAAGAGTCTCCTGGACACGTTCAGGGCTGAGCACAATAATGTGAAATGGTGAAAGACATCTGCATTTTAACTTGTTTAAGGAGACAAGGAATTGATGGTGTCTGACATTAAAGTGAATGAAAATGAAGCTGTGTTCACTAATTATTGCAGGTAAAGCAGGAAGTTTCTATGGAAACAATGTCTATACTGTTAATTCATTTGAATGTGATTGTTTTCTTATCATTGTCAATGTGAATAGTTCTTGTGAAGTAAACCACAGTATTTGGATCACTTGATTCACTGGCATTGTGTGAGACGTGGGTTTATTTTTATGCATTTAAATCAGCACATTCCTCACAAATAAGCTTCAGCTCCAGGTTTGTGTGTTTCCCCTTCGCAGGTGGAATGTGGTGGGAATCCAGGGCTCTTTGATGAGCTACTTCACAGAGCCAATCTACTTCTCCAGCATCATCCTTGGCAGCCTTTACCATGCTGACCACCTCTCCCGGGCCATGTACCAGCGCATCGCAGATATCGAGGACCTGCCCCAACAGTTCACTCTCAACAGGCCTTTACTCAGCGGTATGAGTCAGCTTTGATGTGGAATAAAAAATAAAACATCTGATAAGATTTTTGCTGTAATATGCTGAAATTATACCTTAACCAAGAGAAACTGAAGCAACAGCATGACAGTGTTTTTCATGTTTTGAGTTGATCTTTGTGTTAATCAAACTCCAGCTGTCTAAATATCAGAGGGAGACAGGAATCCTAAGCAGTAAACAAGTTGCTCTCTCCAACTTGTCAATCCACAGCAGGACAGTAACTGTTTGCTCCTTTTTGCTCTAAGCTGACATTTACCTAGTTCATGTGGAATCTGAAGAGCTTTATCATTTTGTGTAAATTTGCAGCATTGGGTTGACCTTTTAAAAAGGTCATATAGACCAGGACCACAGGCGTTTTTTTTTTGTTTTGTTTTGTTTTGTTTATGACTTTCCATTTTTAGATTTAGCATTCAGTTGTTGCCTTCTGGTTGTTCAGAAAACTTTGTAAAAAAAAAAAAGCGGTTATACAGTTTTCCTGTGGAAAGAAGTGTTAGTTTTTCCAAATATTCTGTGCAGCAACCAAAACTGTTTTTTAGCTCTTATTTGGCCCTCAGCCATATTTCCATCTTACTCTTTTTGCAACAGTACACACACCATACATATCACAGTCATTACAAAAAGAAACAACAAACGTTGCTAAAGTAAAAATCATGACTCCCTGAGTTTCTGTTGCTCACCTCTTCACTTCTCAAGCTTATGCAGTTTATAATTATAATGCTAACAGACGTACCACCTGAATTTTTTTAATAATTAAATAATTAAGTAATTAAAATGAAGGGGCCCTGATTTCTAACAGACATTCACAAAAGCCATGTTTGCATTTCTAGCAAGCACCAGTTGTTTTGTCTATTGAAGTTGACAGCTGGCACAGACAGGTTTGATCAGCTATAGCCTAATCATTGCTGCATGAATTGAAAACAAAAGATTTTTTTTTACTCTTTTCAGTGTCATTTTAATAGAAGAATCCTGCAAAAGAGGTATAAATATGCACTTAAGGGCTACCTGCATTATATTGCAAATCTAGATGGCAGAGGCAAACATTCAGCAGCCTCACTGACTATTTGGCACAGCTAACATTACCATTAGCTCAGGTTACTGGAGAGTGTACTCATCTATATCCAATAACGAGCCACACAGAGCTGCTAACGTTGAGAGCGTCTTATATGCGTGTCTGGCATAATAAATAAACAATAATTATATTAAGACTCAGTAACTGTGCTGTAGGGAGTAACTTAGTTACACAGACAATTGTAACAACCAAGTCAAGGTTGTGAAGTTATAATGGCCCAGCTGTGAAGCCTTTGATTGGGCAAATGCTGCTTTTGGGCGGGCTTTGGCAAGTGGTCACTTATACCAGAAGAAGGAGAAACAAATCCCAGTCAGGGACAGGGACAGTACAAAACGGGCTAACACAGCAACAGCTGCTTCAACATTTTGTGGTCATTTTGCTGAGATCTTAGAGAATGACATGGGTCATCATATCACAGTATAGGTGTGTGTGCAGCTCTCTCTGCTCCTCCTCTTTGGTTGCTCTCTAAATGGCGGGTAAAGAAGATAATGGTAGGGGGTTATTAACCTTTTCCGCTTTAGAGTTTGTACCGGTGAAGGGCTGTAGTTAAGAGCACTGAGGATTTCATCCTCTTTAAATCATCTTCTGCCACAAGTGCTGCCAAATGGAACCAAGGAGCTTAATACACACACACATAGAGCACGACACAGAGATTTATGGTGTCCATATATCTCCCATCTATGCTTGAGATACAATGGAGGCCAAAGAGAAGAGTGCAAGTACTGTCCTCAGAGTCCTCCCTGGTGGATGATAGAGTTTGTCTCCACAGATGAACATAAAATAAAAAGAGAAAGAAGGGGGAAAATGCGGTTTTGAGATACTGGAGATGCATTTTTTATGTTTTTTTTGTTTGTTTGTTTGTTTATTATTTTGTTGTATCACTTTCATCTTCTTTCTGGGCTTTTCTGGTTTCAGGTATAAGTAATGCAGAGGCCAGGCAGCCAGGCAAGGCACCAAACTTCAGTGTGAACTGGACAGTGGGTGACCAGGCCCTAGAGGTGATCAATGCAACCACAGGCAAGGATGACATGGGGAGGGCTTCACGTCTCTGCAAGCACGCCCTCTACAGCCGCTGGGTGCGCCTACACTCCAAGGTAAATATATATTCTTTTCAGGCTCTGCTGTAAAGTAGTTTGATACATGGTCCTTTTCACCAGTTTTGGTCACATTTAGTTGGTTCATCATTAAGTCAGGTTTTGTTGAATCATTTACATGTTCAGCTAAGAATTTAAGAATTTACAAGTGCTGCTGTGTGACCCAGTTGGGGGATGTCAGTCTACCTGCACTGAGATACATCTTTTGACAGCTTTGATTCATGTCACATTAAGCAGCCTAAACCAAACCTGGAGTTTACAGTCTTAATTCCTTGAAAAGCTGGATTTAGGAAAAACAGTCACGGTACTCTTGCAGCATTACTGAGACTGTAGAGGTCAAACAGAATACTGAATTCCTGTAAACCATGTACAGAAATCACTCTATCGCCTATACCACTTATTCCTATCAGAGGAGACTGGAGCCAGCTAACGCGGGTGAGAGATCAGGTACACCAGGGCCGGATCTAGGCATGGGCAGGGGTGGGCTTAGCCCACCCAAACGTCAGTCTTGCCCACCCAATTAGAATTTAGTGAAAGACAGAATTTATCTATTTTTTACGAGTTGCACTTTGGTAAAGGTTATCTAAAGCAGGCTGTGTGTTAAGAAGTTTGAGGGATGGCTGTAGACTGGCCCAACCAATCAAAAAATAACACCAGAAAAATGCAGTATTTTCTCTGTTTTTATTGGCTGAAAGCTGGTATACTCTCCACACTTGTGACTTGCATTCAGTGTGCAGAAGCAGATTCAGTTTCTGACAGATAAGAACATGAGTGATAAGAAGCAGGAGTATTTGTGTGCAATGCATAGATTTTTGGTGCCTATAAGGAAGCCTGTTAGTGGCTCCAGCAGCCACGATGCTGCTACTGTTGTTTCACAAACTCCATCTTTCCCACCTCCACCTTCAAAAATAAATCCGTCTCCCTCCACCTCAGCCGCCCAAATTCACTCCACCAGTGGCAGCGAAATACTGGACCTAAGTTTAAACACACTGCCCCAGCCAGTATTACATAACTACCCCAACAGTCATTTAGTGCTGGGTGGTACCGTTCGTGTCCATGGCTTGAATACAGCATTTTGCAGGACGCGTGCTTCTGTTTCCCTTGTCGTAAGTTCGGTGTTGCTAACGACAGAAGTAATTTTTACTTCGCATGATTATACCATTTGGAAAGCAGCACTAGAACGCTATTTTTAGACTCAAGCAGTTAAAATTTGTCAGAACCTCTAGTAAATTACACATTCTGTGTAGTAGTCTATTTAGAATCATGGAAGCATCGTAATGTGTGTTAAATGAATGAATGAATGAATAAATAAATAAATCATTATTCTGAATTTATCCTAATAATTGCCCACTCAGTATATCTGCCAGCCCACCCTTCCACAGCTGGCAAGAACCTGCCTCGGGGTACGCCCTGGAGAAATCGCCATCTTCAAAATACAGAACACAAAAACAGTACTTGATTTATGGCTTATTTCTTTTTTGATGACCTTACTTAGTTTTTGCATCTTTCTCTTTCCCTTTCAGCTGTCATCTATCCTGCGAATCAAGGTGCTCAAGCCCAGCTCCTACCACGACGCCAAGCAGGCAGCCACAGAGTACCACTCTGCCAAGCAGGCGCTCATCAAGGCCTTTCACAAGGCTGGCCTGGGGGCCTGGGTCAAAAAGCCCATCGAGCAAGACCAGTTCACCCTCAGCTCCTGAGGGAGTCAAGGGACCAAGGAATTCCTAAAACCTCCGGTCCTTCCCCCCTGACCCAGGCCTGAAAAAGAACCCCTTCTCAACAACCAGCCCACAGACACTTACCTCCGTCCCATGTGTCGGCATGCACGTGCACTTTGTACTTATGGAAATAAACGTGCATAGTTTCACAAACCATCCAGTATACTCATTCCTCAGAAGACCTCAGCCTCACCATGCCTTTTTCTTCTCCTTTTATTGATTTATTGATTTTAAAGGATGGTGTTTGTTTCTGTGTACATTTGTTTCTTTATTTGTTTTACAACTGGAATCCATGTTTTTTACACCACTCAGTTGCTTATGTTTCCCAGAAGAATCATGTTTAACGTCAAAGTTATACAGTTTTGTCTCTTTCCTTGATCAGTGAGTGTAGCCAGTTTAGGGTGAAATGTAGCCTAGAAACACAGGGTTTTTGTTAAATAAACCCAATGTGTACAACCTGAAAAAAAAAAAAGTATAGCATATGTATATGTATACTTGGTAAAAGTATATATAAAAGCTAAAGATGAATAATTCTTCAGGATGTAAATGTAGTACTGAAAAGAAAAATCATAAAATAGTTGTAACTGTTAATGTGTGTTATTTGGTCCATTGCTTAGATGAGGCGACATGTTCTCAGTCCCTGCATTAAAGATGATAATGCTGCAAAATATCATGGCCCTCTTTGATTTGCTGACTGGAAAGAAAATATAGCACAGGCCAGGTGACACAGCTGTTTTTTTATTTTCATGTCTTATTCATTCATTCATGCATATGTTCTGTAAATTATTTTATGTCGGTCTCATTTCATACTTGAACAATGGAGGGGTCATGTTGACTCCCTTCCTCGCCTGGGTCTTGGGACAAGGTTTGCGAGGTGCTGCACGTTGTATTTTTTTCCTTGATCTAAGCCATGGCTTTGCATGGGAACTGAACTGAGAGGCCTGCAGAGCAGAAAACATGTGGTGGAGCGTCCATCAGTGAATGATTTTGAATGAATGCCAGCATCTTCCTCCACAGGCAGCTTTGAATCTTTGTCTCTGTCTTTTCTAGATTTCTTGTGATTGTTTGTTTTCGGGGGAGGGGCAGGAACATTTTTTTTTTCTTCTTTTTTCTTTTTCTTTTTTTTTTTTTTTAAAGATTGGGCATTTGTGGAAAGGAGATAACACAGCTGGGAAAATAGTGATAGCATTAACAGACCTCTCACATCTTGTAACTATGTCACCGTGTGGCAGGGATCCATGATAGCTATCAGTTGAACTATTAATAGAGCACATGGTTTATGTTCTGTAGTGCCACACAGAGTACGTGACGTTACATTCACTAAATGCCCCATTATGCACTCTGCCGTTATTGTTTGAGATGCAAACATGTTATAATTCCTCCACATCATTCTCTTTGGAAATGGTGATGTAATATGCAGTCCCTGTGTGAACAGACTCAGAAGTTGTATGCTAATATCTGACCAGTTCAATCGGTAGGTCACAAGCAGATGTGTCACAGTGTGATGTCATTGTTGTCCCCCTCCCTTCATAGTTGAAGTCCTCGGACACCTGCGCACCCCGAGTGTAACTGAGGACATATTTCTAAGTAACTGCAGTGAATTCCTATTCTGAGCTGTAACAAATCTACTGTATGTGTGTGCGTGTGCAAATTATGTGTGTGCACAGGCGCCTTTGAGCATGCTCTGTGGAATCTTCACCAAAGATGATGATGTCCATATATGTGTTTCTGCCCCAGTATTTTCCTTACAGTTTTTTTTTTTTTTTTTTTATATCTTTCTTTTTTTTAAATCAACCCTTTACTGCTTGTTTTTTGTATATCCACTGAACAGTGTACATTTTTGATTTGTACAAAAACTCTATATTCCATTCAATATGGGGGCAATTAAATTGTCAGGCTTCTTTGCATCAGTAGCTGTCAGTGGCCACGTGCATATTGTGACCTGCACTCATTGTTGCTGCAGTATAGTGGTTTTGTGTATATAAGGAACAACAAAAGCAACAGTACAACTGTACAATTAGTTCATTCCACGTTCCTAAAAACTGTTTTAGATCTTTCTCTCTTGCTGGGATTGTGAAGATGTTAATGTTCCAAAGTAAGTGTTAGTGGTTCTGTGTGAGTCACTGGGCACCATAAAGCATGGCACTGCCGGGGTTATTACAGACTTCATCCCCATTGTAGCCACCCATGTTTAAAACTATATATATGTATTTGCACTGAAAGGTGCCTCAGCTAAAGTGGCATCCACCAGCTGGCATGTGTGATGTCATATACCTTTTGACTCTTTATTTGGTTGTTTTCTGAATCTGCATTAGAGAAGAATAAAAGGAGAATCTCCCAGAGTTGACTTGGAGGTAAAAACCTTGATATTTGGTTAACATGAATTAGTGAGAACAGTGGGAAACGGTGCCCCCTGACAAACAGACCCAGACCAAAGTAACAAGCAATACTCCTGATGTCTCCTTTAATATCACCGAATTGCAAACAGGAGTGTGAATGAAGTCCCCCCCCCCCCCCCCTTCTTTGTTCCTCCTGTTATATTCTCTCTTCATAAAGCTGTCTGAGTTTTTTTTTTCTTTCTATATCTTCCCTCTAAAGACTGCCTGCTTCTGGAGTTTTGTTTTTCTTTTGACTGCACTAAAGATGTCAACTGATGATGTCATTAATGAAAAAAAATAATAATAACCGTCCCCATTTCTGGATTGGATGGCAACTATCACAGCAAGAACTGAACTGCTTCTGCTTAACCCTTTGTGAATCTTTGATGACGGTCAGTGCCGCCCTTCCTCCCCCTCCCCTGCAGCTGCATCTGTAGTGGGGTTTTTTCTGTTCGTTTGTTTGGTTGTTTGGTGATTCCAGAGTGGTCAGTGTTTGTCCGCTCTCGGTTTTCAGAGCCACTTCTCCCTCTCCAGTTGTCCGGTGTGAAAACTTTCACCAACAAAAAAACACAACCTTGCATGTACTACCAACACTGAAGCTGCACCTAGCATGATGACAAACTTTTAAAGGACTCGTGTAGAAACTAAATAAAAAAATAAATCAGCTAAAGATAGATATATATAAAATGAACAAAAAAATAAAAGAGTTCTTAGTTTACTTTTGCACATGGTTGGGATTCTTTCTTATCAAAGTCTGAGTGTTTCTGTCTGTGTCTGTGAAACAGTTCATGGCTTTGTGCTGATGAACTGGGTAAGACCCTTGAATTCAGACTGCTGAATATCTGATGTCGCTGCTTATTAACTGTGTGAGCTCAATGAAGGGCATGTTAAATGTCTAAATCCATTTTTCAGCAACCACAGCACAAAGTGTGGTAATACTCAAATACAATACACTGTGAAGTTAAAAGTAAATGAACTGCATCCTCATTTTAACGCTTTTAGGCTGCCACAAGAACATTCACTGTAACTAAAATGTGTTATGAGCTTATGAGCCTCATCAGGAAAGAATGAATGTTTCTCCATCAAATTGCTTTGCTGAACTAGGCGATAACAAAGACTGTTTTTAGCAGCATCAGGTGTGGTGGAAGTATTTAGAGATCCTTAAGTAAAGGTGTTAATACAATGTCAAAATCTTACTCAAGCAAAAGTACAGAGGTAGTGTTTGCAAAATGTAATTAAAGTATTCAGGCAAAAATACTTGTTACATTTGTCAATGTAAAGCAGCATAAGTGGATCTCAGTTATCTGAACTGAAAATTGAAATGTGACAGAGAGCTGCTTTTTTACTGTGGAGTCAAAGCACAAAAAGTTTGGAAACCACAGGCTTCAACTATAACAATGTGTTGCATTTTATAAGGTTATCTAATGGGTTTTTTATGTTTTTATTTATTTATTTACCAAATCAAATTGATTTGGTAAATAATCTAACCTGTTAGTGAAATGTACTGGAGTAAAAAGTGTAGTATTTCCCTCTAAATGTAGTGGCATAAGTGTAGAGTAGCATTAACATGGACAAACTGAAGTATACAACTAGTACAGTATTGTATATAAGTACAGTGCTTACCTTTCTACCACTGGCCGTCCTTCATGCATGTATACCTGCAGAACAGAATGAACTTCTGAATGAACTAGCAATGCAGACGGGCACCAAATGATGCAACAAATTGCAACTTGGCCAGTGCAGGTTGTAACTATACAACAGTTTAGCTTTAATACTACAGTAGCTGTGCATGCTTTTGCACCTGTGCATACCATATGTACCTGCAAATTTCAAGAGTGCTTCACAGGACTATTCATACATGTTTTTAACATCTTACTGAAGCTCTCTGACAATGCAGGCAATGTGATAAAGTAACTATCTGCATGATTGTGAGTCACCTCAGGATCAAAATATTAGTTTTAATAAATTTATTAAATAAGGAGCAGTCCTAAAATTATGCATGTTAGGTATATACAGTATACATATATTGCTAGTTGTCATATTCCATTTTCAGCAGAGTAGCTTGTTTTGCTGGCTGAGAGCAAAATTTAAGCAGACACAAACAGCAAATATGTTTGGTGTCAATCAGACTCAAGGTGAGGCTGGATTAGTCAGATGGAAGCGTCTCATGCTTTTTACTCTTGGTTTTAATCTTCAGCTCACACAGAGAGCGAAGTCAAGTTTTCTGTGTGTGTGTGTGTGTGTGTGTGTAAGGACCACTTGAAGGTCTTTCACACTTCATGTTCAGGTAAGGGGTACCAAATATGAGACGTGATCACAAACAGTTGCAATATACTGAGATCATTAATTGTTTAACTTGACAGCCATCTGAGAAAAATGTGTATAGTCAAATGTTTCGCGTTTTCAAAAGGTAACCTCGCCTATGTTTTTACCTGGTCTCCGATCACCATACGGCATGGAGAACTAACCATCAGGCAATCCTCATATTTAGTCAATAAATTAAGATTACAGAAAAAAAAAATAATCATGAAGAATGAAAAAGAAATCATGGAGTGTCTCCTGTCAGTAGGCTACAGAATACACAGTAGGAGAATGTTTGTGTCTGTGTCTCCCAGCTGATCCTGCCATCAGATCAATAATAAATCACATGTCAAGCTTTGCTTTAAACACTAAGCCCTCACACTGACAACTTCGTTGGCAAGATGAAAGCTGATGAAAAAGAGTAGATTCAGACTGCCATGATGCAGCTCAGACCAAAACATGATCGAAACCCCCTGGTGTTAAATAATTTAAACTCCATCTGCTGAGTGTTAACTGATGTGATGCTGTATACATAAACATTACCATGATCACAACCAAGTTCTCCTTTTTAGAGCTGAGCATTAGCTTCCCTTAACTATAGCCAGCAGCCATATACAGTGTGTCCTATATGGTTTGGAAGCACCATTAATGGAAAATAATCTAGTAGCTTGTTTCAGGGTCATTTATATGAGGAAGCTGGAGTTGGACAGTGAAACTCATCTAGGTAAAAACATCACAGTAAAGAGCAATGAACCTAAACACTGAGGCAAATCTACCACAGAACAACTTCACACAAAGAAAATCCACCTCTTGGGCCAGTCAGGGCCCAGACGGTTACTCAAGAGAACCAATCACATCAAGCGTCCAAAGAATACTCTGAGCAAAGTGGTTCTCTAAGGAACAATGGTCCAAAATCCCTCTTGAATGTTACGCAAGTATGATCCAGGTAAAGCATGGCCCTTTAAACATAAGAATACAAAACTACAACAACAGGAAAGTAAAAGAGCAGTACTAAAAAACTGTTTCTGCCTAGTATTGATCATTGAAACAAGTCTGATCAGTCTATGAATGTTTTCATGTGTTCATATTAATATTTAATGCCCGACTCACACTACAGGATTTTTAGCCCGATTTCCCCCTCCCAAGTATCGGGGCAAAACTCTTGTCCAGAGCCTCGATCGGTCCCGATGTTCAGCACAGATCATCTCGTAATGTGAGGTGTTCAAGGGTCAAATCTTCCTCCCGATCTGCTCACACAAAATCGGGGCCACCCCGATTAATATCAAACATGCTTGATATTCAGGATTTTAAATCGGGATGATCATGTCAGTACTTTCACAGTAGTCAATAAGAAACAAGTCTTCTGGCATGATTTTCAGATCTGGTCGTGTGTGCATGTTAAGATTTGAGGGACTATAATCTGTGAAGATTCTCTTTATGTGTGTGCTGCAACCAGATTTCATAATCGGTTAGGATTTGATAAATCCTGTAGTGTGAGCCTGGTTTAGGTGCTCATTACTTTTCCAAGTGTGGAACAGTACAATAAGAAATCCACAATCACTGTAAACCACTTTCTCGTGCTAGAGCTAAACAGGAGCAACATACATTACAATGCACAGTTACATAGAGTAGAGGATGGTGCAGCTGCCCGGCTCTCCGAGGTACTGCCATTGTGAGAGTGAGGGCAGCAGCTTGTGCCCCTGAGAGAAATGACAAATCATTAGCTCTGGTCCAGGGGTAAATGGGAGCCACACTCTTTCAAGGCCCACATTTCCATTTCAATTTTCTGCTTAACAGAGTTGATGTATGTGGCAAATCACATGGCAAGACCAGTCTCCACCTCGGCCTCCAGCCTCCTGTTATTCACTGGCTAGAGTACCTCTGTGACCTTGTGCCTCTGTGTGTGTGCTGGTGTGCGACAGAGAAGGATGTGTGCAAGTGTCATTGAATCCAAGACAAAGAGCCAAGTGAGGAGAGTTTCTAGGTAGAGATGATGATAAACAGTAATTAAATCAGCGTGTCACAGAGAGGTAACATGTTTCATAGTACAAGATGCCAGTGACAACTATGTAATAACATAAGCCTTGTCTAACCGATACATTAGACAGTACTTGTGCTGGGTTTAATATGGCAAACAACAAAATGGCGTGTTTTTCTCTATGCACTGAACCGTCTTTACATGGATACAGCCCTGCACAGCCAGCCTGCAAAAAATGCCATTGATAGGAACAGTAATGAAAAGCTTTGCAGAACCTTGTAGCTCTGCAAGCATGAGCTCTCTCTCTCTCTCTCTCTCTCTCTCTATATATATATATATATATATTTAAAATATGAGAAAGTGAATACAAAATAATGTAGACTGTCACAATTCTAGAGAGGGTAATGAGCTACAGTGGGACAAACTCAGGTTCTTACAGTTGTATCCAAATTTCCTACTAAATTGTGATTTTGCAACATTTTCCTCATTTTACATGTCAAAAAAATCATGACGTGAAGGAAAATTAGCAGTTAATGGCTTTAATGCTAAATTTTTACAGCATGTTGCACAAACTAAGTGATGATAATTGGGGGTGGCAGCACTTTTAAATTTTTTTTCTCATTTTAAATTAGCATTTTAATATTAATTTTTGAAAAGGGGTTTTTGAGGTTTTACTTTTATGTTGTTACTTGATGAAAAAAGAAATCCAACTCACACACATACACATACATGTGTGTGTGTGTGTGTGTGTGTGTGTGTGTGAGGGTGTGTGTGTGTGTGTGTGTATATCAGAATAATAAAGACCAGATTTATACAGATTTTACGGACTTATTCCATATGATAACCAACAATACTGGACTTTAATCCTGTATCGACTGAGTTTTCAAAATCAACTAACAAGATTGCACCCCATGACAAAAACGCATTGACTCAACATCCACAGTCAGCCGGTAAATGCCGAGCCATCTCTTTGACACCGTGGTCTTTGTGATACATTCTAATTTACTTTGAGGTAACGCTAAGTGTGGCTGTGTGTGTGAGAGGAGAGTAGATAGGCTAAGTTTAGAGAAGAAAGTGTCAAGAGGAGACACAGATTGAGCTTATCTCTGAGCTCAGGCCTTCCTTTGTCAGAACTGCTCCTTTCTGACGACAACTCTTTGAACCTGATAGAATAATTAAAACGGAAGGAGGAAAAGCTGACATTTGCATTTTGACCTTTTTGATTTACATGGCGAAAATTGCTCCTAGTTTCTTCCACAGCACATTATAATATCATTCTGGTCTTGTGAACCTAAACTAGGTTCGTGTACAAAATGGTTCTATATGCATACAGATTGCGTGTTTTTTTCTTTTTTTTTTTTTTGAGTATGTGGCAAAGAATAAAAGAATAGATTTATGGCATATTACCTGGCAATCTCTTCATTAAGGAGTTGCTGTGCAGTAAATGGGCTCTGTTTGAACAGATAAATTGTCCTAGCAGTGTGCAAACGAGCTCTAATAGCCCGGTGCCCTTGTCACCGAGGGCCCCAGTGGCAAAGTCAAGCCGAGGATCCGTGAACCTGAGTGTGTGTGTGTGTGTTTGTTTGTGTGTATTTGACAGCATGTTCAGTAACAATATTTCTGTAAACACAAGGTTTATTTTTACACTATCCACCCTGGTGTGTCTTCCTTTAACAACACAGTCAAAGGACTAAAGAACTGTTTACTTCAGTTGTAGCCCCATGATAGCAACAGCAGCATGATTTGAGAGCGGTATGCTACAGCCATCTTCCTGTTTCTTTGATAAAAAAATTAAATGGGACCCCACCGTGGGCTGGTCTATAGATCTTTTATCTTTGGGACCCAGAATTGGACACATGTTTAATGAAGAGAGGGACATATTGACAAAAAAAAAAGAAAGCTAGTACTACTGCCATCATGCTTTGAGAAAATACTAAACTGTATATTAATAATCAAAGTATGTGTTCATTGTTAGAAATGCCATTCATACAAATTGAAATGTCTTCAAATTACCATAAATATGCTAAATTGGTTTTCAAGTCAGATCTGTTTTTCCATTAACAGTGGTGCAAATGGCACCTGCTAAAGCATAAATGACTGTCACTTCCACTTCTACACTGGTCAGTGAATTTGTTCTATATGCACTATATACAACTCCACATTTTAGTCTGACTTTAAAATCTTAGTTGTATGCAATAAATGTATTGCATACCACCAATAATTGACTTGGTTCAACATATGCATCATCCCATATATTCTGGAGGTGGCATATGTCATTTTTAGCCTCCAGGAAACACTGTTACATCTGACATGAGGAAAGACACGTGCAACAATGCACCTACAGTAGCTTATAGTATAGTATAGCTCAATATACTGATATTACTACCCTATTTTAATTAATTGCTTCCATTCAAAGTTGTTCCTGGATACACTACCTTGTGCACAATAACACTACTGTATTCTGATAGTGACTGCATGTAAGCAGCAAAACAGAAAAACTAACTTTCCCCTTGATGTGACAACTAAATATTTTGTAGATTGAGTTTTACTTTATTTTACTTTATAGAAAAAAAAAAAAATCCAATGGTTATGAGTTCAGAGTGTGTAATAAGTCAGTCTGACAGGAACCATTGATTCTGGATGTGTGTGTGTGTGTAAATGGGGACTTCACATCTCTAAATGAAGACTGCAGATGAAGTGCAAGTATCATGCACCATCCCTGTATCAGACAGCCTATTATATGGACTTCAGCATACACCTAACAGAGGTGCACACACCTGGAGCCCATATATGAGGTTGTTGAGAAAGATCGAGAACTTGGTATTAGATTAGTTTAGATAACATTTTACTGATCCCCTTGTCAGGGTTTGACTCATCAGGGAAAGGAGTTTTCAGGTTTTGAGCTCAGAAATGTACGGTGGCCGACAAGGGCAAACGCGCTGCAAAACAAAAACGCTGCAAAAGAGAAACGCTGCAAAACAGAAACGCTGCAAAACAAAAACGCTGCAAAAGAGAAACGCTGCAAAACAGAAACGCTGCAAAAGAGAAACGCTGCAAAACAAAAACGCTGCAAAAGAGAAACGCTGCAAAACAAAAACGCTGCAAAACAGAAACGCTGCAAAAGAGAAACGCTGCAAAAGAGAGAACACAACGGAAGTGCGCCAGGCCGATAGGGGGACCCCGAACTGAGGGGTGCAATGAACAAAGAACTTTTACAGAGGCGAGAGAGACACATGTAGCGACATAAGTCACGTCTCATTTTGGAGGTTGCGTAATGACGCAGGTTATAGTGTTGAATTGCAAAAGAATTGAATGAGCGACCTCTGATGATTGTTCTCATGTGCTAATATGTGCTAACAATGTTCTGTTACATTTGTTTACTTGATCAAAATGTCATACAACGTGGGGGGGTTGGGAGATCTGAAGGTGCGTTTTCCATTTGTTACTTAACACTTGGCCGTCATCTTTTACAACATTGTACTTTTATAATACTGTAAAACATGACGGCCAAGTGTTTAAAAAATAATAAATGTAAAACGTACTCTAATGCCCGCTAAATTCACAGCCAGCAGACGTTCTTTTGTCACTTTGCTTTATTAAGTTTTTAGTCAGAACAGGTAACAGGTAACAGGCTACTGTTTCAGCCGTAGCCACGCTAACTAGGGATGGGAATATCGACTCTCTGGAATCGATACTTCCATACTTTGGAGTCGGTACTTTCTTAAGTATCGCTCGATACCACTCCTAATAAAAAACGTGCAATTAGTTTTCACTTCTGAGAGTTTTGGATGTGTGAAAACCAGCCCAAGCGTATTTTAAATGGTCTTCCGTATCACATGATGATGGCAGCCAATCAGATGTCAGAGCTTTCCAGAGCCAGTCATGCACTGCAGAAGGAAGTATTACTCTCTCCACTCTGCAGCGTGGAGGGACCTCCTCCGTCTCAGTGCTGACAGGCACAGCAGCATGGAGAGAGATAGAAAAAGAAGCATTGTGTGGTGCTATTTTTCACCCACTACGAAGGGAAATGCTATTTATTTATTATCATTTTATTATTAGCATTTAAACAAGTATTTATGTTCATGAGCATTATTCATGTTGCCATTGCAATAAAGATATTAATCAACACTGTGCAATAATGATTTTCCTTTAAGGTGCAGAAGGTATCGGTATCGTCGATACTGACCCTGTAGTTACTTGGTATCGGATCGATACCAAATTCTGTTGTATCGCCCATCAGTAACGCTAACTCCCCTCACCGAACAGCTCTCTCTCACCCTCCCTCTCTTCCCTCCACACACACTTCTTCCCTCCTCCCTGACCCATCTCCCTCTAGCTCACCCCACCGACTCCCCAAAGAACACCCTGAACAAGACAACAACCTATAGTCATTACAGCACCTTCAGATCTCCCACCCTGCAACACACCCCTCCCGACGTTGTATGACATTTTGATCAAGTAAACAAATGTAACAGAACATTGTTAGCACATATTAGCACATGAGAACAATCATCAGAGGTCGCTCATTCAATTCTTTTGCAATTCAACACTATAACCTGCGTCATTACGCAGCCTCCAAAATGAGACGTGACTTATGTCGCTACATGTGTCTCTCTCGCCTCTGTAAAAGTTCTTTGTTCATTGCACCCCTCAGTTCGGGGTCCCCCTATCGGCCTGGCGCACTTCCGTTGTGTTCTCTCTTTTGCAGCGTTTCTCTTTTGCAGCGTTTCTGTTTTGCAGCGTTTCTGTTTTGCAGCGTTTCTCTTTTGCAGCGTTTCTGTTTTGCAGCATTTTTGTTTTGCAGCGTTTCTCTTTTGCAGCGTTTTTGTTTTGCAGCGTTTCTCTTTTGCAGCGTTTTTGTTTTGCAGCGTTTCTGTTTTGCAGCGTTTCTCTTTTGCAGCGTTTTTGTTTTGCAGCGCGTTTGCCCTTGTCGGCCAAGGTAGAAAGGAGTCTGGAGGGAATGAGATTTACAGTGTTTATTAAAAGCACAAAGTAAATGTGACTGTAGATTCAAGTCAGAGCAGGCAATAAAAAATATCAACTCAGGAATATTCAAAACTACAATTCATACCGATATACTACTATTAACTTAATTCACGAGGGAGAGAATTCAGGAATCAGGTTCAGAACAGGTGACTAAAAAAAGCTGAGTAATAAGTAGGAGGAAAATAAAATCATTAATTACTACAGAGTCAGGTCAGACAGGCAAATAATGTTCTCCCTCAAAGTCCAGGTCACGAACTTAAAAGTCAAATAACAGTTTACAATAAATCAGGTAATACCTCTTAAGGTCAGGTGAGCTCTGCAGGGTTCAGGTCAGGCATCAGATTAATTTATACAGAGTCAGGAAATGCCTTCAGGAGTCCGATGAGCTCTTTAGGTATCTGATAGTGTAACAGGTTAGCTTTTCATGAGTCAGGTTAGCATTCAGGTTCAAGAAACAGGTTAGGTCCCTGAGAATGTGGTGCTGCTTTCTGGAAACAGGTTAGATCCTCAGGAATCAGGAGACCTTCAGGAGTCAGTTGAACTTCCAGGTATCAGGTTAGGCTGTCAGGTAATAAGTTATCTTTCAGAAGTCAGGTCCGGCAATCAGAAATCAGGTAATCAGGATTCAGATAATGCCTTCAGAAATACAGATTAGATTACGGATCAGGTCAGGAAACAGATTCAGCCTTCAGGAGTCAGATAGTTCAGGATTCCAATAATGCCTGTCAGATCAGAGATTCAGGGAACAGGTTTGGCCATCAGGAGTAAAGCTTTCAGGGATCAGGTTAGGTCTTATAAAAGTCACATAAGACCTTTAGGAACAGGCTAGGCATTCAGGGTCAAGTTTGGCCTTCAGGCATCTAGGTTTGGTCAGGCATAATCCAGGTGAGGCTGGGCTGGAAAATGAGTACCATAAGGTAACGACATAATCTGGCAAAGACATGTGGCTGCTGCTCTGCTTTTATGCAGCCAGTCACCGGCACGGCAGATTCAGGTAATTACTGGGTCAGGTCCTGGTGAAACCAATCTACAAGCTACAAAACACCAGGTAATGGGAAATGGACTTTCACAATAAAAGTTTGAGGCAGGAAGTTCAGAATGCAGAATCCTAACACCCGTAGCAATATAGAAATCCAGGTGTCAAGCAAAAAAAAAAAAAAAAAAGAAAATTACAATTAAATTAGCAAAGAGAATATGAAAAAAACATATCATTCTATCTATGTATCCATCCATCCATTATCATTATCCTGGCACACTCAAGCTGACACTGGGTGAGAGGCAGGGTTCACAAGTCTAACAGACAAACACTCGCACTTCTGTTCATACCTACAGGTAATTTAGAGTCACCAGTTAACCTAACCCCAGTCTGCATGTGTTTGGCCTGTGGGAGAATCTAGAGTACCTGGAGAAAACCCACACAGACACAGGGAGAATATGCAAACTCCACACAGAAACACCCCAAGATCAAATGAGATTTGAACCCCAGAACCCCAGAAGAAGACGAAGAAGAAGAAGAAGAAGAATAGGCTAATAAACTACTAACCAGTAGTTTAAACATTAAGAGTAAGAGACATGCATGTGCTGGTGCTCACACACATTTCAGCGATCACACCCATGAAATACAGTGGGTACGGAAAGTATTCAGACCCCTTTAAATTTTTCACTCTTTGTGTCATTGCAGCCATTTTCCAAAATCAAAAAAGTTCATTTTATTTCTCATTAATGTACACTCAGCACCCCATCTTGACAGAAAAAACAGAAAAAAAAGAAAAACTGAAATATCACATGGTCATAAGTATTCAGACCCTTTGCAGTGACACTCATATTTAACTCACATGCTGTCCATTTCTTCTGATCCTCCTTGAGATGGTTCTGCTCCTTCATTGGAGTCCAGCTGTGTTTAATTAAACTGATTGGACTTGATTAGGAAAGGCACACACCTGTCTATATAAGACCTTACAGCTCACAGTGCATGTCAGAGCAAATGAGAATCATGAGGTCGAAGGAACTGCCCAAGGAGCTCAGAGACAGAATTGTGGCAAGGCACAGATCTGGCCAAGGTTACAAAAGAATTTCTGCAGCACTCAAGGTTCCTAAGAGCACAGTGGCCTCCATAATCCTCAAATGGAAAAAGTTTGGGACGACCAGAACTCTTCCTAGACCTGGCCGTCCAGCCAAACTGAGCAACAGTGGGAGAAGAGCCTTGGTGAGAGAGGTAAAGAAGAACCCAAAGATCACTGTGGCTGAGCTCCAGAGATGCAGTAGGGAGATGGGAGAAAGTTCCACAAAGTCAACTATCACTGCAGCCCTCCACCAGTCGGGGCTTTATGTCAGAGGGGCCCGACGGAAGCCTCTCCTCAGTGCAAGACACATGAAAGCCCGCATAGAGTTTGCCAAAAAACACATGAAGGACTCCCAGACTATGAGAAATAAGATTCTCTGGTCTGATGAGACCAAGATTGAACTTTTTGGCGTTAATTCTAAGCGGTATGTGTGGAGAAAACCAGGCACTGCTCATCACCTGCCCAATACAATCCCTACAGTGAAACATGGTGGTGGGAGCATCATGTTGTGGGGGTGTTTTTCAGCTGCAGGGACAGGACGACTGGTTGCAATTGAAGGAAAGATGAATGCGGCCAAGTACAGAGATATCCTGGAAGAAAACCTCTTCCAGAGTGCTCAGGACCTCAGACTGGGCCGAAGGTTCACCTTCCAACAGGACAATGACCCTAAGCACACAGCTAAAATAACAAAGGAGTGGCTTCAGAACAACTCTGTGACCGTTCTTGACTGGCCCAGCCAGAGCCCTGACCTAGACCCAATTGAGCATCTCTGGAGAGACCTGAAAATGGCTGTCCACCAACGTTCACCATCCAACCTGACAGAACTGGAGAGGATCTGCAAGGAAGAATGGCAGAGGATCCCCTTATCCAGGTGTGAAAAAGTTGTTGCATCATTCCCAAGAAGACTCATGGCTGTACTAGCTCAAAAGGGTGCTTCTACTCAATACTGAGCACAGGGTCTGAATACTTATGACCATGTGATATTTCAGTTTTTCTTTTTTAATAAATTTGCAAAAATTTCTACATTTCTGTTTTTTTCTGTCAAGATGGGGTGCTGAGTGTACATTAATGAGAAATAAAATGAACTTTTTTGATTTTGGCAAATGGCTGCAATGACACAAAGAGTGAAAAATTTAAAGGGGTCTGAATACTTTCCGTACCCACTGTGTGTGTGTGCGTGTGTGTGTGTGTGTGTGTGTGTGTGTGTGTGTGTGTGTGTGTGCGTGCGCACAATGCTAACCTAACACAGTTTTCAAAATAAGAGTGTGTGTGAGAGTCTGAGTGAAACAGTCTGAGTGTGACAGTTACAAACACCTGTCCAGCAGAAACCTACTGTTTTACATGTCTATTGGTGATACTCTGATTTTAACCGGCCATGTTTAGACACTCCAGTAATTAACTTCTGTCATCTCTTGGAGTCCATGATGGTTGCCTAGCAACCTGGTGGTGATGGCCTGCCAAGGAGTAGCCCAGCACATAAATCCCTGTGAATCTACAATGGCCCATTTTTGCACTTGCATTGTTTTGTATGTATAGAACAATGTGAAATGTGTTGATTGAATGATTTTGTTATCTTCAAGCAGAGTGAAGCACACTGTTTCCACTGTTTCGAGCAAGCTAGGTTACCTTTCTGCTGTCTCTGTCATATATACTGCAGCCCACACACACACACGGCCGAAATAGACAGAAACAGATAAATAAATAAACATCCATCTATCATCTATACCTGCTTATTCCTAACCAGGGTCACAGGGATCAGCTGGAGCCTATCAGCTCTCTTTGGGTGAAAGGCAGGGGTCCACCCTGGACAGGTCACCAGTCCATCACAGGGCCACATAGAGACAAACAACCTCACACACTCACACTCACTCCTATGGGCAATTTAGAGTCACCAATCAACCTGACATACATGTTTTTGGACTGTGGGAGGAAACCAGAGTACCTGGAGAAAACCCACACAAGCACAGGGAGAACATGCAGACTCCACACAGAAAGGCCCCTGATGGGTTTCGAACCTGTGGCCTTCTGGCTGTGAGGCAACAGTACTAGCCACTCATACAACAGGAGTGGCTAGTACCTCATGTGCCACCTACTTGTGGTACATGTGGTACATACAGTACAGGAAGAGGGCTCAGAGGAACCCTGGAATTAAAAGTTAGTTTTTTTATTTTTTATCTTTTATCTCCATGTTTTAAATTGTACCTAATTAAAATTAAAATAATCGTATAATCAAAATGATCATGACTACTGGCTGAATATTCTTTGACATAATTGTATCTAAAAACAATAGTTACATTAGACAAGTTTGGTACCTTAGATTCATTTATTATTGTAACATTATTTTCAGTATTAAGACTGGTTATCCAGTCCATTGTTTTCGGTTTTAATATTGCTGTGATGTTTTTGCAAATATTTGGATTGTGTTTCCAAGTTTCTAAAGCTTTACTGTACTCCCTATACACCTTGAATCTGCAAATAAAATGATTCAGGTGAAGATTTATTCAGCTTTTATTGCGTTTTCAAAAAAAGTTAGTCCTAGACTAGTCCTTTTTCTGTGTAGGGGCCAGATTAAGATGCATTTCCCTCTTTCTTTTACGATTCATTGCAGATCAGAAAATTAAATTATGTGCATGCTATTTTAAATGACGTTATATCAGTCAGATTTACATCTTTCTTACTGGGATATTAACACAGCCTAAACTTGCATATAAGTCAGGCCTTGTATTTCTTTCTGTTATGCTGTCCTCGTGTCTCTAAAAAAACCTTTTGAAATTTGATGCTGACATCCTACATAATGTTCTCATGGTTCTTTGTCAGATAGCAGTGAAAACAAGAGCTTGGAAAGGAGTTGCAGGTTAGCAGTAGGGGTGGAGCAATCCTATATTTCAGATCTGACTTACAGAGAGTTTGCGCAGTATTCTGCTTTTGCATGTTCATGGAGCGAGGAAGGTTGTCTTGGGAAGTATCTGCAAATACAATTTTCCCCCAAATTTTTTGCTTACATCAAACAAATAGTGAAAGGATATTTCACATTCCTAAAAAGCAATATGGCAGTTTTTTGGCAGCATGAAAAGTTGAAAAGGATTCTGGAAGCAGAATTTCTTTCACGAAAAACCAAAGAGCACCTCAATGAGCAAGACAGGGACTTCTGAGTAGAAAACACATTTGTTACAAACCCAGAAGTGTAAGCTTATGAAACCCATACATTGAGAAATAGAAAGTATCTACAGTTTCAGCAAATCATCTTAGGTCCATCTACAACATAGAAAACTAAAAAACATGAGAGAAAAGCAGGCATACAATTGCTTCAGATGTTGGCACTGACTGTGAAAAAGGAATAAATGCAATGAAGGTGTGAATAATTTAATCATTTCTCAAAAAATCAGTTCCTTTAGTAGATGTTAACGAAAATTATAGTGAGGAATGAAACTTACTGACCCATTTAAAATGTTTCGTTCTTTTCTGATTTTCTCTCAATGTAAAGATTTGAAAAATAAATGGGTTTGAGGATGCATGTTACTATTTATAATAGGTTTTTGAGTGTATGTTGACACTGTTACAAGCTTGCGAAACATTTAGCTGATATATTTTTCCACATCTTATTCTCTCAAAAGATGAAAGCACATGAATGCTCCCAGTGTAGCTATAACAATTTAATTCAACTCATTAGTCCAAGTAATGACAGCCAAAAACTGCATCTGGGCTATTTGTGGCAATGCAGCACAGTCCAACTTTGTCTCAGCCTCACAATGTTTACAAATGGTATTTTCGCAGTTGCCAGAGAGCATTTAACAAGAGAAAGAGAGAATCACTGCACATGTAGCACAACATTGCAGGACCACCCAGGAAGCACCAGTCAAGTAATAACTACAGTGGTAACAATAGGATGTCTGTCAGCTTCAGGACGAAAGATTAACCTAGTAACAGAAGGCTGATAAGCACACAATTCAATATGCAGCATGAATGTTTTACAGTCAATGTACTGCAAGTGACGGGTGAGGATTTTATGTGTGATTTATTAACATAATATGGAACAAAGTTTAGATAATGACTGAATCCAATCCAAACAATGTCCTGATTCATATTTAGTGTAGATATAGGTGTATGGACAATTATTAGTGTAAATTGGATTTCAGAGGAAAAACACATTAACCACAAGTTTGGGCATCTATATTATACTGCCACCTAGTGACAGAAACATCCCACTATATGAAATGCCAGTGGTATTAAATTCTGTCCCTTTCACTGCATCCCTTCAATAAAGAATTAGCATTAGTGAAGTCCAAAAACCTTAGATCTAGATTCTTTTAGGTAAAAGATCTTTCAAAAGATCTTTCTATCACTTCTCTTACAATTTAATGATTTATATTACGTAAGGCATGCTCTTTAATCAAATGCAAATAACAAGAGACAATGGAGGAACTGCTTGCTGGATAGGGTCGTTTGACTAAAGCTTTACAACTATTCTTTTTAAAGCGCTTGCAGTCATAAACGGTGGTGTCTTGATGTATTATAGGTAAAGGATCACAAATTAAATATGTTTGTGGTTTGTGTTTTTAAACTATAAAATATATTTGAATTTCAGTGAAAACATTCAAAAACAATTCAACCTTCAACAAATTGGAAACCTCACTTTTATTGAGCACTGAACAGCATGTAAACATGTAAGTGTTGGCACTGAGCAGGCAGCCCATCATGACTGGAAGACACAGAGATGTCAGGCATCAGGTTAAGCCACACTACAGTTCAGAGTGCAGCCGCACTTTGGCTCTCATCATGTTTTTGATCACTGTTGAAAAGGAGAGGACAAATATCTTCTTACTTCAATGGCAATACAGTAGCCTAGAAATAAAGCTGTAGGTGATACTAGTTTTCCCTTACAATGTGGGTGCTTTTATATCCTTACATACATAATGTATGTATGTAAATAAACAAGTACAATGTTATTTCTGGCAGTTGTATCATGTCGTGTTTTAAGAAGTCTTACCAAGAAAAAATTATTTACTGCACTTGAAGCCAAATTTGCTTGTTTCATGCATAAACGCTTGTATCTAAAATCGTTTACTTAAATTTGATGGGACATTTTTGTGGTACACCATTCTATCTGTCAAAAAAATATATATATATATTTTTTTTTATTTCTAAAATTGAAGTGAAAATTCAGGTTAAAAACAGTAGAGGTTCAGCCTGTCTTCAAATTACTGACAGGTGAGGTTTCCAGCCCCTCTCTGCCCCTTCCCACATCCACCCAGACTGTCATTAGAGACAATGGATTGTCACTCACAATATTCCATATCTCTGGCCTCGTAGGCAAAGCGGTGGTTCTTGTACCTTCCTGCAATGTCTGCGCGCACAGTCTTGGATGGATCTGCAGAAGACGTCACACACATAGACAGATGAGGAGAGTGATCAACATCACTAAGATAAAAAGAAAACATTAGGAAATGCAAAAAAAAGAGGAAAAACAGATGGCAGGTGTCAATTACAGTCAAATATCGTGTGGTGAAATTTTACAGCCAAAACTGTGGCTATATAAGCCTCAGTTAAAAGGGAATATACAGCACTCTTTTCCCAAACACTTCCCACACCATCATTAAAAATTGTCATGAGGTGGCTGGGTGTCTCATTTCACCTTTTTTCCCTCTTGTGTCTTTTCCCCTTTTCCTTCTGTGTTTGTCTTCCTCGTCTGCTTAATTGTCCACAGGTGGCACTCCCTTCAGTATTCATCCCCACACAATAAAAGCGCCAGACCAGTGGACCAAGACGCCACTCATCTCGTTTGACCTTAAATCTATTAATAGAACTTTCTTTCACTACTGTATCTGCGTGTGGGTCCTCCTCCCTCAAACACACACGACAGCCACCACATAACAAAAATACACAACTATTGTCTGTTAGCCTTCATTCCTTTCCTTCCCATCAGTGCCATATCTATGCCATCTGTTATGCTTGAATCCCTTTTCTGGGTGTGTCCCAAAGACATACACATCTCTACCTTCGAAATGTGTTCTAAGTTAGGTTTAAACTGGTTTGAGTACATTGGACAGGACAATGAGAGCATATGTTTTAACATACTGTATGTCCAAGTCTTTTTGAAAATTAAAGGATTATAGGGGAAATTTTCAACTGACTTATGCTGTCCTACAGTATATGAGTAAAATGCATTTAGGAAGCTCCAAATTAGGATATATGATAATATAGATAGATAGATAGATAGATAGATAGATAGATAGATAGATAGATAGATAGATAGATAGATAGATAGATAGATAGATAGATAGATAGATAGATAGATGAATATTCACCAATAAACATGATTCGGGGAACATAGTGGCCATCAGGTGCCAGATTCTTATCATTTGTCTCTTCCTGTAAAAACAATATGAAATGAACATTAGAAATTAAAATTGAACTTTACAAGAACAGGGAATGTGTGCATAAACGATTTAGCAAATTGTTATTTCTAGATGCTATTCTTCCTGTGCATCATTTTTAATTTGTAATTATGCCTGATATTGTTAGTCATTACAATTCACTGTACAACTACCTAATTTTATCATATTGCAGTAAGAAATTTCATATTAAATCCTTAATTGCTACAGTTTTTAAATGTGTACTGTTTTACTATGGGACACATTTACTTCATATACAAGAGATCTTTACTTACCACCACGTTCAGCATGATGAAATCCTCTTTGGCCAATTTCTGGACGGTCTCATCAGCAACAAATGCTTTCTTCAGTGCTGTTGAAATAATTGTGTTTAGTTTCATTATGGCATTTACATTTTAAAAAAGGTTTTATAAAGCTGGCTTTACAATAGGATACTTATGGTACATGTCTGTACTTTTAAATAAATAGATAAATAGATTTGTGCAACCTATTGAAACTCAAAAAGAGGCACCTGTGAAAGCAAGTATTGTAACTGTAGTAAGGCATTTTCAGTTCTCAGATAATGTTTCACAAGCATGTGGCTCATGCCTTAAATGTTTTACTTCTGACAGGCACAAAGGATGCTGTGCAGGTTATGAACAGGTTTTGCAGGTGGGATGTATCCATGTCTAGTTTTCTTGTCATAGATTATGCAATATAACCGAAAACATTTTATAAAGTCTCCTCACATAGTATGACTGTGTCATGAGTGAATAAAGGTAGTTTTTACAGTGAAATTACGTATTGGTATGTTCAGACATACAAATTCAATCTGTAAAACAATCTGTTCGTATATACAAACCTGGAAAAAGTCAAAAGTAAAAGCCAGACTATCCCTGTAGGTGGTTTTTATTGTTTATGGGCTATGCAACATTGGTAGAGACTCCCTTTGAGCTTACAGAAAACCAGCTGGGTGATTTATGAATCTAATTCCTACCTGTTTTGTTTCCCTTTTGGCAGGTATTTAGGAATGGAACCATTATATTACCAGTGAAACCAAACCCAAGTGTGGGTTAGAAGGACAGTGCAGGATATCCAAGCTTATATCTTTACATTCAAAGTTATTGCAGTACCTTGACTGTATGGGCAGTCGACTTTATGATGAATGACCATCAGAGGCTTCTGACTGTGAGAACAAAACCACAGAGAAACAACTGAACACATTCCTCAGCACAATAAGCACAATGATGGGTGTGAATGCATTGTATTTCTCAAAAACTTTCTGTGGGGTTCATACACAATACAATCCCACTTTCATAGCCAAAAATCATATCCTAACAGAATAAACAAGCCTTCAGGACTGTTATCAAGGTATAGTGTCTTACCTCTTGACCATTTTCCTTAGGCCTTCTTCATAACTTTTGGCCCAACTAATATTATCCCCCCATCCTGCAAGGAAAAAACATTAACAACAACATAGCACACTGCTCTATGCTTTTATTATATTAATATAATAAATAATATAATATGCTCCTTCATCAGCAAAATTGAAATTCAAGACTCTTAAGAAGAAACTACAGTTCACACACCTCTTGACAGGGACTGGGGCTTCACTTTCTTTTTTTTCTGTTCTCCAGCACTAGCACAGATGCTGAAGAACAAAGCCAGCAAAATCCAGCGAAGCATCATGTCCTGTCCTTTCAGACACCTGCAGTGACATTTGGCGAACAGATGAGGAGAAAATTCGCTGACATGTTCATGTGAAAGACAGTTTGATTTTTGACCAACTGCTTGCTAACAGCACACTTGACTGCTACCATTTTCATGTTGTAAATGCTGACTCACCAAACAAGCTTGACAAGCCCGGGACTGAAATGATGTATGTTTTATCACTAGTAATGCCAAAGAAGCAGTTAAGAAAGAAACACTGTCTTCAGATATTCTGCACTGTTAAAAGTTCTAGCAGCTATTACATTTTAATTTATAATCTGGAACTTCATTCATATTCATCACAACAGTTTGTGTAACGCAAATAAAAATGTAAAACTCTTACTACACTATTTTTTTCTATTGTATTATAAAAACTGATTTAATCATCGCTGTACTATTGCTATAAATAAAATGGCTCAGGGCCAAAATACAGGACAAAACAACCACTTCACATTCTTTGAAACCAGTGTTATACATTACATTTTCACTAACAAGATTTTCATTCTATTGTAGGCATCCAGCTATTATGAAAAATATAGAGATTTTTAAAAGATAGTAGTTCATAATTCAGGTATTTCTGTCATTTAAAGTTGCATCTTACCTAAAGTCTTGCCTTTACAGCTAGAAGAAGTAACCACCTGCAGTTACTCTTCTACCTGCCCTCTCCTTATGTAGCCACTGCTTTTCAGTTGAACTCACCAAACAGGTATGTCAAAGCAGAGTGCTATAAATAAAGAATGCTCTCAATAGGCTCAATAGCCTACACACATTGAGGAAATGCTGCAACATACCCAAGGTAAAGTATGCAAACAAATTCACTGGTGGATGCTATGCTGGCTATCATCAACATTTAACAAAGATCACACACACACTGTAATATAAAAAAACAAAATCCTCATCCCAATGTTCTGGGTATTATCATCTGATCATCATTCATGAAAGATTTCAGTAATGAACAAAGCATCAGACAGTGGTGTTACAAGAAGTCAGGAATGTGTCTTGGAATAGGATTTTCTATAGAATTATAGTGACACCCTGTTAGGGGGCTTGGCTATGCACTGTCGCACAGCTCTCACAGAGGACCTCATTTCTCTACCACAACTACTGGTTCATTGCTGCTCTTAGTACTGAAAGTGTTGCTAGACTTTGACACTTTGATACTTTTCCTTATCCTTTCCTTTGCACATACACCTATTGCTGTCCATCTATCTATCTCTGTCTGTCTAACTATCTATCTATCCATCAATGTATTGATCTAAATATCTGTCTGTCCGTCTGTATCTGTCGCTCTATCTATTTATTTATCTAGCTATCTATCTGTCTGTGTCTATTTGGCTACCTGTCTCTATTTATCTATGTCTGTCTCTCTATCTATCTCTCTATCTATCTATATAGATATAGCAGACAGAGACATATATATCTATATATATCTATATATATATAGATATATATGTCTCTGTCTGCCTATCTATCTATCTGTCTGTCAGTCTGCCTTTCTCTCTCTATTCAATTCAATTCAATTTGATTTTATTTGTATAGCGCCAAATCATAGTACAATCATCTCAAGGCACTTTACAAAAAAGAAAACCCCAACAAATCCCTTATGAGCAGCACTTGGTGACAGTGGAGAGGAAAATCTCCCTTTAACTGGAGAAAAAACCTCCGACACAACTGGTGTCGAGTCGCGCTACCCTATCAAAAAATGCTATCTTACGGTTTCCCATTTCTGGTTGTGTATATACCTTATATAATTTTCATAGTGTTATGGCATCTTAAAAAAGGCTAATAGTACTGTTAAAGTGTCGGGTACATATATATTTTGACCCTCAATTATAACATCATTAGTAAAATCTTATATTTTACTATAGGGAGCATAATTTGATAGGGTAAAATGGACTGTCAAATTATGCTACCCCCGTAATATTAACTAAATGGACTACATAATTAGATTTTACTATAGGGAGCATAATTTGATAGGGTACAAAGAGCTGTATTAGCTAAAAAAATGAAGAGCACACACAATTTTTTAATGTGTTTAACTTTTAAATTAAAAATGCTCTTAAAAGATACAGCAACATACGCATTTATAACGACATATAACATTTATAACACTCGCTGCACGCTAATATCAGCTAATTCCTTCGTTATTGCTGAAAAGCCAATCCAATTGGCTTTTTGATGAGGATGCCCTGAAGGATGCTTGTGCCAAATTTGGTACAGTTCTGACAAAGTAAGTGCAAGTACATAGGGGGCGCTATTGCATCTATAGTGATTTTCTTAAGTCACATAAGTCACAGTTATCACAATTTGAAGTTTGGCAAATACATAGGTCAACATCTGGGGTCCGGCAAGGGAAAACCATCAAAGTTAGCAAAAAAAATTGGATAAATTTAGCTGCCCCACATGTCTAGATGATGCTGACCAAGAATCAGCTCATTCAGTCAAAAGCCCTAGGACGAGTTCGCTCAAGTACGAGGTGTGCAAAAACTGGACATTTTTCAAAATTCCCATTGGAAATGAATGGCGAGATTTGGTCATCGCCAAGGCAACAGCCTTGAAAATAGAGCATGGGTCCGATTGGCTTTTTTGATGGGCATGCCCTAAAGGATGTCTGTGCCAAATTTGGTACAATTCTGACAAAGTAAATGTTTGGGTTTGAATGGCAATTTTCAAATTGTTATACAGGGAGGAATTGTTATGAGTTCATTCGGTGAAAAGCCCAAGGAGAAGTTCGTTCAAGTTCGAGGTGAGCAATAACTCAATGACCTCAAGATGAACTCCTAGCTGGTGGACTTCCTGTTGGTCGCACGACCTCGACACGATAAGCTTTTTTGCTTGGCCCGACATGAAGAAGAGATGTGCCAGGTTTGGTGACTGTGCGATGAAAAAAATGTCAGTGGACCTCCCATAGACGCAATATATTTTCACTTTTGTTGGTAGCACTGAAGAGCCATTCTTTTGAGTTTGTTTATGAAACCCATAAAATATAAAATTTTCACGTGATTCTGAGGGGCATGCAAATTTTGGTGAGTTTTCACACATGTTCAGGGGGTCAAATTTGAGGGAGTTTCGGAACGTGAAGAATAATAACGAAAAAAAAAAAAGGAATACTTCTACCGATTTCCAGGCCCACGCCCGCCCGACACCCACATATTATACATTTTCGGAAAGGTCTAATGTCCAGTAACCTCATGGTGGGGTGCGGGTAGACGCTAGACGATGCCTGAAGCCGCCCCCCAGCGAAGTCGTCTCTTGCACGTTGAGCAATAATAATAGTCCCTGCGCTGGGACCTTTGGTCCTTGCTCGGGCCTAATAATACTCACCACCAGCCAAAGTGTTTGCGAAATGATTTTCCACAGCACCTGGCTCGACACCTGGATGAGTTTGTGGGGATATCTGCCTTGACCAGTTGGGCTGAGTGGCTAGAGGAAGAACAGCAACAATATTTGAGTGAAACCAATTGAATCTAATATAGAATTAAATGCAGTGCTGAGACTATTATTTTCAACATCTACATGAATGTTAAAATCTCCCACTATAGTGACTTTATCTGAACTAAGCACTAAATCAGACAGGAAGTCTGGAAATTCAGTTAAAAAATTATATTAATTCAGTAAGGGACAGGTGGACGGTACACAATGACAAGTAGAACTGGTTTTTGTGTTCTCCAGTTTGCCGTAATCGGGTGTCATTTCTGCCGACATGAATAACAATTTTTCCATATTTCCGATTAGCCTTAGCCAGCAGCTTCAGTTTTGACTTGATGTCACCCGCTCTGGCCCCAGGAAACATTTGACTATGGTCGCTGGTGTCTCTAGCTTCACGTCCCTGACTATGGTCGCTGGTGTCTCTAGCTTCACGTCTCTGACTGTGGTCGCTGGTGTCTCTAGCTTCACGTCTCTGACTGTGGTCGCTGGTGTCTCTAGCTTCACGTCTCTGACTGTGGTCGCTGGTGTCTCTAGCTTCACGTCTCTGACTGTGGTCGCTGGTGTCTCTAGCTTCACGTCTCCTGACTATGGTCGCTGGTGTCTCTAGCTTCACGTTTCTGACTATGGTCGCTGGTGTCTCTAGCTTCACGTTTCTGACTATGGTCGCTGGTGTCTCTAGCTTCACGTTTCTGACTATGGTCGCTGGTGTCTCTAGCTTCACGTTTCTGACTATGGTCGCTGGTGTCTCTAGCTTCACGTCTCTGACTATGGAATCGCCAATTATCAGAGGCGGTTTCTCAGCGGGTGTGTCGCTGAGCGGGGAAAATCTATTAGAAACGTGAACAGGCAGGTGATGAGCCGTGGGCTTCTGCTTAGGAGTATGTCTCTGTCGGACCGTCACCCAGGCTAATTCTCCGGGCTGCTCCAGAGCTGCTCTTGGACCGCTAACAGACCCTGAGCTCGGTGGCTCCACACCTGCTAATGGGGCTAGGCTAGCTGGCTTTTGTTCAAAGGTGAGGATCCGCGCTTCCAAATCAGTGATCCTCGCCTCCAAAGCTACCAGAACCTTACACTTATTACAGGTATCATTATCACTAAAGGAGGCAGAGGAATAACTGAACATGTGGCACACCGAGCAGGAGAGAGAGAGGGAGAGGGAGAAGCCATGTTACTAGCCAGCTAAGCTAACTGATAGGCTAACAAGCGCTAAGTCTGGGAATAGCAATAAATACCGGTCAAAATAGAAAAGTACTTGACTAGTACCGGAATGTAGCGGTTAATGAATTGTTTAGAGAGTTTTGTTAGTTTTTATGTGTGTTAGACTAAAGGTAGTCTGTTGCTAATCTTTATACGAACTATACAGCACAACACATCTATCTATCTAAATCTGCCTATGTCTCTGTCTATGTATCTGTCTATCTGCTTGTCTTTCTATCTATATCAATCTATGTCTGCCTATGTCTGTCTATGTATCTGTCTATCTATCTTTCTGTCTATCTCTGTGTATATATCTATGTATCTATGTCTCTATCAGTTTATCTACCTATATATCTGTCTATCTGCTTGTCTGTCAATCTGACTGTCTATCTCTCTATCTGTCTCTGTCTATCAATCTGTCTGTCTGTCTGCTTGTCTGTCTTTCGTTTGTCTATCAATCTATCTGTGTCTGTCTGTCTGTCTATCGATCGTTTGTCTATGTATGTACAGGAAGCCTCTTCTAAAGATGATGCACAAGAAAGCCCACAAACAGTTTGCTGAAGACAAGCAGACTAAGGACATGGATTACTGGAGCCGTGTCCTGTGGTCTGATGAGACCAAGATAAACTTATTTGGTTCAGATGGTGCCAAGCGTGTCTGGCGGCAACCAGGTGAGGAGTACAAAGAAAAGTGTGTCTTGCCTACAGTCAAGCATGGTGGTGGGAGTATCATGGTCTGGGGCTGCATGAGTACTGCCGGCACTGGGGAGCTACAGTTGATCGAGGGAACCATGAATGCCAACATGTACTGTGACATACTGAAGCAGAGCATGAGCCCCTCCCTTCGGAGACTGGGCCACAGGGCAGTATTTCAGCATGATAACGACCCCAAACACACCTCCAAGATGACCACTGCCTTGCTAAAGAAGCTGAGGGTAAAGGTGATGGACTGGTCAAGCATGTCTCCAGACCTAAACCCTATTGAGCATCTGTGGGGCATCCTCAGACAGAAGGTGGAGGAGTGCAAGGTCTCTAAGATCCACCAGCTCTGTGATGTCATCATGGAGGAGTGGAAGAGGATTCCAGTGGCAACCTGTGAAGCTCTGGTGAACTCCATGTCCAAGAGGGTTTGGCAGTGCTGGAAAATAATGGTGCTCACACAAAATATTGACACTTTGGGCCCAATTTGGACATTTTCACTTAGGGGTGTACTCACTTTTGTTGCCAGCGGTTTAGACATTAATGGCTGTGTGTTGGGTTATTTTGAGGGGACAGCAAATTTATACCCTTATACAAGCTGTACACTCACTACTTTACATTGTAGCAAAGTGTCATTTCTTCAGTGTTGTCACATGAAAAGATATGATAAACTATTTACAAAAATGTGAGGGGTGTACTCACTTCTGTGAGATACTGTATCTATATATCTATCGGTCTTTGTGTGTCTGTCTGTGTATCTATCTGTTTTCCTGTCTCTGTCTGTCTATTTGCTTGGCTATTGATCTGACTGTCTGTCTGTCTGTCTGTCTGTCTATGTATCTAACTATCTATCTGCTTGTCTATCCTATCGATCTATCTATCTATTTGTATCTATCTAAATATCTATCAGTCTTTCTGTGTCTGTCTGTCTGTCTATCTGTTTGCCTGTCTATCTGCTTGTCTATCGATCTGACTGTATATCTATCTGTCTATCTATATGTATCTAACTATCTATCTATCTATAAATCTATGTCTCTATGTATCTATCTATGTCTGTCTGTCTGCTTGTCCTTCTGTCTCTATCTGTTTGCATGTCTGTCTGTTTTTCTGTCTATCCATCTATCAATTTATCTGTCTGTAGCTCTATGTATCTATTTATCTGTCAATCTGTTTGTCTGTCTTTCTGTCTATATATATCTATCTATCAGGCTTTCTGTCTCTTTCTGTTTGCCTGTCTGTCCGTTTCTGTCTGTGTCTATCTAACTCTGTCTATCTATCTATCTATCTATCTATCTATCTATCTATCTATCTATCTATCTATCTATCTATCTGTCTATCTGTCTATCTATCTATCTATCTATCTATCTATCTATCTATCTATCTATCTATCTATCTAATTTCCATTACTTGTCGCACTGTTAACTGTTGCTATGGACGCAAGCAGCGCTTAGCAACCGTAAACTCATGGCGCATGCGCACTATTCCGTAATGATGCACTCTGGGATTGCAGAATATTGACATAGCAACCAAGCGACACAGCCACCAAGCTTTTTCACTCTGGATTAGTTTTTGTTTTATCATCTGCGTTTAAAGTAACTAGGTTTCTTTTCATCTTCCGACATGAATGCGGTAGTGGTAAAAAAGACCCAGGACACACTGGGAAAAGTGATAAAGAAACCGCCTCTCACGGAGAAACTGTTAAGCAAGCCGCCGTTTAGATACCTACACGACATCTTCAGTGAGGTAACTAAGGTTTACCTGCTCATGTAACGCAAGGTTAGCAATGTAACGCTTGTTTAACTAACACCAGTGTCCCCTTTTGCATGTATTTATTAAACGCTAATGGGGCGATGTATTCTAAAAACACAGATGAGTAGCTAGTTAGCTAGCTAATACGCCAACATTAGCCTAAACTAAGCTAGCGTTAACCAAGTAAATAAGTTAGGTAACGTTAATTTCGCAGCAAATAATCTGTCGTAGGACGAATAAGGTTCACAGCGCCGTTAAAGCACTAGGTTCAATCATCAACCAAAGAGAAACCACAAAGTTCAGCAGTAATACAACATTAAGTTATCTATTAAGTTAATACTGTGGGTTAGCTAGTTCACGCTAGCTAGCCATGTCAGCGGCGTCGTATAGTTGCTAGGCATAACTCGAGCCCGCACAGGAATCAACAGAGTATTCCTGTCCAGTGTTGAATGTCAGCTAAAGTGGCTACATTTATCTGGTTTTTCAAAAACGACGTATGTAGATTACGGACACTAAGAAATTTGTTGTAGTCTGTTTACTTTGTGTTAAAACCTACTGGCGGTGTCACATTATGCATCAAACATTACTATTTGGAGATTGATTTGAGAAAGGACATGGAGGCTTTGATAAACGCTGGACTAAAAATGTCTGATTCCTAGGTAGCTAGGGTCAGGTTAGTAAGCCTACAGAAGCCGTCAGCTAAAAAGAAGATCAAGTACACACCGGATCCAACTACTAAGGACTGATCACAAGCAAATATTGATACTATTTACTTGACGTACAGAATATAAGGGATATATCACTTTGGGACTGGATGAGTCAGATGATGTAAGAAGGGTTGTTATTCACAGATTCAGGAGGTTCACTTAGCTCATTCCTTAATTGTGATACAGATTATATTGTCATGTGGACATTAGGAAGTCTCAGTCATCTGGTTCCCAGAGAAAGTACAATAAGAAAGAAAATTAATTTGATATGCCAGCCATCATCTGGTCAGCTCTAGAAGCTAAACAGTTTCTCTGTTATTAACTGCCAAGTAGTTCAGTAGTGTTCCAATATCTACCACAATTCACCTGCTGATTTAATAGCTGCTGTGCTAGAGTTTAAATTGATGTTTCTCAAAAGAAATTTGTCAGTAATATTAGTGCATGTTAGAAAAACACTAGTGTTACATACTGGAGAATTATATAAATATTTTTAAGAAGTGAGGAATGATGTACATCAGCCACATTAAACCTGATTATGTGGTGTGTAGTTGTTCAATGATAATTGTATTTTTAATTTCTAGCTAGAAGAAATATGGCAAATTATGTAACAGTTGGGCGTGAAACCTTTATTTCTCACCACTTTCAGGTCATCAGAACCACTGGTTTTATGAAAGGCCTGTATGCAGAGAATGAAATGAAGTCAGATAATGTTAAGGTAAGTTAACGATACTTTGTCAACCTGCCCAACCAAATTGATATTTATTTATTTTTTTGTTGCCAAGAATGTTCCCCCACATAGGCTTGCTTCTGAACAAAGTGTGTTTTTATAGCCTGTGGAGCAGCCTTATTTCTGTAGGCGATTACCTTTGCGAGTCTGAGGGTGTCTATGTAATGGGTGGCTAACTTCAGTCCTCAAGAGCTGCTGTATTGCTTGTTTTCCAGCTATCCCTGCAGGGATAGTGATTGCAGTGCAGTGGCTCTTGAGGAGCAGACTTAGCTACCCCTGGTCTATGTGGTGGTAAACCTACACGCTGTCACACACATAGAGTGAGGGGATCTTGCAGGACAGGGCCTATCAAAGTGTCAATCCAAAGTTTGTTGTTTGAGATCAGCCTTGGATAGAATGATGTTCAGAGGAGACCTACTAAAGCTGACAGTAAATAAATGTTAGCATACAAAAGTAGCTGCATTATATTGAAACTGATATATCAAATGCTTTAATCAGCAAATGTGAAATAAATTTTTTTGAAGAGCTGACATTTCACTTTGAACCTTACTTTTTTATTGGAACTGCTGCCCTGGGATCTATTTTTATTGTTATTTACTATTTTTAGATGGTTTAAAAGCATTGCTATAACCCTGTAATAGTCATGTGATTCCCAGCCCTCGTAGACATTATTCTCAATCACAAAAATGCCTAATCTTGAACCTAAAATCTGAATTGTTGCATCAATTGGCAAGGTATTAGTCAAGTACTATACAATTTTTAGTTTTAGTGTACACACGAAGACAAGTTTAACCAGGTTATTGTAGAGATATTCTCTATTAGATTTCTTTTAGGTCCTCAAGCACTGTATTTTCCAGACTATAAATCACACTTTTTTTAGTGCCGTGGCTTGTCTTGTGACTTATATATCAAAGCGAATTATGTGTTAATTTACTTTCATTCTGTCTAGTAATCACTAGCGTTCAATAGCACTGTTGGTACAACTGAATATAACACTGTTTAGGCGAAAAAGTAAAAATGTTTATGTTCACTCTAAACTATAACTTCTAGTGTAACACAAGTGAAAATACTGCCCAAAAGATAGAGCTATACTGCAGACTTGAAATTGCAAGTAATAAAGTCTGGAGCTGAAACAAAGTTTGGAGTGAGTGTCAGCATTCAGACAACCTGAGAGAGGAGGAGAAGGACACACTTCACACTTCTGCCCGAAGTTGGCAGAATTGTAACGTGACACAGATGAATGAATTTCTAATACACTTCTGCTTGTTGTCTAGCCTACATCCTTTATAGGCTAATTTAGACTATAAATAGTATAATTAGAAATGCAACTAATACACCAAAGTGACTTATATATGGTTTTTTTTTCGATTCAACAAGGCTGATTTTGCCAGAAGCAACCAATATTCTGGTATGACTTATAGTCCGGAAAATACAGTATATTGGAGCTCAAGGAAAAATGAATGTTTAAATCAATACTAAAACTGAGGATACTTTTTTTAAAAACTTTTATTTTAACAAACACAAAACAAAATAACGCATATTGCCCGACACACAAAAATACACAAACAAAAGTATACATAAAAATGATAACAGAGCATTGCACTGCAATCAAAAACATACAACTAAATCAACAGACAAAAATAAATACCTTACAAATACCTCATTCCAAGCCTCAGAATGTCACAGATAAAGGCATTTTGTACTGTCCAGATATGTCCAAATGCAAATAAAAGTATCAGTTGTGGAAGAAATAAAACATGTTAGAAGTTTCAGAGGAATAATGTCTCTGATGACTGAATGCCATCCTTTTATTGAAGGTGTTTGTTGCTGATCCACGACATTAGTAGATTCTTCCTGGCAGCAAAGGCTAACAGGCAAAAGAGATGTTTTTTATACTTATTACTGATAGATTTACAAGGAAAACCCAGGATTAGAGACAAAGGGTCAGGATCCTTATATATTAGGAGCCCCAATATGTTGTTTAATTGAGCTACAGCTCTAGACAAATAGGTCTGGATCACATGACAATCCCCTACACAATGAATATAATCCCCTATGTTAGACTTGCATTTAGGGCAAAGTGGTGAGTGAGCTGAATTGTATTTGTGTCTTAAATAATGCGTAATATGTATTCTATGAAGGATCGTGAGCTGAATGTCTCTTGCCCTGTTGCAAACTGAGAGCCTATTGGCTAGAGACCAAACAGTCTCCCATTCCTCCTCCAGGACGTACACCCCAAGCTCTCTTTCCCAAGTTAATCTGAGATGTGAGGCATTGACTGTGCCATAAGAACATAGAGCTTTGTAAAAAAAAAAGGAAATCCAGTCTTTGGATAGCACGCCATGCCTTGAGAGTCTTACACATTAAAGGATTATTGCACAGAGCTCTCCTCATCTTGGAATTAAGGACAAATAATAAATTTTGTAAATGGTATTTGGACTGTGAAGATTCAAGATCAAGCCAAACTGATTTAGGATCTTCTTTGAGCCATTCAATAATGAATCGAAGCTGGCAAGCCCACTGAAATAATTTAAAATTTGGGAGATCCAAGCCACCTTTTGCACTAGGGAGATGGAGTTTTGATAATTTCAATCTGGGTTTTCCTTTTGCTCCAGATAAATGAACTTAACCACCCATTCAACTCTTTTATGGCCTTACTAGACAGTAAAATAGGAATCATTTGGGTTGGATAGAGTAAGCGAGGCAGGACATTCAATTTTATCAAGGCAACCTGCCCTAGCCAAGACAGAAGGAGAGTCATCCACCTAGTCAAATCATCTCGAATTTTTCCAAGCACTGGTGCAAAATTAGCTTTATACAATTGCCTAAAAGTAGGAGTTACAGTAATACCTAAATGGACTAAACCCTCCTCAGAAAATTTAAAAGGAAAGGAGAGAGGTTGAAGTATGGGCTTCTTATTTCCTATAAATAGGGTGACTGATTTAGAAAAATTTATCTTGTCCCAGAAAATTGCCCGTATTTCTGAATGAGATCAACAACCCCTGGCACAGAATCCTCGGGGTCTGAAAGAAAAAGCAGCACATCATCTGCATACAAGGAGATCGTGTGCTGCCTACCTCCCAGAGATACCCCCGACACGGCTGCATCCTGCATTACACTCTGAGGAAATGACTCTATTGCTATTGCAAAAAGCAATAGAGACAGGGCCTGGTACCCCGGGATAAAAAAAAAAAAAGATCAGATCTGTGACCATTGGTAATGACCGTGGAAAGGCAATCCCTATAAATTATTCGCACCCACTTGATGAAATATTCCCCAAGGCCACAGAGTGAAAAGCTTTTTCTGCATCCTGGGATAGAATAAGAGAACTAGTACTGAAGTTATGGGAAAGCTATATATAATAATAATAATAATATAATAATAACTTTATTTATAAGGCGCCTTAGGAACAGCAAGAGCTGACACAAAGCGCCATACACCAAAACAAAGAATTTCTATACATATATATACATACATATACACACACAGACATATATATATATATATATATATATATATATATATATATTCACACACACACACACATACATGTACATATACATACACACACACACACACACACACACATACGTAAATAAGAATTTTAAAAGTAAGTTAATATTTATTTAAAAGCCTCCTAACATTAGGAGTAGAGCTTCTACCTTTAATAAACCCTGTCTGGTCTTCATGAATAATAAATGGAAGAACTTTTTCCACTCTTAGCACTAAAATCTTGGATAACAATTTAAAATCTGAATTAGAAAACGCGATAGACCTGGGTCCTTTCCATTTTTTAAAATAAGAGATATTTGCCTCGCAAAGCAAGGGGGTGGACTGTCAGTCGAAAATGAGTGATTTAACATAGCCATAAGAGGGTCTAGCAACACATGCTCAGATTCTTTATAGAATTCACATGCAAGGCTATCGGGCTCAGGAAATTTACCAGACTTCAAACTGTGGAGTGCGGTTATAGCGTCCTCTCTAGAGATGGGTGCATTCTCTGTACGTCTGAAATAACAGGGAGAGTTAGGTAATCAAAGAATGATACCATAGAATTGTATTTTTTGAAAGAGTAATATGACCGATAGAGATCAGAGTAAAATTGTTTAGAAGTATTATTAATAATAAAAGAATCAAAAGAACGCACTCCCTTGAAATCCTTGGGTCCAAAGCCATTCCGGAGGACGACCTCTCAGATGGGCGAAGGTCCGGCGCCGCTCGGGAGGGCGGCCTCTGGGGCGGGCGACGGTCAGGGACCGCTCTGGCGGGCGGCCTCTCCGACAGGTTAGAGGTCGTTTATGGGGGCGACCTTTCTGGCTGGCGTGGGTCTGGAGCCGTTCCGGGAGCTCTGGTAGCTGCCGCATTGGCGGCGACGGCTCCGGGGACTCTGGAGACTGTGGAGACGGCGGCCGACGAGGCGGCGCTGGGGACTCTTGAGATGCTGGCCGCAGAGGAGACGGCTGGGGAAGCTGCTGCTGAGACGGCCGGGGAAGCTGCTCCTGTAGCTCTGGAGGTGAAGCCTGGCGAGATGGCACTGAAGGCGATGAGTGGCGAGGCCCTGGATGCTGCCATGGCACTGGAGCCAGTGGCGGGCCTGGAAGCTGTGGCGGCGGACCAGGAAGCTTGCCGCGGACCTGGAAGCTGTGGCGGTGCTGAGCTATGGATCTCTGTGGGCTCGAGTGGTTCGGGCCACTGTGGCGGCTCGGACCATTCCGGGGGCTCTGGAGGTGGAGGCGATGTTGGAGACGGCAGTGCTGGGGATGGCAGTGGCCATTGGCACACTGACAGCGGTGGATCTGGCTGCAGCTGCAGCCAGATCCAGATCCACTGGAGACAGCAGCTGTGGGCGGACCGGCAGCTGTGGGCGGACCGGCAGCTGCAGCCGTTGCGACGGCTGAGAAGGCTCTGGCAGGCAAGACGGCTCGGTTGGAGACGGCTGGGCTGGAGACGACTCTGGCTCTGGCGGCTGAGGCGGCTTGGGCTCTGGCTCTGGCGGCTGAGGCTCGGGCTCGGGGAACTCTGACGGCTCAAGCTCAGGGAACTCTGCTGGCTGCCGCTGCGGCTCAGGGAGCTCTGCTGGCTCTGGAGACTGTGGTGGCTGCTGCTGTGGCGGCGGCGGCTCTGGGGACACTGATGGCTGCTGCGGCAGCTCTGGGAACTCTGCTGGCAGCCGCTGCGGCTTGGGATGCTCGGGATGCTCCTGCGGCTCTGGCTCAGGATGCTCCGGGGGTTCGGCCGGGTGCTGCTGCTGCTGCTGCGGCTGCGGCTCGGGAAGCTCTGGCTGCTGCGGCGGCTCGGGAAGCTGGACTGGGACCCCAGCGGGGACGCCATTGTCGGTGTGCTGAGGCTCGGGAAACCAGACGGACACCTCAGTGGGGACGTCATCGTTGGCGCGCTGAGCCTTGGGAAACCGGACGGGGACCTCAGTGGGGACGTCGTCGTCGGCACGCTGAGGCCCGGGAAGCTGGGGTGGAGCCAAAGCGGGGACGGAAGCGTCGGCGCACTGATGCTCAGGGACCAGGGCCGGGACCTCAGCAGGGATGTCCTCGTCGGACGAGGGTCCGGAGCTTGGGAGAAACCCTCAGTGGGGACACCGTTGTCGGCACGCTGAGGGTTCGGAGGGAGAGACTTGGGAGACTTGGCTAGAGCCTCAGTGGGGACGCCGCCGTCGGCGCACCGAGGCTCAGGAACCAGGACGGGTACCTCAGCGGGGACGTCGTCGTCGGTGCACTGAGGCTTCAGGATCCTGGGGAAAACCTCAGCGGGGGCAACCACGTCAGTGCACTGAGGAGCTCGGATCCTTGGTGGAGCCTCAGCGGGGACGCTGTCGTCAGCGCACTGAGGCTGGGGGATCCGGGATGGAACCTCAGCGGGGACGGGGGATCCGGGATGGAACCTCAGCGGGGACGTGGGCTTCGGCCCAAAGGTGGCAGGACCCTAAAGTCGGCGCACTGTGGGGATAGGATCCTGGGCAGAACCCCCGCGGGGACGTTGTCGTCGGCACACAGGGGTTCTGGTTGCTGCTGCTGGGGCTTGGGTTGCAGAACTGGAGAAACAGCTACCCTGCACCGTTGCCGCCGCCGATGTCGGTCCCGTCAAGCAGCGAGGAGGGACTCGGGCTGGGCAGCAGCGAGGGTGCCACCGGCGGAGACGGGGGCCAGATCCCAGGAAGCCAGGGGCTTAGCTTTCAGCTCCTGCCAGATGGCGCGTGCCTGCGCTGGCGACAGCGGCTGAAGATCCGGAGCTGGTGGCGGAAGAGCCGGTGCCGGGAATTAGGACTCTGGCGACTGGGGCGCCAGGAGCTGGGACTGAGGAGGAGAGGACGCTGCCGACCGGAACACCGGCCACTCCAGCGCTTCGGCCAGGGCCGAGGCTTCGGGGCGACATGACGCTGGCATCAGGAGACCCAGTATCATGGGCTGAAGCAGGGCTTGGGAAGCTTGCATAGCCTCAGAGATGGTAAATCGGCCGCCCCGACACGTCTCAAACAAGGTGCGGAGGGTGGAAAAGAGGGTAATCAGTATGTCAGACCGACCTTTTGAGACGTAGCCTTGGGGTGGGGGGTCGGACGCTCTCCTCCAGCCGGGAACACATGGCGAGGACCGCCGGGTAATCGTCGGCGGTACTCAAAACCTCCCTCAAGGTGCGGAGGAGCACCGCGACGAACGCCTCCTCCCGCGCCGTTCCATTGTCCGCTGGGTCCGTGTGCGTTCGGAGCATTCTGTCACGATGTGGTGATGTTAGTGTGAAGAAGGAGAGGGTAGGACCCAAGTGCTGGACACACAAACAAGTTTTATTTCCCTGGAACATCCAGGGCTCTGGGAAACCAAGATTCACCGCCACTTGGCAGGCAGACAAACATGAGACAGCGAGGAACGCCACTCGGCGAAACAGGCAGGTAAAAACACAATCCTTCTCTTCGGGCAAACAATAACTAATGCTCCGACAGGGAACAAAGGAAAAGGGGAGGTATAAATAGGGAGAACACAAACAGTGATTAGGAACATAATAGAAACAGGTGAAACTCATGAACACAAATTACTAACAAAGTTGCCGGAGACCTGAGCAAGGGGGAGACCGGAAGTCTATACAAAATAAAGGTCCTCAGACAGGAAGTCCCAAAGGGGACTCATGACACAAGTAGCTGCTAGTGGCGATATTTAGCTCTGACTCTAGGCATTCCTGTTTTTCTGACTATTTTATTTTTTTGGTTGTAAGATATGAAATAGCAAGGCCTCTAATGTATGCTTTAGCTGTCTCCCAAAGAAGTGAGGGATTACTTGTAGATTCTGAGTTAATTGACAGAAATATTTTAAACTCTGAATTAAAGTATGAAAGAAATTTATCATCTTTGAGTAATAAATTATTAAATCTCCAACTTCTGGCAGGTCTCAGAAACCCCTTCATACGGACATCTAGTACCATTGTAGTATGATCAGAGACAACAATATCTCCTATGTTGCAGTATGAGATTGCATGCATTAATAATGTCTTAGAGAAGTAGAGAATGACTAGAGAAGTAGTCAATCCTAGGGTGACAATTATGTGGGTGAGAAAAAGGTGAATTTCTTCTGGTATGGGTTAGAGTGCACCAAACATCCAAGTATTCTAAATCATCACACAATGTGGTTAGAGTTTTAGACTATTTGGTGAAGAGTCTCTAGGGGGAAATCGATCCAGTAATGAATTCAATAAACAAAGTCCCCTCCGATAATACTCAAACCAGATGTGCACTCTTTAAACTTAAGGAAGGCTTTTGTGAGAAATTCTGAAGAGTAATTTGGGGGGCAATATATATTTAGAAATGAAATTTCCTCTGCATTCAAAGTCCCCTTAATAATGATGTATCTACCAAATCTGTCCTCAATACTGTCTATGACCCTAAAAGGTATTCTTTTATTAATCAAAATGGCTAATCCTCTACTACGTCTTGTAAAGGATGAGAAATAAACCTGAGCCATCCATTTATTATGTATTAGATCCAAATGTTCGTTATCACTCAAGTGGATTTCCTGTAATAAAGCTACATCTATATTCTCCATATGAAGTCGTGTGAGCACTTTATTAATTTTTATTTGCCCATGTAAAGCTCTTACATTCCATGTGCAAAGTCTTAAATTATTAGCCATTGTTTAAAACAAAAAGGAAAAACAGATGTGGTGGTGCTCTCCCCCTGTCAAAAATCTCTGATCATTACCCTGTAATTAGGTCCAATTAGCAAATATGCGTGTCGAGGCATTACAATAAACAATATCACATAAAAAAACATGCCAAACTGACAACCTAGAAAAAAAGGGAAAAAATACAAGAAAAAAAAAAAAAACATACTTTTTTATATATAGAAAAAAGGGGCCATTCCCCGCATCAAGGGGAAAAATCTTCATCTCAAAAACTGATCGGTCTGTCACTGAATCTCCGGTAGCAATGATATAGAAAAAATAATACACACCCAAAATACAAACGGAAGTTCTAAAAACAGCCCCGTCACTAAAGAAGAAAAAAAGAATAGGAAATAAAGTACGCAAACTTTTACTCACGTCGCTAACATAAGGCTACGTAGTAGGCACACAGTGCATGAAGACAGTTCAGTTCACCATCCACGTGTCAGAACAGGTGCTGGAGTTCGAGTCGTTCTTGTCCAGGAACTGTGAGACAGCAACCGCAATCTCAAAAACTTTATAGTACCAATACTGACTCACAGCTTGGCTGGACACAACATCGCATAGCGAGTACCCATATATCGGAGTCGCTGCTGGATTGCGTTGAAGCCGAAAAATCCTGATAGAATGACACCCTGCTGTCCTCGTACCGCAGATCTCCACCCGCCGATTGCCTCCTGCTGGCATCAAGAACACTCTGTTTGTCTCCATGGTTATGGAACCGAACAATCAGCGGCCGTGGCCTACCCTTGGCACCCGGTTTTTGGACCGGCGTACGATGTGCCCTTTCAATCTTAATGCGACCACTCTTAGTATGCAGGCCGAGGAATTCGGGGATCCACGATTCAAGAAAGGTGGCAGCGTTAACGCCCTCCACCACCTCGCGAAGGCACAGGGCCTCTATTTTCCAAGTCGTCGATGTGTTCAGTAAGCATGGCAACTTGTTTTTCAAGAGTGAAAGCACGGGATTGAGCATCTTCCGAGGACGCCTCCACCGCCAAGATCCTCCGTTCTGCCTCGCTCAATCGAGTAACACTTTCCAGGTGCTGGGAACGGTTGTACACCGTTTGTCATCCGTTACATTGGAAATTTTCTGAGTCATATTTTGAAGTGCTTTTGCAAGCACCAGCCTAAGTTCAGCCATCTTCCTGAGTCTGTGTAGGCTCGTCGGCCGATTGGCCACATCTGCGATCAAATCCCTTTTCACCGTTTTCATAGCAGGTTTAGGCATCTTCCGCAAAGACTGCGGCCAGAAAGCCTCTAACGGCATACTACATAAGATTTATAACCAAAAATCAAAGCTTGCGTCCTTCGTTTAGCGAGTATGAAGTGATAACAAGTAAAGTGTGAGAGGAGTGACTTAAAACTGATGCTAGTCCCAAGCCGCCATCTTGCCACATTTTAAATGATTTAAAACATTTTTGACAGGATTGCAATAGTCAAACCTGCAAGAGTAGAAAGATACAATAGTTTCTATGTGTTTCTGAGAAAGTCAGAAGGCTCTCACTCACTTTAACTGTGTCTCAGATGATAAAGAGCAATTTGATTACAAACCTCATATGAACCCTGGTGTTTTGGTCTGAGTGAAAGATGAGACCAGTGATATGATGATGATGATGTTTTACATCAAGTATGTATTTTATTAGTTTAGAAATTTCCTGTACAAGCTCCTGCATGTTACTGAATAAAAAGTTCATACATGGGACACTGCAAAGGCCATCCTGTTATCAGGTATTACACATGAAGGACTGGGTGGTTGCACTGGCTAAAGGGCCTTATGTTACACAGTTGGCAAGCTTTTCAGATTCAGCAGACTGCTTAGCTATGTTATTTGTCTTTTAATAGAAAGTGTTATTTACAGTACTGTGCAAAGGTTTTGGGTACTAAAAATACATTGTAGATGCTTTCAATGTAAATTACATAAATTGTGTTTTCATTTATAAATTAACTTCATACCAAATTCAGTGAATGGAACAAAACCTAAATCTAATCAGTATTTGCAGCTCTCCCCATTGCCCTTAAACCAGCAGCAGTTCTATTTGATTTGACCTGCACACAGTTTCTCCTGGTACTGTGCAGGACCTTGGAGAAGCTGCTGCAGTTCTTCTGTAGATTCAGGCTGTCCCGGTGTTTCTGTCTCTTCATATGATCCCAGACTGACTCCACACTGCTGAGATCTGGGCTCTTTGGGGGTCAGACCATCTGCTGTAGGACTCTTGGTTCTTCTTGCCCCTGAAGATTCTTCATGAACTGTAATGAGTACTTTATGGGCTTGTCCTGCAGAGTGAGATGCACTATGAATCTGGGATCAATTAGACACTGGATGGTGTGTGATAAGAATCTAAAACATCTAAACTGCCTAAAACCTTTGCACAGTACTGTACATTCATACATGTATCCAAGAATTAAATCAGGAGGGGTGGATATTTGTTTAGTCTTCCCTTTCTGACAACAGTAAAATACAATTTGCATTAGCCCTTAAATTTTCAGGATCTGCCCTTTTTAAAATTTTTCATTATGCTGTAGTGGGATCAGAACTAAAGAGTGGTCACAAATTGTCATTTCTGGGCCATTTCAGTCAGAAATTGAGTGTCTGGACACCCAATTTGGACTGCGTTTTCTACTCAGCAAGTCTGGATAATATGTAGCATTGTAGCTTGTGAAAATAACTCACATTTGACTTCCTTTACTCTCACATCTACATTCTATTTCTTATGCCCTCATGAGCACTCTCCTGGTCTTTTTTCTTTGTAGGACAAAGACTCTAAGATGGCCTTCCTCCAGAAAGCAATAGATGTTGTGATGCTGGTGAGTGGTGAGCCATTGGCAGCAAAGCCAGCACGCATTGTGGCCGGCCATGAGCCTGAGAAAACCAACGAACTTCTGCAGGCTATTGCCAAGTGTTGCCTCAATAAGGTCTGTCTTTTTAGGAGATTACACACAGTGCAGTCTTATGTAATTATTATTATATATTATGTTGTATGTTATGTTGGCATTACATAAAAGAAAATTGTCTTATTTTTCACATCCAAACATTGCACTCTTGGAAAACTGTCTACACGCCTTAGGGAGAACATTCAGATATTTTAATTGCACCCTTGAGATGGAGGTAAACAGATGAGCTGGTGCCTGGGGAAAGCTGTATTTTGACATCATTTAGACAATTCTTAGCAATTTAAATATAGTCCTCTCAGATTTCATGCAACATAAATTCCCTCATGTACAAGCTAGAATATTAGTGATAAATGATGTAAAGAATGCCAAATTTGCAATCGATTTGTTTAGCTTTTTATGGTCTTTTAAATTGCATATCCCTCCTCTAAAAAACACTGAACTCAGGTAATAATACTTTTTTAATAGTTCCCTTCATTTTGTCAATCTTTGTTTATTCTTTCTATCAGTGCACAAGATCTTCTTCAGAGTAACATGTTTTTTCCTAACATCATTTGTAGACATTCCTCTCATTGCTACGCTATACTCAATCACTCACAACACTTCTGAACAATACATGTTTTTCATTAATATTATTGCTGCATTAAATTAAATGGCACTCCTAAAAATGGTCTCTAGATGTCCAGTGATGACGCAGTAAATCGAGTGCTTTCAGGAGAAAAAGTGGACACAAAGACCAAGGCCAGTACGTCCAGGTCTCAGGACAAAGAGAATAGGGAAGGACGTGACCGCCACCTGGATAGAGAGGTGAAAATTCTTAGTCCCAGCAAGTATTAAATGGAAAAGGTGTTTCATACTGCTCAGTCTTACATATGGTGTATAATGTATTTTCTGTGTTAGACTTTTAGTCTTGCAGTGTGCAGATTTTGTTTAAAAACAAAATTAAATGTTCAGATGATGTTTTTGCTAGTATGTGATCATGGCTAGGATCAAATTTTCATCCTTTGTTTGTCCCAGGAGAAGAAAAAGATAACAGAGCGCAGTGGGAGCCGGGACCAGAAGGACCCAGACCAGCCCAAAGAGCAGGAGAGTCGACGTGATGGGGAGAAAGAGCATCACCGGGACCGGGGGCGCTCTGACAAGCACCACCACAGTGAACAGGACCATGGCAAAGACCGTGACAAGGACAAGAGCCGAGACCAGGAACGGGATAAGGAGAGAGACAAGGGACGAATCAAAGACAGGGACAAGGAGAAGGACAGAGAGAGAGATCGAGAAAGGGAAAGGGATAAAGAGCGAGAAAAGACAAGGGAGAGGGATTCTCACAGAGACCGGGAAAGAGACAGGGAAAAACGCAGAGATAGGGAGCGAGAGAAGGAAAGAGAGCGTCACAAAGATGGGGAAGAGAGGAATAAAGGTGTAGAGCGTCACAATACCAAGGTATGCCACTTAGCACCACACACATTTTATATGTTTGCAACAAATGAGATTCTTTACAGTAGATGTGTTTTTTGTGTGCTTAGACCAGTGTATCTGAGGGAACACAGCAAAACCCCAGCCCTGAAGAGCCCAGCAAAACAGCCAAGCTTGTGCCAGCAGTAAGTTTGAGCCTTTGACCAAAAGTAATCTTATATTTACAGCTAACATTATGATCGTCATTAAGCATTTGCATTTCTGATCAGTGATTATAAGTGATGATCACTTGAAATTTTATACTGGTTATGAAAAACATTTATTTTCTAATGTTGTGCCTCTTAATCTTGCAAGGAACCACAACCCACTGAAGAGGTACAGAAACAGTAGAAAATTAGATCTGCATAGTACATTTGTTAGTGTATCTTGGAGTGGCTGGCTGCTTGGTTTAGTGCAAAGTTAGGCTGCAGTGTATAGCAGATAGGAGGTCTTGTTTCCTCTTATTTACTGTACAGTTGTTATATGTGATGTTGTGTTTGTTTCTGTGTACAGCCTGTAGAAGCACTTGAAAATCAGGTAAGTAGTTAATGTACTTTACTTTACGATGACTTGAGATTTAAGATGTTATTGCCAAGACTCACATTTTTTTTATTTTATATATTGACACACAGAGAATCAGTTGATTTTACCACTATCCATTATCATTTCATTGTTTCCATTTTGAATATTTTTGCTCTTTGCTGTGTATTTCTCTCCAGTTCTGCCACAAATGAATTCTTTGCATGTTTTATTCCATAAAACTGTTTAGTCAGGATCACTTTTGCCGTGCCAAAAGTATTTTTAGCATTTTGTTGTCAGACAAATGAAATGAGGCACATGTTTTAGCTTTGAACGTCATTAGTAAAAAAACAGTGTTCACAAATCCTGCTTGTTGGATGTGGGATAGCTATTTCAAAGATGAAATTCTGGTTTGGCAGTGTGTAGTAAGGCTTAAGTTTTCAGTTAAGCATAAAACCACCTGTTTTACAACCATGGAAAGGAGTTTGTTACCCAGTAGTTTTATAGCAATTTTCTCTATTTCCAGTTTGTTGTTATTTTAAGGGAAGTTCTTGTTATTCGATCCTACAATATTTTCTTGCTCTGGCATGCTTTTTCTGAATTTTGATCAACTTTGTAACATTGCTTTATATTTCTTTGGATGATGCCTTTGCAAATATTTTAATTTAATTTAAATTAAAGCTTCCAGTACTTATTCTGCTCCTCACAACCATCTGGTTGCATTCTATTGTTTTGCTTTTTTGAAAGGTGATTGCTTTTCTTGTTTGCTATGCTACTAACATGTTTCTATATGCAAGAATTAATTTAGTCAATTCAGATGAATAGTAGAAAGTAATAAATCATATCATATATTTTTGCTGGTATTTCACTTCGATGATATTCTGTATTGAACCTGAGGGGTATATGCTGTAATCTCTGATTGTGGTTTAAAAGGCAGTTTGGCATGTTTATTGGTGTTTAATGGCACAATAGTATACCATTAATGTGTTATGTGTTGCCTTTCAGTTTTAGTATCCTTCTTCCTTCTTATCTGTCCTTCTCTAACAGTCTGACAGTCCAGCTAGAATACCTCGGCCTTCATCTGCCAAAGGGCAGAGGTGGAGACCCAAAATTGGAGGTCAAGGTTCAGCAGAGGAATCTGACAGTGAGGAAGGTATATCTTTGGAATCTCTGAGGCATTTGCATATAAAGACAAGCATATAAGCAGAAATCCTGGTAGCTATGTTAAGTACCTCTGTACTGAAGGCATATAGATAATTGGTCTTCTAATCTGACACCAAATAAGGCAGCAAAAGAGTCTTCCCCAAAATCTCATATTTTTTCTTGGGGTTCAGGCTCTGCATTGAGCAACGGTATGAGAGCAGTTTTACCCTGAATGAATAAGTGACCCACCCAGTGATTAAGTGCAATGGTATTTGTTCAAGCACCTGAGCAAGTCATTCAAGTTTATTCGTAATGCCTACACATAACACAAAATGTCTCAATAGACTTTACAGGCCTGCAGCAAAAACGGTTTTCTGCCCAGTCCACATTCTTCACAGTGTGCAAGAGAATAACAGTCAGAAGGACACTGGGGACAGGAGATTGGCAGAAATAAAAAGAAACTTACAATGGTGTGTAGAAATTCCAGAAAAGTCCAGAGTTAAGTCAAAAAGCCAAAACCTATTAATGAATTTATCCCGGATTAAAGGGAGCAAGGTTTACCCCCTTACCCCCAAACCAGTAAGTTTGTAGAGATGTAGATTATTTATTTATTCTGGGGACAATGAAGTAGCATGCCTTATCAGATGTTAAAGAGTAACTTAACACCCATCTAAAATGTTGTTCTACTTGACTCTCTGGTTGAAAGGTGTGAGATGTGCTCCGCTGAGCCTGTAATCACACCCAGTGATGTCACGAGATCTGCTGAACGAATACAGCTGAACAAGAACTTTATGTGGTTTTAACTTTCTCTAATATATGAGGAATACAAAGAGCTTTACAACAGAGCATTTAAAAATAAAAATAAAAAATCAGCGCAGAGCAGCACAGTGGATTGGTGGTTAGCACTGTTGCTTCAAAGCAAGAAGGTTCCTGGTTTGAAACCCGGCAGGTGCCTTTCTGTGTGGAGTTTGCATGTTCTCCCTGTGCTTGTGTGGGTTTTCTCCAGGTACTCTGGTTTCCTCCCACAGTCCAAAAACATGTATGTCAGGTTGACTGGTGACTCTAAATTACCCATAGGAGTGAGTGTCACCCAAAGACAGCTGGGATAGGCTCCAGAAGATCCCTGTGACCCTAATTAGGAATAAGTGGGTCTAGAGAATGAATGGATAAATCAGTGCAAGGGGGTAAAAGCTGATGTTATATTGCTGTCATGTGACAATATTTGAACTTGATTCAGTAAAATTTACATACTAGTTATAAAAATGTGCACTGGATAAAAAGAGAGCATCAAAGACCATCAGTACCATTCAATGCAAAGTTGCACATGCTTTTATTTATTTATTTATGGAATTGTTTGTATTTTAATGTAAATTTTATGTGATTATAATTTGGTTCTATGTTGATTCTGAGCCTTAAACTCAAGACAAATTTGTGTCTTTAGGTGTCAGACCTTAAAGTCCTTGAAAAGAATTGAATTGTCAAAGAATCCACCATGCTATGGGTAGATCTAATCTAATGCTAACAACAAGTTATTGCTCTTTAAGACGCAGAGCCTCAGTTAGCCCAGAGACCTATCCCTCAGGAAAATGGAAATGTTGCAGACTCCTCAGTTCCATCTGACATGTCTTCCAGGTCAGTATGGTCAACACTAAACCTTCTCTGACTTAGAAAACTGTGCAGTACTGTACTGTGAAGGATACCAATTGAACATCATCCTTTAATTACAACACCAGTTCCATTCTTTGTCACAAACTTCATTATTCATACGCTTCTTTCACATGCACGCACTATACTGTTACCTGAATAATAATACTGCACAATATCACATTTATGAAGCTATTTGACTTTTTAGTAATTGAGTAATTTTGAGGGTGTAACATTATTAATGTATTTATTTTGAATAATTATAGTTTTGTTTCTGAAACCAATCCAGAATACATTATTTTAGATTACATGTTGTTGTGTAGTTATATAATTGATTTAGATTGGATCATTTTGAATAATTGTCAACAATCAAAAAACCTAACATAGCTTGTAAAGCTAAATAAATTGACAGATAAATGAGAACAAATTGACCATATTTTCCAGACTCTAAATCTCACCGGAATATTACATACTTTTAGCAAAAACAGCCTTGTTGAACAGGAAAAAAAACATATATAAGTCCCTTTAGTGTATAAGTCACATTTCTAATTTTATCCTTTAATCTTACAGCAACAGACGAATAGCAAGGCCCAGCAGTGCTCGCCCAGCACCTCCTCGAGTTAAGAGACAGGCGAGTTACACTGATGCAACCTCAGCTGAGAGGTATTCACTGCTGTCAAAAAGACTTATTTATACTTGCTACTTCTTTTTTGTCAATACATTCACACACGCACCTGCTCCAGTTGCTTCACATGAAGTAAGTAGAGCAGTCTAATCAGTGAGACAATGGTTACATCTGATAAGAATGCCCATGTTTCCTTATGTTTTCCTACATTGTATAGCCGTATAGATTTTAGTTAGAAATGAGTCAAGCTCTTGGTCTGTCTGTCTAGTGCAAAACCTTCAGCACCTGTCATCATGGATGGGAAGAAATTGTCTGAGGATGAAGAGGATGAAGACGAGCAATTTCTTGTGGAGGAGGCTGTCCCTGCATCCTCAGATGTTCCTGAGATGGAGTTGGTAAGTGACTTTAAGAGTTGCTCAAAGCAGCCTTGTTGAACAGAAAAACACATATAAACACGGACGGTTATCTGTCTTCTATTACAGGAGCCTCCACAAGAATTCAACAGTGAAGAGAAACATGGTACACAATCTTATCTCTCTTTAGCCCCTTCTAATTTATGAATGGCACAGTGCCACATTTTCTACAGACTTTGCGGTTTGAGGATATTGATCTTTCATTTTTCCTTTTGCTGTTTCTCTCACTCTAGGTGGCCTTGTGAAAAAAATTCTTGAAACCAAGAAAGATTATGAATTGTCGCCATCCTCACCCAAATCTAAAGAACAGGTATGTGCAGCTATAGCAGTATTTCTCTTTCCTCCACTAGAGGGAAGTATCAGCCTAATTCTCCAACTTATCCTTATCTGTGACTCAAATCCATATTAAGTTTCATCATCAGTTCTATGAGCCATTCTTTGTGGAAAGTTTGCCCCCGAGGGTAAGCACTTCGACCACAGCATGATACCCAGTGCAACACTGGTTATTATCACAAAAAGATATAAACAAATGAAATAGAGAGGTATAATTGCACTGCCTTGAAACCACAAAAATGTTTGATTGATGCCGAAGCAAAGCAGAGTATGCATGTAAGACCTTTAACAGACCATACACAATTGATATGCACATCAAGATGTCTGGACCAAAATGAGCTTGTTTTCCGGGGTTGCTCAATATCTTAGCCACACTTCATGAGTTCTCTGTTGTGCACACAATTTGAGGAAATCTGCCTTCTTGGGAACTAACTTTTAGAGCACATTTCTAGGCTGTTCACACTTCTTCCTCACATGCAGACTTTTGATTGTTGGAGAAAACGCAAACATTACTACTTACTGAGGTTTTTATTCCTGCTGTATTTTGTCTCTAATTGTCTTTTAAGAAAACCCTGGTTCATAGAGGTATCAGATGAAGACCTTCTTCCTTTGCATCTCTTCTTTGATTTAGACTTGACAGTAGACATGATAGACCTGCTTTTTTAAAGTGGCACATTACTGCCATTGCTCATGCATTCCACTTTGTCAGCTTATTTATCAACCTGAGAGAACAGTGCTCTTTCAGCTCTCATTATTTGGAATGTGAATCAGTGTGAAGCTCAGAGTTTTGTCTGTACTCCATGGTGTGAGGTGATGTACGCTGTCTGCTTTGGGTGGTCCTCTCCAGTGAAGCATACTCTTTCTGCATCCCTTCATAGCTGACCACCCTGACTCTGATGGATGCACTGTTTTGACTGTCAGTCATCCACAAAGCCCCCTGATCTATCCCCCAGTAACTGTGGCCTCAGACATCATCCCTCCTAACTTACACCTGAAACCATCTTAGTTTAGCTCCCAGTGAAGTGAAAAAACTTGACAGGAACTTGCAGGCCCAGCTTTCCCATGTTAAATATAGTTTTTTACATATCTTTAATCACCTCAGCACTTCTTTTAAAAAGATGTTATCTTCAAATATTTTGTAAGTCCAACCAGACATACCAACACAGACACATAGGCAAAGTATCCAAAATATTAGAGCTCTTTGTCTAACATGAACATACCTTGTAGTTTATCCTAATTTTCTTAATGTGGCCTCCTCAGTTTTCAGGGGTTCCAAACTTTCATTTTAGATTATCCTGTATGGTCTGCAGGGGCAGCTTAGTGCAGGTATGTCTGCACATTTGAACTGTTCAGTCCACCCCTCTGTCATTATTGGCCTTGCCTTGTCAGCTGCATAAAGAGCTATAATGACTTCCTTCCTGACATGAAAGGGTGGAGAGGTCAGCTTAATAGAATCATCTTTTTTTTTTTTCTTGTAATCACAGTAAAACTAGTAGGGATACAAATGTAAATATTGAGCTTCCTCTTTCTGTGTGGTATGACAGGTTTGAATTTCAGCTGCCACATTCCATTTTTTTTAAAAATACTGATGTTTATCAAAACATTTCCCTTCAATTAATATTTAAATGTCATGTTCATTTTTTATTTTTTATGGAAACCAAGCCTTCATTTTATCACCCTAGTAAATTTTGCAATAGGAATAATTCTTACATTTCAATTTATTTACATTTAATTTGCTATTGTTATTCGTAGTGCCTAGCTGCTCCATTTCTGTACTCTAGTAAATAAAGAGAATACTTGAACAGTCAAATCATTGTATTTTACCATGCCTCGCCACAGTGTGTGTGACCTAAGACTTTGTTGTATATTTATGGGATAGCGTTCCTCATGACCCCGCCACCCTCCCGCCCATTGTATTCTTCTTTTTATTTAGACAAAATTTGCCCCAGCTGCGTTTTCATAATTTTTGTGTACTGTTTTACTCCTTTTTCTTTCCCCCCATCAAATTAGCCTTGATGAAGGTTTGTAAAATATAAATAAACCCTGTGGCCTACAAATGGATGGCTGTGGAGTGAGAGTCATGAAAGAGAAGGGCCAGAATACTCTGCAGAATTGTCAAGAAAATAAATACTCCTTTCTGCAGACCTGTGTCTTCATAAACATCCAGTGCTTTTTGTAGAAACATAGGGAAATGACCCTGTGGCATTCCATTAGTCACATTACTTTTGCAGAAGTCACACTGACTTGTTAGGAAGTTGGTCAGGTTTATATGGAGCACCCACCTGAAGTAGCCACAGTGTGTTATCAGGACAGACTTCAGCCATCAATGTGATCAGAAGTCTGTTACAGTATATTTTAAAACATGTTACTTTTTCTCTCTCTGAGAGTGTTTAAAGTGAAGACTAGTTAATGTTCTGCTGTCAGTTGCTATCTCCAGTGTTCTGTTTGGATGTTCACCCCATAGCAGAGGATGACAATGTCAGTTGTCTCCCCAAGGGGCTACACTGACTATGCAGCAACAATCCTGTGAACGCAGTGGCCACACGCCTTTTTCCTCACCTGAATCCAAGCTATTTTTATAATGTGGCTAGACTTATAAATGGCCTTCCATGAAATTTGGCAAGGAGTCCTATAAACATTCAGAGCCAATTCTCATCTTATCCTCTTTGATTCGCCTCTGAGATCTGCTTCAGGAACACACTGTAAAAACCATCACCATGTGTGTTACTGTTTGAAATGGATACCAGTAATCATAGGAATTGTTCCCAAAATTTGTATGGTTTTCAATATGCTTTGACAAATCCTATTTGTGTTGGTGATGTTGAGAGCATTTCACTTGAGTTAACACTGATGGTTTTCAATAACTGCTATTTGAGCTTGCTGTGTACAACCCCAATTCTAAATAAGTTGTGACGCCGTGTAAAAAACAGAATGCAATAATTTTCCAAATCTCATAAACTCATTTTATTCACAATAGATGATAGAAAACATATCAAATGTTTAAAATGTACCATTTTAAGAAAATTTCAAAATTACCTTATTTTTTCTTAAAATGATACATTTTCTCAGTTTAAACATTTTTTCTGTTTTATTGTAAATAAAATGTAGATGTATGAGATTTGCAAATCAAATTCTGTTTTTATGTAATGTTACACAGCATCCTAACGTTTTTGGAATTGAGGTTGTACATACAACTAAACCACCCCAACTCTAATTTAACTTTTATTTAAATTTTGTTTTATCTTGACTATTGACAAAGCAGGTCTATTCAGAGTTTTTATATTTGTCTTTTGTGTCCGTGTTCTAACCAGCACAAAGCTGTTAAATGAACAGTAATGAGCAATACATGTCTTCTATTGTAAGCTGTTTAACTGATTGTTTTCCAAGTTACTGATACCATCAAGGTTACTCTGCCGCCCACAGGTTTTGTGTTTGGATGATACTAGTTTTTCTGTTGCCCCTGTAAATGCTTATAAGCACTCCATTAAGCATGTTTGTTCACATAGTTCACATATTAAGTAAGCTGAGTGGGCTTGATCACTGGGTGAATTTCACACTGTTGTGTACCCTGCAGTGTTATGATATATCCATAAGATTTTTTTTTTTCTGCTGTTCCTCATTTCAAGAAGACACGAGCATTGAATTTGTAGTTAAAAATTAAACTTGGTAAGTAATAAAATATTCATACATGTACTTCTGCAAGACCTAACACCTTTTAGTAGTCAACCACTTTTTGTTGCACCAGCCACTTTGTCTTCCCCATTGTCATCACTGTCTTAGATATTGGGAAAACATGCCCCTGCCCTCCCCTGTCACCTCCTACACCTCTGTGGTCGTCATGTCCAAATATTGTTGAGTGATCTGGGTGAGAAAAGGAAAACTAGGAGCACACAGGTCTTATAGACCCCCACAGAGAGGCCTCCTTAAAGCAGTGATTTATATTCTCCTGGACAGAGTGCACACGATCCAGGGGTCATGTTTTCATGGCAAGTTTTTTTTATTTTCCAACAGAGAGGGAGAACGAGAGCTGATGTAGCAATGGGACAGCAAATAGAATAAAGACATGGGTCCTGTCTAGGCTTTGCAGAGCAAACCGCAGTCAGGCAGGCTGAATGAGCCATAGAGTGTTTGTCTAGCTGCAGGGTTCACAGCGCCCAATGGAAAGCCACCCACCTTGTAGTGGGACCACTGGGCCAAGGCATTTCAACCCTCACACTCTTGAGCCACCACAAACGGGTAACAAAGAACAAGGATGTCAGAAATTTGTACTTGCTTCCTGAAAATAAATGATGGTGATGTTTGATGTTATTTCTGCAGTGTGGTCTTGTCTACTCAAGCTACCTTTTAAAAATGTAGTTACTGAGCTGTTGGGTTTGTTTTAAGAGATAAGATAAAGTGCTATGTGTGCCAGCTATTCCAAGCATATGCAACCGCAAGCAGGCTTTATGACAGATTTTGTGTTTTGAAGAGGAAGCTGTCATTTAGTTTACACACTGTCACAAGTACGATTTCTGCTGCCTCATGGAGGCAGGTGCTCTCTTCTATGCAGCCAAATACCATAAATTGGGCCAAGAGTTGAACTTGAAAGGAGGCATAAATATAGTAGCTGTTACTCAATACTGTAGTAAAATGACTTTACTGCCTTAGCCTGTTACTAAAATAAACAAAACTTTTAAGACCAAGAGTGCGGGTGGGTGCTCTGTGTGTCCACTGTATACTTTGCCTGATCTATTGCTTGGTGTTTGTGTGTGTGTGTGCTTTTGCATTTCACACACACACACACACACACCCAGACCCAGACCCAGAGGCCTTGTGAAGTCCAGCTGAACAAACATCCTTGGGTTTGCTCCATGCCAAAGGAGGTCCTTCCCTGATACCTTCTCCTCCTTTTTACCATCAAGGGACTGAGTATAATTGGAATATAGCTAACAACCCCCCTAACCGCACACCATACACTGAAAGCCTTCACCAGCCAGTCAACCAGTCACCCTACTTTGGCCAACACATTTCAGCCACATATTTGATCTTTATGTATACAGATAGGTTAGTAGAATTCCTGCCTAACATTTTTAGCCTTGAAATCCTAAACCATTAACTGCAGCCTGGCTCTATTGGTGGGCATTTGAGACTTTACTGGCAACGGTAGAATTCCTGAAGTGGGTGTATTATGTTTTTGTCTAGGGACAGACAAGTGCTGAGTGTTAAATGAATATGTTATATGAAAGCTCTTTATTTTCTTTTATTTTCTTTAAGACTGATCTAGAACTAATGTGCTTGTGAAAAGTAATGATTTCTATCAGTCCTAAAATATCAAGAGACACAATCCTAGAATTGTATTTGATGTTTGCATGATTTGTAAGTTGACCACGCCATTGCTTTTATGTCTCAACCCTTGCCCATCGTGCCACCTTTCTTTCTAGAGCGTGGTATCTGAGGCAGCGCGAAAGAAGGAGCGTGACATGGTGACAAGGGAGATGGAGCGGCTCCGCTCATCCATCCAGATGGTGTGCCGCAGCACCCTGCCTTTGGGTAAGATCATGGACTACATCCAGGAGGACATGGATGCCATGCAGGCTGAACTGCACACCTGGCGGCGGGAGAACAAGGAACATGCACAGGCTTTGCTGCAGGAGCAGAGGTGGGGTAACATTTTAAGTTATGTGTTGTTGAATACAGTCTATTTTATTTCCACATACAGACTCATCTTCTCAACTTTACTGAGTTCAGTACAGTACATATTCAGTGGTACCTCCAAAATAATACTTGGTGAATGAAAGAAATATCAGCACTGTTTCACATTGTTATTTTACATATTGTATGATCTTATCTGATATTGTACTTTACTTTAAATTAAAAGTAACGAACAAGTCTGAGGTTCTTTTTGTGTGTGTGTGTGTGTATGCTTGCATTTGCTGCAGAGCGACAGACCAGGCGGTGGAGCCTCTTAAAGCAGAACTGTCTGAGCTGGAGCAGCTGATCAAAGACCAGCAGGACAAGATTTGTGCTTTAAGGTCCAACATACTGAAGAATGAAGAAAAGATCCAGAAAATGGTGACTGGAATAAACTTCTCTTCCAGAACCTGAAGTGAGAAACTACGTCTACCAAGAAAAACTTCTAAAACAGCACTGAAGTAGGTATGAACAATTTCTCATTCAGATTAATGCTGAGGCCATTTTTCCCCAGAGAAAAATGAATTTACGATGCAAGCAGACACTGCACCTTTACACTTTCCTGTCAAGGAGATGAACCCAAACATATTCCTGCACGTCCAAGGTGGGAAAACTTCATCTGTTAGATGATGGCAAACAAAGGCACCATGCAGTGGTTTACAGGTCTGACTCTGTTCTAAAAAAAAGTGCTTGTAAAGTTAGAAATGTACCAGATGATAATGTTGGCAGTTAAATAAATAAAATTGATCTTCCTGCTCTGCACATTAATCCAACCCCATCTCTTCCTCCCATAAAGGTGCCTTTGTAGAATGAGGTGGTGCACAGCTAATGACCTGGAAGTTAGACTAGATAGTTATATTTATTATGTTGATTATTCAAAACCATGTATATTGAGACATGAAGAAGTTTGATTTGCTGTGTCCACACACAGCAGTGATTATTGCATCTGGTCTAGCTATATTATTATGGCACATTCAGCTCTTTGGTTGAAAAATAAAAGATTTTTTTTCGAGTTCTTGCCTGGAGAATTCTGGGACTTACATAGTGGGCCCTGGTGGCCTAGTTGGTTGACATCTATATTGCATGACTGTGATTCTGTAGTTTGGATGGACCTTTCACTTGTCAAAATGATCTTTCGCCTGCTTCTTCCAAGTATTTATTTCCAAATGTTTTTTTTTTAACAAACTACTACTTAACAACTACTTCCCTAGATGATTTAAGATATTTTCAGCAATATTCCTTTTTCTTACAACAACCTTATCCCATCTTATAAAAACAGCATTCACAATTTACCTATATGTTATTACCTTCACTTTTGCACTGCTGCACTTGGATAAATGTGATTAGAGGAGGCACCTTTGAATTTCTTGGACAGAGTTTTGGGGCAGCAAAGTGGTGTTACGCTTGCTTCTCCTCTCTTATACCTGCGTTTGAAAACATAGCATAGGCACACTCATCTAATGACTTTTAGGGGCAGAAAAAGCATAAATCCATTGTCCTCATCATGAATGTTCCTCACTGTAGAATTTGACAAACTGTTCATTATTTTTGTGATGAAGATGATTTTTTGTTAGATTGGAACTTTTGTGTGATCTTTATAAGTTAAGTTAAATAGTAGTTAATAAAATAAGATATTTTTATGAGCTAATTTTTTCCTTAAAAATGTTCTAGAAATGTAGCTAAAAGGAAAATATGAAGCAATACCAGCCTAATAATTGCTGAAAGAGATTGGATAGTAGTAGAGATTGAGACTATCCCAGTTTTCTTCAAAATTCCAGTAGTGCAAACATCTCATCATTGTCCATGTATGAATGAAATACAAATGTTTTCTTGCCTGCTTCACCCTAGATGAAAGTGCTGTGTAAGTAATAGTACTTAACACTTGTACACCTGCAGTTGCTGGTAGTTCTACTGCAGAATTGCCTCCCTGAGGACACAAACTGCCAGTGTTTTTAGGAAACATAATTTAAAAAAAAACAAAAAACACTGTTATGACATTCTGCTTGACCCGATGAATGTAATAAATTGTTTTGTTTTTTTCCAATAATGACTAGTGATTGCAGTTGTACCAAAAGTGGTTATATCGGTGGGTTACCAGTTGGACAGACGTCAGACATATGTGTTGAGGCCATGAATTAAGTTTTTTGTTATTACTTTCAAGTCATGGATTAGTATATCTGCTTAGTGAAACCATGTGTAAATGGATATACTCTATTTTTGACAGTGGTTGAAAAGACACAGCTAGAAATAGTGGGAGGCAGCCAGTAGTTGCTAGTAGTCAGAAATGTACAGTATGCCTTCTGACTGGCAGATATTGTGATTTTAGACGTTAAGAGTTACAGGACCCAAAATTTACACTAATCTGTTGTCAAAGAAAGACTGTTTTGCTTTAGTGCACATTATCTTCAACAAGCGCTTTTTAATTTGAGAGCTTTTCACTTTAGGGATTCAACAGTCAGCTATCATTCAGTCTGATTTCACTCCAGTTTCTTACCAGTATTATGTTTAGTCCATCAAATATAAATAGTTAACAGTAAACAGTTGGTTAAAAAAAAGAACTGTATTCATATGTTTTATGAAATGACTGTTTACACTGTACACTATTTGTATCATATCTTAAGTTTCACTTTAAACTGTATATTATGTATATGTGGAAACTGTATCATAGTTTAAATAATTATATAATTTTGTAGTGGAGTGAAATAAATGGTTACATTGCATTAAATATTTCTGTCCTTGTTTTTAAGATTTAATGAGAGTAGGTAAAAAAAGAGCTGTAGACAGTCGATTTGACCTTAGAATGAAAATTTAATGTGAGTATTGCTTGAGTTACATTATGAATGGAAAGGATAAATGACCCTGTTTTGTGGTTTTGACAAGTTCATGTGAAGCCCCTGTGGCATCTGGTGCAGCCAAGTCACACTCTCAAGGATACTTGTTTCTTTTGAGGCCTTGTCCAGCATGGCAGGAGTAAAGTATTTAACTTTGATTTTAAGACTCTCAAGTTACATTAGCAGCAACTGTTCTCTAGAAAGCCATAAAACAGCTGCAACATACAAAAAATGTATCAAGAAGCCCCTTTAATAGCTATTAAGCACCATTTGGACAAGGCACTCATGTTTCAGGTCAGAGATTTAGCTAAAGGCCCCATGCAGGAGGCATGGACACCTGCTCTTAGCAAAGACCCTGGTCCCAGTCTCAACAGATGGATTATAAAAAAAGACTACTGCATAGTCCACAAGGAAAGGACAGTTTTGTGGTCTGCAGTTAACCACTAAGCCCCACAACAGGTCAAACTGAAAGGCCCCATCACTTTTTGTCACTAATCCTGAGAATTAACTTCAATTTGTGTGGATATAACATATATATATAACTGTCCAACCTAACTTATATTCTTCATACAGGTTTGTAGCCTGCATAGCCTACTTATACTTGCCATCTATCTATTATATCACTTCATTGAATGCAATTTGTGTTTTCCATTATGGAACAGGCACATGTTGGAAGCTTGTAAGCAACCTGTCCACTAATGAGGACACACTACACCACTGACTTGTCCGTTTATTTTTAGAGCAGCACCAGGGGCCTCAGCGTCCATGGTTCATCTGTCATCAGGCAGCATAGCGCCATGGTTCCGTGCCTCTGTGGTGTACATTACCCACCCAAAAATGACTCACCACAAATTAACAGCTAAAAGTAGGCTGACACTGCATTTTAGATATATTTCCAGTTACCAAGGATACCTTCATACAACTAAGATCTAAACAAAATCTTTGTGTACACAGACACATGGATAGAGAGTACGTAGGAGCTATTTCTTCCTTTGGATCTGTCAAAAAATGTGACCCCTGACCCAGGACAATGATGGTTTGAATCTCACCTCAACACTTGGTTATAACTTCAACAAATGTCACTTCTGTGATGCAAAAATCTTAAAAATACACAAAATGCTGGCACGGTCTGATGTAAAAAGGTTTATTGCAACCATAAAAAGACAAGTAATAACATCTGGAGTTGGGTTCTTGGACACAACTGTTTTGTTTTGTTTTTAAGATATGGACATAAAACCTCAAGGTCTGCCATCGTCTTGGTTTTGTCCAGTGACATCTTCATCCAACTGGGAGCTGACAATCTCTAGGTCTCCTGATTCTTTTCTTTGTGGCTTCACAGCCTTCTGTCCTCAAAGCACTTTACTCACTTTGGGGTGAGTCAACTGGGCATACTCAAGCAGATGCATGCTAAGAACACTGTTCCACAAAAATCCATTACTAAAGGAAAATGTATGAATGTATTAGTGTTTACGTGTGCATTTATCCACCATAATCATAACATTGATCATATATATATTACATAATTGTATGTATTTGTCAATCATAATCATTACTTACATATTTATCAACCCCATTAATTACATCCATCCATCTATACCCCCTTATTCCTAACCAGGGTCACAGGGATCTACTGGAGCCTATCCCAGCTCTCTTTGGGTGAAAGGCAGGGGTCCACCCTGGACAGGTCACCAGTCCATCACAGGGCCACATAGAGACAAACAACCTCACACACTCACACTCACTCCTATGGGCAATTTAGAGTCACCAATCAACCTGACATACATGTTTTTGGACTGTGGGAGGAAACCAGAGTACCTGGAGAAAACCCACACAAGCACAGGGAGAACATGCAGACTCCACACAGAAAGGCCCCTGATGGGTTTCCAACCAGGAACCTTCTTGCTGTGAGGCAACAGTGCTAACCACTGATTCACCATGCTGCCCTTTGATTAATCACATGGCTTATACAATGCTCCCACAGATTGATCTTTGACCTTTAAAAAGACTTCCAAGGCAGTACCTCATTAAAAACACATCATACTGTGCCCTGGAGTTATGGTACTGTAGGTTTACTGCATTTTTTTCAGATTTTGGTGTATTTGCTGATCAGTTTTAAGTTGTAACAACCTATATCCTCTTGCTCTGTTATTATTACACTACTACCACAGTCTTGTAGGATTACTTTAGCAGACCCTCTGTGTTTTCCCTGGAATATGAGATTGCTGAGTCTGAGTGACATTTTATTGACTCATTATTTCTTCTTGTTAAGAAATAAAAAGTATGAAAAATATAATAAATGAAACAGAAACAGCACAGATCATTGATATATTTGTGTTTACAGAGGCAATGTTCTTGCTCCAGTTGGATTATGTCTAAAAACCAGAGTATTTGAAAAGCGACACAGGGACATGTTTCCTTGTTAAAGAGTCGTTTCCCCTTTAAATCCGAGCCGCCCAGCTGAGCAGGAAGTAGCGCAGTGAGCGGAGCAGACCGTCACCAACACGGTCACGTTTGTTTATTTTGATGTGTCTGAGCTAGACTGGTTTCCCGTGTTCAGAGGGAGGCTGGTGATGCTGGCGGAGCGCTGGTTCCAGGTTTGACAAAGGAGTGACATTTCACGCAGCATGGCCGACGGTGCTGAGGCGCAGGCTGATGGTGACGACCCGCCCAGTATCAGTTTCCCTCCGCTCATCACCGTGTCCGACCTGCCCGGTGCTACGGCCGCAGGTAACCGTGGGTTGGGGCTGAGGCCGCCATGATTCATCAGCCCTCCAAAATGCAGGGGGTTGAAGAGGACAGCGGGCTCAGACCCAGCCAGCATTCACTGAGCAGACAGCAGTATTGTATGTGCTGATGCTGGGCTGATTCCTGTGCAGTAAGGTGTGGCCTGTGGATCCAGTAAACACTAATCTCAAGTTACAGAGGTGCACTGTGTTTATAGTGTAGCCAGCCTGTTAACTCTGCTTTTCCTACTAATGATGGGCTTTCATGGATTTAGGTCACAGAGAAGCTGAACACAGGATCTTTGTGCATGACTGTTTGTCAGAGGGTGGACATAATAATATGAATACCTGCAGAACATAATGTTCTCTTATGCTATAGCCCTGCAGAAATTACACAAGAGCTGTTTGGTTACTGTGCATACGTGGGTCCCAAACAAGAGGAATGAATTCACTACAGAATTCAGCATGGATGTGCATACTGGTATATAACATAATGGTACAGTATGAACAGTACTTGAATGCAGGATCCTCTGTCAGGGCCTAAATGATTTTAGTTATATAGTCTATAACATGAGAATGTTCAATCATCTCTGCTGAGGCAGGAAGAGTTAAATGGAGCATTAATTATGAGGCATACTTCAGTTTTTCTAACAATGATATTTCTACACCTGTAAATGAGAAAATGAAATGGATGGATTAGATCGATGGATGGGTGGATTTCTATCCCTAAATCTGTTTCTTCACCAGGCCGTAACCTAAAGGAATGGCTTCAGGAGCAGTTCTGTGACAAGCCACTGGAGCAGGACGACATGCGGCTCCACAATGCCGCCTATGTTGGAGATCTGGACACCCTGAGGAACCTGCTGCAGGAAGATAACTTCAGACGGTGAGGAAGAGTAATAGTGAATAGTGATGAAGGGATGGGCCAGACTGCTGAGGCTGTAGTAGCAGTTTATCTGGTAGTAGTAGTAAATATTTCATATGTTTACAGCAGAGATAGTGACATTTTAAAGACTTTATCAATTTTATTGTGCTTTTGATAACACAGGCCTAAAAAATTCACAAAAGTATGATAAATCCAATATGATGGATTTTGAGAATCAGCTAATAACTTTTTCAGTTGTGTGCTGGGGAGGTGGCATCAAGGCTGGTGAGGCCAACAGACTAAACAAGTTGATCAGGAAGGCAAAATCTGTTGTTGGACTGGAACCTGACAGTCTGGAGGCTGTGGCAGAGAGGAGGATGGTGGACAAAATAAACTGGACAATCCTGCCCACCCACTTCATGAGGAACTGTGGAGAATGGGAAGTTCGTTCAGCCACAGACTAATTCCCCCTAAAGCCAAGACTGAAAGATTCAGGAAGTCTTTTGTGTCCACGGCCATAAGACTCTATAATTCCTCAATATAAACAATAACACACACACACACACAAAACCAGCTGTAACAATTGAATTTCCTCTTGGAGGAAATACTCTTCTTCTTGTTGTTCTTCTTCTTCTTGTTCTTCTTCTTCTTCTAACCACTCCTATGTCTGCATTGGTGCCAGGCGTATAAATGAGAAGTCTGTGTGGTGCTGTGGCTGTCTGCCCTGCACCCCTCTGCGGATCGCAGCGACCGCAGGACATGCTGCCTGCGTGGCCTATCTGATCGCCCAGGGAGCTGAGGTGGACTTAGTCGATGTCAAAGGCCAGACAGCGCTCTACGTGGCTGTGGTTAACGGGCACCTGGACTGTGTCCGGATACTGCTTGAGGCCGGAGCGGATCCCAATGGAAGCCGACACCACCGCAGCACACCACTGTACCATGCTGCACGTGTGGGAAGGCTGGACATACTGCAGGAGCTCATCAGGTGGGTCTGTTGACACACATCTCAGTCCCTGCTGTCTATACTGGACGGCAAGTTAAACAACACATAAAAATGGATACTGCTCATGTATGGGTTGAATGAGGAGCTTCTCAGAAATTAAAATTTAATTTCTGTCTGTCCCAGTACTAAAAACTAGTAACAGGTCATGCTGTGAAGGGTTGGAGCATCCATGCCAACACAGCTTCACTTATTTATTTTTCTACTTTACTTTTTCTTGTTAAAATGTTGGTTTTATTTTTTGTTTATGGTGAGGATTGAAGGGTCATCATTTTGATCTATGGTTAGCTGTGTGGTGCAGTGTTTTCCAGTGCTTCAGGCTAATGTTTGGTTATTTCCAGACTAAAAAAACTGCTTGTTTCATCTTTCCCAGAATGCACAAAAACAAATATTTTAAGTCATAGGTTCCCATTAGTCAACAACACCGACCCACATGGGACAGAGGTTCCAGTAATACATGACATTCTGAAACAGACTAAGAAACCAGACAGACATTCAGTTTAATCCACATTATTTATACAGTCACTTGCTTTGTTTATACAATAAATTGGATTACATCTGTCTCATAAATCTGCAGAAAAGAATGTCCTTTCTAATATAGTTTTCATCGGGGTGTATCGGGGCTTTAAAGAAAGTAAAACTGTTTCACTGTTTCTTTTGCCCAGATTCAATGCTGATGTAGACATGGACCACCAGCTGGGTCCCCGGCTCCTCTTAAGTGCCCGCACCCTCAACACTTTGGTGGTGTGTCCTCTCTACATCAGCGCTGCCTACCATCACCTCCACTGTTTTCGGCTGCTACTCCAGGCCGGTGCACAGCCCGACTTTAACTACACTGGGCCAGTCTGCCAGGAGGCTCTGACACGTGGCCTGGCTTCCTGCCTGTTGGATGCGGTGCTGCGACATGGATGTGAAGTGGCCTTCATCCACCTGCTGCTGGACCATGGGGCTAACCCGGCCCTCGTACCCTGGAATGAGTCAGAACTGGAAGCTCCCAACCGGAGGAAGGTGGATCCGGAAGCGCTCAGGGTCTTCCTGGAGGCGAAGAGTGAGTAAAAATAATGTATGGGGAGCAATCAGTGTACATTCCTGACCAGTAGGCGTTGTTATTCAGGGAAGGGTTTTAGACAGAGTCAGGGATAGTCATGAAGTAGTAGACGCTCTCCTGGGCTGATCATTGACGCTAAAATACTTTTAGTTGATTATTGTTGAATGTGTTTTTATTGGTTTTGAGTGGTGTCAAGCAGAGCTTTGTTTGCCTGGTGGGCCCTGTTTTCCAGTGCCACAATTGGTTCCTGACAGCAGCACCCCATTTGTTTTCTTGACCAGATGACGCTGTGTCTCATTCGGCCCCGTACAAAGTAGATAATGTCTCAGAGTGACTCTCTACCTACTGCATCAATAACAGTAATGGTGTATTCCTTAATATGACAAGTCAAAATGTCTTGTAAAAAACCCCATAGCACATTGATAGTAGGATAGTATGTCTCAATTCCAAATTTAAGTTTAATGAATTTCTCAATGCATGTTAGAACTATGGCATCACTAAGCCCAAGGAGCTGACATGACTGACAAGAGGGATTGAGTAAATTGGTTGAAATGCCTATATTATCATGGTTTACCTGAATGTATGGGATGATTCTTGTGTTGTAGTTGGTAAAGAGATTCTTTCTTTGTTTTTTCTCTCTTTCTCAGGATGCCCTCGTAGGCTGACGCACTTGTGTCGCATCAGGATCCGCAAAACAATGGGCAAAAAACATATAAAACATATACCCTTGTTACCTCTACCAGAACCCATCAAGAACTTTCTGCGTCACCAATAGTGACAAGCCATCTGCCTTCTTGTCTTCTACAGCGCTCATCCAGCCCAATCCCAAAAGCCTCATCAGTCTTGAGGACAAGTCACAGGATTGAGTATTTTCTGAACCCAGTTACTTACTTCTAATAAAACAGTAATAATTAATTATTAATAATTATGTAATACTCCTATCTCCCCCTATTGAAATGCTTCTTAGCTTATCAGAGACGTGTGTCCTGACTTGTGACACTATATCCTGACATCCTAAATGTTTGCTTTGTGACTTCTTAATTCACCAGGGTGTGTTCTGGTAGTACATTTCCGCTTAAAACCACAATAAGAATGTCCTTTGGTGGGCCATTAAAACATGCCATGTAATAAAAATCTTATCCAGAGGCAGGTGGACATTATTCAGATCCAGCTCCTTGGATTGCTCTTTTATGTGTTATCTGTAAACCTGGATTTCACTACCTCTAAGCAAGAATGGAAGGCAAAATGTGCACATTCCTACATTTATTCTACAGGTCATCTATTTGTATCCTCATTCTGCAGCATTAACCACACAGAGTAGTTTGACAATGTAAGGGCGGGATTGACTACCATGTGGTAATTGATTATTTTTGAGCCATATGCCTTAACACTATGTTTTGGGAAGTAGGCCTCAAGACTGATCAAGTCAGAACTGTTAATAAAACATAATATAAGAGATACTTGTAAAAGCTTAAATGAGCAATTTAAGGTACTGGATCCTGAATAAAATGCAAGTAGCAAATTTATAAAGTTTTGCTCTAAATGTTAATGTATGTGTGAGGAAGAAACTTTGTATTTTTAGGCACATATTTAAAGGAAAGTTTCTCTGTAAAGTTAATAATCTGTTAAAAAACTAATGAAATCTATTTATGGTGATTAGAATCAGTTTGTGTTTACAACCCAGAAAGCAGCCTTGTTGCACAGTTTTTTTTTCTCATAGATTTTGAATGTTAAACATGTTGAAATGTCATTGCAGTTTGCTTTGTATAGCTCATTCTTATTGGCATACAGTAAATGTAAAATAATTCAATATTCTCTACTGTTTTTATTTCATCAAAACTGCATGGGAGGGCCATCACACCACCAGAAAACAGAAAGATTCAAAAAAGTAAGATTACTTTTTCTACTTAAATCCACTGAGACAAAATCAGCCCCTTGTCAATATCAACAGATGCTGCAGGCTTTTAATACAGCAAACCTTTAGCATACTAAGAGTTAATAAGCTCTTGAGGGAAACCCCCCATTGTGTACAGCATAATATGTATCCTTCTTACAGTTTCAGTGAATCTACATTACGTATGGGCTGCCAATTGGCCAGAGGATTGAATCCTACCAAGGCTTTAATTTCTGTTTCCAAAAAAGTATCATTCACAAGTTTCACAAAGTGCATTGAAATGAAAAAAAAAACAAAAAACAAAATGCCCGAGGAATGAGATCATTCAAATTAAAGCAACGATCATACAAAACACCCATGTCTCTCTTGAAGCCAAAGCTGGTACTCATTGCCAGGCAATGGTAATAGTAAGGTAAGTTCAGAGTCTGCTTTGATTCAGTGTTTAATATATATATGTTAAAACTTTTCTTCTTTTTTATTGCTTAAGTGCTATTTGCTACTTCTTGGTTAGTGAGCTCATGTATGTGTGTGTAAGGCAGAGTCTGTGAGAACTGGACACCACAGTGCCTGTGAAAATGTTTATCAAGGCATCTATCTATGTGCCAGTAGAGCATCTACCAGCAGTAACTGGGCAGACAGTGGAGAGGATTCCCTCCCAGTGAGTCCAGTACAAACACCAGTCAAGTCTTACAGGATAGCCAGCAGGCAGAAGACAAAAGGAAGCTATAATGTTATATCTTTGTTCTCTCTAGATTCTTCAGAAAGCCTTTTATCATTATAGACAGTGTGTGTGTGTGTGTCATGTTGACGGTGGCAATCCCATGAACACTACTGTAACTTGATAAAAGTGCCTCATAGAGCAGAGTACTACTTTCTTCTCTCCTGCCAGCTGCTTTTGCTTCATCTGATTTTCCCAGTTTTCCCTGCTCCTCCATCAGAAATAATACATTTTAATACAACTGCGATGGAGCTGTAGCTGGGAACATTTGTTATTGTTGTTGCAGTTGATAATTAAGACATCATGATGGCTGAGAAAACCACATTCTAGTGAAAGCCCAACTGGCCCCCTGGAAAATGCCGAGCCTGGGAAGCCCGGGTGGAAGCAGCAGGGAGCACAGCAGCGGAGGGACATTAGGGCTGTTCATCCAAAACAGCTCTGGCAAAGGGCCAAGGAGATGGGCTAGGATACCTCCTGCAACAACCTTAGGTTGATTTTTCATTTCTCTGGAAACATTTTGAAAGTTAGAAAAAGTTTGAATCTATGTTGACCGTGGGTCAACTAAAATCAATTAAAAAGATAGACTTAATCATTCATTATTTAAAATGGATGCAGTGTTATTTAAGTAAACCAACTGAATCTATATCCAATATATATGTAAATGGGTATGAATAATTTATATATGTTGTGAAGAAAAATGAAAAGCTGTCACATGAGGTCTCTAGATGGCACTGTCTTCCTTTCAAGCATGGCAGACACCTCACCATCTTCTAATACCTAGTCTCCCCTCACCCTCACCTCTCATTTTTCTCTTCTTTACTATCTGTCTGTCATCCTTTCTTTGACCTCTTCACCTGTCTATATCTATCCACTGTCAGCCTGTCTGACTGAGCTTGCTGCAGAGGGGCTTAGCATGTGTCCTCAAGAGCCGGGTTCTTTCAGATCTCATTAAAGCATCTCTTTCATTAACAGAGCACACAGAGCACACAGAAGGAGCCCCTCTGCAGAGTGAGGCAGAGACCGGACACTTTGATAAACCACTATCTTCCTGCATGGCTTCTCTTTCAAGGTCAAATTTATTTTGTGTCAAATTTTATTTAGGAAGGTGCCTTGGTATATTTATTGTGGAGAAATTTATTAGAGAGATATTCCAGAGGTTTTGTGCAGTAAACGATTTTATTCCAAATTGAGATGTGTGATGAGGAGACTGGGCACCTCTTTTCCCCTCTCTCTCCTTTTGTCTCCGTTTCCCTTTCCCTCCTGTGTTTGTCCTCCTCATTTGTCTGATCTCCTGCAGGTGTGTGAGGCGAGACCTCACGCCCTCCAGTAATCACTTCCCCGCCAATATAAGCCCCGGTTTCCTTCAGTCACATCGCCAGTTCGTCAGTCTGCCTACCTGGAAAGGTGATAGCAAAAGATCAATACACACTACATGACTCTGACAGCTTAAATTCTTAGCACCAGGAAATTATATTTTATGGGTGAATGCTCTGGATATAAAAACTTCACATCATGATGACATTAACAGTATTTAGAAGCTAAAAAGATTTTCTTTGGTCTTGCCTCTGCAATAAAAAAAAAAAAAAGAAACAGTCCTGGTAAATGGTTTATTTCCTCAGAAAATCACTGGGAGCTTGGAAAAGCTGAATGGTGTTGTTCATTCCTAAGTTTATTTGCACCACAAGCTGCAATCAAAATCTCAGCAGCCTCTGTTAATATCACCGCAGTGTTCCGCTTCAGCTGGGATCACCATGCAGCTCACGTCATGAAGCGACCACAGCTTTAGACATGTATTAAAGGTTGTTTCCATGGGTCTGATTACTGTTGCAACAACACATCATCAGTAGGGTCAAACTAACCTGTCTCACCACTGTCTAAACCCAGCTCAGGTTCCCTATTGGTCTGTTGGTGTGTGCATGCAGATGAGCGCCATGCGTGTGTTTAGTGGACCCAGTTTCAGCAAATGAGATTGTAAAACTCCTGTTTGTTTAGATGAAAACTCACCTGTAAGTTGTTAAGTAGTTCCACCACAATCACTCTGTGTCTACCTCTTTATCGGGTTGCCTGCTATCCTGCACTTGTAATAGCGAGGAGCCTGTTACCGTTTGGTAATGCACATGCTTTAATTTAAATGATCTCATTCCTCTGGCACTCCGGATGTCTCAGGTCCCTCCATTGACTATAGTGCATCAGTGCCACATGCACAGGTACTCTGCCTCTGATTAGCTTCAAGTTCCCCTTTTTGCCACACAGCAAGAGCAGAATTAGTTAAGACATGAATATGACATTAAACTGAGTTTGTCGTTGAGTAGTCCAAGAAACGGCTTTTCCATTTGAGGTCATGTCACATCAGTTAAACAGGAAAACGTGTGTGGGTGATTGAGCCTAAAAATATTGATTTTTCATTTTTGTGTCATAGTGTAGCACAGCACATGGATAACAACTGCACATCCGGAAGCACTTTTCCTCTATTAAGGCTGTCTTGCTCTATAAACAACTCAATCAGTGCACTGGCGCTACACACACAAGGAATTCCTTCAGCTTTACTGATATAATTAAGGAGTTTATGGTTGAAAATATCAAAAGAATCTTTACTTATAAACGTGTTTTAATTAAAAACCTCAGAAGGCCGAAAGTGGTTCTAAATTTGACCGTTTTCAGGTGGAGCCGGTAGTCATGAAATGTGGCAGGGGCAGGAAGGATGTGAAGTGATTACTTCTGTAATTACTGTCTCAGTCTGTAACTTGGCTCTTAGACTTAATTAGTTCTCTCACAGTTGAGTTGTGTTTCGTTATTGCATGTATCCTATAGCTTGTCTTGTGCCTTTCAGGAACAAAAAACAGAGGAAAGGCTCAAAAGCTGTAGTCAGTGTGAATTTTAAAAGGTGTATTGCATTAAACTAATATTATCCATATCCACTCATTGGCAGTGATGATTGGAAATGAGCAGTGGTCTGAGGGCCTGGTGTGGAAGACAGGCCTGTTATGAATAACTGGTTTTGTACTTGCTGCTCTGTTAGAATACGTTTCTTCAGGGACTGATGATGAGGCTTTATGAGGCATCATCACTTCATTACGGGGAGAAATGCGTTCGTTGGAATAACAGCATGATGACAAATGTGTTGGTTCAACACCTAAACTTGCAGCTGTAAATGCAAGACATTAGCAGTTTGAGTAGAAGTTCATTGAGGCTTATCAGGTTATGTTATTATGTTATTATGTTATTATGTTATATGCAGTACCTGCATGGCTGTACGTGGTAATGCTGGTCACAGGGGCACGACTTTCATCCAGATTGAAACCGTTGCTTGGATCGTGAGTATTCTAGCTAACAAAACCTCTCAACTTTACTGAGCCTAACCTCATGAAGCTGCTCACAGGTGTAGGCAAGACTGCCCTTCTCTCCATCACTGAAATACACAAATGTGATGAACCTGTTAACAACTGCTGTTCTGCCATGCTGAACTAGGAGGCTTTCCTATATATCAGAGCAGAACATTTAGTCCTCTTGTGATCATCAGTACTGACATTAGTCTGGGTGAGCTGGAGAGCCTGGGGATCACTTAATGGCAGCATGACAATGTCCATTACACCAAACTAGCCATGTTTAATTACTTCCGTAGAGCTGGGCCCTGCATGGGAAGGATTTTCCACCACTGAGAAGATCCTGTGGTGAGGACTGGGAGGGGGGAGTCTTGGATGGGGAACAAAGCTGTGGGACAGTCGTGGATGGTAGGATTTAAGGGACTGTGGGTTGGGGGTGTGTGGGTGGTTTGTGGGGTAAACCCCCTGGTCCTTTCTTGCCCTTCCCTTCACAAAATGAACTAGCAACAGTTGGGCAGCTTCCCAAACCGCTGCTTGACAACACGGGCAAGAAGAAACCTCAGTTAAACAGAAGAGGGGAGAAGAGGAAGAGAGACATTCAGTGGCCACCACTGTGGGAATGTTGTAAACTGTGCTTTCCTGAGGCCTTGGGAATCCCACACCAGAGCTGGAACCTGCGGGTATGGAAAACAGGGCCTGTCTCCCCCCAAGAGAGTAGTTGTCAGATGCAGTAAAACCTCACTTGATCTCTTGGTGTGGGGGAACTGGTAGTGATGCACTTTCTCTACTGTGCATCTGAGGGGCACTCTGATGGAACAGACCATTAAATGTTACAAATGTGAGGACAAAAGGTTTGTCAGCTCAGCTGCAGAGGAACTCTCCACCAAATCAGATGCTGCACTTTACACTTTTAAAACAAACACTGCTATCTCTTAAAAACACCAAATGATACTTCCCACTGATCCAGGTGCTGGAGTCTTTTTCAGGCAGAGGTCTTAATTTGCTTGAAATAAACTGGACATCTAAAAGCAAGTAAAAATAAGCATCATTCATAAATGCCCCTCAGTGTGCCATGAAGTCCAGTCATTCTGCATAATGTCATGTTGTATTCTAACAGGCTGGCGTAGAGTGCAGCCAAATTGTGAGATTTTGGTCCTGAGGCTTTGCCATAACTTTGCTGCTGGATCTCTTTTGTCACTAGAGCTGGCACCAACAATCATGTTGGCTGCGCTCACATGAAGTTCAGTAGCTGCACAGTTCTGGTGGTTCTCAGTGAGATCTAGAACTGGACTGATGACCAGAGATTATATTTCTCTCAGGACTGTCAGCATTCATCTCAGACAGCCCAAAATACCACACTGCAATTTTTTTATTATTTTAAAAGTGGTTGGATTCAATTCTGTCAGAAAGGGGTTTCAGGCATTATTAGAGCCACTGAGCAGCACTTTATCTAAAGCACAGTAATGTCTTTACTCTGATGATGAGAAACACAGTCTCACTGTGACATGCACGCGTCTGCCTCTTTCACTTTCTCACTTTCTCACTTCCTGCTCTTAATTTACTGTCACTTCTTCTTCTTGACCTAGAGTTTTCAACTGAATTAAACTTTTTAAAATGCTGAAGGTAAATTAACTGCTGAAAGCACAGTCATCAAACACATGTAAAACCAGAATCCTTCAATAGAAGCCTGTAAATAGTATGTGCATTCATGTCCATGGTACAGGTTCAGCTGCGCGGCCACAGTGGTGCACCATATCAAATTGACCATTTCCTCCAGTGATAAGCAGCTTCCCAGATCTGCTAGAAAGATGAAGAAGAGTTAAAAAAGAAGATTTCAGGGAAATGGTTTTGGCAACCCAGCTCTACACACTTCAAAACAAATAAGCAATTCACTCTCTCTCTGAAACTTAAAGTCTGCTTTTACTTACATAAGTGCAATGTTTTTCATATGGTCTTACACATTTTCACTTGTTCCCAGTGGGTGCACCTCTATTTTAGCAACTTTTCTGATGCAAATAACTATTTCTTGAAAGTACTACGGCTGGAACAACTGCTGCGTGTTTCTGTGAGTGTGTGGTTGCACAGGGACGACACAGCATCATTACCCACATGTATTATGCAGACTGCAATAACAAGGTCTTGATTCATTTTGGCAGTATTCAGCATTTGATACATGATGATATAATGTGTACTGGGAATACAGAGTGTAGGCTGGGATGAGTGCAGCATTGCGTGACCGTGAAGCCAACATCCTGTCCTCAGTGAATTCCACAGAGTGTGCGGCTCCTTTGGTTTTCTATTTTTTTTTAGAGTTCCAGCAAACGGGAAGTGTGTGTGTGTATGGAGAGGGGGTTGCCTGATTTATGTTCCTACAAGTCATCTTTTGCACTGACACATTCCACCAAGTCTAAAGTGAGAGGATATTTCAGTGTCTAACATTAAAAACAAGGCATGGTTTTTACTGATGCTGCCATTAAACTAGAGTTTGCCTGCACTTACCTTTGAAGTAGGTGTTGCTACGAACATTAATGGGTTAAAACAGTAAGACTAACATACATACATTAATAGAGGCATGACAGATCTAATTTCATCTATGATGTCAGAGTGACTATTCCCAGTGGGCTTTCTCATAAGAAACACAGAAGGGATTTTTACACAGAAAAACATGTACACAAGGTGACTACAGTGAATAATGCAGGAAAGAATCTTTCTGTTCAGTGTGTGCTTCTCTGAATGGTATGCTTCATTAAAAGAAAAATCATGATTGTGTTGACTAATAATTGAATAATGTAACTTTCAATGTACAGTATACATGTAGTATAATGGTCATGTTATGTGTAACCGTTAGTTCACTGAATTCATAATCAAAATGTAACATGAATGACTCATTCAGCCTGTAGCACAGTGACATTAAAGACATCTGAGCGGGTATGTGTGTGACTGCAGGAGCACCAACCCTAAACAAGCCTTTACAGATAGACAGAGTTAAGCGAGTTTCTCCACTTCTGCTCCTCTGAGTTATCTGTGATGTGTCCTCTCCTGTGGTCTGAGAGCGAGGCAGCCATTAGCACAGCCGGCCTCTTTAATCAGCCCAGTGGAGGAGTTGACCACAGTATGCCTCTTCTCTTATTTTCTCACCCACTGGCACGCCCACTCTGTGGGAGAGTCCTGAGGTTTGTTAAAGCCTTAGTGAGTCAATGACAGGTGGACAGGTGGTGGTTCGAGAGCATAAGTGGACGCCTCTGGGCATTGCGGCTGCTGTGCAGCTAAAAATATGAAGGGAACCACCTCCAGAACAAACAGAAACAGTCACGAGATGAAAATGTAAATATGTGCTGTGGACATGTACAAAACACTATACTGTACTTAGGCTCTATATTTATGCAGTCTCTACTATGAAAATGTGAGAACATTAAAGTGCGTTTCAGTGCTGCATGATATTTTTCAAAGACAGTTCCAGTGGCTCTAATATTTACAACAAAGTTGCAGATGGATTTAAAAGTAAACAACATAACAAATGGTGTGCAGGCTGTTATGCTGCACTGGGATCCTGATGCCATCTTCCACCTCATAATGATTAATGCACTCTTACTCTTGGACCATGTTTGTGTACTTCTTTGTTGCTGCTTTATCTAGTTCCTATGATGCTGCATGTACTCTAAACCCTCATGAATCTTCAATGGCTGCACACTCTATATTAGTAGAGGAAAACTTCAAAAAGTAGGGTAACTTTCATTTATAAGCAGCACACCTGAGAACCATGTGAAAGCATGATCAACACTACAGTATTGCTATCAAACATCAATATAAAAGATTCTGTAGACAGTGTGAGAATTTCTCTAACCTTCAGTGTCCTCTGGTGGGGCTCTGATTTTTCACATGTACCGGAATTAATTGCAGCAGCTTCTTTTAAAGGGGCAGGAGTAGGCCCTGATCACCAGCTAGACCAGACCCCGGCAGGACTGATGTAAAGCAGAAGGACAGTGATTGCAAATGCTGGAAAGCTGAGTTTTAAACGCCTGTAGCGGAGCAGTCTCTGTATTTAGAGTGTGAATGTCAAGTCAAAAAATCTTGAGCCAATCTGAAAAGACGGGGTATTTCAGTTTGGGTTTGCTGCAGGTGTTTAAATGAGTGCGTACGCTGGTGTGTACATATACAATAATCAGCCTTTCACAATATGGCTGGTTGCTGACTGCTTTTTGTGTATTTAATTTTGGTCTTTGCTGGAAGAGGGAGGCAGGAAACAGCCTTGCTCTGGTTTCATTTTTATAATGCACCACATAAACATTTCAGATTCTGACGCTCTTTTATTTATCAGAGCTCACATCCACATCCTATGGTAATGGCCGCCACATTTCTAGGATAAAGAGATGTGATGTGTTTGCATACACCAGGAAGAGGGTGATATGGAGAATGTGTCTGCACGAACAGTGGCCTCAAAATATTCATACTCCACATTTTGCTCACTTTGTGTTAATGTAATTTTGGAAGGAATAGCTATCATTTTTGCCTTTTTATTTACACTCAACCCAAAATGACAAAGTCAAACCAGGTTTTTAGACATTTTTGAAATTCTGTTACAAATCAAATATTGACATCTCTCTTTTTAGAAAATTATTCACATTCTTAGTTCATCATTCAGTCACTTTGGTAGCTTCAGATCTTACTGGGTACAAGCTTTTAGGTATTTTGGTGACCACCATGACTGATGGGGCTTTTCCAGTAGCACTACCCAGCTATACTCGACTCGCTTTGACTTTGTTTTTTGGGGTTTCCATTAGGGGATAGTGCCTGTTACCAGGTACTTTTCTAGTAGCTCCTCTACTAAGGTTCCAAACCGATACTAAAATGTGACCTCAAGAGACTGTAGTCCAGTGATTGTGTGACCTTAGAAACACAGTGTCTTTCTTAACATTGTCCAGTCAATTCAGTTATCAATATTGCAAAAATCTTTGTTATACTGTCACTATGACTATTGAATTTAGATTGATGAATAATCCCTTTAATCCCTTTAATCTATAAGGGGTCTTAAGAAATCTTTGTTTTTGAAGCCCCTGTGTGTGTGTGTGTGTGTGTGTGTGTGTGTGTGTGTGAGGGTGTGTGTGTGTTTGTGTGTGTGTGTGCACACTACTAAAAAAACCATATACAAGTCTTTGTAAATATAAAAAGGTCACCAGAAAACACAAAAATGTAACTGGGACACAGTTACACACTATTACAGCCATTTTAAAGAAAATCCATTTTTGCATGACAAAACGCTCATCATCACTCACCATGGCTATAAAACCTAATCTCACTGTGGCTTCTTGTTTTGCACTTACTATCCTTTATGTACCCATCCCAGTGTACTACATCAGAGAAGAAATTTGGGCTCTCTCTTAACAACAGGCTAATCTGTTGTCCCCAGGGCCCCTTTGTACAGGGAGACTTTCTCAGAGTCAAGAAAACCACTGCTGAGTTGTTTTGAGTTGCTGACGAGGAAATATATAGTTTGTCATTTGAATGCAAGTTTTTCTCTATTATAGTGATGTGAAGTGCCAGTGCCCAGTCACTGATATGAGCTAGTAAGCTTGGAAAGTGTAATCTCAAAGATTTGACATTACATACAGTATATGCAGCACAGGACTCTTGTTTTGATGCTGCCAGTCTAAACCATTTCTACAAACTGTGAAACAGTACGTATTTCCAGTACCACAGACTGTAATGGTTTAAGTGTGTAGTCATATACTTTTCACCTTCAGATGTGGCCGACACAGGCCAAACCAACCCTGTAAATCATTCTTGTCAAACCAAGGCAGTGAAATGTCCAGTCATTTTGTGTCATGTAGTATAGCCTCAAAAAAGCTTAGTGCACAACAGGTGAGTTTCTAAATAAACACTCTGCTTTTAATGTTCCACTGTATATCAATATCCCAAATCCTTTCCCCCAGATATTCTTTTTGGAGATTGTGCATAAAGCACATCTAATTAAACATCTGTTGGTGCTGTGTTTCTAAAAGCAGACCAACCGCGGTGGATGGTCTTGCAGACACATGTTAAAAATGCAAGTGTTCCCCAGGATAAACATCTGCCTTCATGACGTGCACTTAAGGACAAAGCCACTGTGCACACCATTTAGTGTTCCTGCATGTCAAGCCCAAGTTTATTTATATAGCCCAATATCACAAGTTTCCCCCAATGGGCTTTTGAATATCAGTAAAGAGTAAACAAGCACAGTAGCATCATAGGTTTACTTCACTGATTTAAACTGCTTGGTTCAGACATTATCGATCCAAACTTTGCAATGTGGCATCATAAATCATGTAATTTCTCTTAATGCAGTGTTAAATTTGATCATGACATCACCCCTGATGAAAACTGGTTAGGCCATAAAATTTATAAATAAAATAAAGACAACAACCATATAAATAAACCCATAACAGTGTTTAAAAAGTTTGGTGAAACATGGTGAGGCTTTGAAAATATGGAGGAGAGGGCAGAAAATGACTTTACAGTTGTTTCTGTATCCTATAGGTGAAATTCTCCATACCAGGTCATACAATGTTCTTCGAGGACTCAACCTGAGCATCCCTCACCCCTTCGCTCTACTCCCCGACTCCTCCTCCGTCCTACCATTCCCTCATCCTGCCTAATTCAAATCATCTTGTGGGGCGACTGCAGTGGAGAGAAGGATGTGGCTGAGGCAAATAAAAGAATCATAACAACAGGATCAAAGCAGTCCTGTAAATCTGTTCCTTCTGGATATGGCGGCTTTTTCATGAAACAAAGAAAGTCAAAGACAAGACAGACAGGGCGATGGACAGAAAGGGAAGGAAGGGATGAAAGAAAAGACATAGGGGAGAAGAGAGGAGGGGGAGTGACAGAGTCCTGACCCCCGTATCTCATGGAAAGGGTCATCATCAGCATGTGCTGCTGTTTGATTGATGTCCTGCTCATCTATTCCAGCTTCTTTATATGTATCTCTCACTCTGCTGAATGTTGATCACACTCTCCCCTTTTCTGTGCATACAATCAAACAGCTGTGTTAAAGTCTGATGCATAGCTCTGACTAGTCATACCACCTTTTATTTTCCTAACTAAATGTGTCATATGACAGTTTACTGGTTTTCTGTTTGATGGAAAGCTAAAAATAAAAGAAAATAAAGAAAACCAGCTGGCCACAGATGTTTGAAATATGTGTTTGTTGAACATCTTGAACATTTAACAATAGAGCTGAGAATGTATTTTTGTGTGTGTCATGGGTTGAACTACTCAACATATTACTGTAGAACAGGTTAAGGTTTAAAAAATTATTAACTTTTTATAAACACCAATACTTGAGCCATAAATGAAGTTTTGTTACTGAAAAGGTCAGACTCAGTGTATTCTGTGATGGATAGACTCAGGGCAGCTCAGAAAACCATGGCCGCAGTGCAAACATAAACATTGATGGATTTGTAAGTATTTTCCTGTGGTAGCTTTTTGTGGCACCTGTGTTCCTATATGTCCAACTGCATGCGTCTGGCACTATAGTTGGATGAACCAAACCACAATAAGTATTTGCAAATGTGATTGTGCTGACAAGAATGTTGAGGGCAGTGTGATCTTATTTACACTTTTCAAATGATTCTGTCTGTTCTTTTATTTTACTCTTTTTGACTGAGTGTGAATCACACAGTCTTTGGCCTTGCTGTAAAGTATCATTGTCTGGAGATATTAAATATAAGTGAAATTTAAGGTTTTTAGAATTAGGGCCTCATCCACAGGACATTAGTATATTGGCTCAGGTTAAAACGGGCACACCGATCATCTGCTTTAATAATATAAAATTGAGATGTGGTAAATAGTCCAGCACTGCTGTTCTTTTCTTGCACTCCTCCCTTTTTCATCTCCCTCAGGCCAAGATAACCAAGATTTCTGTCTTAAAAAAAGACATGCCGCTCTGCACTGTGCATGAACTGCATATTTCGATCATGATGCATCAATCCTCATAATTCGCATCGTCATTTTACACTCAATTTACAATATGTTGTAGGTTCGGAATCCGCAACACATTTTCTCAGACATAAAAGAAGAAAGAAAATTATGCATAGGCATGGGGCAAAACCAAACCAGCATAGCTACGCACACTGGGCGCTGTCAATTGGACTGCACACTCTATTTCAAAAGACATCAAAGAAAATCAGGATTTTGCATGAAAAACTAAAACATGACTAGCATCCCCCCACCCACTTCCCTAGCCTTGGAATTCCCAAGAGGAAAGGAAAATGTGGATTCTCAGAAATATTATTCCAAAAAAATATACACACTGCGAACAAGAGTGAGAAATACATATTCCAGATCTCTCTAAACCCCTCATGTTTGGGTCCAGGCTTCTTTGTTTGATTCTGTGGAGCTGCCAGGGCATCCAGAGGGATTGGCAGGTTTACAGCTGGGGGGTAAGTGGGGCTGCTGGGAGATGGGGGTGTTTGCTGTGTAAAGAGTTGCCTCCTGAAAGTCTTTCTGAAACAAAGAAGTGCCTGTGTGACAGTTAAGTGGAAGTTCAGTCACTGTGTTGGCCTTTGTAATCACCACAAAAGAACATACCAGCAGAGTAAAGTCCATAACTCATCCACACAAACAAACTCTGATGTTGGAACTCTAACCCCCGTAGGGTGAGACTTGCTTTTGTGGCGTAGCTTGACAAAGGCAAACAATGCAGCTGTATGCAGACGAGAGGGTGGGACAAGAGTCTGGAGAGTGGCTGGATGTTTCATCAAGGACACTGGCATAAAACTTCCAGTTAATGCTCAATAGACGATAAATGTCTTGAAATTTTTGTTTTATGATAGATTGTACTGGTCATATCCCATTTGAGCCACTGGGAATTTGTGCAATCACTTTGGTGCAAGTTGATGGCAATGACAAAAGTTTGGGATCATTTTCAGATTGAAGTCTGCTGGATTTTATTTTAAAACACTTGGCTTCATCACAGAAACAATCTGTTAATAATTATGATGCACAACCTCAATTAAAAAAATCTGTCTGTTGGTAGGAAAAGAAATCTGATTTTTATTGTTTTATTAATTAAATGTCTTCAATATGAAGTTTTAGTACAGGTTTGAAATGTTCCTAATTTTGAAAACCTTAATTTACATGTCTATGACACACAAACATTTGACGACTTTTTCCTTTAATTGTTTCTGTGCTCACTCCTCACAGATTGACAGCAGAGCTTGGGTGGCCAACACCAGGGCTCAGATGAATCTTTGTGCTGATGTTGTGAGAAACCCTCCATAGCAGCGACCTCTTTTTCTGGTCTAAACTTATCAGTGTATGGTTTGACGTGGCTGCCAAAGACCTCACAGACTGCACACGTAAGAAGTGAGAAACACAGAGGCCTGAGGAAAAACCTTGTCCAAGGCCATCCATGACAGCTGGCATGCCACACTGCCTAAAACAATACACAGTCTGTCCCTCCTGACGGCCATCACTCGTACAGTCACGGCAGGGGAAGAACACATGCTCACCCTGACATCTCCAGACAGCGAAAAATAAACTGACACATGGAAAAAGAAGATGCATAATGAATGCCAGTGGTCTGGGAGAAAGGAAAACTGATCTTCTTCTCCATCATATGATGTCTACTCCCTGGGTGTCATTGTGTAATGAAGCTCTGCTAGCCCATCTCAGTCAAGACCCTTCCACGTGCATGTTCCTTAAGTGTCATTGGAGAGTTAGCGCCAGGACCATGAAAGCACCAGCCACAGGTCATTAAAATACCTTTGAGAATATGGGATGCTTATCAAATAATATGAACCACATTGCTCACTTTCCCCCTGTGTAACTGGGGGGATGTGGGGTTGGGGTAGATATCTCTACCTTTTCAAGTGCTCTTTGATGTCTGGGCCTTGAAACAACCGCCAGGGAAAGTGGAAAACTTTATAAATATGTACAGTAGAGTGCTGATTTCTGTAAAGGTCATAACCCTCAGGCGTTTCTTACTGTTTCTGTTCTCCCTATCTAAATGGTGTGTGAACACAACTAAAGTTTCACAAAATCTTTTTCTTTGTTGACATTTTTTTTATTTTATTTTAGACCTTATAAGGCCCTGCAGCCTTAACCACTGACATTAAAGGACACATGTCTTATAAAATATATATTTTGTCTCCCCATAAAACAAAGGTATGGACATGCAGAAGCAGGAGGATTTTCCATCTTGGGTTTATTACAAATGTTCAGCTGAAGAGAAAACAGAAACAGCACATTGACAGAATCTGCCAGAAGTCACTTTGTCCAAATTTTACTATGCTGCTACTTCTGCCCATAATTTAAATATTTTCCTTTTGTAACATGAAAATAAAGGAGTAACCATCCTTCCCTGGACTGATAAAACCTGTGCAGTGGAGGTGGTTTGGGAAAGTAAAAAATAAGAAATGTCATGCCTGTGTTGGTAAAAGTGTGCTGCCATTTGAATTTCATACAAGAAGTTAAAATGGCAACATAACTGTAGCTCATAGTCAGCATCAATTTACCCATAAATTTACCCAATTTGTGAAAATTTGTGCTTGTTCAGAAAAACTATGAACTAAAGAAAGCGTGTCATATTTTGTAATATATTCCATAAGGTGCTTTCAAATGAAAGTGTCTCAGTTGCCATGCTGACAGATTTTATGTCTGTTGTTTAACTCATGCTCTACTCTGGATGTGGAATTCCTTCATAGTACAGTTTAAGCTGGTTTGGGGTACAGTGGCCTGATGATGCTGTCTGTCTTTGACATTTCCCTCTGACATTCCCAGTCACCCCACCTTGGAATTCCTCCTACATGGCTCAGACTCCACTGTTGTTGGCCGAGCCAGGTCCCCTGGGGCCCATATTCAAGAGGAAATTATTTTTCATTGCCCCCAAAACACAGTGACTCTTGCCAGTTTGGCCCAGTCTCCCTTGTGCTAATCTGCAGGTTATAAGGTGGCGTTTCCACCTGCCCATGAGGGGGCAGCTGTGGGGTCAGGCAGGTCACGACCTGAGCTTCAGTCCTCCACCACCCTGTGGCTCCTGCCTCTTTGTTCCGTCCACAGTGCGAGGCAAGGTTGTATATTATCTTAAATGTACTGGGCTGACTTCTCTAAAACAGTAGGAGCATCCAGTCTGTCTTTACGGGATGCCTGCAAGAACTCAAGCTAGATGTTAGCTTTGTTGCATTTAAAGCTGGAAACAACAGTTTTATTGTCAAATCCTGGTTTCATGCTGTATTATTAAACTTTGTGTTTCCAGTGATTAGCTTTCAGGACTGGGAAACCCTTACTCCAAATAATCTGAAGTGACTGGAAGCACATTTCTTGTTGTTGTGGCGTCTGTTATGATCTACACTGAACATTTAAAAAGTTTGGGGTTTTTTTTTTGGCCCGTTTTGCTGTAGCTGACATTCTGTTTGATGCTGATCCAGCTTTTGGACATCCACTGTGTGACATGTTCATGACTTTTGCCTCAAGAATGCAATGACTCATCGAACTGGCTAGATGGCTCCAGCGCTTCAGGTGACTCAGCAGGAAATCTCCTCCCACTATTGATCACAGTGGCTGTGTATTTTTGAAAAAATGTTTTGCTCGTTTCCACTCACATTTGAAGCTCTCCCACAGGACAGGCACCACAAATGAAGGGAGTGGGGAAAGGAGACAAGGGGCTGAGTGGAGTTTCTATGGCTCGCTACGATGTCTGTAATAGCATCAACACACTGTCATACACTATGTTAAATATAATCATGGATATGAATATGAAGCGTGCTGAGCTTAGCACAGAGAGTGGAAATATGGTGCAAGAGGTAGTCTGGGGAAAACTACAATGGGAATCTTTGGCTGTAGGCTGAGGCTGAGGGGATGAGGGGAAAGAGGGTCCATCTTCGCAAACTTTGTGAAGGTGGATGACTAGGGAAAAGTATTTACGTTAGCTGTCTTTTCTGAATCAGTCTTTCTTCATTCCACCAACCACAGCACCCTCCTTTTCCCCCCTCCCATAAAAAAAAACAAAAAACATCTTACTGTGGCAGGAAAAACACAACGAATCACTGAGAGTGTTTTTTTTCCCAGGGATGCATTTTCCAGCTCCTGGGAATCTAATTTCCTGTTTCTGCCCCTGTCAACTGATTGGTGTTTATGTTTAGCAATCTATTTCTTATAGCTTTTTCATTTTCCGGTATTTATTCCTTCTCTTTAGCCCCTCCACCACCACTTCCTCCCTGTCTTTTTTTTGTCTCTTTTTAGTGCTATTGTCTTTTTGAAATGTTCCAAGAACAGGCCTACTCAAGGCTAAGGGGTTTCTAGTCCTTGGCAGTAGTTAAACCACTTAGAAAGCAGTAACACCTACAGCATGAGCCATTCCATCCAATCCAAACATTCATATTGGGGTAGAGGTATGTGTGTGTATACTTGTGTGTGTTGTAGGTGGGATGTGAAATGGAAAAAGCACATTGCTCCTGGATGGAGAGGGAGCTTCTTACATTCCTAACAGTGGAGGTTATAAGCTTTGCTAGATGAACCGTTGTTATTTTGGAAGTTACAAAAATCACTCTGTGCCATTTTCCTCCAAAAAGGGAAGCTGCTTGGTAAAAACACTGGTCCTTCCCTCCTTTCCTGGAGTGTGAAATAAAGTGTCATGCCACAGACACTATGTGGTCAATCATTGCTGCACAGCATCTATGAGAGGCTTTTCTTTGTTTTGCCCAGCGACCAGAGGCTTTCTGTGGACGAAGGCTGGCTGACCTCTGTGGAATCAGTCGAAATTCAGTCCTTGGCTATAATATAATTAAAGGTTTGACAACATTTTTCTTTGCTTTATTTATCAAGGAGGTTATGCTGAACACATGTGCCCCTTTTCAGGATATTTAAAGCCCTGCTTTATGTTCGTACAGTTAGAGACCTTCACACCCAGCAGCTGCTCATCACAACCACAGCATGCTACAGCTGACTACTGAGCAGCTCCACTTGGGGGAATTGGAGGTCAAGTGCCTTGATCAGCAGACCCTGCATGACGCTTAGGTGAAAGGAAAGTGACATGGATTACCAAACATATTTAACTATGCTGATCTAAGATTTGAATCAGAAACTTCTACACCTGGATACCACACTACAGGAATACCTAAAGCAAATATTACATATTACAGTACACGGCTACAGTGGCAGCCCCATGCTGGCTGTTTCCATCCTTTGTGATAAGCTATTCTAACTGGTTGCTGGCTGTAGCTTCACTAAACAAATATGAGAAGGGTAGCAATCTTCACATCAAGAGCGATAATATTTTCCAAAGTTTTGAACTTTTCTTTGAAATCGAACAGACAAAGGGGCCGGTGTGAGCAGTACACTGCCTTACCCAGCTTGTTTGGCACCCTTTTGGAACAAACATGGCGTTCCAAGGTGGCACCACAGGGGTGGGAGCACCAGCAGGGAAAGTAGCTCTTATGGATTGGAATATCTACAGTACTGTTGCTCTTATTTTCAACCCAATTTTCTTTGACTGTGTGATTTAAAATCACTCAGGCCTCATTGCTAATGCATGTTGTCTGGTGGTATGATATGGTGCAGTCAGTGGGGCACTCGGGTGGTGGGGGGTGGGGGTGAGCGCTTCCCCCCACCACCACTGCAACTGTCAACTGGCAAATCAAACTCTCATGGAAACCAGACGTTTAATAGCTCTCAGATGCTGAAGCATTTGGTGTGCGGTGCAATGTGTGACTTTGCTCTGTTGTAAGGTTGAATTAATTCACTGCTGTTGAATAAAAATGCTTGTTTGCTTTGAAACTTTGAGGTCTGCATGAATGTGCAGGGTAGGCTGAGATCAGATATTCATAACAAAGAATTATTTAGAAATGTTTGTACCTATGAATGTTAAACAAATGAGTTGGCTTGGACAGTACAGTGTTTGATAAGCTTTCAATCACACAAAAGTTTCCTAGAATGGTCTCACAAATATTTGTATGTTAAGGCAAATAAGGCAAAATTCCCTCATTCCCCGTGTGTGTAGGATACATGAAACTATAAACACTGTTTGGAAAATGCCTGTTGCTGTTCATTTATACTTGTGTGCTGAACGGAGCTGAAGGTTGCAGGTTGTTGTGGAGTAATCAGGCATCAACATGAAGATCTTCATAGAAAAATGAGGAATCTGTGACGACTTGATCTACAAAAACTTTCACAAACTTCAGTTGGTTACAGCCTTTTATGTATTATCTGTTTTATCTTATGAAATATGTTCACTCACCAACGGACAGATGATTAAATAGGTATTTGCTACTTTAGAAAAAAGAACATATTCATTCACCAGCTTATTATTTGGTTATGTAACAGTGCTCAGCACCTAATTCACCTGCACTGAGTTGAAAGTCTTGACACCCGCTCTGCTTCTTTCCAGAACTTGGTGGGTGACCCTAAAATTCAGTCTGTCGTTCCTTGATTGTCCCAGAGCCGCTTCTAGTTTTACCTTTAGTCTCCTCCACTGTGATCAAGCTGCTGCAAACTCTGACCACTGAATAACCACTTTTTGACATTTCAGTGAAGCTGCGATTCCTCTCCTGTACGCAGTTTTGGCTCGATCATGCCAACAACTTGGGGAAAAGTAATTGAGCCATCATTATTCTTTCAGATGGGCTCTGTTTGAATACGCTCTCTATACGTTTAACAGCCTAACCTTCCCCTCTTGCACACCCACACTTTCCTCTCTCTATATCTGTGACATGAGCAGGAATTTCTTCTTGGTTGAAATGTTTTTGTCATATGACAGTTGAGCCATACATAATAAGAAATTTGTTAAAAAAAAAACAAAACATTATTATATATTTTCTTTTGTCTGAGACATGGCATCACAAGATCCTTCAGCGCAGTAGAGGTTTAATTATATATGGGACATAACATATAAAGAAATACTAAAACAGGCTTCTGTTCAACTAAATATGAAAAAAGCTTTTATTTCATAAAAATAATTATTATTATTACTATTATTATATGTAATAATAATTATTATTTTTAGTAGTAGTAGTGTTTATTTTTTTACTATTTATAGTACAACTATAAAACAAAGTATAAATGGTTTTATAGTGAAATAAAAATGTTCCTTTTTCTGGTTATTTTAATTAATAGTGTTTAGAGTTATGTTTGACTATGGCTGCATTTGTAATATACATGCATTTAATATTTAAAGAAAACATTTTTTAGTAAAAGATGATTGAGGCGATTAAGGTCTGAGATAAATGCAAAGGTCACTTGTTATGTTCCCTTTTCATAAAGGGAAGGATCATTCTCATCATGGACGACTGTGAGAGATCCAACTGATGCATCTACATCTGAACAGAAGAAAATAAATAAGTGGATTATCAGATAACCACCCAGTTAACTAATGTGACGTTAGAGATGCTCCCTGTTTGCACTCTTCGTTTTGTCTCTCAGGTCTCTGAGCATTCAACAACTTATTCATGTTCTGTGTTCAGTGTTCTCCATCCTCGCTTCAGCTATGGTTATTTTCTTTCACACCCTGCTGTGGACACCATATCCCATTCACCACTATTATTCTGAGTGTGAATGTCTCAAGTGACAGCATTTCTTTTTAGCTTTAGATCAAATCAAGAATAGAATCCACTCAAACACTGTGCAGAAAAACCTGAACAGAAAGAAGTTTCTTTCATTTTCTCTTAATCACGATGGAGAAACATGCAACACCTCGCTGACCTAAACAACAGGGTCAGGACAAAGTGGGAAGGCGACAGCCGGTGTGTACAACAAAGACAGCAGCTGGTCTTTAGGGGCAATGTGTCCACCGTCATGTCTCTGCAGTGACCTAAGACGCCCTTGTGCCTGTTAAGACCATCTCCTGAGCATCGGGCCTGTGTGAGTGTATGTTTATGTCTCCGTGGACCTGATAGAGGTTTGTTCCAAGGAAGTGAAGTCACCGGAGGAGCATATTCACATCTGGTTTCAGCAAGTGTCTCCCCATAAATGATAACTACACAACAAAATCATTGCCGCTAGAAATCATCAATATGTCATTCTGGTGAAGAGATTTTCAAAATGGACACATACCTTCACAATCAGCTGCAGCTGTAGACTGAAAATAACTGTCTGGCATCATGCAGTTGATATTAAATATTACATTAAATTTTGGCAAAATACTGTGTAATTTGTTTAGTTTCCCTTATCTGCTCAAATACTTAACACTGATTTTACAGAAGAAGATGCGCTCGCTTGTCAGGTGGAGCACAGCTCGGTATGGAAATAGCTGTATGTCTTCTTCCTCTCTGGGGCAGCATTTGAAGTTCTGAGAAAATAACCTCATGTCATTAGAGCTAGGCTAAAACTTTGAGCTACAGATTGAAAGATGTGGGTATTTATGGTGTGGGAGACACTGATTTTGACAGTAACTACCTCATAGTTTCTGTGGTTGTAAGATGGTGTGTTCACCCATTACAAAAATGTATGTGAACTTGACAGGATCTCTCACATTGGACTGATTCTTACATTAGACACTATGCTAAAAATTTGTTTTTGACAAGTGCCTCCATATCTTACAGACAATTACTGACAACTGGTACTCTGCAGATGTCACCACCAGTGATTGCAGTCCACACATTACCTTTGATCAGTCCTCTGCTTCAGGGTTTAGTAAGTCCTGCAGGGAAAGGGGTGGTGCCCTGGAGGGGTATTTGCTTAAAGCCCACTTTATGGCTTTGATGCTTTTTCCAGAGCTGACCTGGGCCTGAGATCAGAACAGGAATGAGAGCAGCACCAGTAAGGTGCTTAGGCTGCTTCCTAGCATCAGAGTCTTTCATACCTTTGGCAGGTTGAGTAGATGTAGCAGTTTATGTCTTGATGACACACTTTCATATGCCTTTCACATGTGAACTAAAGCTGGGGTCACACACATAACATGCATGTAGAAGATGCAACAGTTCATGTTGCTGCCCCATGTCCAGAAATACTTCACATGCAACAGAGACTTGCAAGCAATCAGTCAAGGCATTTCCTGCATTATTTTCATTCAGCTGCCCAGTTGACTGCGTGCCCTTTGATGCTGAGCACATACTGTTCATTGTATTAATGCTGATTGTAGCTTACCTTTAAAGGTAAAGGCCCGGGGCTATCTGAATCCTGATCTGTGGTCAAGGGTAACTTCTGCTCTGAGCTATCGCTTCAATGTGCCGTGACACTGTAATGGGTTCGGTCCCAGCATGGACCAAAGAGCTGTTTGTGGCCAACGTTGAAGATTACACTTGGCTGCTATACCATTCTCTCATAGCAGCCAGCGCAGATCCCAGAGGCTTTCAGAACCAAGATGTTTATCTGCCCTGTACCCAAACAAACAAGACGTGCGTCACTGAACAGAACCCTGAAATGATAATCTTTCTTTTGTTGCTGCGTTTATGGCGAGAAGACTATCTCATCTCCTCTGTTTACAACTTTCACTGTGTGTGTGTGAGAGAGAGGGAGAGAGAGAGCAACATAAAATAAGGACTGAATAAGGACAGCCATTGTGAAAGTGTCAAAGAGAAAAAGACAAAGCGACAGAAATAGAAACGAAGGCTGAGGGAGGTGTGGACAAAGCTGCCAGCTTTACTGCAAAGCATTTTGGCACTGATTCTGACAACATCAGTTTAGCAGCACAGCTCGGCAATTTGTGGGAAAAGACAAATGAAACTAATGGTTTAACCCCCAAATACGTCACTGATTAAAAACCATAACAACAATAATAAATATAGCCGCTACCGAGGATGAACCGCGTCGCCGGCCGCTTCACCGGGAGCCCTTCAAAAGACTGCAGGACTCAGAGCCGGGAAGCCGAGGTGGAGGATTAGTTCAGGTGGAGGATTAGTTCAGGTGGAGGATTAGTTCAGGTCAATGTGCGTTTAAGAGACAGACAGCGAAACACTTTACATCTCCATAGTAACCACAGCAGCAGTAGTAAACACAGACACACATATTAAGACATTAACAAACATATTCAGCCACACACACCATTGCACACACCCGTGGACACACGCAGACCAGCAAACCTACACATTTATTGTCTTAAATGAGCATTTGACAGGACTACCAAAGCTGAGGTGGGGGATTTTATAAATCACTCCAGAGGCTACAGTTGGGACCGAAACGACATTTTTCACAACGTCACAGTGAAAAAGAGTCTTGTCTCTCAGAAAACCACATGGTTTATTCAATACCAAGGTCAAAGCGTGTTTCCAGTCACCTCACTGGGAGCCTTTTAGATGAGAGGAGAATTTGCACCAGGTGAGAAAGGTGAGGTGTGGGATTTTGTTAACTGCTGCAGAGGGGACATCTCTGTGGCCACAGTGATACAGACACATACAGACACATACAGACACATACAGACACACATACAGACACACATACAGACACATACAGACACATACAGACACATACAGGCACATACAGACACATACAGACACATACAGACACATACAGACACACATACAGACACATACAGACACATACAGACACACATACAGACACATACAGACACATACAGACACACATACAGACACATACAGGCACATACAGACACATACAGACACACATACAGACACATACAGACACACATACAGACACATACAGGCACATACAGACACATACAGACACATACAGACACACATACAGACACATACAGGCACATACAGACACATACAGACACATACAGACACATACAGACACATACAGACACACATACAGACACATACAGACACATACAGACACACATACAGACACATACAGACACATACAGACACATACAGACACACATACAGACACATACAGACACACATACAGACACATACAGACACACATACAGACACATACAGACACATACAGACACACATACAGACACATACAGACACACATACAGACACATACAGACACATACAGACACATACAGACACATACAGACACACATACAGACACATACAGGCACATACAGACACATACAGACACATACAGACACACATACAGACACATACAGACACATACAGACACATACAGACACACATACAGACACATACAGACACATACAGACACACATACAGACACATACAGACATACAGACACATACAGACACACATACAGACACATACAGGCACATACAGACACATACAGACACATACAAACACATACAGACACACATACAGACACATACAGACACACATACAGACATACAGACACATACAGGCACATACAGACACATACAGACACATACAGACACATACAGACACATACAGACACATACAGACACATACAGACACACAGACACATACAGACACACATACAGACATATACAGGCACATACAGACACATACAGACACACAGACACATACAGACACACATACAGACACATACAGACACATACAGACACATACAGACACATACAGATACAAATACAGACAGAAATGCAGGATGGCAGCAGCAGGCATTTATTCAGTAAGTTTATCTTTCAGTATACATCTGTCTAAAATACAGTGGTGGTGTGGAAAATATTGCATAGGTCCAATTGGCTTATTTGATCAGGCAACTACAACATATGCATTTTCCGACGCATCCCCACGTCATGGTGGGGTGTGGGTCAACACTAGACGCTGCCTAAAGCAGCCCCACACTCTTATTTGTCCCTTGGCCGTTGAGCAATTATAATAGTCACCGTGACCTTGGGTTAGGGTTCTCGGACCTAATAAAGGACATGAAAGAGCAGGTGTGTGTCAGTTCTGATGTGCGTTTGATTCACAGTTTCATTAAGTTCCTTGTTTTCCACGCAGTAATTCCCAGGTGGGAAACAGCTTCAAAACCACAGGCTTAATTACGAGCATGTGGCCGTGCGCAGCGGCCAAAGCGCACTTGTCTCTTCCAGGCCGGTCCTTTATGGTTAGAAGTCCTGGACGGGATTTTGCAGCACGTCCATCGGAGGAGCACTTTTACGTCTGCAGATCAGTGAATGAAGGCACCACACACGCTGAAGAAGGAAAACCCGAACACGTCCTTCTAAACAAAATCCAGATTTCAACTGTTTAGTGACTTTGTTGTTCTTATTGCATTTTTCCTTAGTGATTTTGATTTTCTGAAGGATCAGCCCTTCTTGTCAAACCCTTCAACCCTCTTGAATTGTCGCATGAACAATGAGGCTGATCTGGATCTGACAGGCGCGGCTATTCAGCCCGAAGAAACCAAACCGAGACCGTCAGCTGGGAGAGAGGCGCCGCGGGCAGACTGGCAGAAGGTCCTGACAGGGTCTCTCACCTCTGAATATGGACTGTCTGCTTTTCTTCATTACTTAGGAAGCCTAGCAAACACAATGATGGTATTACTGAATGAGCTTTTCTATGATGAGCTGTAAACATGTTCAGCTGACGTGGTCACTGTAAACTATAAACTAACAGACAATTTAATGTGTTTTGGAATTCATTCTGAAATATTCAGATTTTCGTTTTTAACATAGAATACACAGAACATTACACTCTGACTTTAGGTCTAGGATTTCGATTTCCACCTGCTATGTGCAGTGAAGGTGCAGTTTAAACAGCTCCGTGCCACAGAGAATCCTTTGTGATGAACCCCATGATTACATAAGTAGAATCTGTTCCTCTTTTTTTGGCCTCTGACGAAAATTGGAGTATCTGTACGATTGGAAATGTAACGAAAATTAACTTGATGGCGCTTTAATCTCGAAATCATTCATTTTCGAGTCTATGCGTAATTTACCCTCCATATAAATGCATCCATTAATCAGGATGTTGTCCTTTCAAATGTGTCTCATGGGTTAATGGAGGTGTAGAACTGGGTTAGAGCAACACTGGAAAACTAGGTTCATTAACTATTGTAACTGAATCCTTTGGAAAATAGGCGCAACTTTGATGTGTTTTCTGAAACAAATACTAGAGTCTCTACAGGGAAATCAAAGCGCGCTGAGGAAGAATGCTGACAGGACTGTGGCCTTCATGTTGTTCCTTCAGTATAAGCAAACAAGTTGTCTGCGCGTCATCCTCAAAGTGTTCAGGTTTTTCCATAGAAATGACATCTGCAATGATTTAGGAGAAATCAGTGATTTCAGTGATTTATTAAACTCGTAACACCTCAGGGGAACGCGCATGACAAGGAGAAAGACGCCTTTATGAAAGGGAAGGTGATCGGCCTGCTTATGATCGAAACTAAACACTGACAGTAATACAACGTTTTGGCAGCTACAGTTTGAAACACTGTAGGACAAATTAAAACACAATTCTTTCCAGCACCTGCGAGGCCAAAATGTTGGGTATTGTCACCAACTGTCCGTAATAAGCTTCATCTGTCTCATTATTGGGCGCCGGGATAATTCTGGATCCTGCCTCCTGATAAAAGACTCAGTCCGCAGCGACATGGCCTCGTGCAGCCTGTGTTTACTGCAGCAAACAGTTTCCCTTTACATGAGGATCCTGAAGGACTTTGTCAAATCAAAGCCTCGTGTTTGCAAACATACAGCCCTCTTGAATTAAAGTTCATCCCCGGGCTGCTCCCATCCAACCTCGAAGAAACAACTCGCTTATTTGATTAACCCCACCGTAATTACAGCGTGCGCTCTCTACATGGTTCGCCGTTAAGTCACTCGTATCATTTGCACGTTAGGACTGTATTTATGTGGCAACTGGGCCCAGTTTATGTGGGATGAGTTGTGGTGCTGGAATATTTTAGGTCGTGTAGGCCCGTTTGGTATCTGAATGCATAAAAATATGTCTACGCCAGAATAAAGCCAAAGGGAAAACATTTTCCATTACATCCTCCTTGGATTCTGTATTGACGAAAAGCTTTCATGTGTTTTTGACAGTAGCTGAGCTTTAATTAATAAAGCAGTCCCAGCCAGAGTTCATGGGCGTTGCATGTCCTGCTTTACCTTAATGCTCGGCACAGGCCCTGCAGTGACTGACCGCTGAGTGTTTTTGTCAATATTAGCGAGACTATTTGGGTTTAGGGGGGAGAAATAATAATTGGATGCGTATTTCCCCCAGTTTTTGCCGTTCGTGGATCAACTGATTCTTCTGTATTTGGTTTTAAAAGCGCTGAACGACCCACAAGGAGGAGTAAAGTGCTCTTAAGAGCTCCCTTTCAGCTCCTTTAGAAATGGTCATAGCGACCTGGAGGTATTTAATCCAGAAGATGCGGCTGTCACAGAGTTCCAGGCGCATGCAGGTAGGCAGTCACCAGCCTGTCAACGAAAATCCGGGCGCCTGGGTGCCTTTGTTTATCACACCCGCAGAGATTATTTTTCCTGTCTGAAAAATTACTAATAATTTTAGAATAATTTTATTTCACTTAGAAATTATGGAGGACATACTCTTTGATTTCGAGCAGGACGGTGGCACGGATTTCGCATTTTGGGGGCAGATGGACCAAAACTTCCAGTTTCAGACCCAGCTGGACACCTTCCTGCTGGACTGCACAACAGCCACCCCCCAGCTGTCCCCCTGGTCCTCTTTTGGCTGTCAGTCCATGTTCCCAGACGCGCAGCTAACTTTCACCGACCTAGAGGTGCAGTCTCCAGGGACGGGCGTCTGTCCCGAAGGGGAAAGCTCCTCCATGGACGAAGCCCTGGAGGTGACCAAGCGCAGGGCGCGGCGGATGGTCTCCCATCAACCCTACAAGGTGCAGCGGCATGCCGCCAACATCCGGGAGAGGAAGAGGATGCTGAGCATCAACTCAGCCTTCGAGGAGCTGCGCTGCCACGTGCCAACGTTTCCCTACGAGAAGCGCCTGTCAAAGATAGACACCCTGAGGCTGGCCATAGCCTACATCGCCCTGCTCAGAGAGATCCTCGTGTCGGGCTGTGACCCCAAATCCTATGTGGATGAGTGCATGAAGAATGGCTACAAGAACCAAACCTCAGCCGTCTGGAACACCAGTGGTGAGCCCACAGCAAACATATCAATAATGAGTCTTAATTCACAGATAAGATCAGGACAAGAAAGAAAAGATTAAAATGTTGACACTGATCCATAATATACATGAAGGCCACAAAGGATATTTTAATGACACATTATTTATTAATTCATTTTTATATTTAAAATAATCTTTAAAGATTATGCAGACATTTGTAAAATATTTGAAAGGATAGTGTTTATACATAAAGTAGATTAGCCTATATAGGTAATATTAGAAAAAAACAACCATATTATTAAAATGCTAGCTTTGTGTTTACATCTGTGTTACATTGTGAAAAGAATTCCTGAATGAGTTTGGTCAACAATGCTGTGATAGAGAACAACAACACGCTTCCATTTCTAGCATGAAGTCACAGTGAAATGATCTATTTTCAGGTTGCAGCTCTCAGGAAAACTGTTAATGCTTCATTAAAGTCTAGTCAGATTTCAGCGAGCACAGAGAATGTCTTTATTTACACTTTATTTCTACAGGACTGAGCATCCATGCTTAATTACACAACACCCTGTTTACAGTTCAAAACCATAAGTAGAGTAACAAAAGAATGAAATACAATACAATAACACAGAAATGACAGTTAGCACAGAAAAGACAACAGTTCAAATCAGACAGTATTAAAAACACAAAAGAGTTTTAATAAGGTGAAAGGTCACAAACAGAATAAAGTGTAATGTCATAAAGAAAATGCCATGTAAGCTTAGTGTGTGTTTTCTGTGGATTTGTATCCCCAGGTGTGTTTTTGTCTTAAATATGTCTCATTTGCCCTGTATTCTTACTCCCCCTGTGTTTAACTAACTCAGTGGAAATCTGCTGTGTAGCCTCTTGATAGGGGCTTTCAGGGTGAAGTGTGCCCCCATTCTTTAGGCTCAGACCTGGGACTTGTTAAACAGTCATTAAAATGTATCTGAACTTATGTATTTGTCCTGCTTTTGTTTCCCTCCTTCCTCCCCCTTGCTCCCCCTTTCCAGATCTCACGGCCCGCCTGTCTTGGATAAAGTGGGATTAACTGAGGAACGTGGGGCACCCCACGTGTGGAGATGTCGGCAGAGAGGCGGCTCAGGTTTGTCTCTCTCTATTTTCTGAAAGACAGGCGGCCGTTAGTGTGACTGAGCCAACCGATCAGCATCTGCAGACTTCTCACTGGGTTACACACCTCAGGCCTTCTCAACCACATCCAGTCCTTCATCCTCCATGGCTTTTACTATTCTAATTTATTGTTGACTGGTAATTGAGAGCCATTGTTTCTGAGGCTGGGGAGAGAAGGAAGGCTGGCATTGTTTGCCCAAATGGGTGGCACTTGTCCCACAGCGGGAGGGGCACACTGGCATGAGACTGAATGGACTTCTTAAGGACTCATACTTCTGCATGTAGCACTGAAGTGCTTTCTGGGCTCTCACTCATTAGGCTGCGAGTCGATGTGTTAAAAAGAACCTTGATCATGTAAATGAGATTATATATGTGTGCGAAGGAGATTGGCGCAATGTGTTTTAGCATGTCAGGTGTTGTTCCCAAAGATGGCTGCAAGGTTAGTTGTGTAGTGTTTCATGTGAAACCTCTATTATCAGCCGTGCTATTTATTTGTATTTATTGCTTATTTATGAGGAATAAATGCCTGTATTTCCTTTTGGACATGTGCTACACAAAATTATCTATTGTTCTGTAACTGAATGACAAAATGACAAATGTTTATTGTGATTTCCTTTGTGAATTGAAGATATTCCATGCCATGAAAAAGTGTAATTTCCCTATGGTCCATCCCCACAGAAACTCTCACACAGCACTGTTGAGGTGAAATTTTGTATATTAGAAATCACTGATCTCCACTTAAAGTGCATAAATAGCTCATAGGCAACATATTCTTGTCCTCTTCTATTGTGATTTTATTTGTGGTAGGTTCCTTAAATCTTTCTCTGTTGAGAACTTCAATCTTTTACAGTCAAGCACCTACAGATCAGCCGTCTTGGACTAAACCATCTTTCCTGATTTATTTTCCCAAGAGGACTCCAAGTCACACTTAGATTTGGATGGATATTTCTATTCCCACCACAGGACTAAGTTAATCCAATATGTTATTACAGACGCCATGAATTTAGTCAACACTTTCAGACAGTGAGTCCAGCTGGAGAGCAGTGCTCCTCATATGACCTAGATCAGTGAAGTGTATAACAGGTGTACAGTTCCCCAAAGTGAGCTTTAATCCCAGCCTCTGCCTAACAGCATGATCAATGGACTGCTGGTAGTATTCAGTCCAAGCCTCAAAACCACATGTAAATAGGACTTTTTCACATAGTTCAGAAGGAAAAAACAAAAACTTATAGCACCCTGGTTCTAAGTATTTTATATTTTTATATCAAATTCTAATAACTACAGTTGGCATCATCATGGGAGTAGAGAAGTTTGTTTGTAACTGGTAACCAATAGTCTCAGGTAAAGGTCCACAATCCAAATTTTGTAAAATCTACTTTAAATACACTCAGTCAGCCGTAATGAGGCACTAGAGGAAGGATGGAAATCAGGGACTCACCAAAGCTGTTTGGATTTGCACTATACAGTATTTTAAGGCAACCTTTTTAATACCTGTTGAGAGCAACATTACAGCACCCTAAAGCCTCCACCACTAGCCTAGAAAATAATAACCCAAAATATCAGTTGCATGGATCACCTGGTAAATGATCCATTTACAGTCAAATAGAAGTGTTTCAGACAGCTGTGCTGTTGAGATCAATAGTTATCTCCTTTTCTGCCACAGGCCAGTGCACCTCAACTCTCAAAACTGTCGTTCTCACTTTTCAAATGACGATTAGTGTCATACATAAAACAGTATGTAATGCAAGGACGGCTACACTACAGGCCATTGATGGATTTTTCAACATACACTGTAGTTTCTCATAGCCTTTCGTCTCCACAGTCTGCAGATGCTGCTCCAGGTGTACTAGTCATGTGTAAATCAGGCAAAGGGCATCAACAACATACCCATTGTTCTGTAGCACATGTAATTTTAGTGGCACTAATGGAGTCCTTAAGAAACAATTAAGAAACAGCGTTAGGGAGCTCCATTTAAGACATAGTTCATAGGTGATGTCTCGAATTCGTCCATTTCTGCTATAGGAGCTTTGGTCACAGTAAATTAAAAATGATTCCCTAGTCATTTTTGACACCAAATAAATGACAATTATCTTTTTATTTTTTATTTATTTTTATTGTTATTATTTTATTTATTTATTTATTTATGTGGTGGCACGTTATTTGTTTTCCATCTAAAAAGGGTGAAAACACTCTGGATGATTGCTAAAAGTGTGGCAAAATGAAATTGGACATGCAGATATTGTTTTGTCTCTCCCTGTGTTCATAGCAAGCAGTGTCCTAAATGCACATCTGAGATCCTGGGTTAAGTAAGACAGTGGTTTATGTGACTGTGCTAAAGAACATGATATCATTTAAAAAGAGAAATATCATTTAGGACAGATTTGTATGATACTATATAGACCTTTACAAGTTCTGTATAAACCTTTGGCTTTTAATAGTGGAGCTCACCCAATGTGATGTGCCCTTTGCAATAGTCTGATGCTCAGTGACCCCTAGATCCCCCTAGTGGTTTGGAGTAGCTAAATCTGTTCAGGGATTTCTTCATGTAAGCCTCTGAGTAGGAATCTGTAGATACTGGGGCTGTGCTTTAGACTGTGTGAATAACTTGTGTGACAAGCTTTAATATTTGTGTCTGTAGTAATTAATATAAACTAAGGTTGCAGATAAATCAGGTAGTGGATCCTAAAAGTGAAACTCACACCCAAGTACAAATAAAATTAGAATTCGTGGTGCTCCTGTATCTCTAAATCTATGTACGTGGTTAATAGGAAGATATAGAACTGCACGTCCAAACGTTACTTGACACTGTGTAGTGATTTCTGACCATCACCAGGGATCTTGACTAAAAACCAGCTCTTGAATACCATTCAGCTGAGATACAATTCAGCCAAGGGGGAAAATTTTGGGGGCCAGAATGAGTAAGAATCTTCCAGTCTGTGGACTGCATCAGGCTTTCTTTTTTGTGTTGAGGTAGTTTATTGATTTAACATCCGGCAGACTTACACTGACAAACACTGCGAGGCTTTTCTGCCATCACCAGGCAGGTGTGTTTATCATGTTAGGGCAACTCTGGAGTCTGGGCCTTGCACTTGTAAATATAATTAGTGCATCACATCCTGTTCAAACAATGTATGGTCTGAGCAGAAGAAATCTGAAACAGCTCTGTTAAAAGGTCACACATCTTTCAAATCAGAAAAGCTCAACACATTTTGGATGTGGCATTTGTTAGATATACAGTAAATCCAATATCGTGTAACTCTATGGCTAAAGGTTTATACTAAACTGTTCTTTGACATCGCTCTCTCTGACGTTTTTTATGAGGCCTGAATATAAGGCACATTTTTCTTGGAACAAAAATACACTGCAGTGTCCACTAATGTAAACTCAGGGCTAGAAAACATTGAAAGCAAGCAGCGCCTTTCAAAATGTACAGTAGATCCATAAACACAAACTGTAATTACGTGAATGTTGGACAAAACGTTTAATTCAGGATTGAAATTTTTTCATGCTAAAACCAATGTGGGACATTTATAAATCCATGTGGTAAAAAGTTAGATATGACAAAATCTGCCCTTAGACAAACAAAAATAGTGACTTGCCCGAAGCCTTCCCCAAAGTGCTCATCACCATGGTGACCTAGTGTGTTGGCATTTTAATAGCTGTGAAACTCCAGTTAAACAGCTCACCTGCTTTTCTCATTGCAGCTACTCTTCACAACAGCATGCATTTAACCTCTGAGCTAATAACTCAGATCAGAGCGTGTGAAAGAAAAATGTGGTATCATCTTTACAATGTGTCCCAGGGGCCCGCATGGGAGGACCCTAAGCAGTGGGGGGGCTCCGCATTTGAAGGCATCTCAGATGAGCACTGGAACATTCAGCCATTTCCTTTTAGGATTAGTATGGATTAAGGGAGAAATAAACAGTGTCACCTTTTCAGCCTCTCTAAGGTGTTAGCAGAGGGCTGCCAGGATTCACAGTGAAATTAAAGTCTTTTATACAGGTTAACAATACAGAGAGATGAAAAGAATGACAGGCCACACAGGGCAGTCTTGGAGCACCAGGATAACTCAATAATGGGGTTGAATTCAGTCTTTAGCAGAGCTGAGGATGTTGTTGGTGACACAGGTGACATTGCAGCAGTGACAGTGGACTGTAAACGCCACCCCTGTGTTGACATCCAGGAGGCTTCACCCTGGCTGCCCTAAGCCAATCAGCAGAACAAATAACACTACTGTTTGCATAGCCTTCCCGTGCAGCCTCCCCCAAACTGCCTGAGCTCAGTCTTACCTCGCTGTAGCCCAGTCTAGTCAGGCCACCTGGCTAACACATCGCACTGTGAACCAAGCGTCATACTAACCTTGGCACCAGGGTCACAAGTGCAGCACTAATTACACTACATTATTTGTGCAGGAGGCTGCTCCATCAGCAGCAGAGAGCACAGTGCCTCTGTCATTTGTTCAGCAAATTAACTCTGACCCTATCAACAAGCCCTGCCCCCCCTTCCCTCCTGTTTGACCTGGTTAAAGTTCAGATTCTGGAAATAGTACATGTGTAATGAATATAATTGTGTTATAGCCGACATAATTGCTCTAGCAATACTGTTTTTCGTAACTGTCAAGTCAGTGAAGTGTATTTGAGTTGAGTTACTTTGTTCCAGGGGCGTTTTCCTATTGGACAAACTAATAAAATAAACAGCATACCAATCTGCACCTTCCACTGCTAATCCATGTATGTATACATGTATAAATATGTAGCTCAGATGGTAGAGCAGTCATTAATCATAGAGGGAGGTGGTTTGAGCCCACTATCCCTGTCCATGTGTTGAAGTATCCCTGAGTTTTACAGCTGATGAAGAGTTAGGCTTTTTTGGACATAGGGTACCTTACCTAACAGATACAACATGTCCCTGAAATGACCACAGTGCTGCATATCATAATTTCTTTCCTCCCCACACATCTCCCATAGGGTGTAAGGCCTTGGAGAGCTGCACTTCAAAGCTTGGCTTATTCACTGGATGATCAGAACTCTACAGGGCAGCGGGCCAGAGTCAGGTATTGAGCATACAGGTTTTGGGGGTGGTGATGTGTATGTGCATTTGTGTGTGTATATATTGAGGAGATGGGTGAGAGTTATTCTGCCCTGTTTCCCCCACCACCTCCAGATATCAAAGCAAACTCATACAGCAGGGATATCTGGCATCCCGGGCCCCTTTCCACACAGGAGACAAAGCACTGAGCAGCGAGCCTGCATTGTATTATACAAAGCCTAAATGCTTCAAGCTGCTACACACTCCCCAGTGAAACCTTTATGAAAGGGCCCCTAATGCGATTTCAGAAACACCTTGTCATCAGCCCCGGGGCAGCAGAATAGAGAAGTGTGGATATATGAATGAATGGGCTCTTGGTGTTACTAGGAGTCACTGACTGTATGTGTGTAGGTGCTTTTGGTTTTATAGCCCAATATGTACCTTTCATTGATATTGCCTGTTGTTTCATTAACTATAAAGGCTTCTGCTAAATACAGGTTCTTGTTAAAAACACTGCCTGTGATTGATACTATTAAACGCCAGTGTTGTTTTGTATAAACAAAGGCTGTAGTTCTGTCCTTCAGGAAGCTGCAACAGCTGAAGAACATTTAATAGTCCATATGCTTTGATTAATACCGTTGTTCTGTTGAAGTTATGTAATCAAATGCTTTTTATATAAACTGTTTTTTCATACGTACCATGCAGTAATTTAACTATAAATTTGTAATGTGGTCTGACGTGCAAGTTGTTGCAAGAACTGAGTCGTGAGTCACATTTTCACAGTTTACTGGAAAAGAGCTGCGCAATAAACAGACGTCAGAAAATCATCCCACTTTGTAGTAAAGACCAAAGGAGGCCATCATAGTTAGGAACAGGAAACAACAAAACGGTATTTTACATAGCGTGCATCGTTTATTTCAGCGGGTGCCACCATACCTTTAGTTTAAAGCTAATAAATATGAATCTACCGTGTATCATCCCAGCGCAATTTATCGTTATATTTCCTTAGAAAATTAACACAGCAATGGATCAAAGTTCCAGTTTGTAAAATGTCATTTCTGTGATCTTCGTTATCAGGTGTAATTTATTTTGCAGAGCTGGGTAGTTGAACAGATATGTTAGTGGTTGCTCTACAAGAAGCTGTAAAAGTGATTGCACTGCTGGTAACAGATCCTGTATTCTGTGCACCATCTGGGCCTTTTCTCTGCTAAACATCTTTGGTTCAGTGTGAATCACATTCTGACACACACATTACAAAATACAGTTGTAGATATACTGACACACATAATAAGCAGCTGCTAATGTATATTGTACATGCATTAAAAGCACATACCCACACTTGTCCACTAGCTGACATATGTACATGCTTTCACACACACACTTTGTCTTTAAGTCTTCTTGCCAAGATCATGTGGGGTGAGCCACACAAGACAAGTTTTTTTGTTTTGTTTTTTTGGAGGGGGGTTAAGTCAAAGGTAATGGATCCTGACAGGCACATGGACAGTAAAATTCAATTCATCACAGCCTCCAACAAATCATCTCTTTCTTAACTTCCCTCACACATCCATAACCCTCTGTGTCAGATCAAAGACCTTTGTGACTCATCATGCATCCATACATTTGGCCTCTTTTCCTTGTTTTTGCCTGTATGCTTTCCTTCTTTTTCTGAAACGGTTTTTTGTCTCTCAGCACCTCTCAGTCTCGCTTCTTGTCTCCCGACTGGTCGTTTCTATTTACAAGGCTGATGTGAAGGCAGAAGACCGTGCCTGAGACAGTGGTGTGTTTCCACTGATGTGACAGCAGAAAGGATCTGGGCTTATTAAGGCCATGCACTCGACCCATGTGGAGCTGGTTTTAAAGGTGTCACACAAGACAGAGGTACGTCATCCTGCTCTGCTGAATTACGGCCTGAACCCATCTTTGATCTAAGAGGCAGGTCATCCCTCTCTCACATCCTGTGTCTCACTTCATTTTGCCTCTCTTCTGTGTTTCTGTCATTTCTCCTAGGATATTCTTGCCTGACCAAGAATTCCTCTCAACTCCAGTCCTGTGTTGGGTGAGAGGCACATGAACCTTTTGCCAGCATCCACAGGAAATTAAAGAGTGTCTTTATTTCCACATCAAAACATCCTCACAGACCTTTCTGAGGTATATATCGCTTTAAGGAATTTCTACTTAAATGGGAAAAGGGTAAAATTTTAATAGTCCTTACATGTAAAAGAATTAAATGAAAAATGTCTATTCTGGGTGGAATAGGGCTGGTTAGGGGGGCCCCTCTCTTTTTCTTCTTGTGAAGTGTGTATATGTGGAGCCTACCTCACAGGGGCTGTGCAGGATCAGCCTCTCACTTTGCAAGTGTCCCCTGGGCATGGAGGCCTCCTGCAGCTGAGCCAGGGAGCAGAAGGTCAGAGGGCATAATCAGGGAAAGTGTGTGTGTGTGTGTGTGTGTGTGATTTTTGTGTGTGTTCCTGCATGTGCATGATCCTTTCTGTGATGTTCTTGCACACATTTGAACATTACTTTTATATTTGCATGTGTGAAACATTACCGTCTTTTTAAAAAAGGTTGTATGAGTTAGACTGGTAAAATGTAACCACACTTCGACCTCTGCTGCATACCACGGTCTGAATTAAAAGCTCTGGCCCTGAGGAAAAGTAGTGTGACAGTCGCTATTACCAGTGAGAGCCAAAACACAAAGCAGAACAGGACTCCAATAGGCTAAAGGAGCTTTCAAGGGGAAACCAGGATATATCTCAATACGAAGTGAGCACTCAAGGGTTCAAACTATGTTGTGCAGTTTTCAGGAGCTACTCAGTTTCACCTCATTTACAGAGACGATATTGTTCATTAAAAAAATATTATTATCCTACAAAAGAAATATAAATCAGATCACTGACATGTCAGGAAAATTATAATTGATTCAAAAACATCTCGCAAACGAGAAATGATGCCACCTAACTGGCATGTTTTACCTTTCTCTCCCTTTAAATAAAAATGACTAGTTACATGATGTGTTTGCAGTTTATGGTAGTTAGAGGGGAAAAAAAACCCTAACAACAATACAGAGCCACAGAAATCTGTAGACGCCAGTCAGCTGATTTGGACGAACTGTATTTTGGCAGTGGATAAAGTCAGTTCTATAATGTGAGCCACCTGCGCGCCGCTCCGTGTAGGGAAAACATGACATGACAGATGAAGAGGTGGACCGCTGACAAAACGCATGGAGAATTTGTCCACTGGAGGTATCCGCAGAACCCGGAGAGCTCCTCGGTTAGTTTAAGCCTCCTTCCTGTTTGACTTCAGCATTATAGGAACCGTGAGAGCTTACAGACCTGATTCGATTAAAGATCAAGCGGACAGATTTCCTGTAGCGCGATGAATTTGTGCGTAAATCGCCTGACAGAGCCCGAACTCTGCACTGCATTCAAAACTGTGTGTTTACTCTGCATGGACCCTTTGTCCGGATAGAAAATAGGCCTTACAGTATAACAGTCTACACTGCAGTGTAAAGACTGCAGTTATTCTCTGTAATGGATTTTATACAGCTGTTAATACATACAGGTGTTAATGCTGTGCTTTTATTGGGTCGTAAGGCTCCGGCTTATGATTTACTTTCCAATAGAAACCTCACAACTTTCTGAACCAAGATATTATGGCCTATTGATTATTTGGAGAGGGAAAATGTCTTGTGAAAACTGTATGAATATGAGATTAATACTTCATCAGTAATTCAGGATAAATACAGGGATTCCAACATGCGTGTTAGCAAAAATAGGCCCGTTTTATAATAACTCGGCCTAATCAATTATGTGATTAATTATAAGTCAACAGATTATCTTAGTAAAAAGAGAAATTTAAAAAGCTTTATTTGATGGGTCTGGCCATGCGCAAAACGAAAAATCAAACAAAATAACTTTCGCTTCGCTTTTGACTGTAAATAAGAGCCTTGTTTCAGTCATATCCCAGACACATGAAACCATGACTGGTCCCTCCTGCTTATTAGCGGACCTAGACGCACACTAGCTCCCCCTCCACCCTAAAAAACCCCTCCCCTTCCACTCTCAAAACTATTTAGCATCTGAAACCGGTATAAAGTTTCCAAAAAACTGAAGGAAAAAACTTCTTGTGACAGGAGAATCGTGCCAACCTCCGGTTTGAAACTAGTTTCTTGTAAAACAAAAAGCGCAGAGAGCGAGACGTCTTCAAGTGACTCCCTCATCTTTAACGGATATCTATACATTTTTGTAACCACGGCTTCTAAGGTGGACAGCGTTTTTTCCTCTCTATCTCTGCATTTCTTCAAGAAAGAAATGGAAGAGGGCTCCAGTTCTCCGGTGTCCCCTGTGGATAGTCTGGTGACCAGCGAGGAGGAGCTGGACAGGCAACAGAAACGCTTCGCGAGGAAAAGGAGACACAGCAAAAAGTCCAGCGAGGACAGCAGCAGCAGCAGCCCGGGTCCAGTGAAGCGGGGGAAAAAAACGAGTCCAAGCAGCACTCAGTCGTACGAGGAGCTGCAGAACCAGCGGGTCCTGGCCAACGTCCGGGAGAGACAACGGACTCAGTCTCTGAACGAGGCCTTTGCGTCTTTGCGCAAAATTATCCCCACGCTTCCCTCGGACAAACTGAGCAAGATACAGACGCTGAAGCTCGCCTCCAGATACATTGATTTTCTCTGTCAGGTGCTGCAGAGCGACGAGATGGACAGCAAGATGTCCAGCTGCAGCTACGTTGCGCACGAAAGACTCAGTTACGCGTTCTCCGTGTGGAGGATGGAGGGCGCTTGGTCTATGTCAGCATCTCATTAGCACCCAGAGACCTTCCTTCACTTGCAATGCCAAAGCGGTGGGTACCACAAGACTGATGCAAAGCAAAAAGAATATTAGTAGTAGAATAGTTAAAGATCTGGTGTTGAATAATAGCACAGGACTAAGTTAAACTATGATGCTTTAAGGAGACAGAGTTTGAAACATTCTCTGAGTTTCCCTCAGATTCTTGCACTTTTCTGCTTTCACTTTCTGCCAAAATGTGAGTCGTGGTTTAGTCACGTGTCTTGGATTGGAAGTGTGTCATTTAGGGCCTGCTGCAGATAAAATACATCCTGAGCTGTCAAATAACAGAGCACCGCAGAGCTGGGCATCAAAATGTCTGTTCGCGTGCTCCAAGGCGCGCCCGTTCTGTGCGTGCCAGATGTCACAGCGAGGCCTCAGCATCTTGTCAGCGCCTGAGCGAGCGTCAGCATCTGGGATGCTGCTCTGCGCCGGGCCCTGGGTGACAGCTGACCCATCAGATTACCTGTTGATACTTTGGAGGTCCCACAAGGATCGAGCTAACCCTAAACGCCTAAATCCAATTCAGCGTGTAGAAAATGAACACTGTATTTATTTGGAGAGACGGAGGGAAGTGGGTGAGTTAATATAAATAATAATTTTGGAACATTTTTCACGTCGGGCCAAATGAAGAATATACCTCGTCTGTTTCTGATTGTTCTATTTCTGACCAGAAACGCGTTAAATCAGCGAGTTGTGACTTTTTCAGTTAATCTTCATTCAGTCGCTTTTAGCCGCATTTTATAATGAGGGGGTTAAAAAAAGAACAGGGCCGCACCGAAACGCAGCTGTAGTGCCAAAGGGGGTAATTTCTATCCACAATAGAGCGTTTTCCTGTATGGAGACCGCAGGAATGGGCAGCTCGGCTGGACATGAAAGTTCAAACCAATGCAAACTATAAAAAACACAGGCGTGTATTAATGGACAGGCAGGATTTGGTCCCGTCATTCTGCGGATTTAGCGCTTGTTTTGTTCATCATTATTATGATGAAGAGAGAGCAGGCCGGAGCTTCCTGGAGCTGTCGGCGTGTTTCCCCTTTTCACCGTGTGAGGACACTAAACTCGCCGGTGCAGTTCAGTAGGCTCCGAGAGGAAGAGCTGAAAGGTCAAACCCAACCTGTGGTCTCTTAGAGGTCAGACCGTCCTGTCTGTTTTCAGACGGGTCTACATAAAGTGTGCGTCAGTGACACATAAAGCGGCTGTAAATAGGAAACAACAAGCTCAGTCCCTATCATGGCCGCAGTGTAGCGTCAGCTGGGCTTCTCCTTAGACGGGCTGGCTGAGGCGTAAGAGTCAGGCTAACAGTAAATAACACCTCTCCGTTAAAGTCGGTTTGTTTAGTCCACATGGGCCTGACATGCAGTTAACAGGCCGCCCGGCCATAACTGATCATCACCGAGGCTTTGTTGTCTCCCAGACCAACCCCAGTGAGCCTCATCACAGTGATGTGTGTGAGCTCAGTCACTGCGAAGCTTTCAAAGTGAACTTTGACTTTTCTAAGACTCTCACCAACTCTGGCGTGCGCGCTTTAAGGATGCTACAGCCCCCCCTCTCTTTCTAAATACGTGACCTCCACAGCACTGCGGTCTTTAGGAATCATTTCCATTTTATTATTGCACAAATAGAAAGATCAACATTTTCATGGTCAGATTATTCCTAAATATGTAACAGGCCTTTCAAAATAAGAGCGAGACCAAAGGTAACTCCGTGGTATAGTTCAAAAATAACAGTGGCTTAAATGTTGTCCTGTGTTAGAGCTGGACTTTTTGTATTTCGCTGCAGCTTTAGAATTACAATCAAATACAAAAGCTCTCTGCCTCTCTGCTGCCATGTGCTTTTACTCAGCTCAGTGGCTAATCATTGATTCATTAATGACTTCCCAAATGCAAAGTGAACCAGTGGATGTTTAAAATCCCCCCCACACACACAAAACAGGCCAAAATCGACAGCGCGGACATTTAAAAGCGCACCAGTAATGGTTTCTATATTCTCCTCCTCCCTTCCATTACAGACTGTTTACTTCTACAAAGTACGGAGACCAAAGGGATTATTGAAGAACCCGTGGACCTCAAAGGCATGGCGGAGAGACGTAATGTGACCCACAACTGCAAACTCTTAGGGAGACTGTGCGGATGCTGGACCTGTTTGTGGCGGACAGAGCCCCGCCATGTGTTTGTAGGCCTGTATTTCCCCAAAGCCTGCATCGTCTTTAGAAGGAGATATATTTTGTTTGTCAAAGACTTTAAACCAAAGCATAAATATATATATAAATATAAATGAATGCATACTGTACATACCTGTGTAAGTGCGCCTATAGCCTGTAAAGGGACCAATGCAATTTGGGTTATTCGCTGCATGGATTTATTTCTCAACGACTTTCTTTAGCAAGTCTCCAAACATTCCGTCCAATGTACATGTTTTGTTTTTGCTTATTTATTAAAACATATTTTTGAACAAAAATGGCTGTTTTTTTTTTAAATTTTATTTTAACTTTCAGATTTTAGGCTATAAAAGTCCCCTGCAGCTGAAAAAAGAATCCAGTGAAAATCAAAAGTGAATTATTTAGAGCCACATAAAACAATATGGCTGTTGGATTAATTCAGTAACAATAATAATAATATATATATATTAACACTATATTTTACTGCTTGGTGTAAGAAGTTACCCCCTTTCCTCTCCCCTCATTCTTGTTATGGAAAGACAGGCGACATTAAAAAAAAAAGCGCGACCATAGAAAATGGTTCACAGCTTCATTAACACTGGAGGGGAGTTCGAGCCAGGTTTAAACTCAGGCTTATAAAATGTCCGCTTTAAATAACGACTTATCATTTCAGCCTGTGGGCTTTTTAACGAGCAGGGAGCCCCAGCACCAGCAGATAAGGACAATAACTAGACGGCTGAAGAACTCCCTTTGAATCTCTCCACTCTTAAAACATCCAAACTGTTTACATCTCGTTTTTCCCAGACCTGCTTAGATGCTATCTACATACTGAAAGGAGCTCATTGTTAACTCGGGGCTACCAGTGTACACGGCAGGCTGACTGTGGCTGCTGACTGTGGCTGCTGACTGTGGCTGCGCACTGCGCCTCTCAAACCTTTCCTCTCAGCGCGCTCCTCTAAAGAGCTCAATTATTTTACCACCAGCAAAACAAACACTGGCCTGTCACCGTGACTCTAGTCAGTCCATATCACAGGCCGCTCAGTGGCACACGTTTTCTCCAGTGCCTTACTAAACATGAAGTAATCATGAGACAGCCAGTGTGATATATATGCTCGCTTTGGTTTTCAACTGGAAACCCTGCGCTTCAGTGGAAATTCGACAATACTTGGCAGGGTGTCTGATTTCCCCAAGGCCAGTGTATGCTGGGAGAGGAGGAAACACCTGCAGCCGCAGTGGATTTATCCTCCTGCTGCTTTGTGAAGATGCTGATGCACCAAACTCCACTATTCTTTCTCTTTCTCCATCTAACACAGGGACAATCCAGACTCTGATGCATATTTGAAAACGCTTTTTATTTTCTTCGAAGTGAGTTTTCAGTGATCACCTGTCTTACCGCTGAACTCGGTGCTTACTAAGTTGGCTGCACAGGAGCAGCATAAATAGAGAATCAGGGCTGTGATTTATCTGACACGGCCAGAGACAGATTTTCCGATCTTGCTGGTTTAGCAATGACCAGACCGTCCCTGCATGAAGCTCAACGTGAGGGTCTATTCATTTTAGAATTTGCACAGCTGATCTGAGCAGAGTGGCAGACACACGGCAATGCACAAACATAAAAATCACATTGTCTATCATTGTAATCCAAATTCAATAATGCTCAGTGGCGGATTTACCATTAGGCGAAGGTAGGCGGGCCCAGGGCCCCGAACTACCAGGGCCCCTTAATTTATGGTTAAGGTATTTCCTTGTATCAACATTCTAAAATTGCGTCTGAATGTCAATTCGTCAATTAGTAATATATGAGAGACAAAGGCTCCTGTAAAGGAAACAGGAGCATTCAAACACTTTGGAAAGGTTTTTACTAGCGTTTCACTTTCTCAATTTCATTTTCTTCTTATAAAATAGTGGAAACTTGTAATATGTTCCTGGGTAACTCTGTATAGTAGTGATATTCCTTATATCTTCTATAACTCAAAACACTTTTACACACATCTTCAATTGATCATATATTTGTTAGATAATTCCAGCATGTTTCCAATTAATTTAAGATATCTAGGCCTAATAGTATATGAATGCACACATCAGCTTTGTTGGGCTCACTTTATGGACCGACTACATACGCCCATTACTGGCTGCTCAATTCAAAGTAGCTGTTGTAACCAGTTTGGCTGCAGGTATATAAGGTACACTTTTAATCCATTAAAAATTAGAACAAAAGTGGACAGAGATCCCATCAAGCTCCAAAAGGAGCAAAGAGCTGTTGCTTTACATGTGAGCAGGGAGACTGCAGAAAGGCTGCAATCTAAATAATGCTGCACTATATAGTGATTAAGGGATTAGGGACTAGGGTGGACGCTGTTGACTTCCTGCTCACGTCTCTTTAAGATGCTCGAAAGTGTCTGACTCAAACACAGCTGTTTTTCCCTGCCCACCGCTGCGGCTGCGTGTTCTCGTCTACAGTCCAGGCGAGGCGCAGTTCATCTGGAACGCACCTACAGTTACAACCATGAATCTGAGCTACCCAGGCGGTGCTGAGAAGCAGAGAAAACATGAGGAGAGCAAACGGTATCTTTGGCAAAGGTAACGTCATATTTCAGAGACAAAAGAGGAGAAAGGAGGAAAGACATAAAAATAACATTTGAGGAGGAGAAAGAAATAACAGAGAAAGAATAATTGGAGGAACACAGTGATATCGGAGGAGAAGAGGAGGAAAGACATGAAAACGAAGAAAATATAGTGATGACAGAAGAAACGGTGTAAGACGAGAAAAAAGATTCATGAAGGAGAAAGTAAACGGTCAAAGAAGAGCAGGAGTAATACAAGGGGAATACATTGCTTTCTGAGGTCGAAGAAGTTGAAGTGAGAAAAAGTTAAAGGCGTGACTAAAAAAGCCCTGGAGGGCCCCATACAGATGTTCACCTCGGGCCCCCAAATTGCTAAGTCCGCTACTGATAATGCTACAGCTGTTTTTTTTGTTGTTTTTTTTTTGGTCATTTCTAACAAATGTTTCCAGCAATAGCAGGAGAGATCTGTTCTCATAAAGTCTTTAAGTAAAACATTTCAGAGATGAACAAATGCCACCTTGCTCAGTCACGTTTGGCACAACCAAGCACCTAATCTCCACCTAATCATTGATCAAATGTCCCCTAAAGCTGTAATACAGTAAATGTTGTCCACTGAAAGCATAAAGCTCACTGCGAAACATGCAGAAAGTCCACTGAGCTCCTCCTGCTTCATGTTGCTTAACATGTTAAACCAGCAGCTGATCCCTCTCAGGTACACATTGGCCACAGCTGAAGTGGGAGTATAACTGAATCTAAAGTCTGTTTCTGCAGCTGAGCTTCTGTTTGCCAGTATATTGATGAGCCGAGTTTCCGCCTGTCACTAGTCTTTTGTAAACGGGGTCTGAAGTCGACACTAAACTGCGTGGCTGTGAACCATCGTTATTGACGGGGTGTTGGATAAAACGCACAAACACATAGCGGTAGAACATGCGTGCAGTGGATGAAGCTTTTCAGAGAAAGAGAGAGAAGCAGTTTAGTGAGTGTTTGGTCCTTCTCACAAAACAGTCAGATGTGTGGGGCGGGAGATTAGTGTTTAACCACCACAGCAATTTAACTCAAACCAGGTTACTTTAGGAATGAATATAATGTAATGACAGCGTGTCCCTTAAAGGTGCAATGTGTAAAAAGATTTAGTGACATCTAGTGGTGAGACTGCACAGTGCAACCTTCTGAACACACCTCACACCACACTGCCCTGTTAGCAGGTGTGAGGGAAGGCACAGTAGCCTTCACCTTGAAAACCTTGTGATTCCCTGTCTAGAGCCAGTGTTTGGTTTGTCCATTCTGGGCTACTGGGTGTGCAACATGGCTGCCTCCATGAAATGAGACCTGCTCACTATGTAGATTTAAAAAGCCAGATTAAGAAAATGCAATGTTTGGTATTTTCTTCACCAATTTTTTAGTTTCACCTTTTTAGTGAACTTGTTTCCAACATATTACTACATATTTTACACTTATAGTAGGGAACCATCCATGTCATTCTGATCCCACACCCCTCATTTAGTCCTTGAGCATTGTGGTCTGGGATGCTGTTGGCCAGCCCTTCCTACCTAGATTGGCTTATCCATAGGAGGCTCTTTGATACCTGCTCATTATCCCGCGGCCTCACAGCTGAGCAGCACAGAATCACCCGGGGCCACTGCTCCAGTGGTGCAAGATATCCAGATGTTTCCCGTAAAATCAGACGGAAAAAGCTACAAAACTTTAATTTGCAGTAAAAAGGGAATAAAGTAAAGGTTTACACTCTGTGTGCCTCAAACAGTCTTCTGTGTTCGTCTGGCTCAGTAAAAAAAATCCCAAGGTTAGCCTTATACCACTTGTTATGTCTGAACGTGCAGTCTGTGTGTGTGTGTGTGAGAGAGCCGTAAAAGCGGAAAGTCAGCTGTGTTGGCTGTTACCACAGTAAGACACAAAGCACAGTTCAAACTTCAAACCAGTTATTGATCTTTGTATGCTGTGAAGTATCACTGTATCAAGTGTTTGTTCAAACCTGATAAATAAGGTCAATTATAAAGCTCATTTAGTTTCATTATTGTAGCCAAGAATATGACTTATGTCTGCCATTGGTTAATCCAGTCAACATAAGTGGTATTCAGTATTTTCATCCAAAAACGTGACAGCTTTAAAAAAAGAATGAAGTTATGATTTTCAAAGAATTGAATATTTTATTTCAAAGATATTGCATTATTTTTTATTTTCACTTTTTGGTCCCACATAGAAAAATGAGACTGAGCCAAAGAAAGAAATATTAACTACACTGAAGCCTAATATTGAAACCAAACTGAACACTCAGTGTTTGTCATTAAATAAATGTCAGCTTTTCAATCATAGGTGATACTGACTCAACACTTATTTGCCCATTAGATAAAAGGTTGCACAGGATTTAATAAAAAAAATAAACTACAAAAAATAAAATATTAATGCAGAATTTCTACAAGATATTTTTCTCAATGTGTAAATAATAGACCTCAGCTGTTTACACTGCTCCTTTACTTAATCTCTCTGAACTAACTTCAACAGTTGCTTCATCTAAAGCATCAACATGTCCAATAATATACTGCCTTATTTCTAAATGTGAGGAAAATGTGGCCTTAGTGTAATATATAAAAATTAGGCTTTAGCATACTATTTCTTCAATATCATAGTTCACTAAAATATTAGATGAAAATGATGCCTTACTCTTTGTGTGGTGAAATGTATGACATGAAAATAGTACCTCAGTAGTGACAAGTATGCCCTAGTATAATATATGGTAAAAATCACACCTTACTTTAAAATGTCAATTATGTTTTGGTTTAGTATATGGTGAAAATTATGTCTTAGTATGGTTGGACATCCAAATTATGCCTGAGTATATTATGTTCTGAAGTCATGCCCTAGTATGCCACTTCATATGTGCTTGGTTACCTCAGTTTGTAGAGAATGAAACTCTTAATCTCATGGTTGTGGGTTTGAGCCCCACATTGGGCACCAACTCTGCCAATGTCCAAGCCTGGCTGAAAAGGTGGAGGGTTGTGTTTGGACTGTTCCTCTATTACTAATGCTTCTGGTGAGGTGCACTGCATATGCAGCATATTTGCAGCAGTGGACAGATCTTGTTTCCTTCTGTGCACAACAGCATGGTAGGAACCTAAGATTAGAATGAAGATGATGCCTTACTCTATATGTGGTAAATGTATGCCTTTAAATAGAGACTTGGTATAGCATGTTACGAACATTATACTTCAGTGTTCAAAATTATGCATTACTATCATATGTGGAAAATTATAATAAAAGAACTGAAAACTGAGTGGTGTCCGTATTAGTGAGTGTGCGTGTCTGTGTTGATCTAGTCTTTGAATATTGTCTGACAGCTTGTGGGAGGAAACACACTCTAGTTGTGTGGATCCAAATGCTTTGGTACCTTTTTCCAGATGGCAGAAGGGGAAATAGTGTGTGTTGTCATCCACAATGCTTGTAGCTTTGTGGATACAGATGTTAGTGTAAATGTTTATGATGGAGGGAAGGGGGACCCTGATGATCTTTCTCTGCTGTTCCGTAGCGTCTTGTGATTTGTGACGATCAGTTCCCTAACCAGACAGTCATGTGGCTGTTCAGGATACTCTCTCTATAGTCCTGCTGTAGGTGGTGGGGAGGAGAAGTGGTGGGATATGGGTTTTTCCCAGTCTTCGCAGAAAGTGACATTGATGGGCTTTCTTAGCTAATGTGTTGGTGTTGATGGACCAGTTGAGATCCTCAGATGGATGAACACCAAGGAACTTAGTGGTGCTCTTCACAGTCTCCACATAGGAGCCGCTGTTCAGTGGGGAGTGGACCTTCTCTTCAATTTTCCAATCCTCACCTTCAAAAGCTCAATCTTTCCCACATCATCATCAGGCATTTCTTGTGGACTCTGGGAGCTCGGGGAATGTAAGTGGAGAGGAATATATCCTGTAGTAGTAAATGCAGCCCTGTTAGGAATACGGTGTGTGGGATCCAAATATTTCATTTGTTAAATGATAGAGATAACACATCTGTGCTCTATGACTGTGAAAGAACCTTACATTTTTGATTTGTAACTTAATCTACCTTTAATCTGATGCTGTGGGCAATATTATTACAGCTGTCATAAAAATACATGATACCTCAAACCGCTGGCAGAGAGAACAAAGCTATGAAATAAATTCATTCTTGGGCATATTCATTGATTCAAATCCTCCGTGACACATGATGTGAAAATGTAGGTGTCTGTGATGACATACTGTCCAAACAAAGGCTTTTCTTTTCTAAATTTGTAGGCTACATGCTGTTTCAATTGATACTGAATCTGGGTTGTGCTCAAAGCTCAATAATACATACCATTATCTGCAATGTGAACATAAACTGTAGCTGGGCAGGGTTTGGAAATATGTATGGGAATGTGTCTGTACTGCATTACTCTGCATGTTAATTGGCTCTTGGCACTGAGCCTCAGAGCACATCTTCTCTTCTGGCATTGCTCACAGTCCATCTGGTCTCATCTTACGCACATACACATGCATGAAGTGTTGACCAACTGCTGTGGACAACAATGATATTATACAGACTGTTTTGTTTCCTTCATCCGTTCCATTTGTGATCAAATCTGCCTTCACCAGCCCCCCCGTGTTTCTCCACTGACATATGCGCTGCATTTTCAGTGGGGAGGCCAGGAAGGACAGAGACTGAGTCGTGATTATTACTTCTCAGTGTGCACAAAGGAAATATCTATCTTTAGTGACAGGGATGTTAGCCAAACAATAATTACAGCTTTTCTAACCAGTTCAGATGAAGAGCAGCTAGAAGACATCTTCTCAAATGAGAAACACTTCTAAGACTTTACTGTTTGCTGCAATCACCAACACACAAGCAAAACCCATTAACAGTAATCTCTGGTTATTAATCTTTTCTGATACATCCCGAAATGCAAGACACTCAGTGCATAAGGTGAGATGATCTGCTTTGTTCTAACAACATTCAATAACCAGTAACAGTTTCAGCATTCTCCTCACCTTCAGCTGTGAAACTCGATTCACCTCCAGGCTCGGGAGGGGACGGGGGCGAGCCGGTGTTCTGAGTGTGTTTGTTGGGTGACATGTCAACAGTCTCCACTGGCTTTGTGCTTCATTAGCACCAGTGATGACCATAGGGGTTAGCAGAGGTCAGCAGGTCACATCAGTTCAGGATCCAGCTTCTCAAAAGGCAAATCTTACTGGTTCTGCTCAGGATGTTTACTTTAGCTTAACTCAGGCTGAAATTAAATGATTTACTTTCAACTGTAAAAATGCTGTTATGTCTTCTCACTGTAGGAAAGGAAAAAAAACTGCAATTTGAAAAAACAAGTAAAAAAAAATAAAACAAATCAAGTTAAAGTTTCTAACTCAAAGTAAAAAAGTCAATGAACATGGTTCTTCAGAGTATAACAAGGTACCAGTGTGAGTCGACAAACATTTGTATTGTTCTAACATACAGTACTCTGACTATGGTGTTTTAAGCTGTTTCTAGCACCAAAACAAGCAAAATCCAAACAACATAACTACAGGGCATATTATGCCAAAGTGTAACCTCATATATAATATATAAACATTCAAACCCCAGTGGTTCTGCAAACTAAATATTTATGGTTTTGAAAATTAAAGAAAAAAGCAGTTGCCTATCAAACTCTCATCTTATGGTAACCATTTTATAAACAATTGCAACTCAAGGCATCCCAAAAAAGAACAGGCCATTTTTTTTAGAAGGTCATTTTTTAATTTTGGGTCCTGTTGGTTTAAGAGGAACATTTTTGACTCTAATGTCTTCATCATATTCTACAGTAAAGGATGGTACAACATATTTTCTCTTTTCCTGAATAGCTTAAGCAGAAAGAAGAGTTTTAGTCACAGGAGGTCAGGAATAAATTGAGCCCGAGTGTTTCGGTTGGTGCTTTGTCTTTAAAATGAAGAGGCTGCCGTCACTGGCAGGACGTGTTGCTGCTGGTGAATTTCATATCAGCGCGTGTATCAACAGTGACCAGCCTCTGTGCTGTGTTTGCAACAGCTCCTCATGGTCTCATGTGCCCCTGTTCGCTGCTCAAGACCAGACTAAACGCATACAGTCGCAAGACAAACACACATTACACAGCTTTTCAAATACACTATGGATCAGAAGTCCCAACTGGATTGGTGGAAACTCCAGTGACAAGAACAGCAGACAGTCCCAGTCCAAACAATCCACTGTTTCCAAATCCCTGCTGAGAATAAAGAGAGAATAAAGCAATCTGTGTGTAAGGAATATTCCAAATCATTTTCTAGTCATGCGTTTGTGTGTGCCTTCAAAACTGATACTAATGACTTTCATCTGTAATTAGTTTTATTTTTCACCCGAGTAGCAGGCCAAAGCCTCATCGCCCATTTCAAGTCTGTCTAACCTGCAATTAAAAAGCGTAGAGATGAACACAGCTGGGAGGATAAGACCTTTTTTATGCATATGGGTGGCTGGGTAATGACAGAGCTAACTGACAACGACCGACGCTGCATGAAGACGAGCTGCCGCAGACCAGAAAGTCACAGCAGAGATGCGAGAGCAAAAAATAGATAGGGGGGTTTTCCCAGATTTCATCTCTTACTGACATTTCAGCTCTTTGTTGTGGGAAAGAGGGGACCATCATGTGGGCTTGACTCCGGAGGGGGAGGGGGTGGTTAAACTAACAGGACTCCACCTTTTTTGCCAAACTGACCTCACTAAAAGGTCACAGGGGTTGTCGTAACATAGCAAAGATGACATGTCGATGCCTATAGTGAGTTAAAGGTGAGACGGCCAGTCTGAGTGTCACCAGCGTGGTCCTTAGAGGATCTCCAGCCACTGAAGAACCAAGACATTCCCAGCTTTGACGTCAACTCATGGGAACGTTTAGAGCTCTTTTCAGCATCTGGATGATGGCAAATATTGTCTCTCATTTCTCCAGTTAATCGTATTCTCTCAAGGGACCAGAGATGTGCTCTTTTCAGTTGCCTTTGACTCAGGATGGTGTCTCACACCTCCATAATTTACATAAATTGTGATGAGCCCAGAAAACCTAAGGCAGCAGTATTATTTACACACTCACTAAATTTAGTTTAAAATGAAAGCAGTGTGCTTATTTGAGGGGAGGTGAAGCAGGAATGGTTTCGTTTGCTTTTACACTGTTGTCTTAGCGTTAGTTCCACCACCAACACTGATTCACTACTGTTTATTTGGACACTAGCTCAGACCTCTGACTCTTCCAAATGGGTGGTTAATCCTGGTCAAAGCTACTGTGGGGCCCCTGCTCCTGATCCTCCAATGATGCCTCCCTCTGGGCTTCAAGAGGAACAGCACCAATTTCTACACAAAACAGTACAAAGCCTCACACATCAACCAAAGGAGCTGTGGGATTTCTGATAAATAGCCTTGACTGATGCGACTTGAGTCAGTGTCAGTTGTGTCCAAAGACAAGTTTGAATGTAAAAAAAAAACAAACAAAAAACAAATCTGGGGTGGGGTGTTACAAAGAAGAAAGTCTAACAGGTCTCCAGGTCTCTGTGTGGGGCTAGAGGCCTAAGGCTACATCAGCATAACACCCAAATCTTTGACCAAACTGTTGACAGTCAAGGTGCACTGGGATTAGTGTAGGTGCTGGAGCTACTGTCCAAACTGTCCATCCTGAGTTTAATACATTTGATCAATGCAATACTATTTTAAACAGCAAGACAATAAAGTACAAGGTAACTTGCATAAGTGAAAGAAGGTCAATAGGTGAGCACTGGTCTTTTAGAGATAATGCTGTTACAGAACAGCCTCTCATTGTGTACTAGAACTTATGTACATTCTCAACATCTGCATCCAGTGGGAAACATGTTTGCGTGCCAGTGAAAAAGGCTCTTCTTTGCAATGAAAACCAGCATTATCAACATAAAAACCAGGCACTGCAGTTTTTTTTTTCCAAAACAATACTTTATATTGTAGATGTCAAAGACAACATGTTAGAGCGAAGATTCCAGAGAAAAATCTACTATTTCTGTAACAATGGTGGAACAATGTCAAAAACATAACTGATGAAAAAAAATATGCATGTAAACCCAGAACTGTTTTAGAACCACAGTGGTCATAGAGATAACTGGCTTATTAATTTGAATGGACAACTGTAAGAATGACCAGACATCTGTATGGAGCCCTTTGATAAATCCAGATGTGATAAAGAACAAATAAGTCTTCCCAAAAGTCCACCAAGGTCACATCTAGCCAACAATTCAGCTGTGATTGTCCATTCTGTTGTTGCACTTTACAACGCGTTCCCCTAAAACAATTTGTTTTCTACATAAATACAATAGTCTATTGTCTGTGTTACAAGTGCTAGATACATGTCTTTTCTTTTCTTTTTTGTAAAATATTCAATGTGAGCCTTTCATGTTTGATGAATCCATATGCTACAAGTAAAAGCACAACATGAAAAACACTAAAACTCTTTCCCAGCACAAACAAAAAAGCAGTAAAAGATTGGATACAGTAAAAGTAGTAATGTCCTTCAGTGCTTGATCCCTTGTGTTGATATGTATTATGAGACAGAGACAGGTAGGCAGTTCATGCAGATGTATGGATCATGCAGAAAGAAGAAAAGAGGAGTGGAGGAGTCAGATGAGGCCACCTGAGCAAACAGACAGCTCTTGGTCCAGGCTGGGCTGAACTACGAGGGTGTACAGAAAGAGATTTGCCCTTTTCTAATAAATGGAAATTATAACAAAATGGTATGTTTCTGCTTCTTTCTTACTGGACACTGTTAAACTGTTAAGGCCAACAGCGAAGACAGGCGTCCAGAGTAGCCCAAGTGTGCTAGTTTTGGCTCCTGTAGAGAAACCAAAGTATTCAACAGTAGAAAACTGATGACTGGCACTGCTGCCCAAAGGTTTTGGGAATACTCTGGACTTGGTTACCGAAAAACATCTGATCATCTGTGTTTACATAACACAGGGATGTCAGCGTAACCCAGGGAAGGTGATATTCAAGACAGCTTGATTTACACGTCGCAACCACAAATACCTCTGTATGCATGAAGGATTATCATAACATGAATATGATCACAGAAAGTAATTGTGCCAAAATGACAAAAAATACAATAGAAAGTGGTGAGTTGTTGTAGGTGAGAAAGGGAATGTACAGAAAAATCACAGACGGGGATATACACATGGATATACCACTAAACTATACAAAACGAAATATAATATGTGATGCCCTACAAGGTCTTAGACCTCAGTTATATCTTGGGTAAAATCTACTTTTACCCTACAACTTACAAACACTTTACCGCACACCAACATATTTTTCTTTGTTCTTGCAAATGTACAAAGTGGAAGAAGTATAAAACAAGTCTTTGACCTCCCTGGTCCTCGGTGGGAGCCATGGAAAAGCATCCCATGGCATTGATTTAGGGACATGTGAAATCCAAGGTGCATCAGCAGGATGAGTTAACATCACTATGCCATAAAAAGTCATATACATTCAGTTTAAAAAAAACAAAACAAAACAAAAAAACAAAACAAAAACCTTGCAAGTCTGATCATGTCCTGAAAAAAATGAACTTGAAAATTGGTCCTTGTTTAGGGGAAGTCATGAATGGAGTTTCAGTGTCCTGTGAGAAAGGAAGACAGTGGGCTGCTGCAGGGATTAAGCATCTGTGATCTTTTGGATATAGAACAATCCTAATAAATACCAGGCCACCCAGAATCCCAGAGTCCTCACTTACCTGATGAATGTTATTACAAATGGCTGCTTGATGAAGCAATGTCAAAATAAAATGACACTACAGATGATAAGACCTGATACATAATAAGTAAAGATTGTGTGGAATAACTTGCCAAATAAATTGGCCAAACATAGTGATTTAATGTAGTGCAATAGCATGGTCACATTCCAATTCAGATCCACCCTTCTCATTTTTCTTCTCTGCTCTTTTCAAGAGGTTAATGGATGAAATTATAGTGTGAAGAAACCTCTCAACAATTTAGTCATTACTAAGACGGGTACATTCCAGATTTCTTAAAAGACCTTTTTGGTGCCAGCCAAACTTGTGTGTTTATAAGATCTACACAAATAAAATCAAAACGTGTGTAACAGTATGACTGTGTGCATGAATATGTGAAGCTGAGCAAAGGGCACCTACACACCTTCAGTAACAGTGTTATGGTATAAATGGAATGAATAATGCTAAAAACTGGTCCTCAGTATTGAAAGTCAACCAGCAAAATGCTACTCAGCATATAACCAGCTGTAACCAAGGGCAGCAAATGGTGCCTTCAGGAACACCCTAAAAAGGTTCAGCTTTATCCAAGACCCATGAAAAATTAGAATTTTAAAATATCAACTTCAAAAACAAAATCATAGTATTTCATTATGTATAGCTATATATAATATATATAATATACTTATCTCTTCTTATATATAAATCTACTATGAACAGACAGTAAATAAACAATTGTCCATCAATAGACAAAATAGAAACATTTGCATTCCACCCCTCCCACAGAAAACAGTGATGTAATGTCCACTACAAACAGAACCTGAACTCTCAGCTGTTGTGAAATATGTCAGTTTTACAATGTAACAGAGAAGGGGAGCGAGCAATGTGTACAAAACCAGAGCAAAACCCATTCAAAAATACAAAAAGAAGTCACTGTAGTCCACTGGAAAAAAGACAGATGTGAGGAAAAACAATAAACAGATGCAGAATAGTCATTAACAAAGGTGTGGCAGGAATACTCAGGCGATCAGTACCCTATGTACAGTGAACAACAGTAAACACCACAGCAGTCTGCGTCTGTTCTCTGCAAAAGTACACTAAACATGTGATTAGCTTTCAGATGAAACAAAGACAGAAGGTAGTTGCCCAGGAACCAAACACAAGTTGGAAGGGTGGTTGCAGACAGGAGGTTTGCACGCTGGCCACACAGGGCACAGTGGCTGGTATGGTCACTAAAAGACATGTACATTTTGTAAAAAGGGAAAAGGTGAAGTGTTTTATCTGCCAAAATGGATGACCAGAATTCATGACAACTCGGCTGGTGTGTTGCATGGTGTGGCTATTAGGGTTCGGCTCTGTTAGGCAGTTACGTTAAAGTTCCACATCTTCACGTACTAAACATAATGAAACTTGAGGCAATCTTTTACTTTATGTTTTCTTAAATATTAAAATATTCAGAACTGATTTCAAAGTATTCAAATTTTTCCGATTTGCAAGGCAGATCTGATGCAGAATTAAGTTTTAATATGCAAATACATCTGCAACCCTAACCCAACAGACGGATGTATTTAAAGCAGAATCTGTGCTATGTAAAGTTTCAAAGATATTCTGCATGGCCTCCTGCCAACAGCTGGATTACTGGTCAAAACAATGAGGATTTAAGAAAAAAACCTGCTAGAAAAATGTGTGTATACACTTGTATATTTATTAAGAGCAGCTTGTGCTTGACTGTATATGAACAGACATACACACACCAGCCTCACAGCACCTGACATTTGGGGAGCAGATGTGCTTAACAAGGGGCAGAAGATGTTAAAGCAGCTGTGAGAGCCTGTGCGGCCCTGGAACACCCCTCTGGAAAATCCCAGGTTACCACGGAGACACCTTTGTCTTAAAGGCTGGTTCAACATATTAATTCCTCTGTAATCCCTCATTAATCTGCAAAAAATTCTGTGTGATCAATGGGTAAAAAGTCTTACTTGGAAATCTGTGTTATATGCTTGTGATTTGACTCTACAGAGAATAAAGTCCATCATGCTTTGGCTTCATTACTACATACACTATGAATAATATTATTCCTCCACCGATGTGAACCGATGCCTACTTGATACACGGTTTACTGAGTAATACCAAATTCCATTTTCTTTTCAAAGTGAACCAACTCCAACCTGCAGATGGGAACTACCTTCCATGTTGAAAATGAGGGGGAAAAGGAAAGATGGAGGCACAGGGAATTACAGTTTAACATGCCAAGGTCCCCCAGTCTATGTGCCAACAGCATGCAAGCATTTGCTGTCTTACTAGGATAGAAAACTTTAAGGGTCTGGGGAGAAGAGGTCTTGTTCTCAGACCTGTTTGTTTTCCTTAAGGCAAAGCTCTTTCAGTAGAGCCCCACAGAAAATCCACCAGGTTTAAAAAAAAAAAAAAAGAAAAAAAAAAGGCACAGTTCTTTTACCGTCAGCCATTTTGGAATCAGAGCACATGCTGACGTTTGTCCTCTGTGACATCCAACCACCTTGGAAAACTGCAAAATGTCCCAAACCTGTTCCTTTCATCCTGATATCTTAAAAGAGAAGGAATGATCCATCTTTAATGCAGAGCAGTCAGATCAGCTTCGATGGGTTCTGACAAAGGTGAGAAGATGAACACAAAACACAGAAAAAAACCCCAGAATAATAAGGTAAGTAGATCACTGTAGATCACCTGTGCATGGTTCCGACTGGCTTTTAAAAAGTACATCTGTAGAGTGTTTTATAAATCACTGGCACTCAAGGCTGTCATTGTGGGATGGCTAAGTTAACCCTTGTCTTGATGAGATAATGCAAGACAGTTATTCTGATCAGCGTGTGCTCTGCTGATCTGTGAATCCACCCTTCATCCTCGCTGTGCCATTTTGTTCAATTGCCATTTTGTCAGCTCTTCTTGTTCTCACCCATGATAAGATGCCATCCTGGCATGGCAGGAGTAAGACACAAGAGTGGCATTTAAATTGAAACTGACTCGATCAAAACACTGTCAAAGTCTGAGTGGTCAAAGGCTGGGAATGTTTACTTAAATAGGAACTTCCTCCTCCATCGGTTCCTCCTCAGCCCTGCGGAAGAAGATAATATTATGAATAGTGTAGTTATATTATACATTCACCAAACTTTGCTTACAACTCTTAAGTGCTGTGCATGCTAATCTAAAGCACAGAGTTGCAACCAATTGAAATGCAGTAATAGTACTAAAGAAAGGTACTAAAAGACAAGAACACAGATTTTTTGTGATGGTGAAGATGAACACTTCACTCAAAAGCATGCAACACTTTGAGTGTACACTATGTAACAGTTACTGTGATGAACCCACCACAAGGGCGTTTAGCTATTTAAGACTTAACACCATCTTATTGCCAGCTTTGTCTGCCTGACATTTAGTGCTGGGCAGGTTATGTGCAGCATAGCTTCTTGATGAAAAGAGTTACCCTGATGCAGCCAAACATCACATTAATGAGACACTGAACTCTACACCCCATTAAAAAAACGAGTTTAAAGTGACTAGAAGCTGCAGGTCGGTATTGATGATATGGCTCCATCACAGTGACCAAGACTTGTCACACTGCATGTTAGCCATATGATTACATGACATATGAAATGTGAAATAATTTTTTATGAATTTTTTTTTGTGGAGACATGACATACCTCTTTCCAATGTGCTTGCTGGCAACAGACAATGAGGCCATAGCGGAGACAGTCTCTGCTTCCTCCGTGTCACGTTGGAGGGCTTCACTCAACGAGCAGCCAAGTGTAGAGGCAGAGCACTGCAGGGAACGCCAGTATTTACCTACAAAAGACCAGGACAGGGTAAAAAGGTCTAATCTGAATACTGGGCTCACACGCTGGGTTACTAGTTATCCATTAGTGTGTTCAGAGATTTGACGTTTCTGGGTTAACAGAGTGTCCATGGGATTAGACAATTTACTGACTATATTCAGCTAGGGAGGATAATTACAACAAACATAAAAAAATATATGCAGATGCTGTTGTATGTTGTCTCCATGTTAACAGTCACTCACTGTGAGCTTCAGTGACTTTCTCTATGGAACGGACAGCGTTGGCATTTGGTCTCTGCTGCAACACTTCATCAGGAATGAGGTCCAACTGCAACAAACAGACAATAATATCAAAACACTCTTCCAGCTTTAACATTTTCAACACAAAGCAAAAACCATGGCGCCACATGTTTTACAGTAACAGCAGCATATCGTCCCACTAGCCATGGCTTTGAGGTTATATAAGACACGTGCTGAAATGTAACTGCTGTAGGGCAGACAACTTGGCACTGATGGGACTGGCACTGAACCCATGCCTGCAGAGAATGTCAGCTATGTTAATTTAGTGTCTCGAGATGTAGTGGGTATGGCTGGATATGTTTTTTTATGAATGTGACTGACAGGTGTTCAGAAATGCTGCTCCAAAATACTACATAAACCTCACTAGGAATGATGAGGCTCCCTGCTGGTTTAAGGGATCACATTTGAATGTGGACAAAAGCCCAGTGTTGAATCACTGCAAGAGGTGGGGAACAAGCTTGAGCTGCTGACACAATAGAAAATAGGGCTGCAGATGCACACCTCCTCCCACTCACCGAGAGCTTTGCTACTCTTTGACACAAACTACAATGTGTGCTTTGTACAGTGTCCCACTCCAAGGACATGCTAGTGTACACAGATGCATATAAATGGAAACTGCCTGCTCACACAAACACATGCATACATGCACACACTCAAACGCATACACAGCTCAGGGAGCACTGCTAAGCCTATGAAACTCTCCAAGCCATAATTCAGAGGAAACAGGGCTATTCCCCAATGTGCCTTCCCAACCCGGAATGATTCAATTTCCCCTTTGGCTGACTGTGCATACGGCACATTCTCATCTCATTTTGTTAAACAGGTCCATTCAGCCCTACATTTTAAACACAGATGACAGGCATCCCTTTTCTTCTCAATCATTACCCCAACAAATAAAGACCTAACCGAAAAAGATGTAAAGAGAGAAAACTATATAAAAAAAAACTGGCTTGAGATTTGGGAGTAGAGAATGCCAGAGAAAAGAGGAAAAAGTCATTGTTGGTCTGTCTCACTTAGCCAAGGCTGGACCTTTTCTTTTAATTAAAACAAATAGTGTGTGGGAGGGGTCCACCAGGGCCAAGCAAAGAGGCAGTCTGGGGAGAGGGATACTTTAATCCTGCTGTGGCACGACAGGCTACATCATGCACGCAGAAATGCATAGAGGTGCATACACATAGCCACATATACATACAGTCTGCCAGGAATATTTATTTGCTGTTTGGCTGACTCTGATCCAAAGCAACTTATAAAACTACTCAACAGCAGAGTCAGTTTATTTGTCTTGTTGACTGTAAAGATATAAAGGGCAAGGATTTTGTTGTGTGACTGCACAACAACCTCTCTGTAGTTGGCAGTTTTACCATGTAATCACTCAAAATCAGTGCCATTTTCAAAACAGTTACCAGGAGAAACCAGGGCACAAAAACACAACTGCTGATCCATTAAGAAAAAGGGGTAGATTGGCCCACAGTGTGAGCATGGGATTTACCACGACCAGTGGTATGAGATATGAGATAATTTCATGCAATATGATATTCAAAAACTTTGGTGCACATCAAAGAGGTCTTGCTTTTCATTTTCTATAATATGATACGTTACTTTTTGTATGAAACACTTAAAACAAAGTAATTCTATTGATTAGTCCACTAATGAGGTTTAGTAAGAATGCATCTCTAGTTACCCCTTAACCACAGATACATTTGATAATTGCACCATGTTTAGACTGACAATAGCTCTGCATCCCAAAACACAGCCTCTTCAGTCATTTCCTGAGAGTGTTGCCAAGATTCAGTGGTGGGGCCAATGTGTAGGACTCTGGCAAATATAAATAATAAAATAATAGAAAAAAGGAAAAAAGCTAAAACACTGCCATAAAACATTAGTCAATCAAATACGAGCAAGCACACACTCCTGATTCGTGTTTACCTCATGACTGCAATTGAGCCCCTTAAATTTTATTAATGTAGGGTGTATTTTTAACCTGATCCCCAATCAAAGAGCAATACCCACACACACACCTGTCTGCTACGGAGCTGTACTATTGGAAAAATGACATTTCAGCCCTTCACCATTATTTCAACTGTGGCTGAGGGGTAAACACCAGCACTTATTTATTACTCTCATCTCAAATTGTCCCAGCTAGTCTGGGAACATAAACCATCAATCTTTCAATCAAATTGTAGCTTTCCAACTTTCAGGCTGCAGCCGCCACTTTCTCACCATATCCAATCCCAACCAGTCCTACCCAGAACATACTAACCCAGCTCCCTGTCAAAGCAAGGTCAAGGGTTCTCTGGGGTTTCATGGGGTTCACCTCAGAGCAGGTTTGGACGGGGGCAGCTTGTCAGCTTGATTGACAGTTGGGCTTCATATAAACTTATAAACTTTAATAGGTCATGTCAGGGTGCTCCAGGGACCACCATGTGGTAGGTATGGCAAACACGCATATGCACCCACACACAGACCTGCATGTTCACTACAATACAAGCATACATTTGTCTGCCACATCATCCATAACATTTTTGTTTATTTGAGTTTGTGGCCTTGGTTGTGCTTGGACTTTCATATTTTCATGTGGTCAGATGTGCTGCAGGCTTTGAGAGAGAAATGTCCTTTAACATTTTGAACCCCGTTCAAAGGGTTAAGGGTGGTTTGCTGTCACCAGCTGACTGACTAAGAAAGTCAATTTCTCTGTGTGACACAGGCGTCCACTGCATGAAGCCCTGGCCAACAAAGTTAAGACATCACAGAAATCTGTGAGCCAAGAGCAAGGAATGTGGCCTGGTAAAAACATTCCTTAGGGAGGCTGACACCAAAACAGTGGAAAAAAGAGGAATTCCACTTGTTCAGCTGAGGAAGAGCACATAGGGCATCCATTGTTTACTGTGGTGTCCATTGCATATGTTGGTGGTCACCAAACCGGCTGATTATATTATGCTAACTGAACAAGGTAATGATGTGCATTGTGCAGAGCAGGCAACCTTTTCAGGAAGGGGAGTAGGTTTGCCTTGTCTGGTGGTGGCGGTGGACGGTGAATAGTGAGGCCCAAGGGGGGACAGGTGAAGTCGAGCGTCTTACTGTAACTGAAGTGTAAACACACTGAATAACCTCACAGAAAGCTGGTAACAATTAACATATTAGCCTGTTGTTTATCAAATAATTGCTAACAACCGTGGTTTGAGCTGGGCCAACATCTGTTTGCGAGCAATCATCAATTAGTTGAGGGTTCAGAGTTGACTAGTGTAGTCGCCAATGCATCATTCATGAGCTATTTAACTAGAAAGACTTCACGATTACGCACTACAGTGGTGAGGGTGAATAAAAGAGCCAGTAAAGTCCATTCAGCAATTTTCATCCCCCTTTTCCCAGCTAATTTGAGCTACTTTCAAAGGAAACCCAATGCTCATTATAACAAAGCTCGTCCGAACCTGCCAATAAAAACACAGATATATTTCTCACACTAGCAAGCAGTAAAACACTGGAAGTACAAGCTACAGGAGGTGACGAGGACATAAGAAAAACTTTTGGAATGTTTTGGCTGTCAAAGTTTGCCTTTTAAAAGTTCTAGACAATAAAAGTCCTGTACAATTAATAAAGTGAGGTATTTGCAATTTTTTGTCAATTATATTGTCATTTATTGCATCACTGAATTATATCAGTCCAAAATGATTAAAAACTCTCATGCACATGTGCATTATACCAACTCATCTGTCAATTCAAGACTTAATTCAATTCAGTTTATTTTTTACTTGTATAGCGCCAAATCACAATTCAATCATCTAAAGGCACTTTACAAAAACTAAAAACCCAACAAATCCCTTATGAGCAGCACTTGGTGACAGTGGAGAGGAAAAACTCCCTTTAATGGAAGAAAAAACCTCCAGCAGAACCAGGCTCAGTTTGGGCGGCCATCTGCCTCGACCGGTTGGGGTGAGTGGATAGAGGAGGGAGAAAAGAACAGCAACAATAAACAACAAATAGACACTGAAGGTTGGTGGGGCCAGTAACTGCACATCAGCAATATACAGCTCCAGGACTTACTGTCATGCAGAATAATTCAACTCAGAATTCAGGTTCAAGCTAAACACTGTATAGTATATGCTATAGTTAAATAAGAGATTTCTATTGTGGTGACATTTTGTTTTGCAGACAATACAAATTTTCAAGCAGTTTGAAGCTTCACAAACAAAAGCACAGATGACTGGCTTATCCAGCTGTGGTCCAATGCTTAGGTTTGCTCATTTGCTCCATTCACATTCAGCCAGCACACACATACATCTGCAAACTAAAATATAACTTAGAAAAAAAAACACTCAATGGACATGTGCAAAATTAATCAGAATGCTGGCCACTCTATAACTGAAATGTATTTTAATCTTGCCTAAAGACTTCTTAATATTTGCCATTATCAGTAAAAAAACAAAAAAACCCACCAGGCTTTTTTCTTAGTCTTCCACTGACTTTTTCCAGCTACATTCCACATCCATTACAGAGACTTTTGGTGAGATTATGATAAAAACACTTGCTTCCTGTTGTTTTGATCTGATCAAGGACATACCTCTGCTTTCAGTTATCAAAGCTCTTCACAACTGAATGATCTGCCTTTGTTCAAACAACTGACATTACTTGCTGCCTTAGAGCCAACTGGTGCAAGTCATGAGAACATTGCAGACTATACTTAGAAAGTTAACATCATCTGCATTTCTGTTGTTCACCACTTTATCAAAGCCATCTTTGCTAATGAGGCATTCTGTACAACTCTGTCCCTCAGGCTGCTGTCAATGTTCCTTTCCAGGTTCCACAAAATAAAAGTTAAAACCTGGTAGTTGTGACATGTATACAGTACATGATTAAAATTCATTTCATACATTTCCAGACCTGCATAGGTGCAGTACAGCTGCTTTATAACAAAAGTTTGCTCCCTCCCAACTTCAAATGATTACTCCATTTCCCTTTATTATCTGATCCTTTGGCCCAGGCTGACCTCTCTGGAAGAGGTGTGAGGGTAACTACTTTCAGATGTCTACCGGGGACAGGGTCCTGGGTGAGAGGGTTGTCCTGCTGGGCTAAAGCAATTGACGCTCCATGCCTCCTACCTATTTTCGAATTTTCAGCTCCCTATGGCACCCATCCAGTGACCTCCTCCAAACCCCTGCTGAGGCCGGTGCTCTGCAGGCTGCTGAAACCTAAGAAGCAAACCCCCTGATCCAATTCTTCTTCTTTTTTTCTTGTCTTTTTTTTTTTTTTTTTGCAGCAGGATGGTGGTGTAAGCAAGCAGAACTTCTTTCACACTGGAAGCCTTGAGTCCAAGCTTCTCTGACAGAAAAAAAACACCTGACCAGTTGAGATGTCTTTGAATTTCTGAATCCTTAGCAGCTGTAATGGCAGTAGTATGTAGCTTTGACTCACCCACACTGGTGGGCATGGTGCAGATAAACAGAGTTTGCTGTATATTTTGTTGTTTAGTTTATGCATTTCCCTTCTTCTGTGAACCTTCCTCCAGCAGAGGTGTTATTTTTCTTTTGACAGGTTTGGCACATAGCAGTGTTTTCCTCTTGGAAAGAATTTATTCAAAGGTTAATAACATTGCCTTCATGTCCCACAGTGTTTAACTAAACTCCAGTATGTCCAGTGCCACTTCAAAGTTCCTGTACAGTTCATCTGTCTGTGGTGGTCAGTGTTTTCATGTTCCACAATATGGTGGACTGTTTGGTTGCAGTAAGTGAGTTTTTTAATGTGATCCTATGTTATTGTTCTGTTTGTTTTGCTCTAGCTCCAAGATCCACATGGAACAAGGCCATGCAGTTTGTTTTTTATGATTCCAAGAACTTATTTATAGCTAGAGCTGTCTGGAGGGCTGAACAAGAGGCCTGGGGATGCACAGACAACAGAGGTTAACATTTTCAAATATAGATCAATATACAGTAAATAGTAAGTGGTCAAACTTCATTTTTAACTGAAGACCTATCACTGTCTGCATTTTGTCTCCACCATACGCAGGCAAACAACTAGTCTCACTTCAAATTCAACATTATTTGGTACTGTACTGATACCTAATCAGAACTGTACAAACCTGTGTATTAGTATAACTGTTCTGATATTCTCAATGGGCAGAAACTAATGACTTCAGCAAGTACAGCAGCCACCACTGAGGGTGTGCTTGTGGCTAGACCAAGCAACACTTAAGAGTGGTCACTTTTTCAAAAAATGTCCGTCTGGGTGTTCATTCTTCACTCCACACTTGTGTGTTACTTTCTTACTTGCCTCTTACCATTAAAGCATTCGACTTTTAGTGTGTATAGAGATAGACAAAGGCATGATTTTTGCCAAGTTGAACACAATTTGCTCTCTGCCTTTTGCCACATCAGCATTAATACTCTAAGGAGGGAATTGTCTACAAAATGCCTGCACTGTTCAATTCAAACTGAACTGAACTGAAGTGCCCAACTGGCTCATTAAGATTGTAAACACTTTGTTTGAGACATTCAAGCTCATCTTGAGTGATCACAAACAGACAACTCTAAATATAATTGATATAAAAATAATTGTAAATGCAGAAAACACACTGACGATGCAGGGAGAGCCACTCATTCAGGCCACTGAGTTTCAGGCAACAGATACACTCATGAAAAATAAGTCAACAAGGTGCCCAGAGTGAGGTACCAAACTGCCATCTTTGTCTGGTCTGGATGTATATCTAAAAGCAAATTGGGTTCTTTTCATTAGCGGTCAGAACAAAAAGCTAAACTGCCAAACTTCAGAGACACACTGTGACATGATATAAAGTACAGGGTGCTTGAATTGGCTCAAGATGCAGCCTAGACATACAGTACAATATTTAAAGTAGAGACACTGGTTTAGAACAGAGCCAGTGAGACACAAGTGTTCTTGAACTCAGTATGTACAAATTCTCCTGCAGTCACATCATGTCTTACCCTTCCTTAATCTATAATTCCATACAATATTGATTCTGTACCAGAATTCAGTCATCTCTTCACAATAAAAGCTCTTCTATATCCTCAATGCATAAGCTGTGGAGAGTAAATGGGACTAAGCAGTTTGTCCAAACAAGCACTACAGCTTCTCCATTATATGGAAGAAAAGAGTGGGTGGCTGAGGAATTGCTATTCTGTTGTGTGTCATGTTCAGTTCCTCAGCCCGACCCACACACTCACACGATCCTCTCCACCTGATGCATTTGTGAGTATGTGCGGTGTTGCCTTCCTAGAAAGGCAGCATAAGGGAACATGAAGAGATGTTTCTGACTCAGATAAGAGTACTGTTGTCGGAGGAAGTTAAAAGTTTATGAATTTTTGTTTCACCTTATCTATATATTAGATCATCCCGTTACCCTGAACTCACAATTAAACAAAAATATTGACGCCATCACTGGTAACAGATTGATTTATAAAATAATTTTAAAAATCTGTTTAAGCACCATTCATGTGAGTCATTCAGACTGGGCACACAAATTGTCAAAGTGGAATTTTCTACAATATGTATAACAAGAATAAAGCAACGAATCAAAAACTGTTATTAGAATTTGGTGTTCTCTTAATTGCAGCATATTGCTTTTCTAAAGTGACACACAATTACTCACATCCAGAAATGCAGCCATGAATAAAAATGTGAAGTTAGTGGAGTGCAACCACATTGTGACAACACAAATAAACCAGATGCTCCTCAACTTCTTCATGTCCTGTGTTCACTTCAGTGTAATCACACATAACTATACCAGTGTGCCTATAAATAAATGAGTATGGATGGAATTAAGATGAATAAAGGACAATAACAAAATTGCTTGTTTCTAGAAAAACTCAAACATGAATATGACATTTTCTGCAATGAGACTATATCCTCTGTATGGGATATCTGTGGTGTATGTATAAACCTCAGTTCTTATTTAATCTCACACCAGCCATAGATCCAGTCCACAACTCTAAATGTATGTGTTGAATGCTAGCACCTTGCTCAAGGCTATTTTGATAGTAATGTATGAGAATACTTTGATAGTAATTTATCCCCCCTGCTCTGGGCTCTCATCTTACCTCATTGCCAAGCAGAGCAGAGACACAAGCTTCAGAGGCATCACATATGGCTGTGAGGTCATGACCCCCCTCTAGGGCAAGCACCAACCTACCGCCTGCTAGACCCATCAGCTGCCTGGTCAGGTAGCCAAAGCCTGTGCACACAGGGAATGACAGCACAGACAAGGTTAAAGAAAAAGAAATGAATGACAGGAGGGAGATGAGCCCACTGAAAAAGAATGAGATGGAGGACCATTGCTCTTCAAGCTCTGACTTCCTGTATGGATATTGATCAAATTAAAAAAAGAGTAAAGGAAGCTTGAGCATGGGATGGAAGGGGTGACTGCATCAGAGAGGGAGGAGGAGAGAAAGTGAGTCCATTGTGGATTTCCTAGGGGGCAAAAAACAAGCCATAATATGAGCCAGGTTTAATTTTAATAAATGCAGCTCTGGGTTTAGGCTTGGTCACAGTCTTTGATCTATTTTTTGTCAGGAGGAAGGGAGTCTTAATATATGCATTCAGCCATGCTTTCTTCTCTCCTGAAGTCTACTTCAATCCCCTCTTCCTGCAGTTCTCTCTAAATCCTCCATACCAACCACCCTTATACAACCAAGACCCCAGCTCTGAAATGGGGAGGATGGTTTTAGAATAGCTCTTTTCTGGTAAGCCAATTCTCGATTTAACTCACAAAGTACACACAAGGAATGTGTTTTTGTGTGTCACTATGCATCTTTCAGTCTTTTCCACTATCAGAGATGGTGTTGCATTACTCAGGCAGACATACAACATGAGTGATGTGTGTGAGATCTAGAGGGCATGCATTAAAATGTGGATGCATAATCAAATTCTTAAGTATGAAACTGATTTTAGAATGACCACAAGACATTTTATGGCTTAGAAAAAAACAGTAGAAATTAACTGAATGGCTATGGTCACTACTTACATTTGGCTGTCAGTTTGTATCCTCCCAGGGGCGGAGCATGTCCATCTACTGCATCAAAGCCTGAAGATACCAGAACCATGTCTGGGGCAAACTCATTCGCGATAGGCATAACCACTGTTCTAGAGTAACCAACAGAAAAAAAATTACATTAAAAGAATGCATTTATAGGAAATGCTATAAAAACATTGTTTAAAAACAAGTACATACATTTTGAATTTGTGCAGAAACACAAACAACAGCTTGGTGATAAGTGAGGTTAAATGTTGTCATGTGAGTTAAGGGGAGGTCTCCCTACTACTTGAGTGAGGTTTTTCACACACTAGACTATCAAAAAAAATCAAATGAGGCATCCAACCAAACTGCAATGACTCTAAAGTATTTAAATATACAGTATATTTGCATATTAATGCGAGAACTCCCAAACCAGGGCTGAATGAAAAAAATGATGTCATCCCTTTCTCTAAATCATCCATACCAACCACCCTACACAACCAGGACCCCAGCTCTGAAATGTGCAGGATGGTTTTAGGATAGATCTTTGCTGGTACGCCAATTCTCTGGCCCTCTTTCTCCAAAAGGGTGCCCGACAGAAAAAGTTTAAGAACCACTGGCCTAAGTGAACGCTGTAACCTCTGATTCCTAAAAGGGGATGAAGAGCAATTTAACAACCCTAGCATTCAAATATTTATACTGCAATATAACTCTAGTATGCTAAGTCCTTTTGATGAAGACTGTAACATATGCTGTACCCAGCTAGTTATGCTACATTCTTGTATGCATTTTTTTCCCTTTCATGGTTTTCAAAGCAAACATCCACCTAATGAGTTTGTACAAACAGTATGTGTATGGCAGAAAAAAACTATGTACAGTTTTTGAAGTGGAATGTTTGGAAATTTGGATGCAGTAAAAAACTAAAAGCTCCTTAAGTTAAAAGAAAAGGACAATTAAAAGACATACACACATGCAATTATAAGTAAGGAAGGTAATTTAACACTGCATGGGTGTGGTGAATGAGTGCTGCTTGTGTACAAGCTTAGTCTAACACACAGCTGGTAAGGATGCAATGCTTGTGTGTAACTGTGAATAGCCTGTAATGATTCATTGCAAGCTGTGGCTGGAAAATCCAGCCTGGTTTACATGGTGAGCCTAGGAAAAAAATACTGTATAGTAAGGGTGCTTAATACTAAGACAATTTTGCACCAAAACATTAGACCTGACACAATTAGTTTCATTTTATCAGGACATCCATATCAGCAAACTGCATGCTTAGTCACCTTCATAAAACTATAATGTGTCATAACATTCTGGTTTAGCTTGATTAAGAATGTCTCATAACAGTTGGACCTTTGGACTTCCCAGATGACTAAACAAGTGGTTCTCTCCGATTTCACTGTGAGACCTCAGGATGCAAGAATTTTTTAGTGTCTGGGATATTTAGCAAAGCTGTGAGGTAAGGTCTGCGAGTGATAGAGTACCATAGGGTGCCGTCATAGGTCCCCTATACTTTGCAGACCTCAGGAACACGATGCTGGTTTGCCGGCTTTGGGTGAGCAGTGTGCCCTGAACTCCTGAGGTCACAAGTTTTTCCATCTGTTGTTCACCACCAAATTATAACCCTGAACTGTGCGCCCCCCCCCCAAACAACATAACACTCACACATACACACAGCTGTCCTAGGGAGAGGCCGGAGGTAGCATTAGGAGCTTTCTGGCCGTAACAGATGACAAGAATACACAGAGACCATGCATCAATTTGTGTAAGCTTGTATCAGGCAACATTTCAGAAGAGACTATCAAACAAAGAAGTTGAAAGTGAACGACAAAGTTACAAAGGTCACAGAGAGCAAGAAGATGAAGGAGGCCACAAACAAAAACATCTTAAAAGACATTAACACACAGACATTAATGAACAGTAAAGGAAAAAGATACAGGAAAAATATGAGTTACAAATAATATAAATAAGTCACTGCTTCATCATTTCATAGGTTTTAAGGTAGACAGCAGTCAAAAACAGTTATTATCATTATGTTTTTCTGTCCAGTTTTAGATTTTATTGTGTTTGATACACATTTTTCTCTCTGTTTCCTGGCCTACTCATAAACTTATACACACACAGCCTTGGCCCATTAACATTTGCTCCATAAAAGACCCCACACTAAATGGAGTTGGCCACAGGCGTTTATGTGGGCTGACACACGACGCAGAGGATACTTTAACCACCAAGGGTTTCCCCAACCCCCTCCTCAACGTTGAACACAGACAGAGACAGTTCTGCCCATGATGATGCAAACTGTTGGTGTCACCAGTTCCAGCCCACACCCCCTTGGAATAATATCCTGACATTTGAAGAAATAACAACCCACAGTAATTAATTAGCAGGCTGACATAAAGTGAAGCTAGTGGTTTTGAGGAAGACTAAATATGCGTGAATCAGAGGCTATGAATGAGGACATGAAAAAGTATTTTACTTAATTAAGGGAGGAGAGAGTTTACGACTGCACTGTAAGCTAAGGGACATCCTGTGAGAAGAGGTTGTTATCTGACCCACCTATTGCCCACACATGGCTAACTCTTAATGAGAAAGGAATTACTTACTTGAAACAACGTAAACTTTTGTTTGGTATTGTTTGATTTACTTAGCAACAGGTGTGCATCTCTCAGCTGAGGAATGGTGGGCCAGTATTTGTTTAGTTATATGTGGGAATGTTGTGTTGTTATTAGCACTTTGATGCTGCTGTTCATTAAGTTGAAGGAGTTGTGATAGACATTAAAACAAGGGACACAAAATAAATGCAGCATGGGTCAACACTTGATTCTACATTTCTCATCTCCCAGGTTAATCTTCAGACTTTTGACAGTTCCTTTGGTGGATTTAAGCCTTTTCACAGCCTCAGTAACCTTCCCAATTCTAATGTGTAGTTTCCTTTAAGTCTTTAACAGTGGTTGTGCAATACACTGCATGTGTGACAATGGACCAGTATGTTTTGTTTCAAATTACAAAGTGAGTGCGGTCACAGACAATAATTAAAATGACTCCTCAAAGTGGAATAAACGCTGATGCTTAGTCAAACAAAATCACATGTGTATTGTTCAGAATGTTTTGTACATCAATGGGGGATATTGTGCGTCTGCATTTTATACTGAAATAATACTGTATAGTGTGAGGCTGGAGCCGATGTCAGTTGACACTGGGCAAGAGGTGAGGTACACCATGGACAGACCACCAGTCCATCAGAGGCCTGACAAACAAAGACAAAGACTCACATTCATACCTATGGGCAATTTAGAGTCACCAACTACCCTAACCTGAATACGATTGGACTGTGGGAGGAAGCCATGAGACAACTTGGCCTGGAGAAAACCTACACAGACATGGAACATGCAAACTCCACACAGAAAGAATTGCCAGTATTTATTTCAGCTACATGACCAAAGACCAAACCAAGAATCATCACAAACTGGAGATTCAACTTCACCTAGGTTTTACATGGCCAGGACAGGTTCCTTTTAGAAGACAACACGGATGCCATCCTCTAGAGGGAGAACTGCTCCTCAAACCAGTCAACAAAAGGTTAAACCACAGAATTTCAAGGCTTTTCCCCTCCGTTCAAGAAAAAGTAGAGGAGAGCAGGAGAGGAGAGAGAATAAGAGAGCGAAAAACTCACACACGCACACTTACACTTCAAAGGCCTGTCATCTGGCGCTGTGGAGAGCTGGTTTGAATTAAGTTTAATTCTCCTCCTCTCTCGTCTTTCCAAGTTCATGGCAAAAGACGGAGTAAAAGGAGGTGAGAGAGAGAAAGAGACTGTGCTTCTGCTTTTCATTAGGGGCAATTTTCTTATCTTTTTTCTCTGTGCTTTCTAGAGGCTCAGACCTGATCCCCTGCAAATGCTACGTGGCACAGGCCAGCAGAGAAATATGAAGGTGCTGGCTGCAAGGCACGCATCCCCTCCTGAAGAAAGAGAGGCAGGATGGAGAGGATCCCAACACACAGATAAATAATGAGTTTGAAAAAGATTTATAGAGAGCCTGTGTGTGTCAGGTGTCCATCCACACGTCTGTCTACATGTGGTACTACATGTGTAAACACACTCGTAAAAACTGCATGTGATCACATGTGTACATGTTTCACTGAGTGAGTCTGAGGCAATGCACACTCAAACATTGATTCTTCTTAACTCTACACCTTTGGACCCTTTCCATAATGCAAAGAAGACTGATCTAATAACTTAGCATTACATACACAGAGCACACAGACACAGTACAAGCCTCTTCACATATATTTTCTGTCAGATACAGGCAGGAACCCCCGAACAAGCATACAAATACAATAACTGTACAAAAAAGTGGTTCCACTATTTTTACCTGGATCTCAGTGTGTTACTAAGTTAAATATGCATTCATCATTCACTCATCATCAGATGGAGATGGGACATTACTGAGGTGCATGATGGGAACTACAGGAGCCAGTATTTTTTTGCAGTGTGTCCTAAGCCTCTGAAGCATCAATTTTGACCACTGCATTTCTCTTTTAAGGTACACCAACTTGGAAATGTTACGTTATACTGCAGGATTTCCCCCTTAAACACAGCAGGCATACATTTGATTCTAGGATTAAAAAAGTTAATAACAAGCAAATTCAAATTTTGTTTTCTGAGACTAATTTGCAACACTGCAGTAATTTGGTACAAAAGGAAGATCCAATCATTTCAGTTATTGTAATTATAATATAGACAAACTGCAGTGTAATCAGTGTTAAATAGTCAATGTGCAAAAGTGCAAAAGCAGACAATTAAATGGATTTTTAGCAGACGACTAATTCTTTGGATTAAAAAAATGCAGCTTTCGTTGAAGTAAAAAAACAAATCTACACCACATTCATGCATATCGTTTAATCTTTCAAACATTAATACAGTGAAATCCTGGAATTTGTCACAGCTAGAACAGGAATTTTGGTTCCAAGTTGACTACCAGCTATTAGTTTTTATTGAAAATTGAATCATAGCAATATAATTTAGGAATCTGGATACCTCAAATGATCTAACTTGAAATATGCTCTTTTCAGCCTGTTGTTCATTATGGACAGTTCTGGATTACATTCATCTCAGTTTGCAATGGTCATTCAATCTTGTCGGGAGTTGATTAGATACTGTGCAGAGTTATTACTTTTTATGCTTTACGGGTGAATGGTATTCAATCAATATGAATAATAGTCTGTGTTTTGTATCAATATATCACCAGTTCACATGCAGGGTGAAGGGCAGAAAAAGGAGGTGAAGTGGGATAAAAGTGAATAAAAGTGTGAGAGCATACATGGATCTGGGGTGCATTAACGGACTAAGGTGTGCTTCCGGGAGATTGTATGCTGAAAGCTGTGAGAAGACAGTGGCCTGTCAGATTGATGTTTTTGGCTCGGACCAGATGAGCACCCAGTCACAAACACAAGCTTATCTTCAAAGACTGCTAGAAACAAATCCAGATCTGCTTCTTGCCAGCTGTGTGACCCAAAGGTATGTAAGAGCCATGTACATGTCTGTGATGAGTACATGCTGCTATGCTTACATGCTGTGTGCATCCATGTATGAATGTGTGTTAGTGTGACATCCCCAGAGAGGAAACCTGATAGAAATTAGGGAACAGCTGCTGAAGGGTTACATTATGACAGTATTTTTACTCTCCAAGACACTCAGGGCCCCAATTTACTATAAAATCTACTTTACAGTATGCTAATCCAGTGTCACATTCTCTAGATAATTATTGTCCTACCTGAATGCAGCTAGATACTCTGCATCACCCATGGGAGGTTCCAATCCTCCAGTAAAGGCCATGTTCACATTGAACCCTAAACCTGCTCCACTGCCCACCTACAATGCATAAACACACACACACACACAACTGGGTTTATTATGACTAAATTCAGACAAACACATGGGCAAACAGAAAGCCAGACTTTTCTTTACCACCTCGTCAGGTGCTCCACTCCCGGGGAAGAAGTTTCCATCATCGTAGCGATGCAGTGACAAGTAAAGAACAGTAGGGTCAGTGTAGAAGGCCTGCTGGGTCCCATTACCATGGTGAACATCCTGGGAATATCACAAAGAAACATCTTAGGGTAAAATCTTTTTCTGAATCTGGAAAATTGAATAAGTGAAGTAAGAATGTTCTCAGTTACATTATCCCTGATATTTACAGTACTGTACTGTATTATGAAAGTTGTCTGGTGACAAACAGAACATCAGATGACGTGGAAAGTGAATGAGTTTCACGGAGACATCACCATTAGGCAGTGCACAGGCACTAAGACCAACAATTGACACTATGATAACTGTCAAGGCTGTGTCTCTGCAGTCTATTGTGAATGGGGATGGTCAGCAGAATTCAATAACCCATTTAACTTCAATAGTTATTCACTTCTGGCAACAACATGACATCAATTAAATGACCTTATTGTCTATATCCCAAGAATGCTTTAATACACTAAACCTAAAAATGCCTCTGAAGGCTGGAGGCAGATGGGCATGACAATGAGTTTTCTAGCTGCATTTAAAGTCTCCCTGTGACAGACAGAGAGGAAATGAAAAGGCCCTTCAAAGGTATGACCATGACCATCCAGGGACACCACTGAACAGCACTGCTCCTGGACATTATTAAGGCTTTCATGTCATCTTATGAACAAATTAGACAAATTAAATCTTAAAAAATAAAAGGATTGTGTCTGTCCTAAATAGCTGTTCTTTCAAGTCCTGTCTCTCTCACACATGTATAGTATATGGGGTTGTGAATGTTGCTGAGCCAGTGATCTGATAGGAACATCTTTTTTGAGCCATCCCTCCTCTAAGATAGAAAAGCTGCTGAAAACACACAACACAAATAAGCTGCTCAACTGTCAGCTTAACAACAAACCCCACCAGTGAAGTGATAACAGTAACAAGGCCATGGCAAAATGTTGAGTGTTTGCAAAAATATTGAAGAGAATAGAATCCATAGTGACAACAATTTTATACTTATAGTCATTAAAATCCAAACACTTACTCACTTAGGATGATAACCATGTGAAACTTACCCAGTCTACAATAAGGATTTTACTGACATTGAGTCTCTGCTGCAGGAGCTTGGCTGCAATGGCGACTGAGTTGAAATAACAGAACCCCCTGAGAATGGAGAGATAGAGATAGAGAGATAGAGAGAGAGAGAGAGAGAGAGAGAGAGAGAGGGAGTAACAAAATTGTTATGGCCAAAGCTTATATTTCAAACTGAGCACAATATATTGATTTCTACTTTACAGAGAATATTACACTATCACAGAATGCAAACTATCCAAAAGAACAAGGTAACAGGTCAGTGAGAGAAATGAGGAAATATGACGACAATATATGTATTGAGGAGTACTGAATCAAAGGGAAAGGGGAAGGCAGGGAAACATTTCTGATATAGTCATTATGATACAGGCCATATCTGATCTTTACTTACATAGGCGTGCTCTCCTCGGCGTGGTGTCCAGGTGGCCGAACTACAGCAAAACCATTCTGTCAAGAAAAATAAAAAGCCTTCACATACATTGCATTATATATTTACATTTGTTTTTTTAGTTGCATCTGACTGTAAACCTGCACATCTTCATTTAATGATGAGAAATCTTTACTGTCACATATCCACTTCAACTCACAGAAATACATACAAGAAAAGAAGCTCATTGTTCCAGCAACCTTATAAAATTTGTTAAAATTTTGAGTGAATATTGGGGCACAACAAATGGGGATACATCAGAAATACATATAGTAAATTAAAAACAAAAATGACTCAATACCATGGGATTCTCTATTAAAATTTGTTAGTTATTGCCCAACATAATCTCCTCACAATAATTATTTGCAAAAATGGAAGGATGCAAGGATGCTTTTGTTCATTTCAAGAGTAATTCAAAAGCACATGCCAACACACACACACACACACACGCGCACACACACACACGCTTCAGCAGGTCAGTTAAGGGGGGCTTTGTTAAGGCGGGGACCTGTAGGACTCCCACCAAGTGTTTTTAGGGCTCCAACTCCTGTATGGGGACGTTAGATAGATGTTTGGGCTGATGTAGAGCGAGGCAAGCTGGACTAATGATGTTGAGTCAGCTGCTGTGGATTAGCAGCTGGTCAAGAGATAATTGTAGAGACAACTGTCTCAGCTGGTTTGAGGACACCTAGTTAAAGCAGACTGCATAATACAGTATGGATGGAGGTATTTGAGAAAAGGATTATATATATTTCTGCAGAGGAAAAATATCAATGGATTAAAATAGGCATGGTGGGAGAAATAGAAACAGCAGATGGAGAGAGAAATGTGTGACTGTGTATGTGCCTTGAATAGATTTATGGCGTTCTGTGGAGTTCAGAGGGTTGTTGGTGCAGGTGGAATTTGGTCATTTGGCAGTGGAAGATCCTCAAAAGAGCCATCTGTATGTGTGTAGGCATGTGTGTGTGACTATGTGTGTGCGTGAGCATATGTACACATGTGAACGTACGGTATGTGTTAAGACCAGGTTAAGCTGAGGGCAAGTCAATGACTGTGAACTTTAACCCTAGTTAGAGCCAGGCCCTTTTCATTTATTTTAGTGCAGCCAGCGTCTGTTCCCCTGTGGTTTGCAATACATTTGATTTTCACTTTAAGCTGTGTTATTTCCAGTCCCACAATGTGCTACATAAAAACACCATAGTAAAATTATGGCCACATGTAATAGAGGTTTAGAGCACTAGCACATACAGCAAAAAACCATCAGGGCATTAGCTTGGATTGCTACTGTCTCATGTCATTAGTCTGTGGTATGTTGGTGCTAAGCTAATGCAACGTACAACGGCTGCTCTGTAGGTGGCTGTGGTCTAATACTAATGAAGCAGGCCTCTCAGTGTAGACTGTTGGCGTTTGCAGTGCCTGCGCAGCGGGCCACCCTGCTGGGTTCAAACAGTAAACAACTGTCACCACAGACACAGGACAGCTGGCTGGAGAGCATGGCATGATGGGGATGGGTATGTGTGTCTGGGAGGTGCTAACGAGATTTTGGGATAGACAGTTCTGGAAGGAGGCTTTTCTTTCATTAGATGTTTGGGGGATGGCTAGTACAGTACAGCTAGATGGAATATCCTTCTCATTGTCCAGGGCACAGGGTTTTATTAATCTATTAGCCATTCTCTGGAAGAAACATTTACATAATCACTCACACATACATAAAGGCAGACACAACCTTAGTGTAACCCTAACCTGGACAACATGACAACAGAGCATCAGAACCAACCTTCAGCTCTCCTGATGCTACTTTGAAGACCAGCTCCACCACAGACCCGACAGCCAGCCGCGCTGCACTGGACGAATGGATTTCATTCCAAATTGTGTCGCTGTCCACCTGCCAACATACATATATAACATACCAACATACATATATATATATATATTAAAATATGCTATAAATTAAAAAAAATGCAACTTTGTAATCTCTTCCATTTATTTAGGAGTTAAGGAAAATTTGAGGGCGTTACTGTGCTTCACTGTGACAGTAATCTTAAACCAGGGTACATTTGAAATCATTTAACTAGCAAAACGAGTGAAAAACTACAAGGCAGTCTCAAATACTTAGAAGTTTAATCATTCAGACCTGCATGGACAAGAACAGACTTTCTCAACATTTATGTTTAGCACACCATAAGAGCAGCTTTGGTTTGAAGCTGAATGTTGGAATTTGACTAAGATGAAAACAAAAACATTTTCTTAATTCACAATTTGTGCATATATATATCATTCATTGTAATTCTATATATGTCAGTTTTAGGTTTTAAGTTCCATCTATTACAAAATTAGCCTGTTAATGTTTTGGCAAAAATACATAAAGCACATACATTAAATACATTAAATTTGGTGGTTAATTTAAGTAACATGCACTTAAATCTTGAAAGAAAATCTGGAAATGCAGACGTTGATTTCTAATTTAACAAAAATGTAACAGGACACAGAACTCTGGAAAACAAAATCAAAGACTTTTCCCAGTCCTAAGATTTTGATGAATATAAAAGAGGAAAATGCTTTAAAAAGAATAAGTTCTATTGAATGTATTAATTTAGAGTGAAAGTAAAATCTCAGGATTGATCGTTCATATGGTTCTGCATGTGTCTTTGGGTATGTTCAGACAAAGGGCAACCATTCAGTGGTCAAGCCTGATTAATGCTGAGGCACGGACAGCCCTCAGCCCCAATCACAGCAGTACATCCACACACATACACACACATGCATAAAAGCCAAATGGACCGCAATAGTCTATGTGACTGATTGTTCTCAGAACCATGCACAGGATAATATACACACCGTCCATAAAACATGGCAGATAGTACAGGCAGATGGAGCACATGATAAACAGAGAAAGAAGAAGCTGCCAGAGGAAAAGAAGAAAGGGAAGGTCTGTGTGTCTATGTGTTTGAACCGTACACATGTGTACAGCAGGCTGACGCCAGAGCTTTAGCAAGGCTTTCTGATATAAACCCGGTCCTCCGCTATTTTGAATATGTTAACATTAACCGTTAGTCACTGGCTCTGTCAAATAGCCGTCCTCTTTATCCACGCTTATGGCCTTTCAGTCAGTGAACTGGCCAAGTGCTACATTAACCCTCGCCACCCATTCAGCCCCTCAGTCCTTCAACCAGTCAGTGTGTTAAGTGACTTGACAGCTTTTCAACCAGCCAGTCCACTTTCCACTTGTCTCCAGTGACGGGACTGATCAAGGCTGGAGGACTCCGTAATAACATCCACAGGGAAGAAGGAAAAAAAGGCTCTTTTTAAGTTGTGCCAAGAAAGACTGTCATGAGATAAAATGGTGGAGTATTTACCATAGACTAAAGTTGAAATAGGAGGGAATAAAGAGGAATAGAGAGCGGCTGATGGAACTGAATGTGAACAGACAGAAATAGAGAGTAAGTGGAAGTCAGTAGTAGCCCAGTCAGTGATTGAGTGAGTGAGCAAATGAAGAGCCAAGTGAATGAGTGAATGGGAAACTGAATCATATACACAAGTCAGGTTAATGACCATAAACAGATGTAGTTCTGAAGCATAAGTTCCCATGTTGATGTTATTTCTGCCTCAAGCCAAGAGTGGGACACAAGCTAGTCAGGAAAAAGCGAAAGGGAAGCAATGCGTGCGTGTGTGTCAGAGGTAAAAAAGAGCGGGAACGTGCTGGTATGACGGAATGATGGTTCTCCACAGGCTGACAGCCTAATTTCAGCCCCCTTCCTCTCTAAGTATATGTGTGTATGACAGGAAGACAACAATTTACTCCCATTTGCCATTATAAAGAGCAGAACAGAGCAGCGCAGAGCCTTGGATTTTCTTGTTCCCACTACAGCAGCAACAGCAACCCCCCAGGGAAGGGAGAAGGAGGGAAAGTGAATAAGAAAGAGCTAAAGAAAGATAGCTTTGAGCCAGTTTTGAGGACATAAAAAAAGAGTTGTAGAAAGAATAAGGGAGGAATATGCAGGAATATGAGTGGGTGCCGGGGCGGCCTTTGGAAATCCTCAACATTGTGAAAAAGACAACAAAAAGACACACAAGTGTGTATGCACATACACACGTGTGGACATACAGGTGTGCAACTTTTCCAACATATCGATTTCAAAAGACAGGACTTCCAACTTTGGAGCAACCATCTAAATCACTGCCTTAGCACACAAACATCCCCAAACACACTGCTATGCACACAAACAAAAACATACCCCCCACCATACCAATGCACACACACACACAAACACACACAGCTCGTATGCTGAAAACATCTGGTTATAATTACGAACACAGCGGAAAGGCAAGCAACAGCTTTTGCTGCCTCTGGTCCTTGAGGGATGGTGTTTGTGTGTGTGCGTGAGAGTGTGTTAAGACTGTGTGTGCATGTTTGCTCGGTGGAACAAGAACAAATGGGACCATTATTTAAGCAGGGGGCAGAGAGAGAGAGAGAGAGAGTGGGCGAAGGAAACACAGTTATTATACTACTATTTGATGATGCTGAAACTATGCTGATTTGTTTCATTAAGAAGTCAGATGGAGAGCCGCCAATTAGGTATTGATTAGATTAGCACAATGTTGTAACAGTACAGCAGTCTATTACAACAATTTTCCACTGAATACACCAGCATGACTAACACTGGTAAATTCCAAATAATATCAGACACACAAATTACCAATACTTGATTAGACAGTGAACATTTATAAAAGAACTTATCTGCTGATAGAAGCACACACGTATGGGCTGAAAAAAGGTAACTTACCCCTATGCCTCCACATGGTAACCTCACAAACATGGGGCTCACTGAACCTGAGGCAGAAGGGGAGAAAATGAGCATTACAAAATCCAGAAATTTAGAAAGAAAGAGTAAAAGGCAAAGAGGTACCACTGTGGATTTGCACAAATGGTTGGATGACCCCAGAAACTGAGCATTTGACTTTCTGACTTAACCTAACAGCAAGAGTATACAGGGGCGTACTTTAATTGGTTGAGGTGAAGAAAAAAAGGATCTTATTGCCCTCCCAATCAGACCCTCACCCTCTCCAGGGTAAATCAAGACTTTTAAGTCAGAAAGAGATCTGTTTCGCCAACAAAAACTGAAATTAACTTAAGATTTCTGACAGATCAGAAAATAAACAGAAGATTTTCTGATTAATTTGACCCATTGCGAATGTAAATTACAATTTCCTTTTAAAACACCATGAAAACCTTTTTGGATTATTTTTTTTTACTTCAGAGAAAGATGCACATCGTTTCTTATCTAACCTGGTCATATATTTTTAAGAAGCAAGTCTCCACAGATATTTATTATAGTCTTTACAAATATTTCACTCCCTTACTAGTTGCCACCTTCAATGTTTTATAACAATTGGCATCTAGACTTTCTTCTTCTCCACTTCCAGTGTATGCAAATCCTTTTGTGTTGAACCTCACATAGGAGTATCTGAATACTCCAGTGTAAGCAGTAATAGTTCATGGGGAATTCATGTTTCCACTGGAATGAAAGCAAAGATGGCCACTGGGGTTTGCTCCTTAGGTTTTACCACACACACTCATACAGACACAGAACGAGGCATCCTTGACTACACCTGCACTATAAGGTACAAATCTCAGACCTAAGTGTCTACACCTGTGTGACTTTTAGTTTAACAGCTCCAGCGAGTCCTCACCTTATCGTCACACCACCAATTCTTTATTAGATTGGGCCTTTTGTTATGACACCATTGAAGCATTAAAGCAGACTCCTTTAAATAGACACTGCAGATTCATGGCATTCTCACATGAACAAATTCACTAATTACTTACTATTACACATATACCAGTGAACTTGGTAAGTACATTGTGTTATCTGTGTTATCTGCTTTGCACTGTTACCATCTCTGTCCTAAGAGAGATGGCTTCAAGTGTGTCAAGTACTCTAAAAAACCTAGTTATTACTAATAACATTGATTTCAGTGTTAAAAGTGTCCAGGTTTATTAGACTAAGTGGGAAGTTCACTGTGGTGGAGCAGTGTACATTTGGAATAATTGTCAGTCAGTGTGTGTTGCGCATATGTGCGTGTGTGTGCATGTGCGTGTGTGTGTTAATATGTCTCTTACAGTCCAGTTTCTGTCGTAGTGGGTTAGTTCCGTAAAGCAAGACATGGGCTTCAGAGTGGACCGTCTGTAACTCCTCTAATGAGGCCTTCCTACCACGGATACACTACGCACAGAATAGAACAAAGGAAAGGTCAGAAAAAAACTGAACCTTTGATTGAGTCTCATATTCACTATTCAAACTTTTACTCTGAAGAAGGAGGAGTCCCCTTTTCATGCAGCACTGTGTGAAGTTCAGGATACCATGTCCTGTACTCAGGTTGAAGCAAATACAGGGCAGCCTAATTTTTTCTGCAAGTCAGAATTTGGGAGGGAGGGGCACTAATTCTGGATGATTTGTATTTTAATGTCCTCCAAGTGTGTGTTTTTTATTGGTACAATAAAGAGAAAAAGTGGCTGCACACTGCCCCCTTCTGGTCATGACAACAATCTGCACTTGTAACTTCAAATTGATCTGAGACAATAATAAAAATGTAAATAAGTATACATAGCTATTTTTATGATCTATCACCCAATAACTATGCTTTCTGTTTTTTGATTGTTCACAAAAAATACATTCAGTGACTAATAAAGATTATAATTTGAAGTTCAATGCTGCATACAGAGCAAATCAGAGTTGAATTCTCTCTGCTGCTGCTGATACTGCACAGGTTGTATAATGACCATGGTATAGAAAGCATGCTGTATTTTTTCAAGAAAACAAAGAAATGCTGGGAATCACATGTAGCCTACTTTTGATGCAAGGGTAGGGGATTATTGCACATAACTGAGGTGGACAGTTTACACACCTTGGGACAAAAATATTTGGGTCTACTACTGTGCTTTTTTTAAAGTAATTTATCAGTCGCTTGTTACTTTGATCTGAATAAAAATCAGGTCCTCCTCCTGCACAGATGCCATATATACATACTGTGAAGTATAATATTTTGTAGACATAAAACCACACGGAGCAACAACAATTTTAACAATGCATTATCCATTATTTGCTGTGGCTATTCACCTGTTTATTTGTACCATAAACCATTAACAATACATATGTGCTCATCAAGTGATGAAACTGTATCTCTGGGTTTAGGTGCAACTCTGGCCTTACCTCACAGTGTGCCCTGAGTCCTGTTTCCTGTAGTCGGGACCAGATACTCTGGATGCGGCCAGCGTGCTCTGGATGACTCATGCTGTTACCACACATACACTGGTGCTTCTGCATCAGAGAGTCATATACCAGACCTGCCAAACACACATAAGTCATTGCAATCAAATATGCACAAAGTCAAAGAGATGTGATTACTGTATTTTCTGGGCTATAAGTCACACTTTTTTTTATTCTTCTGGCTTGTCCTGTGACTTATACAGCAAGGTGACTTATATATGTATATTTCCAGTCATTTTGTCGAGTATTCACTAGTGTTACATGGCACTGTTGACTCAAATTAAAATAATATACCCCTGAAAAAGCAAAGATATTTGCATTCACACTAAACTACACCTGCCCAAAAGAACGTATACTGCAGACTTCAAAGTGCAGGTAATAAAGTCTGCAGCTGAAACAAAGTTTGGAGTGAATGTCGTGATTTGGACAACCTGAGGAGGAGGAGACGCTGTTTCATCTCCTCCCACCCTGATGTTGGTGCAGCTGTTTAACGTTACTTGATATGGATGAATGAATTTTGTAATACACTTCTGCTTGGTGTTATGCCTGGCCTACGTTCTTCATAGGCTTTAGACTAGAATTAGTATAATTAGAAATGTGACTTATATATGTTTTTTTCTCTTCAACAAAGCTGTTTTTGCTAAAAGCGACTTATACTCTGATCGACTTATAGTCTGGATAATACCGTATGTATCTTTTACAAAAAGGGCAGCAACAGCTGCAAGATTCCTATAAACCAAATGTAAGAAATTATGGCGTTATTATGTCCTTGCATCTGCCTTATTATATACAGGTCATGTGAAGAGGGTCCAGTGAGATGAAGTGATACGATTCGGTACAATAATTACTGTACAATTACAGCTGTAGTTGTTTATATTGTCAGGAGGCGTAAATTACCTAGCAACAGCCTTGTGCATATACACAGCCACTGTATGTTGGCTCATCAACTGTCTATATACAGGAACAGATTTCCTCCAACCTGCAGGACTTTGCAGCTGGGTTTCTAGATTACTGTTATCCGCTTTACTTGATGGATTTCTGTAATGTACATACAAATGTACATACAAATGAAAAGCACCATAATAAATTGAACTGCACTGTCTAGATAAAACTCCCATCATAATTAATTTCAACCCACCTGTAGTGAACTGAGGCTTGGCAGGTGGCTCCTGCACCACTATGGGGAATGAGGCAGAGGCTGGAGATGACTGAGCCCTGGAGAGGGGGCGGTGTCCAGCAAAGCTCACTGATAGCCCAGCTGCTTCCAAGGAGGCTTGGTAGTTCCTCAACTGGTGGATCCGCTGCTGCTCTAACAGCAGAGCCTGCTGCTTTCACACACAAACACACACACTGACATGTACAGTGTCACATTTGGATTGCAGTATCTTTCTCTTGCCAGAAGATGGCACTGGATATTTGCAGATTTTAAGATTGCCATACTACACAATATACTCAATAGAGCTATATGATATTATAACACAGGAGGATACTAGTTTTTTTGTTCTATTATGGAGTTGAAGAACCGAACTTGCTGTGTGGGGTTCATATGACAACATCAAATAATTCTGAAAATAGTAGTATTATGAGAAAACCTGTCATTTTTTGAATGGGAAGATTGGTTATTAACCCTTACTATATGCTTTGGGTGAAAGACTTATATCTACTTATTATATCTACTTTGAGACAAGGATACTGGATACTATTAATCTAAAACCACTTTATTCTCAACTTGACATAATGATTATTCTCCTCATGTGATTATAAAGAAAGCATTGTAGACACTTATGACCCATGAAAATGCAAGTAGAGTGAATACGTAGAGTGCATGTTTTGGAACATGCACCAATTAATTTTGTCTCACTCTGCCGGATGTAAATGCTAAGGAGGTATCTGTATGTACTGTAATAGAGTTAAATATTTGGGTGCTGTAAATATGCTCACTAAGCTACAATATCCTTTTATTATGTTGTGGTGGGCGTGTCTGCTTACACTGTGGGTGCCATGGCAACAGTGAGAGGAGTGCCTAATTGAATTTGGCTGAGCGGACAGCAGGGATGGGCTAGACAGATGAGGACATGGTGTCCTGACTGTGCATTGGTGTGTGTTTGTATGGCCAAAGACACATTGATAGCCATTTATACACAGAGAACACATATTCTATGCATCAATGGATAACTCATACAAAACTGTAGACTGTGTAAAATCCAGTGTTTTTGTGTGGGTTTGCTCTAGGTATTTTGAAAGCTTGCATATGAACATCCATATGGAGTCATAGTGTCTAAGGTGGACTGTGGAGGAGGTATGCATGCTCTAAACTGTTCATAAAACAAATATTATGCATTAATAAGACATGTGGTGTATGAATGTAGTAAGTGCACTTTGCATGATTTGGAAAAAGTGCAAACATAGCTTAAACTATGCCAGAAAGTGGGCTGGACAGTAGACCAGGAAAAAAGGCAGGAGGAATGTAGGGAGTAATGTTTCAGTCAGTCACGTCTTATGCCATCTGTCACTGCTATCAGGTTATTTTCATCAATTTGCTATTAAAAAATAAATAAATAAATAAATCACAAAATGTAGATTCGGTAAATAAAAGGTCCTCCAGTGTTTTGTTATAGCTAGTTTGTACTTGAATGCATGGGCATGATTAAGAGGTGAGAATAGGTTCAGGATCAGCAACACTGAAAACTAGGATTTGAATATTTGAAAATACATTTTGAATGTGAAAATTTTGGTTTCAAAACTGAAAGCTATTATTCAAACCTTTGAAAATAATGCTTAGAAGCTATATGATTGGCTCAGCATACGTGAGCTCCCACCCTGGTCTTCTGCAAAGTTTCAGATCTGTCCCCCGTGAAAACAGTGTCAGAAATGTGATCTGACACTGTAAAAAAAAAAAACGCATTGAAACACTGAAAGAACAGAAGTTTTGAAGTTTCAGATCATTTTTGCCTGCTAAGACAGGGTCAGAATGACCAGATCTGAAACTCTGAAAAAAGTGAGCTGAATGTTTAAAAGGACAGAGTTGAATGTTTGCAAAGCAAGTTTTAAAACTTGAAGAGCTGATTTGTAACACTGAAAAGAATGAAGCATTTTTTTCAGATATTCAAATTTTATTTTCAAAGGTTTGAATAATAGCTTTCAGTTTTGAAACCAAAATTTTCACATTCAAAATGTATTTTCAAACATTCAAATCCTAGTTTTCAGTGTTGCTGATCCTGAACCTATTCTCACCTCATACATTGAGATAATGCAACAGAAGGAATTTGATTCCACCTTTGCTATGCAAGTATGAAATTTGCAGATAGATCCATTTCATCAAATTTCTGAACCGGAGATTGAACTTGTAGGACCTGCAGTTGACCATTTTTCTCTTCCTCAATCTATCTTCTGTTATTTTTCCACATCTTGCTAACCTGTGTCTTCTTTTACTCCCAGCCTGCACCTGCCCTCCACTTGCTCTCCATCCCTCATCCTTACCTGTCTGAACAGAAAGTCCTGTTCAGCCTGCCTCTCTCTATGCTCCCTCTCTTCTTGTTCCTGGTCTGGTGGCTCCTGTTTAATGGCCAGTCCCCATAGCGGCCCTGTCTCCTGGGTGGAGGTAGAAGAGGAGGATGAGGACGAAAGCGCCTGGTGCTCCCTGAGTTCCTCTTCCGTCTCCTCTGGGTGACTCTGGTGCTGCCTGGGTGGCCCTGAGGTGCTGGAGCCTGCAGGTGGAACCTGATCGCTGGTTTTGGACATTATCTAAAGAACAAAAAGTGAAGCTTGCATAAGAAAATTTTTCCGATTACGTTTCTGATTTCCATTGGGTCTTGTTTTAAATAAAATCAGGAAAGACTTGAAGAAGAATGTCAAATTAACTGGTTTTGGTACAGGATCTGTGAGTGATATCAAGCGACAACAAATAACCAAGGGGAAGGGAGGGGAAGACTCACCTTCCTGACTAAGAGAACATCAGGAACAGCCATGTATGATCTTAGACAACTTTAACAAGTGCTGGACCGCTGAAGATGTTTTTCATTCCAAAAATACCTGGTTGACTGGTTTGTGTACAATAATGTAAGAGCCAGGCACTCTTTGTACACATAGTGATTAACTGATCTTCTACCCTGGACTCTGGTTTGGTTACTTATTTGTTTTAAAACAATAAAAGTTTTTAAAATTACAAAGTCACCTAAAAGCAAATGTAATAAAGCCTATGCTGCATTACCATAAAGCTGTGTCTGCCTCTTGCTTCTGAATCTCTGACTACCTGTAATTCATATTGCTAAGGTCAATGTCTGTAAAAGGGAAGAAAAACTGAGGACATGAGGGAGAAAGAAAGGAAGAATTGGAGAAGGGTGATTATTGTAGGAATCATGCTGTGGCAGCTGTCCCTGTTTCTGTCGCCAAAGACCTCAACCTTCATGTGCAGGTCAGGATTGGAGCAGACCACTGATTGTGCAAGAAACACGCACACACATACGCACGCACACACTTGGCTGGCATATTGCTCAGGGAACAGTCCATTGACGTCAGAGAGCAAGCTCTTGCCTCATCCTAGTCCCTCTTCTCCAAACAAACTCAAAACACTCATCCACTCCTGCTGCACTGATTCTTGTTCTTCCTTTCTCTTTTGTTTTGCTCTTGTTCTCTCTTTCTATTACCTTAACACCGATATACTTAAATGCGAACCTTAAGGGGCACAGGCACTAGCTAAATCTGTTGAATAGTTTGGAGGATAGAGAGAACAGGAGGTGGAATGTGCTTGTATACACAAACACATGACACTATGTTGACTCTATCTCACTATCTGTCTCTCTCACACATGCACACACACAGACACACACAGACACACACAGACAAACTTTCACAAAAACATTACGGTAGGTAAGTGAGTTTACCACAGTGTTGCCTTGGCTGTGTCGGGTAATTAATAGTAGGCAGCAGGTTTAAAGACTGCTTCATTCCCTTTGTAGCTGCCAACGTATCTACTTGTTAAAGCCAAAATGCAGTTTGCAGGAAGTGGCCCAATTCATTGCTGACATGACTAAAAAGTCGGAACAAGGAAAGAAAGGAAGGCCACTGATTCATGTTTCACAAAGTGGTGGGTCCCCAATGATAAATAGGGTAAATATATGCAACTAAACATACCGTAACATGCAAATGCAACATTTGTAAGGATAGTGTGCAACATGCACATATGGTAAAAATCTTATTTTATGCCAGCCATGATGATCCTTATTGATAATAATCCCATTAAACTTGACTTTATTATGAAGCAGTAGTGGTTCGTGGGGATAATTTGACATTTTCCTTTGTGCTATGTTGCTGGGGACATGGAATCTATTTAAGTTAAATTCTGTAAGAATGGGACCATTGTAGATACAATCGGGCTCGATTAAGGAAAAAATCCTAATCACGAGTATTTTGGTCATTATTGAAATCACAATTATTTTACCCGATTACTCATTGACTTTGGAAATATGTTGCATATATTGAACAAAAAAATAAATTCTCCTTAAAACAAATAATATAAAATATATTCAAATGTATAAATAGCATAAAAATAAAGGCAAATAAATAATAATAATAATACAAATATCAGGTGAAATAATAAATAAATTAGACAAAAATAAGCTTGGTCACGTATGTGCCTTAACAAACTAATTGATGACTGTATAGTGAAGGACGTTGTGGGGGTTGTTCGTTGTTCTTTCTTTTTTATTAGTTGGTCATATGTCTGTGTTTAAATTTTAGATGGTTAAAAACATTTGTGGTGTTACCAAACGGTGCCTCCAGATACCACATACGTGACTTGTTTCTCCGACAGCATAGGCTGACAGAGTTTGGGCTTCCGGAGGGGCGAAAGTGCGCATGCGCGTCATTAAGAAGGCAGGTCAAAGTAACTGGAAAAACAGAAAAATCATTTTGTCTTGATTACATAGTTTTTGTGATTGTTGAGACCTGAAATCGAATTCAAAATTGGATTAATTGCACAGCCCTAAGATACAACCACTATACTTTAACACTGTACATAAAAAGAGCAGTTAAAGCTGCATTTAGGTATGGGTAGATCTCGAAAATAAAATGCCACTGGAGAGCCTGCAGGAAACCACACCAACACAGAGTATGCAAACTCTATACACATAGACCTCAGGTGGCTGGAAAGTTCAAACCCACTACCTGATTCTAGGGAGGCAAGTGGGCCAACCACTGAACCACCAGGCCACCCCAAATATTTAAAAATAAATTTACAGTAATGAAGACTGTCAGTGATCCCAACAGAAACTTGGAAAATAGAGTGCTTTAAAGACAGATTTAAGGAGCTTAAGGTGGTAGTAATTCTGCTGACAATAAGGTTTTACACATGTGGTTTGCATTTCCAGACATTGTAAACCTTTGATTTGACTGAATTTTATTATAGCAATAATTGTTTGAAGTATTTCTCTGTGTTACAATAAGTGTAAATACATCTTTTACTCATGTAATACTGGGCTTGTGTTCATTGTCATGCTCAGTACTCAGAGAGATTGTGTAAGACTTTCTTGTTTTTTTAACTGAAAAATTCATCTTTAATAATATGGGCACACTCAAACAAAGGTTGTAAGGTCGAATTACATCTCTGCAACAGGTACTACAGATTTGTGTTTTGCACTGCCTGCACAGTCAGTGGTTCTATCTTAGAAATTGCGTGGACTTTAAATGGTTTTAAAATTATTACAGTTTAAATGTCCCACGCAAACTCATTAGTCACATCCTCATTATAAGCTGCCTGGAAAAGAATATTAACACATTACATTACGTTAAATGAAAATAACCTGGTTTTACACCTGAGCTCGACTTAATTAGCTGGACTCATAACAGCCTAGAGTGTGGAAGCAGAGGGAGTAGCCAACAGCCAAACAACCAAGGCATAATGGAGCTCAATCCTACAGGAACTTCAGCAAACACCCACCCGCCCACACATGCACACACGCACACAAACAGAATAATGCTCCAAACACAAACAACCATAACCCTCTCTGGAGTGACCTTATACCAGTGCAACTCCCTTCAACACCTTGCTCAGATGCACACATATGCTTGTATGCACGCATGCATGCAAACACACAAACACACAATACAGTGAGTCATATTTCCTATGTGACCATATATGGTAACAACTTCCTCTAGAGCACAGTTGCCAGGGTGACAAGAAGTAGGGATACATGAACACAGACAAGAAAGACTCACTGGAAGACTTGCTGATTACAGACTAATTCATCCCGGTCTTACAGCTAAGCTAGGATTCATAGACATTAACCAAATGAGCATCACATAGATGAAAACACTGCTGCAACCCACATACACACATACAAACTGAAACACACATGACACACAGTATATACTGTAGAGCTGGCTACACTGTAACTACCATTTGAACTTAGCTTCTGATACCATTCTGGATGCATTCACACATGCACGTACAGTACTACCACATGCGCACGCGCGCGCGCACACACACACACACACACACACACACACACACGCACGCACGCACACACACACACACACTGAGCTACCTTGTTGATGATGTGCTGTTGTTGCTGCTGTTGGAATAGTTGCTTGTGCTTCTCCAGGAACTGCTGGTGCTGCTGTTGGACCACCAGTTGCTGCAGGGCCTGGGCCTGTCCACACTGCTGCTGGGGTAGAGGGGCCGACTGTGTCCTGCCCAGTGGACGGTGGCCCCGCGCAAACTTGGAGACAGAGGGGGACGGTAGAGGAAGGCCACCCAAACCAACTGTGGTAAAGATAGAATGGTTAATGCTTAAACATACCCACTACTAATTACATATTTACATAATGACACATTCACTTTAAAAACCTGCAGAAGAAAATAACCCTTGGTTTTCAAGTCACCAACTTAAATTGCAGGTCTATAGTCACATAAAATATAATAACACATATAATTTCATTGAACATTTCAAAATGGTTTGCATGTTTGTACATTCTCACTGTGCTTGCATGGTTTTTCTGCAGGTAGCCCTATTCCTCCCACATTCACCTTAGGATTATTTTTTGCAGGTCTGGCTAATTAGTGAGTCTAAATTTCCAGTAGGCGTGAATGTGAGACTCAGTGTATTTCTTTCTCTATGTGTCATCCTTGTGATAGACTGACGAACTCACCAGGTTGTTCCCTGCCTCTTGCCCAATGTCAGTTGGTAAAAATAATCACTAGATGGATAAAAACATCAGACACAGCTACTGACTGCTGAGAAGGGAGGAAAATAAAAGTTGATCTGAACACTGACCCATTGGATTGTGGCCCTGCTCCAGTAGTGCCATGTGTTGAAGAAGGGGGTTGTGACCAACCGTGCCCCCTCCAGCCCCCTCCCTCTCATGTGCTGAAGATGCCAAGTAGGAGGGCAGGTGGGCAGTGGGCAGAAAAGGTGGGGTCATAGGAATGCCCTGCTGTAACACAGGCAGATGACTCTCACCATCTTGGTGTCCCGATGCCACCTACAGAGAGAGATTGAGATACAAGGAGGGGCAAGTACAGAAGCAGGCAGACACAGAGAACAGAAGGGTTAAATGAGGCAGAGAGAGAGTGATGGAGTAAGAGAATCAGAGGGACAGACAAACAAAAATCAATACTAAGATGAAATTCAGTTTAGAACTGTGCAACTCAGTTGGTTTTCAGGACACCTAACATTATTCTCAGTAGAACTAATCATTCAGTGAATGTTCTCAGTGAATTTACGTCTTACAGTACAGTTATAAATACACATTACATTTTGTGTGCATGTTAGGCAGAGAAAGGTTACACTGTATAATTGTTTAATATTGTGTGTTGAGAGTACTCACAGTGTTAGTGGGTCCTGTGGCTGGCAGTCCCAAGGTGATGTTTGGCAGAGAAGGGGAGGTGTATAGAGAGAGCTGGCTAACTGAACCTTCCCTTGTAGCCAACCTCTGAAGTAGGGAGGCCTGAACACACATAACCTCACAACATCACAATAAATACTTATTCAGTTTAATCACAAAATAGGTGGAGTGTTAATACAACACAGAGTATTGCTTTTCCCTAATTTCACACACACACGAAAACTCTCTCACAAAGTTTAAACCCTCATAAAAGATACACACATTGTTAATTTCCTCCTGGAGACCTCTGGGTCACCTGTCAGCTTCATACAAACAAACGCAGAGAAATGCACACATGGGCAGCAATGTTGATTACCTCTCCTGGGCTGCTGATCCCATTCTCATTTGGGATGTTACTAGAGCTGTTGTTGGGGGAGCTTGGACCTGAGCCTGGTGCACTGTTGCATGCAGACTCTAAAATACACACAATACAAAAATTGGATTTTATGAATTGCTGGGCTGGACCAATCAGCTTTCTGTAGTATGTGATGGATCAGAATTAGTTCTTTTATCCAAACTTAATAATAATAATAATAACATAATAATAACAATAAACCATCAAAAAAAATATCTAAAGTGAAATCTGATCACTGATGTTCTCTCCATTACATGGTCTTTTTACTGTGGTTATCAGAGTACTGGTAAAAACAGACACATCTTCTTGATAATGAACTAAAACAACAGATTAAATCCAGCAAGAAGACTGCTCACCAGCCACATCCAGGGGACGCTTCTTGGCAGTAATGATAGGACCGTCTTTCCTGCGGAGCAGAGGGCTGCTGCGGCGCTCTGTCACCTTCTGCTTTAGTCTAGAACGAAGCTTGAGGTTGGGCTCGGAGGCTGACAAGACACAGATCGGAACAAGACCAGGAGTGATTTATGCAAAAGGCAAAGAAATTTGGCTCAAGAGCAAGATAAAACTTTAAACATATTGAGACTTTTTATTCCACTCAAAAAAATGAAAAAAAGGGTTGCCATGCTGTTTTTGTCTAGAAATGTGACTGGGCCCATCCTATGTAATAAATATGTTGCAGATAAAAAAAAGTGGATAGACCTAAGCAACAAGGGTTAAGCATTTTATTTCCAACACATTACACCCCAAATTCACCCCATCAATGTGCTGAAAATTACAGATTTTCACTGAAGATGACTGAGTCACACAAACGGAAGCTTGTTCATGGGCATGTATTGGGGGCAATGAGCTTATCCCTATATAGGGCCTCTGTATGCATTAGCCGACAGATTCAGGAACTGAGGCTAGCCATCATCATATGACAGTAGGAAGCGCTGTTACAAGAGGCAAAGCAGCCAACTGGCAGCTTTCTTGACCCCATGCTTAATGATTCTGCCTCCACACTCTGCTAATGAACACTGCATGTTACCAGACACTTTCAATTACAAAAAAAAAAAAAAACTGCCAATGTGAGCCTTCATGTGTCATTATAGGTGTATGGGTATGTGTGTATTTTACTCTGAATTTGATTCTGGGGGGTTTTCTGCAAACAGATGCTCCTGTTCTTTAAAACTGTATTGGTTAGCACTACATGTGGGCAGGAGGTGAGGTAAGCATACAGCATATTCTGGGAATCTTTGCCAGTCAGTAACAGGCCCTGGCCTTTTCTGACCATTTTGCTTTGCTATCTGTCCGTCAGACTACCCCAAACACTGGCAGCTTTATTCCCTCCTCCTCTGGCTTGTATCAAACAGAGTACACTACGTTCATTAGCCTCAGAGGAGGAGCTCAGACTTTTTGGTACAGCAAATTGGAAGGAACTGATTCTTATTTGTATACTGTAGTGATTTATTCCTCTTCGACAGACTTATTCAAAGTCATTACAAACCCCTGTGGCCTTTTCTTCTGTAGCCTTGAATGATCATCAAGGTAGCATGTGCTTAAAAGAGGTGAAATTATTCATTACATCTTCTAGTCAAAGAGAATGAGACAAACTATTGTGAATCTATAACGTCTAAGTACTTTTTTTTTTTTTAAATACACTCAATTTTAAGGGGAACATGCCGCTGAAATGATGAAACTCAATTATTTAAAAAAAGAGTTTCTTCTAAGTGGAGGGCAATCTTCCAAAGTCTTTGTTAAGAGGAACGGGGTGGGTCAGGGTAAAATGCTATGCATTAGTGCAACTGGAGGAGAAGGAAAGACTAGGAGAGAAGGAGCACAGTGCATTCAAGTTCAATTTTAGTCTATTACAGTGGGAACTGTTGTAGTTTGAAATGATCACAATTACTACTCTACCTATAAAAGAAGCAGAGCTTAAGTTGCTTTTTGTAGATGTTTCATGTGTTACATATAAAGATATTTGGTGCACTACACTATTTGTTATTCTGAATGTTTTTTGAATATCCCTTTATTATCTTAGTAAGGCAGGGAAGAGTAAATAAACCACAGTACTCAGTTGTAACTCTGATAATGCATATTACAATTAAAGCAGTTCTAATAAGAGGCATGGTGCCAATATCAATCTCTATCAATCACATGCATGTGCTAAAATTATACACAAGTATGTAGAAAACACAATGAAACGAGGTAGGAGGAGAAATGGAGGCGTATAGAGAGATTTGGAGGACAGTAAAGGAGAAAGAGAAACAGTGGGAGTGTTTGCCTCAGGACACAGTGACTTTGAAGGGTGTTAATGCCGACTGGGCAAAAGCACACCAGCATGCACATGTGCGAATACACTCGCTGCAGAGGGCCCAGACTGGTTGTACTGCTGACTGGCTTTTTTTTTTTTTTTTTTTTTTTTTGCTGTAGCCCTTTCTCTTTCATCACCCCTATCCATCCCGCGCTTTCTCATTCATTGTTGAGCCTTTCCTTCTATTTCTGTTTTCTCTGCAAATATGCACTTTAGAAGCTACCACTGGCAAACGTGCATTTTGCCCTATTTTATGATGGTGATGACAGACTTAAAGCAGAATTTCACCCTTTCTGTCACATTCTGACTATTGTCAGGTAATAGCACATCTCTCTATGTGGTCTTGCTGCTGTCATAATGGGCAGGAAACTGGAGCTGCTGAAGTAGAAAATTAGTTGGGCTTTTGCACCCACAGTCCTGATGTAAAGATAACATCAAAAAGACATTCCATACTAGCAATGGGTGACTAAACTGTCTTTTAAACAGAGGAAGCAAAATAAAACACAACAGTTCCAAATCTTGCACTCACTTGTTTACTTCTGTATTATATGCTCAAAAAGCCCTGATATAATGTGGTTTCTCATAAGAGATACTGCTACTGCAGCTTTAGTGTTTCTCTAAGGATGCTTTGCCTCTATGTGTGATTTTCTATTACACGAGACAGTTCAAGTCAAAACTTTTAAGGTCTGTCTTCATTGTAGCCTGTGAAACTATACAAAGCCCTTAACCCTATCTGAAGACATATCAATACCAGATTAAACATCTCAGTAAGTGGTGCTTAATATTTCAATAGGGAGTGACATAGGAAACTGGTTTTCTAATCTAAAATATATTGATCCATTGTTCATCTATTTGGACAGATGCAAGTCCTGAGGTGCAGGAATCATGCCTGGGGAAGCTGTACTGCTTTTCCAAGGAAAGGGAAAGAGGCACAGACACTTACGGAAATCAATAGAATAGTTTTCTGAAACTCATCAAAGGTGCTTCCCAGAAACGTATGTGGATGATACATTAGATAGATTAGATGGACAGAGACAGATGTATACAGAACATTTATACACTCACACTCATAGACACTTATATACATTCATTTATATATTTTCTAGAAAAAAAACACGCAAAAATAAGGCATTATGATTAAAAGTCATCAGTTGTGTTCCTAACCAGGAGTCTCAAGACACGTGCATAAATGTCAGCGTTAAAACGTTCAACCATCACTCGAGTACACATATAAAGTCGATATGGGCACAAGAAACCAAAAACTGACTGACATTTCCCTGTGACAATACCAAGTAATGAGGCTTTTTTACAGAATTGATACAAGCTTGTTAAATGAGTGGCACCTATTTAGTTGTTGTGACACTAACAAGGGAGGAGGATGGAAAAGTAGCTTTGTATTTTATTTACATTTTAGCTATATAAGTCTTACTTATAACATGCCAGAATACACCATAAAGATATCTCATTTATATTTCATTGTCATCACCATCACAAAGAGGCATTTGACTGCAAGACCAATGTGGTAACACCCACCATGCTGCAATGTTTGCTACCGCACTCTCTGTTTTCTGTCCTAAACAGGAGTCTCAAATTGTAAAGCTGTTGGATTAAACAAAGAACATTAAAGTGCTATATTGTATGTGTGTATCCTGCATTGTTTAGTGCACAGTGTGGTATGGGAATGTGTGTGACAGTGTGTGAAAGAGAGAGGGAGAAAGGGGGTCAACATGACAAGTCTGCATCTGTCATAAAGGCCAAACAGACTTCCTGCTGCAGTATTCAAAGTGGCCCTCTGTGTTCTCAGAGCCATTATCCCAAAGCCTCTCAGACTTGCACAATGAACCCCTGTTGTAATATACTGTATGCTTGGACTTGCCAGACAGAAAAACGTAGATTTATAATTTACACACATACATTATCAAGATGGGTCACCACAGACAAAAACGTCATGTATGATAGTTTCAGTCGTCACAGTTGCGCACAGCTGTGGTGACCACTGTCACTCACTTCCGCTTTAACACAGTTCAGCTTTCTGTCTGACAGTCTAATCTGATCTATGTCTGTTCACTTGACAGGATAGTTGCTCAACAGCCATGTCAAATGTGTGCACACATTCCTTCCCTGCCTCTCCTCATAACTGACAAAGACAATGCCTTCAAATCTTCATTCCTCCTAAAACTGTAATTTTCTTTAAATGTGCACATTGTATGTAGATTGTAGATATGTGTATTGTATGTACATTATATGTAGGTACTATATGGCTTATGTCCTTTTGAGCTGTGAAACTAAGTTCTGTATACATCTCAGCACCACTGACAGCCAAGAAATTCCTGAATTACAACTGAGTGTCCCTAGAAGTTTTAACCTGCTGTTTGCAGTTGTGTGTCAGGATAAATCTTTCCTGTCTCCAGCACACAGCAGGCGGGCAGGAGAGCAGAGTACACAGCGTTTGGCCTCCAGCTGTGAAAGCAGGCAGGGATACTGCCAAAGCAGCTGCTGACACTAAGTGAATAATCACAGCTTGGCCGTACTTGACATGGACAGAAGGATGGAGATAAAACAGTCTCATGCTTCTAAAAGGCAGGAACTGTGGTTTTTATGTGCCTCCCAGGACACTTCTCTGAGTAGTTAAGGGTTGTTTTGTTGAACAGTGGGATCTGTGAAGTCTGTGAAGGAGTGTGACTGAATGTGTTAGACAGTATCTGTGTGAATGAGTCTGCCTACTGGTTTTATTTTCCTTATCAAGGATTCCACACCTGATGAAACTATGAATAGAAGCAGAGTCATTTTAGGCCAAAATGATCTAATACCTCCTTTGACAATAAACTAAGGGAAAAAGCTCTCTTATATGCATACATCATTTTGTAGCTGTATGTGTTGGCCCCATAATCTCCAGTCTTTACGTGGTAAATTTTCCAATTCTGGTGTTCTACCATGCAAGTCTTTTTAAGTTGATTGATTTTGTGGTTTCTAATGCTCTAATTCTGGGCTGTTCTATTCTTGGTCCATGCATCCTCATTTGCATTAGAATGATTCAAAAGACCTCAAAATATAACCTCCGATAGCTTTTTTATAAGAATATTTTAAGAGCTCCTTTTAATCCTGCACTGGCTGACTCCTGGTCCCTTTGCCTCACTTTGAAACCCCGTAAGGCATTTCAATTGCTAATGCAGGCAAAAGGAAGATTAGGACTCCCTTATGGATAGAAAATATGTAGCTTGCTGTAAGTGCTGGAGGAATTTAGATATCAGAAAGTTACACTATACCAGCAAAACCCTAAAACTATTCTGTACTGTACCTGTTTTGCGCAGAGGGAAGTCATCTTTTGAGTCATAGGTGCCCAACATTGGGTGGTTGTATGCAGACAATGCAGTTTGAGGAGGGGAGCTCTGGTCCAAAGAGCTATGTTGAGTTTTTCTAATGAAAGTAAAAAAGTAAATAAATAAATTAGTCATTACCTGAAAAGACACAGCAGAATGTGGACAGCCATGTGCATAGAATGGACAAATTCAGACAGGGATCGAGACAGAGAGGAAGCATCCTCACACTCTAAAACCTTAAGACAGCAAAAAGGCTACAGCCTTGTTTCCCTCAGAAAGGTGAGTGAAAAATGCACAGAGACAGAGAGGAAGGTGAGAGATGAAGCTAGAAGATGGAACAAACCTATGGAAGAACTATAGATGATAAAGCAAACAGGTAGAACCAGTTAAGAAACTGGAACCAGTAATGACAGTGAAGAGAGCCATTTTCATCACTTAGCATAGTTTTAAATGGTTCCTTCATCTCCTGCCTTGGCAGAAATGATTGACTACTTAAAACCTCTTCAAATATTTAAAAGCACAATACTGACATTCTTTCTACGTTTTCTCTGTAGTTTAACTCAGAGGAAACTGGCGAAGACTCTCGGAGGCTAACGCTGATGTCTGGAAGCCTGTTGCAGGGATTCACGGCACACAAAGCCACAATGACAGCCACCCACACAACAGGGGTTCACAACACCACAGGGTTTGCCATGTTTGTAAAGATACAAAAATGAGGTACTTTTATGCTGCTCATCAATGCAGCTTTTATGTTTGATATTTTTCCAGTGCTGCAATTTTTTGTCTTAAATATGAAAAGTCAGCTACAAAAAGGATTAGAAAATCCTGAAAATCAATACTAGCCCATGTTTAAATGCCTGTAAATACAAGGTTTCATCAGTGTGCAATGCTTTTAAACTCTTGTCAAAAAATTCAAACATCACTAATATGTAAGTATTAAAGAAAAACATAGCAGGGTCTCGTAGAAGTTGTCCATTCAGGGTTTATAGAAGTCTGATATGGGTGAAGACATTTTTAATTTTACAATCCCATGCTCACAATTTGTCACTCATGATTTCTAAATAAAAGGCATTTTTTAATTTGACAATGGTGCTTGCCATAGAAAAGAGGCACATTTGCAATTTCACAGTTAAGTGACATGATGAGTGACACTGAAAACTAAGCTCCCACTATGTCAGTGTATGTGTAGGTTGGAATATTATACTGACATAAACTTCAGCCTTACGATGCATAAATTAGTCATTGGTCAACAACAAGTTACACTTCAACGAGTAAGTGGTTGTGTAGTGTTTGGCCACAACACTCACCCATACCAGTAGCATGGGTCACTGGGCAGACAGTGGTTTAGATTTCGCTGAGCCAAGGCTTTCTTCTTATTCAGCACAAACTCCTGAAGTCGCATCTTTACCTCTGTACTGGCAACTGCACCTAAACACCCACAGGGAGAACAGTTTTCAAAACAACTCTACTCTTTTCACACACGCACAAACACACAGAACCCTGTTGTCCTTTACAAAACACATTTCAGTATTGCATTTTTGGAGAAATTTGTGATTCAGTGCCTCTACTCTGTTGTAACCCTGACCAATTTGTGACACTAACATGAAAATTATAACAACATCTATCCATGCTTTGACAGATAATGGGTTTCTAGCTACATGCAGAGTGCACAATCCTGCATCTTAGTTTCCCTGAAATTCCACAGAGAGGACCAGCAATGCTATGTAACTCATCTCGAAGACACACATCATGAGTTTCCCTCAGCCCCCAGCCTCTCCTCAATTACCACTTTCATTTCACAGCTACAAATAAATTGTCTAGGGAGGGAGATGAGGAAGAGGGAATAAGGGACCAAGACAAAATATGAGGGGACAAAAAAGGTGTTTTGAAAATAGAAGAAAAACAGGGGAGGTGTTTTTCTATGAATGTGATGGGCAGTGATAACAGGTGATGTGTCAAGCTTTGAAAGAGACATGGTTAAAATAAAAAAGATTATAAGTGACAACTGCTAATATATGCTCTAAATTATGGTGCAGGTGGAAATGCTGACATCCCAATATGTCTGTTTTGCAGTTGAAGTAAACTGGCTTTTAGGAGGATGACTTCTATTTACTGCAGGACTTAAAGCTTCCTGTTTTTACAACCCAATGCGCTTTGCAAAGATGTCAAACTGCACACTCACTTTGCCAAGTGACGAATGATTGGGAAAAGAAGTTTACTGTCAGGAATCATGTTCATCTAGCTGCAAAGATAGAATGAGTGCTCACAAATCCTAATGACAAATACAAAAAAATCTTTGGTTTAGACATCATATTTGTGTTTCATCTGCTGTTATCTGCTGAGATCTTGCTTTCTTCTAGCGAGATCACAATGTTCCAGGATCTCTGCACATAGCAAGGTAAGTATGTTCATTATAGATACATATAGATCATTATAGATACAATAATGGCCAAAATAACACAAAGTTAAGAGTTAATATAAATTGATGAAGTCAGGGTACATTGAGTTGCCCGTTTTAACTAAATTGCTTTTATTTAGTTTCTCAAATGAAGGACACTAAGTACAAAAACACCAATTACACAAATGAAGGCACATGTCTCACTGAGACATCTTGCTCACCTGGCCTTGTTGTGGCTGTCTTATTCTGATATTCCCTGTGGTAAATGTGTGAGGTCAAACTGCTTTAGTAAGTGCTGTGCCATAAGGAGACATGTTCTGACAGAAGGGGCTGCAAGGGCCAAATCTCTCTGACACCTGCCAATAACAGTGCTTTCAGTACAGTTGCACCAGATGCTGACAGTGCTCAAGAGATGGAAGTGAATATCTGCTAGATCAAACATGACAGCTTCATGTAGAGCCTGTAAATCCACTGATAAACATATATCTAATCTCTTGCCTCTTACTTTTATTTCTTGTTCAGAAGAATTTCATCTTGGTAAGCTCTTTTAGTTACCTGTCACATTATCAACATAGTATAGTGCTGTCCTGTGTTGTGATGCCATGTATACATACAGTATCTCTCACATAAAAGGTTGCTCATTTTCTTTAAAAATAATTGTCACTAGTAGTTGCTACTTACTCTCTTGTCCCCTCTCCTTGTTTTTGAGTTGTTGGAGTTTGTGTTCCCGCTGCTGCTTCTCCATTTGCTGCTCATGACGTTGCTGCTCTATCTTTCTCTGATGCTCCAACACCTCCTGTTGGTGTTTGAGAGCCAGTAAATCCTGTTGGTGCTGGTGGAGAGAGACAAGAATACTGAAGAATGAAATTGTACAGGCAGACACAGCAGATGGGTAAAGGACACTAAACAGGGTAGCAAAAATATCAAATCTGTTGAGATAACGATTCTTCATACTAATGCAAGTACTTGTCAAAACAATGATTCGAAAATTTTGTTTTTTGTTTTCTTTTTTTTTTTAAAACACATGACATCACCAGCCTTGAATCCAATAATGAGTGCCATGCTAACCTGGAGACTGAGCAGACGAGTTATTTTCAGGCCAGTCCTTATTGGCTCACTTTGTGGTTGCAGCAACAGCAGTGAGGCATTTTAGCAGAGCGAGTCACACAGAATTTACACACACATACACGTGCGTACGTGCGTGCATGCATACATACACATACACACACACACACACACAGAAGTTTTAGTCAGGCCAATGGTCTTCCCATGAAGATGCCTAGGCAGCAAAATACTGCCTACAGATCAAATTACAGCACTATACTCTTAAGTGCACATGCTTCCTCCTGACCCTTACAAGATGCATTTCTGCTGAGTACAGTCCGACAATGGCTGTATCCATGGACGAACTCCCTGCTCAACCCTTGTTGGGGGCAGACGTAGACAAGTCTCTCTACCCACCCTGTTTCATCCATCTCACCTTGATATGATCCTGCAGCTGGGCTTCATGTTGTCGTGACAGCTGTTCATGCTGCCTCTGGAACTCTGCGATCAGGAGCTGTCTCTGGAGCTGCTGCTTGTGTTTGAGCGCCACCAGCTCCTGCTGCAGCTGCTGCTCCTGGTGGCCTGGAGGAGATGGTAAACAGTTCTAACCATCTGGATCAGAAGGTTTGTTTGTAGTTAACAGAATACGACATTGAGCCACAAGACATGGCAACCCAACATCATGCCCACTCACTAAAGACTGGCCCGTGGCCTGGCTCGGTGGATGCAGGACAAGCGGTGGTAGCAGGTGGTGTAGGGTGAGGTTGCGGAACCAGGCCAAAGGGGGTCTGCTGCTGGTGGTGGTGGTGATGAGAATGGTCCACTACGCGCAGGTCCATGGGAAGGATGGCTGTGGTGGTGGGGGGCACCTGCGTGGGCAGTGCTACTGTGCTCACGTCCACTGAAAGAGAAGGAACCCAAAAACTATAAGGACAGAAGAATGAACATCTCTCTCTCATGCACCCACGCACAGCTTACATGCCTAACGCAAACACATAAAAAGGTAGGCTTCCTACCAGATATGTAGCATGACTCTTTTCCCTTTGAGATTTCCTATGAAGAGATTACCATCTTAGCCTCAATATATGCCTCTGTGTACAACATGAGCAGCTATGTGCGTGTCTGTACCGTGAAGATTTTGAGTTCAACAGCAGATTTGTGTCTGAGGGTTGCCGAGTTCAACTTGGCAAGAAAAAAAATGGAACTTTTACAGTGTTGACCTGAAGAACCTCAACACAGCTAAAAGTCCAAAGATGTATTAAAATAAATCTTTTTTCTTAGAATATCTGTTTGCAGTAAAATTACATAATAGATTCAAAGTCCATGATTTTAAGTATCCTTTAATAGCAGCCAAAATACCCCTTCTTTTCTCATCCAAATAAGACCAAGGAACACTTTGTACATCATCTGTATGAACACTGCAGCCTTGACTGTTGCACTCAAAATTGCACTTGATGTTGGTAGTGCTTGCTCATAATGATAGCAAATGGAAGTCTGTTTTATAGTTGTACACACTGGATAAAAGCATTGGCAAAACATCAAAAATATAAAATGTGTCTGTGATTTAGAGAGCCAGAGATTGTCAGAGCAAGTGTGTGCGCTGGGAGCAATGTGTTAAGGATGGCGTCCTCACAAACTGTCTGCAGTTGATCTACACAATCTAGATCAACAACGTACACAAACGCACAAGGTGAGACAGTGTAGTAAAACTAAAAGGTCATGGGTCTGCACGGTACTCATGCCCTGACAAAAGGTTAAAAGCATGAGAGTGCTCACACTAAACCCACTCACTCAGTTTTGTAGCCATTTATCTAAACTGCAAAATCAAAATGCCTGACAACAAATATAAGCAGCTGTTTGTGTTACACTGCTTATGTTTTGTTTAATCTGCAACATTAATTCTTCTTTATTGATGTAATCCAAATCGTACAGGCCGGTAGTGCTGCTGAAACATGAATACAGCCAACACAGTAAAAGCAATAACCATACCATAATAACCATGCATCAACAGGGTAACATGCAAAAACTAGAGTATTAGTGCAATCAGATTATCTCTCCAATACAAGCAAAACACAGCAGCTTACACACAAACAGTGGTGCAACCCTTCTACACAACATTAGGGAGACATCAAAATACACAAATAAAAGCTTTGCCAACTTCAGGCTTGACATATAACTGGAATATGATGTGCTGTGATCAAACAGTGCCAGCATGCTTGTTCAATATATTACATATTATCTTTATTAGAAGTACTTGCAGACTTAATGTTTTCATCTAAAACTGGCAAAGTTATTGAGTCACAGTACACAGCTTGAAAGTTTTATGTGAACGTGTGTGTTCTATTTAGGTGATGAAAAGATAAACCTAGTAAAGTAAAATAAACCAGATCTCTATGTCATAAACAAATAAACATGTTTTACAGGGCAAAATGTTCAAACTAATGCCACCAAAACTCTTGACTTTTTGCTTGACACTGAACCCAAGATCCAAAGCTCCTGTGTATCACTCTTTTCTGATCAATATCTGCTCTGTGGGGAACCATCTTGCACTGTGCCAAGCTCTCTGCCTGTCATCAATACCATGGAATCAGTGGAGAGCATCTCTGACCTATCATGGATGTCCTGCAATCCCCAGTGACCAATGAGGTGGCGATGGAGTTGCAGCTACTTGCTGAGATAGCCAATGATATCTTTGGTACCAGGCAGGTTTTCAGTGTGAAAGGAAACTTGACACCACCCAATGGGACAGCAGGGAGAGAAGAAAGGGTGTAGCTACCCTGAGCGAGACATGCTGGTGCTTCACTCTGTGTGTGTGTGTGTGTGTGTGTGTGTGTGTGTGTGTGTGTGTGTGTGTGTGTGTGTGTGTGTGTGTGTGCGTGTGCTTCATTGTGTCACTGCACTTGTAAGAACTTGTTTGAGGGCTGGACATTAGGAGTAACTTTTTTTATTTATGTATTTTTTTGGTTTGGTAGCTCAGTTTAAACTTTATAAAAAAGCTAGGCAAAGGAGTAATTAAACACAGGGAGAGGTTTTGTTTAAATAACTTAATTTGCTGTCTTTATTATACAAGCAGACACTTCTCAATGTTCATAAAAATATATGGTCTACTAATTTTACTGTGAATCCATTTTCCCCTTCTTTGAGAAGCTTAAGGTCAGGTATGAGGAAGGAAGCAAGCTGTGTGTACGTTCAGTGATGTCTGGTGCTCTGACCTACAAACTTGTATGTTTGCCACTTCCACATTAATAAGCCAATAGGAAGGGAGCTGCCGCTGTTTGTCATTCTCACTCTGAACAATCTGTGCCAATGACCCGTGTTGTCATAAATAAAGCCCATGAACCATGGTAAACTCTCCACCTCTCACAGTTCCAGTACACACATTCATATACACACAGATGCTTACTGTTTACACACATTTTTAATAACAAGTAAATATCAAATCAAACAAACATAACCTTTTGTTGAGCCATCAAACAGGTCAGTGCACTTCAAATGGAGTGCTAGTCCACACATTGGGCCCCTTTCAGGCCAGCCCAGGCGCCACATTTACCGTACACAAGGCAACATCAATTAACGCCTTTGATAAAATTTCTCATATGAGCATACTGCACATGATTATGTTGACTTGTATTAGTAAACACTGTGACAGGTCCTTTTGCAAACAATTTCAACTTCCTACACGTGATTTGTAATTGGCAAAAATGAAACTCATATTTTCACAGCAGAGATCAGTAAGCTGGCTATAGACACATTTACAAGGGTGACATGCAATATCATGACTTATATGACATCAAGTAGGTGTAAGCACCTCTGCCAATTAAAGCCACCAGACTGTGTGAGCATGCATCTGTGAAAGAGCATTAGGGCTGAAAAAAAAAAATAAATGAAATACACGTTACAGTGCAGTGTTAACGTAAATAATATTTTGTGTCTTATTTCATCTTGTGAAATTATGAGTGTAAGCTATGGCCAAGAAGGGAACAGCAACTGTGCTCCCTCCTTAGGGAACAATTAAGTAAATTCAAATCTCTGAATGTCTGTGTATATGTTATTTTATTAATGTGGCTGATCACTTACAGACCAGTGATCAATGGCTGGCTTCAAGGCTAAAGCGAGGTAGAAAAAGCCTAATTACAGCCACTTATCCTGAAGCTAAGGGGCTACAAGTGCAGGCAGCACAGGGAGACACAGAGATGGAGAGGGAGGTGGTGTAATCACTGCTCAGACCAGCTACTCAGAGGCTAACCACACAGGTTGGCCCATTAAGGCTGTACTGAGAGCCAGTGCTGGCTGCAGAGTGTGATGTTACTGTAGCTACACAAATCTACACATGCCAACACTGAAACCTTTTGATAACCTTGATGTATTTACTGTATGTGTGGACACAGTTTATTCATGAGCCACACAGACTTGTTTTCAGTGCCCAGAGTAAATGTTTTTACTTCTACAGTTTCATGCTGTGACAAAAGAGAGAACCCTTTTGTCACATCAAAGATTTTAGGGTGTAAAGCTATTTCAAATGCAGCAAAATTGACACATAATATAGTATGTGGAAATGCATGGCTCTTAAAAAAAAAAAAAAAAAAAACAGACAGTTCAGAGCTATAACTGTATTTTTCCTCTGCACAGTTGCGCTTTTTGTTCTAAAGTGCTGTCAAAAGGCATGACAGCACACAGGAAACATATCTGTGTCATGTCTGACTGACAGTTCATGGTCAAGTTGAACAGACTCTGCAGTACTGTTACAGTAATATGACAACAGCAGTAGCTCTTTGTGTAACCGTGCCCAAAAGCTTGTTTATGTTAAACAAAGTTTTGCAAAAGGCGAAAGGACACAAACAGGGTCACCATACAGTGCCCAACGGCAGTGCAGGTACCTGTGAAGTAACCAGCCCTGCTTACAAGAATGACACTCTGTGAAAGTGGCATGACGTTAGGTGCTGAGCCAACAGGAGGAGAGGTGGTTGAACAAACTGACTCACCCTGACAGCACTGAGCATGATAATGCAAACATCCCTGCTGCAGGCATGGCAGAGCACTGCAGTGCACACGCTGACATTTTCATAGTAAAAGTGACACCGTAGCTTCATGCAATGATTTTCCTCTACATCTCTACAGCATGTGAACAGTTTAGAGGACTCAAGCTTTTTAAGTCTAAAATGACCGAAAATAGAAAGCATATTTTCTATGAATGAAAAATGGGTAATTTATAAATGTACTATATACAGTAGGTTGTAGTAAATGTCCTAAGGTTTGTAGAAGCTCAAGGACCATTAAAGCTATGAAGAACCATAAAAGGCATGAAGGAAGGAAGAAAGATAAACCTTGTTGATTTCCTGACAGGAATTTGTGTTTACTTTGTGAAAATCCCTCAGAGTTTTGAGGCTTCCCTGTGGCATAATGATGGGAATCTAACAGAACTCATCAAAAAACGCGACTGTTAAAATGTCAGTCTGACTCCAGGCCTTCACCTCCCACATTCCTCCCTCTTCCCCATGATCACACAAAGATTATGGATCACACACACAGGGAGTTATTTATAGACTAGGAATACTGAGGGAGCTCCTCACCCAACCAGGCGTCCATGCACTCAGACAAAAGTTCCATGTATGTAAACTGAGGGACTGAATGCACACAAAAACTTATCACTATCACATTTCAAACAAGGAGAGTAAAGGTCAATACAGTGTGTGTGTAATAAAAAAGCAACAAAAAGTCCGATACAAATGACAGTGGCATGAAGGCTGCAGATTAAGAATGAACAGTAATCACTGACATATAGTTTTGTGGGCATGATCCAAACACACATATACAGGAAGGTGCTCACAGCAGGGAGGCAAATGCCATGGCGACTTGTGGGATTAAAACCAGTGGTTGGTTGGACAGAGGAGGAGAGGTGGGGCTAGAGATGGAAGGAGAGCCAATGATGGTAGACAACTAATTTAATAAATGGCCAGTGCGCTCTGCTCAATGCTTTACTGTCTATATGCATGTTGTATTTCACATTGCATGTCCCTGAAGTTTGGTAATTTGTTTTAGTATGTCTCACTACCTCTCTGTGGGGTTTTCATCTCTCTTTTCCCTTTTCTGAGGACAGCTAGTCAGTACAACTGACTCCACTGGGTTAGAGCAATCAAAAGAAAATCAAGTAGATTTAAGCAATTAAAAGAATTATTTAGAGAGAGGTCAGCAGCCCACAGCTCTATGAACTCAGAGCTGAATCAAGCTGGGATACATGCACAGTACAGCCACCACATACATCCCAAAACAGAGAGACATAAAGCCCCAAGGTGGCTCTTACTAAACTTTTACTACTCAATTACACAAAATGGTGGAAAAAGTAATCTCTCACAGATAAAAGTATTTCATCCTGCAGAAATAAAGCATTTCAAGCATTTCTTCCATTAAAAAAATTGTTTGCAATTTTTGCTTTGCAGTGTTGAGTAATCAGTAAAACCCAATGTAGTCACATTGTGGTTTAAAATAGAAACTTTTGTAGATATTCCTGTATTAAAATATACACAAACGCATGTGCACAATGGGCTTTGCCATCTGCTCCACTCACTTAAAGGCTTGCACTGAGTGGTGCTGAACACCAGTCTCCATACACCATTCAGTATAAGCTGCACACCCACACAGCCAGTGAACGCACACACTCTGGAGTGAACACATGGTAAAATAAATCCATATGCTGAATGAGTTTAAAAGTTTCAAGTATCACACCCATGCAAAGAAACTTAGTAAATACAAAATTGAACAGCAAACCAGTAGCACTAAATAAACTCATTATTTACAGAACAACAAACATGTTACAAATCAATTTAATAAAACTGAATAAGAATTTGAAACATCCACACACGCTATCCAAACAAACAGTAATCCGTGCATAACAACAAGAGTCCTTACCCATCAGCTGTGTCGTGCTGTCCGGCTATTGTGCGTTTGTGTGTGTGTGTGTGCACGCAGTGTACAGTATCTCGGCGAGAGAGAGAGAGAAAGTGAATGTTTGTAGCCCACAAGTGCGACCTCAAACAAAGCTTTAAAGTCCACTGCAGCGTGAAAATACTGCAGACCCACCTGGTATTTCTGACGAGAACGAATCTCTCCCTTCCTGTCTTTCACACACTCCCTGTCTCTCACTCAGTTTTTCTTAGTTCCTCTCACTGACGTGCTTTGCTCTGCCCTCCGGCTGCCACTGTCTCTCCCTCCCTCTGTTCCTCCGCTCCCCTCCCACTCCCACTCCCTCTCTCTCCCTCTCTCTCCCTCTCTCTCTCTCTCTGAGTGACATCACAGGGCAGTCTCAGGCATGTTGAGCATTTTATGGGAGTCTCTCTCTCTCTCTCTCTCGCAAATCAGCGGACTACTTTCTCATTTGACTAAACAAACACTCTGGCCAGTGCTCATCACTGATGTTGCTCACATTTCTTGATGTGTACTACTTGTTGCACATGCAGAAATGTGGCTATTTTCTATCAGGAAGCCTCCTAATACACCAGCAGCCCAAAAGAACAGACCGTTGTTCCAAAGTTGACTTGATGATAACAGATGCTGCTTGGCCTTGCAACTGGAACACCTGACAACCACTGAAGACACACACAATTCTCAGAGATATCTCCCTTCCGTCCCCTCCACCCACAACAGATATGCTTACACCCAGGGCTTGGTATCCATCCTCAACACTTACTCTCGGTTGCTTCGTCAGGTCTTGTTTACATATTAAGACAAAACTTTAGAAATGTTGTGTCTCTGAAGAGCAGCTGCTCACTGTCCATGTACATTACTGAATAAGTGGGCTGTAACTGTGGGAATGTAAAAACCTTAAAATAACCATCAGAGAAATATCAGCTGGCCTGCACGGAAACAATTAAATGCAAACGTTTTAGAAGCATACAGATAAAAGTACATTTTAGAGAGAGAAGACAGACAATAAAACAGAGATATGTATATGGATGCCTGAAGACAGCATTGCAGATGACTGAAGAGGTTTGGATTGAATGATAATGAGGAGCAATTAAAGTGGCTAAAGGACTAGGCTGTTGAGCGGCATCAGACTCCACTAATGACAAGTGCTCCTTTGGGAGTGATGGCTGACATATGTCTTACTTTTATATGAATGGGCAGTTTGATACTGAGCCAACAGGAGTGAATAGGAACAGGCAGGATGCAGCATGAATGGTTGTTTATACTCGGTGAGAGTGTAAATAAAAAAAGATGACCACATTTGGGCTACTTCTCATTTGCTACTTTGCGGCTACTTCAGCATTGCCTTTCAATCACAGGACGTAAGCTGTGAGTGCCAACCAATAGCACTTGTTTTGATTCCTCTGGTAAACATAAGCACAGAGTTGTTTTCTACTTCACTTCACATTGAAGAATGAAAAAAGAGCAGACTGTAGCAATCAATGTCTTCTCAGTCCTCTATGATCCACCTAATGGCATCGGAGTATATAAATCACATGCTTGACACCAGACGTATCTGAAAAGCTGCAGTCTCATGAGAGGCAGCCTTTAGTCACAAATGTGTATGTGTGAACAAGGCATAGCTATCACAAGCACAGTAAAAGAAAAGCATGTGGGTGTGTCTTCATACCAGCACCGTCTTCACATGGAGGTGTCAGTACATTTACTGCACTTCCATGTGACACTATAATATACTTATATATATATATATATATATCAGCCAGGTGCATTATGGGTATCTGTTTTCAAGTTGTTTAGTTGTTGGTTAGCAAAATGTTTCATGTTATATTACGTTCACAGTGTTGCTCTGTTGGGTTCGGGTTGGGTTCGGTTCTCTTTATGCCCGGCTTAACAAAAAGTGCAGCCGTCACAATGACCATGAGAGATGGGTGGAAAAAGGACTTGGTGACACCGCTTGGCTGTAGTGGATGGAGTGTTTGCTCTTACTCTGTGTGAAATAAACAAGCCAAACAGAAGATGATACTGTTTCCTGCTGACTCCGATATTTGCTCCAGCTCACAGAGACAGTGCTCTTACTTTCGGTGTCCAAAAGTAGCCGCGGCGCATAGATGCTAGCTCCACGCTAGCCGTTTAGCTCAGTGCACGTAAACTAGCTCCAGTACACCCGCCGTTGTTACTATATATACATATATAATATATATTGTTTATATATATATATATATATATATATATATATATATATTGTTTTTACTAACTGTAATTGATTAGGTTGAAGATTACTGCAGCTATGCTGGGAGTTTTCTGATGTGTCCAAACTGTATGAACTAGATAGGGCTTTCGTTCGATTTCGGGTCTCAACGATCACAAAAACTATGTGATGGAGAAAAAACAATTATTCTTTATTATTAGCCTTCTTAATGAAGGCAGGTAGAAGCGATTTCGTCGTTTGGGAACAGTTTGGATCAAAAACATGCAAGTTTGCTACGTGGTGGTGTCGGCACCGTTTGGTAACACCACAAATGTTTTTAACCATCTAAAATTTAAACACAGACATATGACCAACTAATAAAAAAGAAAGAACAATGAACAACCCCCACAACGTCCTTCACTATACAGTCATCAATTAGTTTGTTAAGACACATACGTGACCAAGCTTATTTTTGTCTAATTTATTATTTCACCTGATATTTGTATTTTATGGATTACTTGTTTTTAATAGATTGTGGAAGTGCACTACACTGTTGATCTTATTTGACTGTATTTTTATGCCATTTATATATTTGAATATATTTTACATTGTTTTAAACAGAATTTGTTTTGTTCAATAAATACAACATATTTCCAATATGAGATGGATTTCAGTAATGACCAAAATAATCGTAATTATGATTTTTTCCATAGTCGAACAGCCCTAGAACAAGCTACAATGATTAAGGTGTAATTTGTCTAACTTGTACATGTAAAACAAAACTAACAGGAGTAACGGAGATGCCAATCAAGTCTGATGCCCAGACTTTGCCTAATCAGGCAAAAATAAATGTATGGCTGCCTGTAGGTGTGCTGTGTATGAAAACATTTTTATACTTAATCAGACATGAGTTGGATTATTATTAGTCAGTATGAGGCACAGTATAGTTATCAATCCCCCCTGCTACCACTACTTTGTAAGTGATGCATTCACTGACGGACATTAGGTGCCTCTATCAAAACTGAAGCAATATAGCCAAATGTTTCCTAACCCCTTTCTTCAGTTAAAGTGACAAGATTAGTTATTTGTTTGGTGTTTACCAAATCAGTTTATTTCCAACACTAATCAGATTATCTAAGCACATGTAAACTCAGACTTTTCTCACCTAATTTGTGCACCTGGGGTACGTGTGTACATGCAGACACATGTGGGGTGGTCTGCAGCAGTGTGTGTTTGCAAGAGCTATTTTTGTAGTTTAGCAGAGAATCCAGGAAGTCACGTTTTGTTTGGTCAGACAGTACACCCACACACCTGGCTGTGATAAAGGTCTGCGTTATCAGTGTGTTGTTTGGTGTTGACGTCAAAGGCTTATCTAAGTTTCATGCAGCCATGACACTGACAACAGCTAATACTATGGAACCCAAACTACAATGGCAGTCACTTTCAAACGCCATTCAAAAGCCTGGTCCACAAATGTCATTTTTAATATTAAAGAACAGGGAGATTCAGTGTCAGGCAGCCACCCTGGAGCCATGCCTGGGGTTGGGGTTTGCAGGCGAGCACCTGGTGACTGGGTCTCCCCCCATAGGGCCCAGCCGGGCGAAGCCCGAAGAAGCAACGTGGGGCTGTCCTTCTGTGTGCCCACCACCTGCAGGAGTATCCATAAGGGGCCGGTGCTGTGTGGATCAGGCAGTGGTCAAAGGCGGGGACCTCGATGACCTTGAGAGGGGCTGGACTCTCTTCTACTCTGGAGTTGCTCGCGGTGAGAGGCGGTGAGCTGGTGTGGGCTTGCTTATAGCTCCCCAACTCAGCTGCCACGTGTTGGGGTTTTCCCTCCTGAATGAAAGGGTTGCTTCCCTGCGTCTTTGGGTTGGGGACAGGTCCCTCACTGTTTGGGTCTATGGACCGAACAGCAGTGTGGAGTACCCGGCCTTTTTGGAGTCTCTGGGAGGGGTCCTGAAAGGTGCTCCAACTGGGGACCACATCGTTCTGCTGGGGGACTTCAATGCTCACGTGGGCAGTGACAGTGAAACCTGGAGGGGCGTGACTGGGAGGAACGGCCTCCCTGATTTGAACTTGAGCGGTATTCTGTTGTTGGACTTCTGTGCTAGTCACAGCTTGTCCATAACGAACACTATGTTCAGAGGTGTCCATCAGTGCACATGGCACCAGGACACCCTAGGCCGGAGGTTGATACTCGACTTTGTGGTCGTGTTATCTGACCTTCAGCTGTGTGTCTCCTCAACCCCGGTGATGCGCCTTCCATAGAGGAAGCAGAGGCTGGGAGGTCAGAGGCTGATCCATCCATTACCCAAGCTGAAGTCACTAAGGTAGTTCAGCAGCTCCTCGGTGGCAAGGCACCAGGGGTGGATGAAATCCGTCCTGAGTATCTCAAGTGTCTGGATGTTGTTGGGGTTTCATGGTTGACATGCCTCTGCAACATCGTGTGGCAACTGAGGACAGTACCCCTCGATTGGCAGACCGGGGTGGTGGTACTTCTTTTTAAGAAGGGTGATGGGAGGGTATGTTCCAACTATAGGGGGATCACACTCCTCAGCCTCCCGGGAAAGGTCTATGCCAGGGTGCTGGAGAGGAGGATCTGGCTGATGGTACAACCTCAAATCCAGGAGGAACAATGTGGTTTTCATCTCGGTCGTGAAACACTGGACCAGCTTTATACCCTCTTCAGGGTGCTCGAGGGTTCATGGGAGTTTGCCCAACCAGTTCACGTGTGTTTTGTGGACTTGGAGAAGGCATTCAACCGTGTCCCTTGTGACATTCTGTGGGAGGTGCTCTGGGAGTGTGGGGTCTGGGGCTCTTTGTTACAGGCTATCCGGTCTCTGTACAACCGGAGCAGGAGCTTGGTTCGCATTGCCGGCAGTAAGTGAGACTTGTTCCCAGTGCATGTTGGACTCCGGCAAGGCTGCCCTTTGTCACCGGTGGTGCTGTTCACTATTTTTATGGACAGAATTTCTAGGTGCAGTCAGGGGCCGGAGGGAGTCCAGTTCGGGGACCACAGGATTTCATCTCTGCTTTTTGCAGATGATGATGTCCTGTTGGATCCATCGAGCCGGGACCTTCAGCGTGCACTGGGGCGGTTTGCAACTGAGTGCGGAGTGGCGGGGATGAGGATCAGCACCTCCAAGTCCAAGGCCACCGTCCTCAACCAGAAGAAGGTGGCCTGCCATCTCCAGGTCAGGGGAGAGACCCTGCCTCAGGTGGAGGAGTTTAAGTATCTTGGGATCTTGTTTACGAGTGAGGTAAGGATCGAGCGGGAGATTCACAGACGGATCAGTGCATCGACAGCAGCAATGTGGTTGGTGTACCGGTCCGTTGTGGTGAAGGAGGAGCTGAGCCGAAAGGCAAAGCTCTCTATTTACTGGTCAGTCTACGTTCCAACTCTCACCTATGGTCATGAGCTTTGGGTCATGACCGAAAGGACAAGATCTCGGATACAAGCGGCTGAAATGATCTTCCTTTGCAGGGTGGCCGGGCGCTCCCGTAGAAATAGGGTGAGGAGCTCGGTCACCCGGGAGGAGCTCGGAGTAGAGCCGGTGCTCCTCCACATTGAGAGGAGCCAGCTGAGGTGGCTCGGGCATCTGTACCGTATGCCTCCTGAGTGCCTCCCTGGGCATGTCCCACTGGGAGGAGACCCCGGGAAAGATCCAGGACACGCTAGAGGGACTATGTCACTCGGCTGGCCTGGGAACACCTCGGTCCCCCTGGATGAGCTGGAGGAAGTATCCAGGGAAAGGGAAGTCTGGGCGTCCCTGCTTAGGCTGCTGCCCCTAAGACCCGGCCCTGGATAAGCGGAAGAAGATGGATGGATGGATGGAACAAGTCTGTATACACAGACACTAAATCAAGTCTGTACAGACAGCACCGACTTTAAGCATGTAAGGGACTGAACGGGTAGGGCATGTCTGCACATTATCTGGAAACGTGTGAGTGAAAGCACGTGTAATAAATGTGCACAGTGTGACGTGTGACCTATAGATAAGACAAGGAATGTCTATGTGAAACAGGGCTTCTGCAGTTATTTGCAACAGCCTGTGAGAGAATCAGACAAGGTGAGCATATCTGAGATAAATAGCTCATGTAGCTATCTGCAACAGAGTCAGCGTGTATGTGTGCCTTAAATAATGCATGTGGCATAATGATTGCAAGGCATGCTGAAGTACAGAGTATGGCAGACAGGGCCGATAAATAAATAATGGACGGCGTCCGCCTCGTAATATACTACACACACATGTGCACATGCACACATGCACATACACAAACGTGTACATAATATAGCCACAAGCTGGTTCATGCTCAGAAGAGGGAAAAGACAGCAACTCATATTTCTGTAGCTTCTCTCCACTCGCCTCTTCACAGGGACAGGGGGATGGTGGGAGGAAGGAGGAGGGTTGATTTTTTTTTTTCATCCATCTCCCCAGAGAACTCCAGACCCGACTCCAAATATGTGAGATATTGTGTCATTCATTATTGATTTGAGTTATTTAAAATACACACTCTTTCTCTCAGCAACAACCATTTTATATTACACGCTCACACTCTAACCCACATCCCTTTAACCGGTCTTGATGGTGTCTCAAAATACTAAATAATAATTACTAAATCTGAAGCTTCCTTTTAAAGCAATCACCATGCTCTCTAAAATAATCATTTTCCAGTACCTTTCTTTGTCAACAAAACCACAGATTTAGGCAATGCAGTAGATTCCCAGTGACAATCAGAGTAGAGTAAAAGAACTTATTTGTGCCAAAGATTTCTCATTTTTCCTTTTATAACTGACACTTAAGACACTAGAGTCCAAGTCAAGACTCAAGTCTTTGAGATGGAGTCCAAGTCAAGACTCAAGTCTCAAGGGGTACAGTCAAAATGAGGAGGTGTTTGAACCCAGGAAGGGTTGCTTTAAGTCGATCATGATTTAACGTATTGTGATGCATGCATTTATTTCTTGAGTGTAGAATTCTCCTGATTAGCCAAGAATACATAATCATATCAGATTTTTTGGTCTATACATTAATGCTCAATTTAACTGACTACATGTAAATCTGTGTACTGTATATATGGTAATAGATATCAAACATACTGCCAGCCCTAACCTGAACCTAAAATACACATTTCTTCACGCAGCTGTCAACCAGCATGCACCCACACAAACAATCATGCAGACGAAACCCACAAAAAACGACGACACTGGCCAAAGAGCAAATTTATGCAGCTAAATATATACCACTTTTATCTGCACTGTTTTATACTAGGCTAAAAATAATTTGCTGGTGAATTCTACTCTCCCACATATGTAGAAACAATGTACACAAGATTAAGTTTGCTTGAGGCAGCCAATCTGCTCTAGTTGAGGTAAAAAGTTCTAGAGAAATATAACAAGACTCCAGTCCTATCAGTTTAGATGAAGACCTTAGAACAAAAAGGCTTTGAGATGTTGTCTTAAAAAAAAATGAGAGGTAAGAAAAAAAGATGCTTTGAGCTCTTTGCTGCAGCAGGGAGCTCCTTTCATTCATATTTTACACCCTCTCTTTCTGTCTCAATGGTAATGCCTTCTCACTTTGTGCCAAACTCAGTAGCAGCAGACAGCTAATGGCTGTCTGCTGCACCAAGCTGAACTTATGAGAGATGTCAGTTTACCACACTTCTCCCTGTGCACTTAAAATCACATGGGTCACAGGAATGCCCCTTTGCACTAAAGCTAGGCCGGAGTATAGATGGCAATTGTCCTAATAAACAAAGAGGTAGTACAAATGGTTACAAATGGAGGATTGTAGAAAACTGTCTTCAGGCAACAGCCTATCCATAGCTTCACTCTTCACTTTTGGCTTTGCTAATCAGACAGTTATGACAAGGATATTTAGCAGTAGCCAGTGTTTGATGACATCTACCTGTAGATGTGTGCTTATATTGTTTATCAGTAACTGAGGTTCTTGAACTATTCTTGAATATATCAGTTATAGAAATGGACAGTTGTCTTTACCCCACTGAGAAAATTGGTACATGTAATGGCAGACAGCAAACACAGTCTATTTCTTTCGCTTAAATGAGTTTGTGGTAAAACACAGTCTATTGCAGACGGCCGCGCTGTAGCCATTAAGCTACAGGCTTGGCTGTAATGAACACCTCTTCCCGGACTGGGGAAGGCCAGCCTCTGGGCACAATGGTGTTGGTTAGAAGCAAGCAAACCTTTTGCAAAAGAAACGGTCTGAACCCTGAAGTGCTCATCCATAATAAATAGATTCTAGAGGACTCTTCTAGATCCATCTAGTCCTGGCAGGGCTTTTAAAAGCCTTCACACAACACACCTCTGCATTAACAAGTGGTCTTAACAGGAAGTGAAAGGGAAAAGAATAGCTAGAGTGAAATAAAATATCCATCTTTACACTTACACATAAACAGATTCATTTTAAATTCATAAAGGTATTTATAACTTTAAATTCATAACTAAGAATTACAGAAACTACAGAATCTCATCTGTGCTGCCCCATGCTACCTCCAGTGAAGAAAAATATAAAACTATACAGAGGATTGCCTTCTAATTTTGTAACCTGTTGGTATTGATATTAGGGCTGCAACGAATCTTCGAAGAAATTGAGAAATTCGGTTACAAAAAATTTAATTACTATTACTTTTGTTATTATTGTTCCACACTGACCGTAATCACTGTTGCTCAATGCATTTCGGTATCAAAAGTTGGTGAATTCAAAACCGTCTTTAAAAGGCAGAAAATGTCCAAAGTTTGGGATTATTTCAAACTTAAAAAAGATGACAACACGGTGCAATGTGTGTATTGTAAAGTAGAAGTGGCGAACCACAACAGCACTTCGTCAATACTCGACTCCAAAATATATCGATAGCTGCAGCCGTGATTGATCCTATTTACAAGATAGTGAGATGTTTGTGGAAAACGGTCAAAAGGTAACAGAAACCACAGACAAATCAAGAATTTAAAATCAAACAAATAGTTTCATCTAAGTACATCTGTTTTTTTAGCATAATGCTATCTATTTGTGACAATTCATGAAGCGACAGTGCTGACCTTTGAGCTAATGGAAGAACCTGTTTCATGAACTGTGTCATATCAGCTGACGTCAAATCTGCACAGAGTACAAACTGTTCCACAGAAGACGAGCAGCATCATGAGACAGGAATGAATGGCATGGTTCAAATAAACAGTTTTAACTAATTCTTTAGTTCACTAACAAGAACACAAGCAGTTTCAAGCCCCAAATATTTTGCAAGGACAAGCAAGCTTTGTTTGCTGTGCCACTGTTTGGTGTGACAATGCACCAATGGAGAGCAATTCCAAAAATCTAGTCTAACCTGTATTACTTTTAATTGACCTAAACATAATTAGTAGTTATTGTCAGTTTTATGCAGCTGATAACACACAAGCCTTTCACTCACGTATTTATTACTGAGAATAATAACTGCTGCTTTAAAAGTTGGATACACAAAGACAGGCTGTCAGGATAATGGTACTAATGCAGACAAAGTAGGTTAAGGCTTTGCCTGTACTCTGAGGTCTAAGCAGCCATATTTCTTAGATCGGAATGTGAAGAGTGTGTGTGTCTTTCTCTTCCATGGGGCTGACACAAAGGCCACAGCCCCAGGCTGCATCTGTAGATATAATGAAGCACTGGTATTTCCTTTATAACACTAGTTTTTAATTAATTTAATTTCACCTGTGCTCTCTGGTAGCTTTAGGTCTGTTTTAGCATGCTGCCATAGACCTACTGCGTCAGTGCCACGCACACTTGTCATTGCAGTTTGACTCCAAACATAGACAAATTATTCTAAAAACATGAAGCCACAAAAAAAAACAAAACAAAAACAGGCAGGTTTAAGGAAAGGATGTAAAAGAAAGCCTATGAGATTATATTTCAGTTAAGGAGAACTGTTTGCAAATGTCCCTTGGGCAATGATTTTTGACATAAATGTTAGTATGTGCAGTGTTTGCGAGTGTGTGTGCACAAGACTGATGGTGACTGCCCACTGACTCCTGCTTACATCAAACTGGCACCAGGCAGGAGAACCCATGCCAGATCAGGGAGTGTGTTGGGGTAGTTGCAGGCCCATCTGGGGAGCTGGCACCAGGGCCTTAGGGCCGTGTGGGGGTCCCTGGTGAGCATGTGAATACAACACAGGTTGTCTTCAACTGGGAAAATTGGTGATTCAGCCCGCTGCTTATGAAGGTCCCCGTTGAAGTGTTGGACTTATATATTGTTTTTGCAATTCTGATTTATGACTACATGTTATATGGTTATATCATGCAAAAAATGTTTAATGCCCCAGTAACTCAATAATTACACATTTACTTAGTTGAATCTACAACTTTTACACTGAATTAATGATTAATATTGTTGGAAATTATTATTCCAAGTTTCAAGATTTTGTCCAAGAAAGCATTTAATTTTACTTGAGCTGAATTTGTGTTTAGAAAATAACTTATCACAGACACTACTTTCCCTCTAGAGGAAGTCTGCCATGCCCAAGAGAATGTCAACTGCAGCAAAAGCAAAAACAGTAGGGATGGTAGATTGTATACAGAAAAGAAAAAGAGTCATATGACAAGCAGGTGAAAATAAGACACAGGCACAGGCAAATGATGTTCCTACCAAACTCCCAAAATCGTTCTGTAGGGCTTGCTTCTTTGTAAGAGAAAATGCAAACACACATATTGCCAATGTCAGGATTGAGGTCAAGCATTCAGTCACACACTGAGACACAAAACTCCATGTTCCAGTTAGTAGGGAGGGAGGTAGCAGGAGTCTGGCTGGCAGACAAGTGTCTTTGTGCGGTCATGGTGATCTACACAAGGGCTGACGTCTGGAACACACCTCACTCTCCATTGCCTACTCAACACTAATCCTGTCTCTTTTCAACTGATTTTCCATTCTCCTCACTCCATGTATAATATGTGTTATTTACAAACCAAGGGATAAATAGAGATGATTACAAACTAAACCCTTAAAAGGTGTCAACTATAAATCCACTTCTTATATTTACAAGGTAAAGCTCTTGTAATATTGATATTAGTATGACACTACATAGTCACACAGTTTTATGAAGCACTGTAGCTATGACAAAAAAAAAAGAAAAGAAAATACTGCAACTCAAAAGTGCATGTTAAAACGCAAGTTCAAATAGGTTCTACAGGTGTTTTAAATCTTTAACACCTTTTTGGCAATGTGCTCGGATTGAGACTGGTGCATTTGTACAATAGTCAGTTTTACAGCAGTAGCATGTATCATTTGAATTGGGAAATAAATGTAATGTAAGTGGCTTTAACATTGCAGTGATTGTTGGTGCCAGGCAGAGATGCTTACATATCTCAGAAACCACTAATCTGTGTGGATTTTTACCCACAACAGTCAAATGTTTATAGGCTGGAATATTTTTCTATTCCCGTCCTAAATTGCTTAGTTTACTGGCTGTGAATTCCTTGTTTCAAATTAATAAATCCCACCACCAAATGCCACAGATTATCTTAAATCTCTCATACGTGCCACTCAAGCACATATGTGCTTGTGCGACTGGTTCTTGCATGAGGCCCAATGTCTGTAAACATTCAGTAAGCAGCAGTTCTCTGACAGAATGTCCCTTGTAAGTCGGAAAGGTCAAAAGAGGAAGCCAGACTGGCTCAAGCTGGCAGGAAAGTGACAGTAACTAAAATTTGAACTGCTGAACAGCATGACCAAATGCAAAACATGTCATACCTTGAAGTGAAAGGGCTTCAGTGGATTCCAGTCCAATCTGCAACAAGAAACTAGGGCTATATTGGGCACAGGCTCACTAAAACTACCATCCATCCATTATCTATACCCACTTATTCCTAACCAGGGTCACAGGGATCTGGCTGGAGCCTATCCCAGCTCTCTTTGGGTGGAAGGCAGGGGTCCACCCTGGACAGGTCACCAGTCCATCACAGGGCCACATAGAGAAACAACAGGGAAAGATTGTCTTTTCAGGTAAATGCTAATTAAAGTAAAAAGGCCTGATCTTGTGTTTTTCTAAGACTTACTAGCTGTCTTAAAATAAACAAGTGCTGTGAGTCATTCAACACAACCAATAGCATTTTTCTTCGAACTCTGGTTTCTACAACCTGTAGTGCATCACTTGAGCAATATTACTGGGCAAACAAATGAAACATGTTATTAGAGAATATTTTAACCTAGGTTGCTTTGTTGAACTCATGTTTATAGTCTAGTAATAGATGCATATTGAACTAACTAAAATCATAGGCCATGTGAGCCCTAGAAATCTCTGAGAAATGACCATGGCATTGAGCACGGTTAAAGGGTGGTGAGGTGTGCATGTGCAAGTGCATGTGTGTGCATGAGAGTGAGCGGGAGCGCAGATATGAAAATGACGCAGCACAGTGTGAAAGAATATGCAGTAATCCAAAAATATATTTTCTCTACATTTTGTGATTTTCCTTCCAGAGTTTGAAATGGTAATGAGTCCGCTGATATTTACATAATGTGCGTTCCCCAACCCCTTTATTCTACAAATCCAGGCCCTCTTCTCAAATTGCTCTTCTTCTCCCACGTCTCTGTTTTAGCAGCTCCATCCACACCCCCCTCCTCGTTTTATTACATTTATTCTTTGTACTCCTCCTTCTTTCAGCTTCTGAAGTTCTCATAGATAATTGACAAGCCTAAATAAAAATAAGCTGTTCAGTCAGAGGACACAAGCTGGCTAACAGGTCTACCACTTTCCATGTGAACAGCTCTTCATCTTCTCTCAGCATGCTTGCCGCCTCTCATTCTGCTACACATTAATATCAGCACTGTGCAGACAGGTTGAACTTTCTTAGCTTCATGCACAAAGCATCAAGCTAAGAAAACTAAAAAAGAACAGTAACGTTTCTTGCTCATTACAACAGTGAACACAAGATTATAATGAAAGAAGCCAAAATGAAGTGTGCTAGGTTTAAAACCACTGCATATCTACATTAGCTGCTCCTTCTCCAATTCTACTCTTCTATTTTCCCCATCCATTTCTCCTAATTTGTCCCCTACCCTCATCCTCCTCCTTTATCACTTTTCTCACTGTCCCCTCCCTCTTCCTCACTCCCTGCAGCGTCTGTGCTCTGACAGTTATGTGTGAGTGGAGCGTGGGCTGCTGCTAATTTGTGCAGAGTGGCACAAAGCTGTTTTGGCTTGGGGAGAAAGAACCGGGTTTAGCTTTGGATGGACAGACATGCCATGCAAAAAAAAACAGAAACAAAAGAAAAAACACAGAGAAATTAATAGGTTTGTCTAACCTGTAATGTTTAATCCCTCTGTTAATGTCACATGCATACTCACACACAATCAGATGCTGAAACCCATATTTACATTTTAGTGAAGTGACTGAATTTTGCTGACTTCTGTTCCTCTTACAGTACCTTTTCCTGTGTACAGTTTAGTCATTCTGATTAATATGCACCCAAATCTGTCTCCATCACAGAGTGCTCCTCATCATCCTCGGCCACTTCTATCTTCCTCATCTTTCCACTTCTGCTTCTTTCACTAATTCACACTGACTTCTACTTTCTAAGCCAAACTAAGATAAATAAATCTCTCTCACACACACACACACACACACACACACACACACAAACAGACTGGTGGCTTTAAGGTCACCAGCACTGAATGCAGCTGCTGCCATCTCATTACGGTCTGTGTTGAAATGGACTTCACAGCACAGGACACACACAAGCACAGGAAGTGTTATTGTTCCTCTTGGCACACAGTTAATTAATTCTAACACATCTTATGAATGTGTTAGAATAGAGTACTGTACTTATTCCAATAAAATGTTGTTGTCCTTTTTTTGGCAGGCATCTAAACATTACGTTATTATTAGGACTGTACCACACTCAGAATTTTCCAAGCCAAATTTGATTCAACTGTTCAGTCCTATGATTTGACTAGTGTAGGACTCAATGACCAGACAGCGCATATCAGATTTAATACCTGTCATTCGTATGCCATAGACTTCAGATTCTTAGATGAAATTAGTTTTGACATTACTGATATGAGATGAAGTTTTTTCATCCCCAGCAATGACAAGAGTAGAATAAAATAAATTAAATAATACAACCTCTTTGAAAAGTACTTTTAAAAACTTTCTGCCATTGAAAGGAGATCACATGATCACACCTAATATTGATTTTGATTAAAATCCTTGTTTAATGTACTTTGTCTGAAGCGAAAATTAATATATTAAAACTATTTATGGCAATATTTCTGAATGCATCCTCATTTTACTTTTGCACAGCACTGCATGTCTATATCTCACCTTTGAAACATTCGTCTAAAAGCACCTTTATATATTAAATTACAGATCCTCATTATCAAATTCTCCTCCTCTCCTTACCCACCCACTCATGCATGCTTTCTGTTTCTCTTGCTCATCTAGAAACCAATTAAATAACATGTAAATGTCAATACTATTAAATTCCTTTAAAGTCTCTATTAGCGATGCCCAGTCATCAAAGCAGGTGTTCCACCTGGAACAAGAGCAGTATAATCAAGGAGGGTCAGGTTATGTGTGTTGATCATCAACATGATGAGTTAAGTACATAACAAGTGCATAAGGATACATGTGTTACTTTTTTAAATCTACACAGTGCTTATAAGACAGTAACATGCTCTTCTTTCCTTACATCACAGCTGTTAGAGTTTTCAATTTTAAGGAAGGTTTAAACTAGTTCTATGGACTTGTTGAACTCACTCTAAAAATATGTATGTATGAATGTTTGCTAATAAATACCTGGTCATCAATATAAACAGTCATAATATATTCAACATTTATGAAAACCTGATCTCAAAAGTTCAATCCCAAGACTGCTTCTAGCTGGTAACATTCAAAGTCCATGAATCTGTGTATTATGTTAAAAAAAAACAGAGCCTCAGTAATCCCAAGCTTATTACATGTCCAACATACGTTTGTGCTATGTGTATATACATCTGTCTAATTATGTTTGTTAGTGATGCAGACATTGAAACATGTTATTAAAAGATTACGGCTCCAGGCCTTGGCAACCATATGTATGACATCACTGCTGCATCAGCATGTCCTGCCACCACATGGGACAAACATACCGCTCGTGGGTTGATGACATGTTGATGTGGTGTGATCATTACACGTTCCTGTCAATAAGAGCGTGAAGTTCCATCAAAATTTCTTGTTTTGAGTGCACTTTTAAGCACATGCACATTAGCGCTGGCATGTGTAGTGTGAGGTCTAAAAAGGAGTTGGTTACTGAATAATAAATTGCCATGCACTAAAAACAATGTGCGAAATCAGCTTGTAGAAATAATTACATGTTCAGAAGTAAATGATAAGTTTCCTCATAAACAGACACTGACAGAGTGTATTAGAGCCACGCATTAGCCAGCTAAGGCAACCATGATATCACCAAATTCCCCACTTATCATCCATGTTCTATAATAACACATGGTGCATGATACACTAGAAAACCGAAGACATGATTATATCAACTGCTCAACTCTAAGAGAGTGTAAAGGCTCTAGATACAGTGCATTCATAAAGTATTTAGTATTTATGTGGCACTGAGACAAAAACGTGAAGGGGGTCTGAATACTTTCTAAATACACTGTAGGTAGGTGCCAGATTCAGCAGTGATATAGATACCAGCCAGAAACAATTTGATAGCAAGTAACACCTAAGGAAAGTTGTTTTTCCTGTTTTTTTACACAAAAATATATATCTCTAATATTGTACTCAAATGATGGACGGCAGCCTTGGTTGTGCAGCAGACTGAGTCACAATATTAAATCAGGCCAACAGAGATTAATGAACACATATTTAAATTACAACAAGTATGACTTTCTTTTCAATTATTAGCAATTAATCATCAAGCATATTCAAATTCTGCTTCTTTGTAAGGATGATGTCCACTGATTCATGTCCATGTTTTCATTTTAGCCAATGACTTGTAGAGTTCATATCAAGTTATCAGTCCAAGTGCAGTTCACACACACAGACACTACTGAGATGATTGAATGCAGCTGTTTCAAGAAGTTCCAGAGGCTGCTCCTTGCTACTAAAGCCACCTATCAGGACGTGGAAAATGTCTGATTAAATTTATTAATATGGCATCAAAATCAGCATCCATAGTCTTCAACCGACAATGTTTGTCAATGCATGTACAGAAAAATGGGGAAGGAGTACAAAATGAGAGCAACAAGAAACAGAATACAGGAAAAAACATAGGGAGATAAAAACATAGGGAGATAAAAAAGTGCTCATGGGCCCCATATCAAAGCTCTTACAGTGATCAACATTTTCTTGCTACCTTCTGGTTTGTAATAGCACTGCTAATGGATTCAGTGTTGAAAAAATCTAGAGGGGTGTAAGAAATGCAGTCAGTTAAAAATTAAGCTAGCTGCTTAAGTCTATAGGTGCTTTCAGACCACAGAGGGAAGCATTAGTGTTTGACAAATCAACATAAATGTACATTACTATGAAGTACCAACTCCAAAGCTGGAGCTAAAAAAGTCCCCCAAAGAACCGTTCCAGGATTACTATAGTTCTCATTTACTGAAGTGCAGACACAAAAAGGGGAACTTCCTTCAAAGGTTCTAAGAACTATAAAATTTTCTCCAGTCTGAAATTGCAAGTGCTTGTTAAGCTTTCCCTTATGAAATGAATGCAGACTATTGACATTCCTAAAAAATCCAAATTGATGAATCTAGCTTAGAAAGTCACTATTGTGTAGATCAGGGGTATTCAACTAAAATTTAAAGAGGTCCAGTTAGAGAAAATTTCTTGAAGCAAAGGTCCGGGAGATCATAATGTCTAACTAGTTAGTGTGATATGTATTTAAGTAGCCTAGTAGTTTTATCAACATCTGCATGTAATCAATACCTGACTGTCAAATCAAATGAATTCAGTACAATTCAAAAACTTTTTGACAATATTTATTGTCATGTAACATACAACTGAACATATATGTATGGCTGTAGATATGTATAATGTTCTCTCATTAACTAAGTTCTCTCTCTTTCTCCGTCTCACTCGCCTGTTTCTCTCCCTTTGTTTTCTACATGTATCGCCTTTTTTCTTTTTCTTTGTACCGTCTCTTCATGTGTAACTTGCCTCTAGCTCTGTTTACACCGTAGAGTCGTAATGTTTACCGCCTGGAATGCACAGACTTGATTGGCTGAGTGGTATCACGTGGGATGGCTCAATTCGCATGCAATTGGTCTGTGCGTTTCCACTACCGTAAAGTCTAAAAAAACTGAGCTGGTGGAAATAGAAGCGCCCCGTTAGGTTTTAAATCATAACCTTCTGTTTTGGCTGTAGGTCCGGGTCTGTATGGGGCGGCTTCTGGGTCCGCATCCGGACCGCGGTCCGCCTGTTAGTGACCTATGGTGTAGAGTCTTAGTTCTGTGGCTTAAACAAACACACTTCTGAACACTGTGCACACTACACTTAGCCTGCTTAACTAAAATATAAACAAATATTTACCAGAAATTTGGGCCTTTGGGTGACTCCACAGCAGGGCGTCATGACCCACCATTCTCCACCATGCCTTATGGTCTTGAATTTTTTTGTTAAAGGAGTCACTGAAAATTGCTACACAAACTTTTAATTCTGGTCCCACCTGCAAACAGCTGGGCTAACTTGGTGTAACCACACAGGCGAAATCAATTTATCCTTAAGATTGGCAGCTGGCATGATGGTGGGGTCAGTAATCCTGCAATTATCACCACTTCCAGGAAGCAAAATTTTTTACACTCCCATTTTACATATGGTCAGTGGGTGTCAGTGCAGACACATCAGCCTGTATTCAGAGTTCAGTTGAGAATGTGTGCTAGACAAGCGATTAAGCCTAAAATCAACAAACAATAAGTTCAAAGATTACTGCAAAACTTGAGAATAAGCATAAATGCAAATATCATACAAAGACCAGAAATGTGCTTTGCCAACCTGCTTGAACCAGTGGCAGCAGACATGAGGAAAGAAAACTGTGGAGAAAGGAAAATGTAAGAGGGGACCATGTGCTGTGTCACATATGAATGAGCAGCAGCACATGACATACCTACAACTACTATGGATTTTGTTTTTCTGGGTTGCTAGGTGCTATTTTCAGCCTAGACAGACTGCTCTATGATTAATACATGACAGAGGGAGGGACTGAATTAAATATTCATATTGTATACACCAAACCCATTTCTTTAATATCCTATTCTGAGCAAATCCAGTTTCCTTTGGGTCTTCAACAAAAGCACAGAAATGTATAAAGGAAAGTCGGAGAGAGAAACAGAGTGGGATAGAGGACAGGAGAGGAGGTTTTAACTCGATAGAGTATTATAAGAAGACTGGACACAGTGTGTGTGTGTGTGTGTGTGTGTGTGTGTGTGTGTGTGTTCACGTCTGTGTGAGTGTGAGTGTGCGTGTCAGTAGGGTAGCAGTGGCAGATGGTAGAAAGACGACACCAGAGCTTGATGGGAGAGAGACAAGCCAAGCAATCACACACTCAAACACACACACGCACACACACAGGAGGAGTTGAAACTGTACTATCAGTGTGCGTTTTACATCTTCCCTCTGCTGCACTAATATCCATCACCTTGGCCTCCTTAGAAATCTTTTTTAAATGGCTTGCTTCTTGACAAGTATAAGAGAACAACAGACAAAGAAAAACAGTGCGACAACAGAGTTGTGTGTGTGCATGCACGGGCATGTGTGTGGGTGGGTCCATGTACAGACAGACCTTATACAAAAACGTCTACGTTTATCTAAGTGTGTACAGGCGACATATCTCATGGAAAACAGACAGGTTTATAGGTTGCCCACACATGACTGAGCAGACCATGACTTCTGAAACCTGTGAAGGAAGACAGGTCAAGTGTCTGTGCCTTAATGAACAGTGATGAGAGAAAATCTCCATGGAAACCCAAACAAACAAACATACTCTAGTGGCCATAGTAATTTTGAAATAAACCAGAGTGAATTCTTCAATGTAGCATATGAAGAAATAAAGTCAATGCTAGGAGGCTTGGGTGGATGGGTGGGTCAGAAAACACCAGGAGCCACATTTATAATTATTCGTAGCACAGACAATTCTTAGAATTGTGGGTATTTCCTAACAATTTCCCTTAAATTCTAAGATAATAGTTATTCATGAAGCATCCTAAACCTTAAAAGAGCTCCTAGGGTGGAAACCTGGAGTAGGGAGGAGCACCTTTATGAGGTTTATGAGTTTCTTAAGCAAAAGAGAAAATGCCAGATTGACGATGAGTGAGAAGAAATCTGCTCAAACATTACAGATTAGATTTGCCTCCACTGCAAAATGAACTATGACACTGGACATTCACACCTTGCAGACTCAAAATAAGGCATATATGGACATAACAGCATCCCCAGTGTTGTCAGAGTAATTAATTGATTGCACATTATTCCACCATCAGAAATTCTAATTCAAAATGATTAAAAAAGTATTTGGCTGAGAAAACAATTATATGAACTGTGACAATTTATTATTCGGATCAGACAATATTCCAATCATCTAACTGTTCCAGACTATTTGATTCTTTCCTCTTTGAATTTTTGGGTTTTGGTAAAGTGATCAAGACAAAACAATCAGACCATCTCTGTATGAAAATGTCTACCAACAACTAAATGTTACTAATTAACATGTTGAATTTCCATTGTGTTAAAAAATACATTCAGAATTTGGTCTCCTTTTGGATAGTCAAGGGTTATTCTTGTGACAGTATGTCTACTTCTAGCCAACCACTGGTCTAAATTTCACTGTTTCACTCCTGAATTCAAGTCTTCCAAGGCCAGCCATAATGTTAGGGTGCCATTATGCACAGGCCACTCTAGGAGCAGACATGGTGTGTATAGCCACAGATTTGCCCACAAAGAACTCCTGTCCACTTTAAACAAGGTACTTATCCATCCTGTCCAAACCACCTCACTACTGTCTCCGAGTTTGATTGACAACTTGTTGTCTCTACATTACAACTCTTATTTGAAGTTATGGCAGCAGCAATAGATAAAGTTCAAGAGATATGAGAGAAAAGCTCATTAACTCTTACAGCTCATTCAGATTTGGCTCTGCTGTATGCTGTGGTAGACTGCATAAATGGAAAGAAGAGCATGTGACATGACATGTCGTTTTAGCAGGTAATCAAACCATAACAAGAGGCATTTTAAGGTGCTTTACTGTAGTAACAATGGATGTAGCACTTTTTTAAATAACCAACTTTTGGTTATTATGTTGGCATGAATTGCCCTGCAGGTTATTACTGCTGTGCCAAGACACGTTACAGCAAACACCATTGATGTGTGGATACTTCAGTGTGTTGACCTATTTGACCTGTGCCATATGCATGTTCCTGACTGACAAGTAGGAACATGCATATGGCCAATAAAAATCTATACATGTAAAGAAAAAATACATGTATGCCTCCAAGCCCAGAAAGAAAAGTGATCTGCTCATTCTGCATGTGTCACATCCCATTTGTAAAAGCCTAGATGTGTCGACAGACTTGCTTGTGAATGGACATACGTGATCACCACATGGAAAAGGAAGTTACCGATGCCTGGCAAGACAACAAGTTGGCTCAGGGGCTAGCAGGAAGCAGGAGTGCCTGCTTCAGTGGATACACACCCGGTGTACAGTGATGAGGAGAACCCCTTCCATGAAGCATGAAAAGATAAACAGAGCACACACAAACATTCAAATAAAATATGAACACATAGCACACAATACAGATGAATGTGTAAATTGGCACACATTTTCTTCCTGCTAGACCATGAAGGTGCCAAGTCACCTTGTTCTGGGCCACCTGACCAGCAACTACCACAACAGTGTGCTTTCCATGCCAACCCGTCTAGTCCACTACAACTTGGTCTGGTGTATTCTGAGCCCTCGATATCAGCCTCAGAGCTCCACCACCTCCCCTCTGCCAACTATGCCATCCTGTCTGCTGAGGCTTCACCAAAATTGCCCTTCTGCTACAACCAAACTCTGAGCCAGTCTGAGTGTGTGCCAGCCACACCAACCTGTCACTACCACTCAAAACCACAAGATAATCTGGTGGGAAGCCAACACATGAGGAAAGATATTCCAAATAAGTTATCCATCATGTGACAGGAAAAAAAAAAATCAGCATTTAGTGTCTTTCTCTGTGGTAGTGTCCTCATGAAGATTTAAACTTAACCTAAATTAGACTTTTGAAATAATCTCTTTGCATAATGCTAGTTAGTATTATATTAGAACTCACCGACTCATAAGCATAACAAGTCATTCATTCTATGTGCCCTTGAACTTCCCAACCACACTGGTAGCTGCCAGGCCTGTTTTAAATAACAGCAAGTCAAACTGAAACAAATCTAGGAACTTAAGGAATGCTTTGCCTTTGTAGAAGAATATTTGCCTTGTAGGTTAAGGATGTTAATGTTAAGGTTGCTATGTAAGTCAAATCATTTCAAGTTTTTAATTATCACCACTCAAAGATTTCTATTCTATTCTTCATTCTGCTATTCTTTAGTGGTATCAGATATTGTCATCAAAAAGTATAGTATTGGTCAAGCTACATCAGCTACACAATGTTTCCAAAAAAAATAACAATTAAACAAAATTTTGATCTATGGTTAAATAATAATTATGCTGACAAGGCAGTAGAAGTAGAAGCCGAAACAATCAACATGTGGGGAACAAATAATGGCATTTAGATTTTTTTTTATTTTTATTTTCTCAAAAGCATCACTCTATGTTGTATATATAAAGTGGCAGAATCCCAGGTCTTCTACTATAAATGAAATACATACAAACAACAGCAAACCTGGAAAGCTTCTTCTATTCCTTTGTTGCTAATTTGCCTGAGTCTTTGTGCAGGAGTATAACTTCTCACCACTGCTTTGCTAAAAACCACTTGTTGGTGTTGCGGCCATGTTTACCAACTACTCAGCACTTCCTCTGGGCAGTTTGAACCTACAAGACAGCCACAGCCACAGCCGACTTTATATTTACTGCCAGCCCTTTAAAGGTTTGTGTTTCTGTCTGTGTTTACATGAGTGTATTCTGTTGTAAATTTGTGTATGACTCAGTATATACGAAGACGACACAGAAAGTCAAGTTCAATGATATGTTTTTATGTATGCAGTGTACCAACAATTAACAAAATTAGAGATATAGAGAGTGTAAATGTAAGTAAGTCCAAAACCAATTAAACACACCTGTCTAGTACAGCCCCCAAAGTCCTTGAAATGTATGCTAATTAACCAGGATAAAAACATCAGCAGTAAAAAAAAAAAAAAAAAAGATATTATATATAGTACATATGCACAAAAATGGTATTGTTACATTTACTTGTCAGGTTGAATGTAATATTATTTCTGTACAGATATGGACAGAAAGACAGGTTTGTGTGTGCACATCGGGTTACTTTCACTGCTGAAAGGGCTAAAAGTGTCAGAGACATCTGTACTTGATCACATGGGTCACTGGGAAGAGAGAACAACCTTTCTCTTTGTATGATTGTTACACGTAGATATCACATGCTAGACTCGACTTACTTGGTTATGTAAAAGGTCACAAGTACTGTAATATATATATGCATGCAGGACAAGAAATATACACATTAATCAGTCATTTAAAGTACTGTGTTGTGTATGCTGCAGACAGTTCCTCTACAGCGAAAGAAATTTTTTAAAGGGTCAGACCACATCTGTGAGCTGTCTCCATCATGTTTTACAATGAAAATTCCAACCACCTGCATCTGAGCTATCCCACTGGGTGAAGTGACCTTTACTCCAAGACAACCAAGACAAACAAAAGTTAACAAACATGAAAAATTGAAACAGTTAATGCCAGCACAACCAAACTTTATATTCATGCTTCCAAAGTGTGACAAACTTTTGTTCCAGTTAATTTAGGTGCAAGGTTGCTGGGAAAACATATAAAAAAAAATTTCCACATCGTATAAGCCCAAGTGTTTCCTGGAACGTGAGTTTGGACCAAAGCAGTAGTTACTTGTGGTTGTGGCTCTTTTCATGGCATTTGTGTTGACCTGGGAGTGAGAGATGAGATGGAATGAGAGGTGAAGAAGCCAGGAGAAACTCCTGACTAAATCTCAGCTCTGGATATCTAGTGAAATTGCCATACAAAATGAAAAGGCACTTTATGGCTTATTCTAAAGGCATGGCATACTGTAGAACATTAGTAGACTCTCACTCTCATACTCTGCAATCGCTTCCCTATTACTTCTTCTCTTTCATAATTCGATTCTGTTGCCCTGTACGTTTATCACAAATTACACTTGCCTATTCTGAATGCAAGTTATACCTTATAGAAAATGGTGTGCATGTTAAAAGATTAGTGAGACTAGACATGACAACCTAGCTAAACCACCAGCCTGTAAACCATGAGTTAGTGACACCTTTTGTCTGTTTCACTGAAGGACTGTTTCTGCTGTGTATGTTGATACCTGGAATATGGGTGTGAGTTCCAACGTGTCCAGTCATGTTGAATCATGTTAAGTGCATGTTGCACCACCAGCAAGAAGCACAGTGTGTGTGTGTGCATGTTGTTGATGATTAGACTGTGTTTCTTTATAGGTTATGTGTGTACAAGTGTGGGTGTGCGGATATGGTAAAAGCTATAGCATGTTAAGGTTTCTTTAAAGGTGTGTTGTAAAGTGGTTTCCTCCAGATGTTTATATCCTAATAAGCTGCACTAATAAATGTACGGCCACTGGTGGACAGAAAAACAAAACCAAACCAGCAGATACACAATCCTGTTATAATTAGTGCCCTATTAAATTGCTTGCAGAAACATAATCCATCTTGGAAATCAACTTTCTGGCCACCTCTTGAACATAAGCCCCATATTCACTTTTCTTACAGTGCACTGAAGTCCACAAGTCCACTGAACTCCAAAAAACATATTTACATACATACATATTTTGATTTGGTCAATTTTTGCTGATATGGTTTAGTCATACTTAGGTGTCAACATTTACCTACACAACGAAGTGGTTTACTATACGTGTTAGATGGGCCAACATATGCATCTTCCAAGCCTCAAATCTGATTGTGTAGGACATGTTCTGCACACCGACTGGTTGATCTAATTTCGTAGTTGGGAGGCAGACATTTCTGAATGACCTTTTATTGCTAAAAGAGAGTATCCCTACAGCTCATGAACGGTAGCCAAATTGCTGAAAAGATTAAGTCATATTTTAGACTGTCACAGGACAGAAACTGTACTATTTAGGGTAACAAATTTAAAGTGGTGGTGATTAAAAGAGATGTTACACTTTTATGCAGACAACACACAGCTGTATATTCCAGCTTGGCTGGACAGTCCTATTAGTCCTCCAGTTTTAGAAACTGTTTATGAGAAAAGATTGGATGCAAATTTTCTTCAGCTAAACAGATAAAGAAACTTATCACTGGCCCTGACCATCTGCATGTACAAATCAAGTAATGCTTAGTCCATAAATACCTTAATCCTTCTGATGTTCATCTCTAGCCTTCACTTTGGGACACACATTAGCATAGTAATCCAGTCTTATTAATACCATTGCAGGAACATTGCCAAAATCCATTCAATTTTAGTTTTGAAAGATAATGAATCCACTACTCATGCTTTAATTTCCTATCAATTAGATTATTGTAATGGCCACTTAACTGGCTTAATTCAGAAATCAGTTCCCAGACTTCATAATGTACAGATTGAGGCAGAAAGACTTCTAAAAGAGAAAGAAAAGTGACATATTATTCCTTTTTCTTACACTGACTGCCAGTTGGTTTTAGAATATATTATTAGACCTTACTTGTTATGTTTAAAGTGGCCTTGGCACAGATTACATGTCTGACTTATTTTCCCTTTATCAATCTGCATGCAGTTTGAGGTGCTCAGGCAGAAACCTCCAGGCTGATCCAAATGCAAGGTTGAGAACAAATGGGGAGCAAGATTTTCCTGTTAGAGCACCACCATAATGAAATGAGCTGGCTGAGAATCTCAGACTGGCAAAGCTGGTGTCATATTTTAAGTCACCTCTGCAAACTGACTTTTATTTTCAGGGTTTCTTCTAAAATATATATATTTATATTTGCTTAAATGATTTATCAACAGTCGTGTGCTTTTTTACCTTTTTCTTTCCTGTCTTTGTATTTACTTTTTGATAAGTCCTATAAACTTGCCAAATACATTCTGGTTGTCTGAGATCAAAACCTAAAATACAATTAACAAAAGTAAAGACAAAAAAGTAGGAAGGATCCAAATATAAAAGTGCTATAATGTAAAGAGAGTCACAGGAGAAGACAGACAGACATGATACGAATACAGTAAGCAAGCATAGTGTGTAACCAGTGTAGTGGCAAGGCCAAAAAAAAAAAAAAGACTACAGCCACATGGCATCAGTGTGGGAAATTATGCTGGAAACATTTGCTTCTTTCTTGGGGTGATAATGGCCTTTCAATAAAAAAATAACAATTTCACCTACTACCACTAAAAAAAAAAATTGGCAACTACAGTGTTAGAGATCTAGCATTTTGTTCTATTTGTCGTATTTACTGATGGTCTTAACTAGAGTTGAAATAGAGTGCCTGCATAAAGGAAATGTGCTAAGCACTGACATCACCACAGTCCAGAAGCTGATGGCTTCTGTTTCTTTTCCAACATCTGTCTTCCCATCCCCCAACCTGTGCCCAATGAGTAGCAGTCCCTGACTAATAAAATGAGGGAGGAAGAAAAAAAACTTCAAGGCATTTCTCCAGTCAATTTTAGGAGCCTCTCAAGTCCCCAGGTTCTCTCCTGTCTCCATTTCTGGCATAAATCCTCACTGTGTGTGCGCAACCTCCTCACACCTGACTATCATACTGCTCTCTCTCTCTACACACTATATTATATCTATATTATATTTATATATTATATAAAGGAACCTTTAAAGAACTGATTTTATGATGTCCTTTGCACCTCCTGGAAGAAAAGGGACTTTTATAATAAGATTTATGCTCACAAAAGACCACAATTATGAAGACTTAATGCATTTGTAATATACCAACTGTAAAAAGTGTAAAGTAGCATAGTCAGAAACACTGTAATGTGTTCTTGATTGCAAACCCTTTATATGTTTTACACCAAACAAGATCTGAGTGTATACACACACTCAAAAACACTCACACACATCCTTCTTTTAAATGGTTGCAAAGGCCCATCTATGCATAGGTAAGTGACATAGTTTAATACAAATGTTAAAAATGTGTGCTATCTCAGGATACAATGAGTCAACTTTTTAATTCATTTTATAAATATCTTACCTAATAATGACAATAAGGCTAAAACCTACCAAAAATATTGTATGAACCTGTTTTAGTCTGTAATTAAAGAAGATGCCCTCACTGCAACATGTCATTACAACTATAGAAGCATTACACGATTTTGCAAAAGATATATATATATAGTATTAGTTATTAATTATATGACACAAGTAAAACTAAAAAAAAAAAAAAAAAAAAAATCTAAGTAAAAAGAGCTCTAACAAGAGTAAGCATAATCATTTTAAACTGTAGTGAACACAAGGCCAAGTGTAGCAATCGGAAACCGCTTGTACATTCCTAGAAGCAAAAACAAAAGGTGCAATAAAAAGCAATAAATTCAAATGCCTTACAGCACACAATAAATCCTGCAGAATAGGTTGTAGGTGTGTTTTGGTAAGGTAAATTGAAGAGGAGAAGAAGACAAGTGAAGAAAAAGAAGAAAAATAAGGGGGAAAAACAAGGATGTAAAATAAAAGGCCTAAAGTGGAAGAACACAGAATTAATATAACATTGAAAAGTAACACAAACTACAAAGCTCCACCTTTAAAAAGATGAATATGAACCAGAATAATTTTTTTTTTACAATAAGCCAGAGCATTCCCAGTAATTAGGAAGGAATTTCTTACATGTGGCTTGCTCTGACGTCAATCCTGTACCTTCCCAGAGTTTGCTTTCTCTTCTCCAGCGCTGTGACTGTTTAGTGTTAGGCTGCTTTTGGCATTGCTCCTGGATTTGGGTGGTAGGAGAGGTTTAGCAGGGAGGGTGGGGTTTCTTTGCTTGTTTAAAAAGCAAGCAAGGATGAGTACGGTAACCTCAGTTCAAGTATTTGGCTCTCCTGTGCTTCTACAACGTTTATGTGTATGTTGGCATCTGCCAGATCTGTGGAGTGAGAGGTCAAGGTTTGAGATACTCAGAGTACAGATCTTAGTCAGCACATTTTAATTACTGAACAGATCACCAGAGAAAATTAAGATCATCTTAAAGTAACCATTTGCAATAACTATTTGACCCAATTTTGTGAGAGTCTGAGCTCTAAGAGAATGTGAAGTCCTAACTGGTCAAATGTGCCAAGAAGGCATGAATTTAAAAATGGCAACACTAAAGCTTGGAATTAGGGTTAGGGTGGAGAATAAAATGTATTATACCTAAAAGTAATCTCTTAAAGAAGTAGGTTACAGGTTCTCAATAAAGATATTTATGTGCTTAACTAGAATGTTTGCACTGTGAAACAATGTGTAATGACCTTATGTTAACACTGGGTCTTAAATTTACTTGATGACAGCCCTTTGGTAGCATTCAGCCAGCGCTGCATCAATAAGCTAAAACAGTCTCTTAATGACATTATAGACAGAGCCATCTGTTTTGTACTGTGACCTGTGTGGCTGCTGAAACTGAGACAAGAGCTGAAAGCAATCAATTTGGAAACAGAGAGGCAAGTGTGTGAGTGAGTGTGAGTGTGAGTGAGAGTGAGAGTGAGAGTGAGAGTGAGAGTGAGAGAGAGAGAGAGAGAGAGAGATTCAGGCCTGTATTCATCAGCATGTCATATAAACTAAGTCATTGGATTATCTGTAATAATACTGATTATTTTAGGTGTAATGACAATTTAATATTTACTACTATCCTTCTGCAATTTACATGGTGTATTTCTTTTAGGCATCTAATATCACATCACAGTTGAGCTGTTTGCCTGGATAAACTAATCTTTTTACCTGGAGCAAAATCGGATAGGGAGAACAGAGAACTGTTATTATTCATCTGGAGAGAGTCACACAGACCACGAGTTCAAATATTGGTAAACATATTCAGACATAATTGCAGTGTTTTAGCTGACACACAAAAGCTTTAATTCTCAATTTATCTGACAGCTGAATAGCTTAATAACTTTTACAGATCCGTTTAAATTGTTACACATCTTCAATAATTTTAACTGTTATGAAAGACAAAGAAAACAACGGTAAGTCTTTCACTGATAACCATAATATTCTTGTATCCATCCTCTCTCTCTACCAAATGTCTATGGATATATACCAACTGTGGGGATACTTGCTTTGGGCTTAGTTTGTTTGTTTTTTCCCCTCGCTATGTGGCTGCTGCAGGTTTGCTTGGTCTCCATCGTTGAGCCTTGTGTGTGGATTCATAGTTCCCATGCCATCTGATGTCAACAAGCTCCTTCAGTAACACAAATCCACTCCCAAATTCCCTTAAATCAGTCAGCAATGTGCTAGGGACGGCCAAGTTTTCACACAAGTGAAAATTGTTTCTATGTAATGTCTAATGTTGTGGGCAAAAAGTCATGTTGGTGCTTGTCATATTATTATGAAAACTATTATAAAACAAAAAAAAATGTATGTATTAAACATTTATATGAAAACAGTTGTGAGCATGCATTTAATCCAAATTTATAAACACCTAGATGATCCTATACATACTCGGTTCCATACTGTCCATTTTGAAAGATGCTTTGTCTCTTTCAAGCATTTAACTAAACAAACCTTCAAGATCAGTCTCTCCACTAGTAAGCAGTCCATTAGCCTGCTCATCTTTCCTTAAACTGCTGGGATATTTGGGGAGGTGGTGATGGAGAGGGCTGGGCTGAGATGACAGAACTGTCAACATAGGCTTCTGACAAGGCAGAGCACTGCCATTACTTTCATGTGAGAGGATGGGTTAATTATAAGATTTGGTTTCTAATATGGAGCCTTTCAGAGGAAGTGCTGAGCTTATAACCGGTAATTAGACATAAATCGTTTGACTGAAGCAAATGTAGGGATGTTGGGGAGGGGTGGGCCTGAGTAACATCAAGCTTTGTGTGTGGAGAACATATCATCCCTTGAAAACACAAGCTGCGCTTTTGAGGTCCTAATGGCATATTCACTTTAGGGTGGGGCAATATGACCTAAAATTTATATCACAGTGTAACAGCATACACCATATCATTGTTCTGGGAGGTGTAATACAAATCACTGGCTTTAAACTGTGATCATATGGTTTTGTTATCTTAAACTTTAAGAGTATGATTAGTATAATGCATAACAGTTGCACACTGAATGAAAATTTCTATGCGACTATGTTATGTGCAATTTACCTTTAATATGTTATTTTGAAATTGCAAAAGAAATACTTCAAAGAAATTGTACATAGCTCTATGGAATTCAAAGTCCAATTTTTGATATTGTCATCTCCGTATACAGTATGTTATTCATATGTAAAAGCTGGGGATGTCCCAGTCACAATTTCTTTCCAAGTTTACTATCTGCAAAGTCCCAAAACAATATTTAGATTTCCCTAGATAATCCATTTACACAGTGCACACTTCAAATACAATAGTTATTTAAATCAATCCAGTATACAAGCTTGACAATTGAATAGCTTTTCAACACATTAAGAAAAAACTGCATCCAAGATCTTCCTTGGTGTTTTACAAACTGAAATAAATGAACGTTAAATATTTTTATATGACTCATATGACGATCGCACTTAGTGCAGCATTGGATGGACTTTTACACCCAAGTGACTTATAAATGTTTTTTTCTGCTCAACAAGACCATTTCTGTTAAAAGCGACTAATATTCCGGTGCAACTACAACTCGGGAAAATACGGTACATAACTTCCTTCTTTTTCCCAAGGTTTAGGGAAAGATTGTTGGGTTTACACCAAACTAATAGTTGGCCCGCTATTGTTAGTCATGAGACACATCACTATTGTGTCCTCAACAAATTTGACTGACTGTGATTGGAGCTGGATGATGTAGTGCAACCATATGTAGTGTAAAGAGCCCTGGAGGGTACTTGTGCTAAATGTGTAGATACCAATACTGACTGACTGTGATCTTCCAACTGTGAGGTTGACATTTTTAGTTTTGTGTGAAATCTTTCAAAACTATTGCCTGGTCTGCCTCGTAATTTGGTACAGAAGCTGGTCTTGTCCACTGTTTTATACTGGACCTATGAAACAGTGATAAGGGCACTGCTGACAGCGTCAGTGAGCAGCCAAGCTTGCTGCAGATTTTTAAGTGGCTGACATGACAGTAAGAATACAAGGCAATGAAATGTCAGGATGTGAGTCATACTAATGAGGCAGTGACTGAATGAAGGTAGAATGAACCCCTCTGGAACATTCGTACACTAACTAATGTATTAACAGTGCGACTAAACACACTACAATTACAGCCTTTGACTGTCAGATTTTAAAGTACCATTTCATGAAGTGTCAGTAATGACAGCTTCTCTATTCACACAAAAAGGAAAAATAAATGGGCGTAAGACTGTGCTTGACCTAGACACCTATACAAATATATCATCACAAACTAACACACCGAGAGATAATGCCACAAACACGTACACAGTCATCCACTGCCAATTAAAATAGTCACGCTTCTTCTTGTGCAGCATAAGCACACTAGAGCTGGGAATGGTTCACTTGTTTATTGTGATCATGATGACAAAGGGGCCTTCAATAACAGGGGCCTATGTTCAATCTGACCTCAGCCAATGGTGCTAGAAACTCATCTCTTCCTCTGTCCAGAATATTAGTAGGTTGGTTCCACATATTTCTAGGAGCTAAAAGGTTGTTGGTTCAAACCCTAATCAAGGATCTACACATACTGTAAACCAGCTAGGAACACCTAAAATACTTTATATATAATGTCCCAGAACTAAATAAATCAAAAGTCATATATGTAAGACATTGACACCTCAGTTATATGTGATGCCAAAACCATCCCTGACCATCAGCTTCTTTCATAATCCAACTTTGGATGTCCTACAAAATATTCTGAGCAATCATGGTGTAATCATTGAGGGTTTTCAGGATACCCTGACCCAAAAATAACAGTTTGGAGGGATTAAATATACTCATTCTTCATAATTTCAATCTTAAATATTAAAATATATTTTCACATCCATGGTCCAAAGAAGCACCTAATATCACACACCCGTGAAGTGAATCTTATCATTCAGCTTCCTAACATGAGACACCTTAAAGCAATAGCTTTTCATGAGCTCGCCCAAAAACAACAAATTAGACTTACTGATCAATGAAAACATCAACATTTTTAATGCTAGAAATAAAATCCTTAAATTCTGACTAGTATCATGTATTGTCATTGATAATTTTAAATCCATGTGTACAGGCTCTATCTGCTGTCAATAATGCCTGTAGCATGACTGATCAAGCCACGTGAATGGTCTGTTTACATGTGCACCTGTGTAGGGCTGTGCAATTAATTGAACTTTGATTTTGATTTCGGGTCTCAACGATCACAAAAACTATGTAATCGAGAAGAAAATTATTCCATTTTTCAAGTTACTTTGGCCTGCGTTCTTAATGACGCGCATGCGCACTCTGGAAACCCAAACTCTCTCAGCCTATACTGTCAGCAAAACAAGTCGTGCATGCAGTGGCGGACTTAGCAATTTGGGGGCCCGAGGTGAACATCTGTATGGGGCCCTCCAGGGCTTTTTTAGTCACGCCTTTAACTTTTTCTCACTTCAACTTCTTCGACCTCACAAAGCAATGTATTCCCCTTGTATTACTCCTGCTCTTCTTTGACCGTTTACTTTCTCCTTCATGAATCTTTTTTCTCGTCTTACACCGTTTCTTCTATGTCATCACTATATTTTCTTCGTTTTCATGTCTTTCCTCCTCTTCTCCTCCGATATCACTGTGTTCCTCCAATTATTCTTTCTCTGTTATTTCTTTCTCCTCCTCAAATGTTATTTTTATGTCTTTCCTCCTTTCTCCTCTTTTGTCTCTGAAATATGACGTTACCTTTGCCAAAGATACCGTTTGCTCTCCTCATGTTTTCTCTGCTTCTCAGCACCGCCTGGGTAGCTCAGATTCATGGTTGTAACTGTAGGTGCGTTCCAGATGAACTGCGCCTCGCCTGGACTGTAGACGAGAACACGCAGCCGCAGCGGTGGGCAGGGAAAAACAGCTGTGTTTGAGTCAGACACTTTCGAGCATCTTAAAGAGACGTGAGCAGGAAGTCAACAGCGTCCACCCTAGTCCCTAATCCCTTAATCACTATATAGTGCAGCATTATTTAGATTGCAGCCTTTCTGCAGTCTCCCTGCTCACATGTAAAGCAACAGCTCTTTGCTCCTTTTGGAGCTTGATGGGATCTCTGTCCACTTTTGTTCTAATTTTTAATGGATTAAAAGTGTACCTTATATACCTGCAGCCAAACTGGTTACAACAGCTACTTTGAATTGAGCAGCCAGTAATGGGCGTATGTAGTCGGTCCATAAAGTGAGCCCAAGAAAGCTGATGTGTGCATTCATATACTATTAGGCCTAGATATCTTAAATTAATTGGAAACATGCTGGAATTATCTAACAAATATATGATCAATTGAAGATGTGTGTAAAAGTGTTTTGAGTTATAGAAGATATAAGGAATATCACTACTATACAGAGTTACCCAGGAACATATTACAAGTTTCCACTATTTTATAAGAAGAAAATGAAATTGAGATAGTGAAACGCTAGTAAAAACCTTTCCAAAGTGTTTGAATGCTCCTGTTTCCTTTACAGGAGCCTTTGTCTCTCATATATTACTAGCCTACTCTTGTAGTTGTAGACTATTATGGTTATCAGTGAAAGACTTACCGTTGTTTTCTTTGTCTTTCATAACAGTTAAAATTATTGAAGATGTGTAACAATTTAAACGGATCTGTAAAAGGTACACAGGTTACATCAGAGCAGGTCGGACACTAAACTAACCGACATGCAATGCGCCGGCGATCGGATCAGCGTCCGCCTTGTTCACCTCGAACGCACCTTGTGTCTCCCGTTCAAAACCAACTGCAACTAATCACTGTCGGCACTTGGAATAGTCCATTGTAGTAGTATGCTATTTATATATTTGAATATATTTTATATTATTTGTTTTAAGGATAATTTTTTTGTTCAATAAATGCAACATATTTCCAAATGAGTAATCATATAAAATAATCGTGGTTTCAATAATGACCAAAATAATCGTGATTATGATATTTTTCCATAATCGAGCAGCCCTACACCTGTGCATAATTATCCTGTGTTGATTTGGTGACTACTGTACCTTCTAACAGTGTGTTCAGATTAGCAGCCTCTCACTCCTCTCATCACCACCTCCCATAGTATTTTTTAATAAAATGACAAATTTTTCCTTGTAATGTTAGAGGTGGCAATACATTGACAAAAGTTTCTCTTGCCCAACCTTGACAGGTCTGTGGTTCTAACAGGTTTTTGTAACAGATGTATTAAGAAATATGATCAGAACACAAAATAAAGTCAAAGTCTGTATACAAAAAAAAGGAAAGTCTCCTGTGAGAGTCTCCTGTTGCTGTCCAATAGGGCAGAGGTCAAAAACTTTTCTGAGTACAGTAATTTTCATTAGAGCCAAATTGCAACTAACTTGTATCTGCACCAGGTATAACACAAGTATGATGCTATAGATTTCATTGTGGGTTACTACTGTACTCTGATGTGGTTTGTTTACTTGTGTTTTGGCATGAGGCTACTGTGCATCTGGTGTAGACAAAAGAGGATGGAGGCCCCATTAGATCCATCCTTTCAGCAAAATGCTCTGTGGTGTCTAAATGAATGTGTGAATACATTTGTGAGAGAGGAAAACACTAGATGGGGTATCCAAGATGTGGCTATTAATAGTGTCTATAAATAGCTTAAAAACCTTTCAAAAAACCTTCCATCCTCTCTGTTCTGGCATTAAAGACTTTTAACATACAGTGGCTTCAGAGAGCATCCAGCACCCTTCACACTTAATTGCAATGTTGTTAACATTTAATTAGGATTTTGATTAGTTTTCAGGATCTATGTAGGTTTGTTGAAAACCTGCATGTCATGCAATATTGTTATGATCTAACTTGTGCAATATATATTTTTGCAGTGTTTTGGTCTTCTTTAGGGTTTAAGACAGATGTGAATAATTTGGGTGCATTGTGGGCAGACAAAGACCAAAAGGCCAATTTTAAAAAGCACTTCCATGAATTTTTGTATTTACTTGATAGTCAATAATAGTCCATAAACTCTGTTAATAATCAAATGTGTTCATTTAAAAACTTTACTGTCCAAGTGTCAACTTCGGCTTAATTGTCTTAATTGTGTAGCCTACACACACCTATGAGTGGATCTTTGTCAGGTCAGATAAACATTCCCACAGAAGGACCAGTGTTTGCGTGTATTACATGATGTGTCAGCAGCTTCTACTGCATTTCCATGCGAGCGAAACGCTTACTGTGTGGCTCGTCATTGCACAAATGCTCATTAGAGTTTTAAGTCCCAGTGTAATCGTGTGAGAATGACAGTAAGTCTGTTAGACGCCAGCACAAAGACAGATTCAGCATCATGGTCACAAAGAGGAGATAGTTTAGCATGAGCTAATTATCACTGAGGTTTCAGCAGGTCAAAGGACAGCATGCATTCACTGAAGTCTGAATGTGCACGAAACATTTACAAAGTTTACACACTGTATTTTAATAATGCCCAGATATAAACCATTTACAAAACCCCTCCACTGCAAGCTAACCCTAAGTTCAATATAACAAAACAAAACCAAAGTAACAAGCTGTAAAGAGAAAGATATTTGTTGGTCATTAACTTTAGTGATAACCTCAGAAAATCACAGGTCACCGTGTGCAATATTTTTATTCATCACAGCAGCTCATTTTCTATAGCCAGCAGCAAAATCTACAGCTTGGCCCTGCTGTTTCATTCATCTAATAGACTACTGCTTCTGAAAGCTGAAGAAATGAGCTTGCTATATTATGCTAATGAATGAAAGTGAACTCTGGTGAATTACAAATGTGGGAGGACAACAAACCTCGGTTTCATGCAATTTGACTGATGATGAGTGCCACTGAACTCAGTGATCTTTGTAGCAGGGCTCCTGGGTGCAGCACTGCAAATTTTGCTGGGGACGATGACACCATAATCCTTTCCTAAGGCATACAGCTATACTGGATAAAATGTATCATGTATTAACAGAAGACTAATTACATATTCATATAGGTTTGTGATAAAATAGAGTATAGTGGTAGCAGACTATATATGAGTTGCTTCATAGCTCCTGGAGGTGTTTATTCAGAGTGAGCTGACAAGCCAAAAACATGAAGGGAATATGTTTAAAATATTTCTGAGGGAGATAGAAGAGAAGTCCTGCCCATTATGGCCAGATGTCCATTACTTGTTATCAACTATTCGCTTTTAGCCACTTACTAACTGACACAATTGACCATTTTTTACCCTAAAAAACATTTACTACCAAAATGACACAGTCCACATTTTTCCTGTCAAATATCAAAAGAGAACATGGCTTATTTCATTAATAAACCATTGGCTAAGTCTTAATAGCAAATACAAAGCCAAGAGTTTTAAGTTAGTCCTTTAAGCTCAGTGGATGGCATAATATCATCAGTATAGACAGTTTCAAAGAGCTACTGTGGCTTACAAAGCAGAGTGGAAACATCTGCTCTGTAACTTTCCAGCCTAACAGGTCCCTCTGAGGTTTCAGTCTCCTGTGTTTCCCCTCTGTTTTCATGGGTCAAATATCTAAAAGATAAACAATGCTTTCGATAAATGGGATGTCCACTGTGCTTGATTTGTTTTCCCATCTTCACTTTTCCATCTGTTTAAAAAAGTTCAGCCATGGATAACAAGCCTGAAAATGTTACAAAAAAGAAAAATTAACTGATTCCACAGCTAATTGGAGATATGTTTTTGATTACACGACACTGGAGGTGAGATGAAAGAAAAAATAAATAAATAAATGAAAAATTCTCGAGCATTTGTATAGCCCATAGAGGAGGAGAAACCAGTAAACCAGGACTTCCTTGACAAATCTCCTTTTTGAATTTTAATTGATAATTAATTCTATGAGATAGAAAATCTATGAGAAGGAATATCAAGCGTTACTTATTTAAGGGCTCTTTACTAAGCAGGCATACATTTTCAAAAAAGTTTAAAATTTACGCACATTCACACATGAAAGCTGCCGAGCACAACCCCAGGAGTCTACCACCGTCAGCTCAGCAGCTACAGTGGAGCAGTAGGACTTCAAAAGCCTTGCTGAGTAGAAGGCTGTGCAAGCTGAACATAATACATTCACTTAAACAACCCTGATTTCCCTTGCTGAAACACATTACAACTGCCAGAAAACTCTAGACTAGTGTCTTTTTAACCCTCAGGGGTCGACGAAAGCATCTTCTCCTGATAATACGGAAACGAACTTAAATTACTCTGTCAGTTTTGATCATACAGATAAGAGCAATATATCATTAAAAATCTGTAAAGGGTCTAGTTTTATTTGTATGCGCTCATAACAAAACACTGGGCTTTTGTAACATAAAGAAAGCAGAAAGAGTGCACTGTCTTCTCTGTCACCTCTCTTAGACATGTAAATAAAACAACCTGAATCTCAGCGAATACTTGCCTCAAAGACATGAGAAATATATGCATAGAAAGCTTGAAATGTCTTTGTTTAAATGAAACAATTCAAGTCGAAAACAATCTCTTTTTATGTAATTTGTATGAAAGTAAGGAGCGGCATGGTTTCTTTTGTCTCACCTCATTTTAGCTAATGTGATCCCACCTTGCACTGAGCACACTGTTCATATGGAAATAATCTGAGGTGAGCCAGGTAATTATGTACACGCCCCCTGGCATAAAATGTCAAGCTTCATCATAGAATTTACTCACTTTTTCTGCGAGTTTGGATGATGGCACGCTACGTGGGTTAAGAAGTGCTTCATATGGTTCCAGACAGTGACAAAGAGTTTACTTTGAAAGGGGAAAAACGCAATTCAGATGACGAACATTTGCATCAGCATTGCAGTGTAGTAATTCCCTCTCAGCCACATTCCTGACTGAAAGGCTCTTTATGCGGGTCTTTGTCTTCTCAAGTAAATCACGATTATTCATGATCAGGCACACCTTCCTGCATATGTCTTTTCTAAACAAAAAGTGTCTTAGAAAAGTTAAATCAGTGTATTGTTTTCTGTGAATGAGTGAACAAGATGTTTTTCACATCATTTTGAAGCGAACACTGTACGCTACAAGATCCAGTTCTCAAAAGTCTTGTGATGCCCTAAAGGATTTTTAGGCCAAATTTGGTACAGTTCTGACAAACTAAATTTTGGCTCTCCATGCAATTGCATCTTTCACTATAGGTCTCCCATTGGAAAACAATAGTGGATTTCTGTCATAGCCATGGCAACAGCATGGAAAATAGAGCATGGGTCCAATTGGCTTTTTTGATCAGGATGCCCTAAAGGATTTTTATGCCAAATTTGGTAGACTTCTAACAAACTAAATGTTTGGATCTACATGCAAATTTTCAAATTGTTATACAGGGGGCATTATTGCGCCTATCATGATTTTGTTTAATCACATGGGTTCAGGCCTGGGTACTACAAGTCATCCATTGGTCAGATTCAAATCTGACCATGCGTGTGCGATTTATCACAACTTGAAGGTGCCAAAAACATACGTCAACTTGTCAGGTCCACCAAGGGAAAACCATAATAATTAATTACAAAAAGGACGAGTTTGTTAAATTACGAGGTGAGCAAAAATGGCAACCTCAATGACCTCAAGTGAAAATCCAAGCTGGTGAACTTCCTGTTGGTCATACAAGGATTCAAACAATCACTTTTGTTGGGGGCACTGCAGAGCCATTCTTTTGAGGTTGTTTTTGAAACATAAAAAAAATAAAAGATTTGGGAATTTTGGTAGGCAGTTTTTCAAAAATTGATAGGAGACCTGGAGCCCATCCTTTTTTCACCTACGCTCTGCCCTCCTCCACTTTTGTCTGAGAGTGCAGGTAGATGGATTTGATTAGATGGTTGAGGACTAAACCTAACCTTACTCTTTTTACGCTTAAGTGGAGCAACTGTATTCAAGGCAGTACAACAGGCAGAGTTGAACATTTCGACCAGTTGTTCAGTGACCATACAAGATGACAGAGGGGGATTAGAATTTGAAAGTAAATTGGAATAAGACTCACAAAAGCAGAATTAGCATGAAAGGCATGGGAATAATGTACAGGTCGAGAAAGGATGGGCTGATCATACGAAATGACAGGTTCAAACACCACAGGATAATGATCAGAGGCGCCAGCATTAAATATTTTACAGATATGTACAGAGAAACCACGAGTCAAAACAAGATCTAATGTATGACCTCCGTTATGTGTACGACTAGACTACGACTAGTTTCTGACTGTGCAAAACTGAATGAGTCAATAAGGCTCATAAAGTTTCTAACCATGGGTTTAGATGGACAGCAAACATGAATGTTGAAGTCCCCTAAGACCAACATTGTGTCACAACAAGGCACTTGATTAGACAGAAATTCAGAGAACTCATGAATAAAACTCATACTGATTTTAGGAGGTCTATATACCAGCAGACAAAGTAGAGGGCCATTTAGATCCATTTTTAGGAGTTGTGCCTCAAAACTGAAAAAGGCAGAAATCTACATTTAAATGAGTGGCTAAGCCACCACCATGTCCACTTGGGTCTAGGAGTGCTGTCAGAGGGGGATAGCACGCCAAGAGATGAAATGTCACCATTCTTTAACCATGTTTCAGTGACAAATAAAAAATCCAAAGCATGAGAAGTAAAAAAACTCATTAAAAATAAAAGATTTATTTGACAGTGACCTAGCATTCACCAGAGCCATTTTTACTGGAGACTGAGTTATCGTTGAGGATGTGGTAATGCCTGATAGAGCACCCAATGAAACATATTCCAGACGACGGAGGTTCGTAAAGTTTATGAAAACACTGGTACCTACAGAATTCAGGGAATTTTAGATGTTGATGAAAAAGACAAATTTAAAAAAGGCAAGGTTCATTGGTGCCAGAGTTGACTCCAGTCCGCATTTATGGTTCTACAGATTAACAGAGCTATGTTACGTAAGTACCAGATAATTTTCACTTCTCTTACTTTTGTCTCCACTCATGTTGCTCTTTTTAATCTCTCTCTTCCCTCTTCTTAGATAAGTGGGTAGTCAGTTAATTGAACTTAACCTTCAACCATATTAATTACCCTTCCGAAAAAAAACTTTTGTTCATGAAATTCCAGCAGTACCTAACCTGAACTAAACCAAGCTCAATAAGAAGAGCGTTGTTTGTTGTTATATTGGGTTGCATATGTCATGCAATGTATATACATATGACAATGTATGTCATGGTTAATGAGTCTAAAATGAGTATGACTGCTTCAGCAAATACAAAAGCAGAAAAAACTTTTTCTGAAAGGTTGGACCTGCATCTTTAAGTCATCACACTAGCACAGTGAGTACAGATCTGTAGGGGATGTCTATCATGGTGAACATAACAGCTCCATGGGGCATTTCATGCATTTTCAGTACACAGTGGCACTCAGTGGAGTTTCAAGTGCTCCATCTCAGGGTTTATCCTCAGATTAGTGCCTGGAAAAGTTCATTCTGCCCTGGGAGCCAAAGAGTGCACTGAGCCCTTCCTAAGAGGAATTGTGTAACTGCTGGGAATTTCTGATTCTGTTTTGCTCACAGAAGCAGGAGGATTACATCTTCAGGGACCCACCTGACCCACCTCCCCTCTTCTCCACTTTCCCTAGTAGACTTGTACAGTGGACTGCCTGTCCCAGGCAGATGGGAAATACAGCCGTGCAAGAATTTTCCAAGCCTCACTATAATGTGGCTGTTTGCTGTGCAGAGGTCTGTGACAAAGTGAACACTTGGATTTTTCTTGTACTGTAAACTTGGCAGCAGATGTGAGTCCTTATAGGATAATCTTCTAGATCTTGTGTATTCTTAATCTCCATATTTGTTACAGACTGGACATCTGGGCTATTCTGACTTCTATGATGCACCATCAGTAATCACTACTGTATCTGCTCAAACACAAATGCTCTAGATAAGTGTTTGTCTCAAGCCATGATCCTAAGCTACAGTCATAGCTTTACCACTACTTTAAACCCTGTTTATAGTAGAGTTGTAATTACATGTTTTCCTCCACAAAGCAACAGCATGTGGGGTATGTATAAAGGTTCAAGCCAAACTTACATGAGGGAAGCCAGAGTAAACACAAAAGGTATGTTACCAGGGTAAGTTAAAAAGCCAATGCTACATTGCTTAATTTAGCAACCAAATCAGCCATAAAATCTTTATATAATTAATAGTGAAAGAACAAAAAAGAAGACTGGTGGATCTTTGTTGAAAGAACAGCACACAGCAGATGAGCACAAAACCATAATTCAATTCTGAGCTTCTCTCCCAGCAGAAGCAAGGTTTTGAATGCTTAATAAATTCTTGCAAAGGCTAAATTGCACACTTGTTTCATCTGGCAATGAGATTACTTGAATGGAATTTTCTGGAAAACTATGGAGAGAAAGACAATAATGAGGCAGTAATCTTATTTCTCCACAGCAGCTTCCATTGTTCGCTCAGAAGGCTTCTGTTTAGTCTGGTTCAACTCTCATCCCCATCCATCTTCCCATTGAGGAAAATTTTGCAGAGCCAAGGATAAATGAGTATGATAACATTTCTGCAACACTCAAATGCGCCTAACACAGATAGGAGGGGTCTGCCATTGTGTCACTCTCGCTCCTTGGGCAATCACTAGATAGCACTGAATATGAGTTTGGCTGCAAACATACAGGAGCACAGACCAAATGAAAAGAATCATTCTCTGTATTCACATTTTAATCATTTCCTCTGAATAAGCTCTAAGACTCAACTTACTTTCGCTTCTTGCTTTGGTTGACTTAAGTCATCTTTAGACAACTTGGTGAACGTTTAGGCTATAACATATCTTTTAACACCCCAAGCCTTTTCTTTTCCTGTGACAGTGGCCCCAGTAAATGAGAAATCAGCGTGGGCCAGCAGGGGTTAAGCTCCCTTTTTGAAGATTATGCTTCACTTTCCAGTGGCTCGGCCCAGGACTAGCCACTCTCTTCTAATCCACCACTACAGGCTTTTGATAGCTCCCACTGTGAGTCCTTATTACAGTTACTGATTAAAACAGAGAGAAAGAGAGAGAGGAGAAAAAAATAAGACAGATACAGAAATTAGAATGACAGCAAAGCAGGAAGGGCAAGTGACAGAATTAAAAACTACTCCTACTTTTTTCAGAGACTGGAGCCTAATCTATACAGCAGCTGACTTTGCTTACCTCTGTATATAATACTGAAGCTTAAATGTGTTTAATGTGTCCAGTTGAACTTTTAGACACAAAAATGCTAAGATGAAAACAGATATTTCATTTTTAACAAGAAACTGTATCTGGTAAAGCTTAAGTCACACCTGTTTATTTTTAATTCAACACGGTAATGTTAAAGCTGCAGGACTCGACATGGCTGCAAAACTGACTAGGAAAACAAAACAGGGAAACAAATGGAAAAAGAGAACTTTAATCCTGCCTAATGACATTGCAGGGATCCATCAATAACAATAAAAAAAATCTTATCTGGCATTAGCTATTTATACTCCACTATTTTGCTGTAAGTCCCCTCAATCTTTTCTCCCCTCCTCTCTGATACTGAGTAATCTCTGGGATGAAATTTACACATGAATAATTCACAACCATCTGCTGCAGTTCAACTGCCTGTATAAGAAAAGTGAGGAGGTGTAATTCTTGTATTTATTTTAAAAAACAACTTCCCACAGTGCCCTCTACTTTGTACCTCAGCACTGCATGGTTAAAATGACTGACAGAAAGAAAAGTGAAATTAAAAAAAAAAAACCCTACATACCTAAACATACCAGCTAATTAAAAAAAATGACGATGATAATAATACTAATAATAATAATAATAATAATGCTATTCATGGTAATGTGTTTCCTCACACCTGGGATCTGCTCTTTTGGATGCAGGATTTCTGAAATCCAAAGGAACATTCCATTAGCTATTACTAGATCCACTAGTGAAAATTAAGGTTTCTGGGTCCCCTTCTGCAAACACACACAAGGAGACAGGCAAAGATGGCAGAAATCCAGGTTAAAGCACACCACCTGCCTGCAACAACTACATCCTCATGGATAAGCTCAGAGAAAGGAGGTTAGGATTGCTCCAAAAAAGTAACAAGACAAAGACTATTACACAATAACACCACCTACAAATTCACAATTAGCTTTCTTTTTGGTCAGACAGTACAAGGCTTAGAGGGGTTTAACAAGCTCAGTGAGGCCTCCAGCAGCAGATGGCCCCTCACTCTGTTTGTGTTCCAGGCAGGGGAGTCGCTCTGCATGACGATTTATTGACGCAAAATCCCCCTCAGCCAGGACCCGCCACTGATTTCTGCTGCTAGAGAGATGATGGGAGGGAGGGGATGAACGGGAGGGGGGAGGGTCTTGTTGGGATGAGAGAGTTTGTCTGTGTGTGTGTTCCAACTATGGTTCCAAGGCCATAAACCCAGCTCCAAAATGCCAAGTAGCATGTCAACATGCCAGCCGTTGCCACCCAAGTTTAAGTCAGACAAAAGGCCCTTCAGTGTTCTAAAATGGTGGTTTGAGAATAGGAAATGATGATTAGTCATATATGGAAAAGGAATTAGCAATACTGCACAAACTGGAGGGCAACAGGAGGAAAATGAACTGCTAACATGAGGTGAAACTGAGGAGTAAAAGCTTCATTCTTAATTTCAGAGCACCTCAAGGTGAAGAGAAGTCTGGCAGTTAAGATGTGCGCCTTACCGTTTTTTTTTGGTGTTACTTCTGAACACTTGTTTATGGAGGATTTGGCTTAGCTATGAATCATGTGGAAGATCTTTCCCAAAAGCGGGGTTATGTTTATACATCAACTGTCCATATTGTGAGAAAGTACAAAAGGATTGCTACCTTACTGAAACAATGTGTTAAACAAACAAGTGAGATGAAAAATGCATTGTGATTACACTTGTTGGGACCACTTTCCATTTCTTTAAAAGTAGATGTTTGTCCATGGAAGCACAAGCAACTTAGATGATGTCTATGAAATAAAAATAAAAACTGTCAAAAATATTATTTTAGAAACTTTTTTAAAACTTGACAGGAAAAAAATTCTTGTGAGAAATGAGAATAGACAGAGCATGGAAATGATCAGAATAGGAGGAAATTTTAAAAAAAGAACAAAATATGCCCCGCTCTAAGGTTCTGCTTACATATGAATGTATTTAAGAAAAAAAAAAGAAAAAAAAATACAGCGTGCCAGCGTTCACAGCTAACTGGGCAGCCTGAAACATCCACTCTGACGCAAAATCCAAGAGAAAAGACAGTGATGCCAGCAGCCCACATTGTCCACACAGGACTAAGAGCACCACAACAATGAATCAATGGCTGTGACATCACTGCACTGAATACAACCAAGACGGCCAAAGCATGATGGGTAAGGGAGGACACAGTTGACCTTTTGTCCATTTTATTTGGCAGTGGAGAAAGAGGAAAATCCAGATCTGCATCATCAAGATTAAAGGGGGAAAAGGGGGTTTTGAGTATGCCAAATAGGTACCACCTGTTGGATGAGACACCAGGGAGTCTGTTTTTAAGGATCAAGTGTCATGCATGGGGAGAGCTGTTCAGACATTAACACTGATGGGGATGAATCAACAGAAATGGAATAATGAATTTCACATACATATACATAATTTGTTGTTGCATTTAAATATAATTGCAATCAAGTAGAACTGACATCTATCAAAACTGCACAAACCAAACAAGAGGCCAAATGAGCAGGAAAAATACATCTTCATCTGAAAGAATCAATAAGATAAGAAGGTGTATGTTACCAATAGCATTTAGTTGAACTGGTAACCAATCGCAATGTAAAAAAAAAAAAAAAAGGCAGGACACTTACTCCTTGGAAGGCAACATAAGTAGCTACATTAAATTTAATATACAGGTACAGCAAATACAGTTATACAACACAAAGGAAACTTGTAACTTGAGGGCAGGGTATCAGACCCCTGTTTTTCCTCTCAAGTGCAATGAAAAGTTCCTGTACTGCTAAACGTAGCTGTAATGGCCTTTTTGTGTTTTTCCCTGATGTCACTGTACATAACCTGACTCAAGACTGTATGGTTACAAAGGTTTATGATTTCAGAGATTTATGTAACTGGCTTGCAAGTCAAAGCTTGCTTGACAGAAAAGAGACGATAATGAATTCCAATTTACTCCTCAAAAGATGCAATCCTAACAACATAAAAACATTTTCCTGTAAGCACCAGCTTTACTCAAATTTTACTTCAGAACCTCAGTTAATAACGGCAAACTACCATAGAAGATGAAAAATAGAATACATCTCATACCTAATCATATATTATGCATCCATTTGTTTTCTTGGCAGCACTGACACTCTTGATTAAACATGCTGCCAAATCAATTTAACTGACCATAAAAATATGCTTGGACAAACATGTGCCTTCTCTTAGGGACCACTGTTTTAATTGCTGTTTAAATAATGCAAGCTGCTGAAGTTACTGGGTTGTCATATCCACACACTCCTTAGAAGATTCAAGAGCACTTGAAGAAAATGCAAAATCAAAACAGCAGGTTTGGTCTGATGCCAACCTGTAGTTTAATTATAAACCGCCTAATCAAAATGAAGAGAGGAGACCATTCTACATTTCACACAACTGCTCTCAGGAAATCAAAAAATAATAATAATAAATGCCTCGGCTTTGTCTAAGAGAGAAAGGTCAACCTAAGTCAATTCCCTCTATTTCTGCCTTCAGACTTAACAACAGGTATTCCAGTGTTCATAGGTCGGCTTTTCAAAGACGCAGTATAGAAGAAAGGTTGTAGTGTAGACTGTCAGAATTTCAAAAGTTCAGATTTGAGAAGAATACACTGAAGACAGAAATCAAAAACAAAATCATCAACAAAACAAAAAAAGCATGGACTGTCCACAAATTCATCATAATCACTAAAGCCAGAGCTTACTTTTATTCCAACAGAAGGCTTTTCATGCAACAAAAAAGGAAAAAGTCATTCCTGAAATAGTGGATTTTTTTTTTCATCTTACCTGGCTGACTGTCAGAGTTCATTGTTATGATTGCTTGTGCCAGGCAGACTTGACAGGGGAAAAGAGGTGAGTGGTGAGGGTGTCACTGCACCTCCGCCACGGCTTTAGTGACCAACATGTGCCTGCAGCCAAGATGGGGCTGCCAGATGAAGGAGCCGGACCAAGGAGGGACAGAGTGGAGTTGTTTTTCAGGGTTTCATCACACCGAGCCACAGGTGGAGACCTCGGTGGTCTGCTGTGGCAGGATTTTTTCAGCTGAACAGTCAGGCTATGAGAAAAGCACAAAAAGTTATTTTCAAACTACTATTTTCAATTGGCTATTCGAGAGAGAAGAATACCTGCTACAAGAAGTTATTTTCTCTAACTTACTTCTAACTGTTACAATCTAACAGGGAATATGTTCAATCTGAGGCCATCATGGGATGTTTCTTAAAAAGCCAGGAGAGACACTGCAGATCACCAACCTTCAAGAACAGATGACTGCTGTGTTTAATTATCAGTTTGTGTATCTGTGACCCTAAATGACTATACATGAATTTCCCTTTTACATAAAATAGGCTTTTTCAGTAATGGTCAGAAGGTTGTGCACATATTTAATTTGCTGTGTTGTATATGTAGTATATGTAGGACAGTGGTTAGCTGGACCGTGGCTGCCAAGGTGAAGAGAAAAGTAACTTAAATTTCAGCCAAACAAGAAATCAACTTACAAAAACTCTTACAATAAATGTGATTACAAGTCCAGTAAAACTGTTACAACCTCATTATTGATTATTATGGGAAAGAGAAAAAAAAAAGTAGTGATCTAAAACAGTTCTTGCTTCCACCAAGTTTCATATAAACCATCTGGGTTTATTAAAATCATAGCATGTTTGCATAATTTAAAACAGCTGGCCCTGGAAGTCCCTGTCAGTACTTTTACCACACCCAGTCTTGGAAATGTTTTAAATTCAGTCTAATATGTACATATAAATGAACAAAATACTATAAACATACATACTTATATTCTCGAGAAGACAAAGGTCTCCAGGAAGTGAATGTATGTCAATATAATGTCTCCTGAAATGACTGTGTGTGTGTGTGTGTGTGTGTGTGTGTGTGTGCGTGCGTGTGCGTGTCTTATTCACTCAAACTTACTGTGTGTAAGACTCAAAGGAGTCGTACACTCTCATACGGTACAGCAAGGGCTCTAGCTATTCAACCCTAATCAGTATAATGCAGAGCTCACCTCGGTCAGAGCAAACAGGTGTCAACAGACCTGAACACAAACAAGTGGTAACGAGATCTGCAATCAGTCACTAGAAATACCACAGAAGCCATAATAAAGCATGTTTCTGCGCCGTTGCACACACACATCGTCAGACTCACACATACAGTGTCTCTGCTGTCACTGTTACTTTAAAGCTGTTGACCTGCATTACTGTCAAATGAATGAGTTCAGTGGAAAGAGGGTGCAAGCTTTGCATTGCCAAGTAAAACCTCATGGAAATACATTACTGCCTTTATCCTCCAGGGTCTTACTTCACTTATCAGGAATTATTCAGAAGAAAAACAGTCCCTTAAGTGTATGACAAATTTAATAGCAGCCCAACTTATTAACTAATATGGAATGTGAAGGAAAAAAAAACGATCCTATTAAAGGAATAATCAGGTGTCGGATGTTCTTAAATTCAGTGAAAACTTAGCTCTAGTTTTGCGGACACACACTGCAGCAATAGTTAACCTTCAAGTGCAAGCTGCGAAGACAAACATCAAGTGTTGCTATGACAAAGTACTGAGTATTTCTCAGTGACACTGAAATTTGAGTGCAGCATCTCAAGACATACTTCAGGCCAGAACAAGAATCACCACAGGGGAAGTGTAGTTTTTATGTCATTAGTGTATGTGTGTGTATGTATGTGTGTGTGTGTGTCTCATGCATGTGGACAATGCTTTGATGAGCAGGAGGGATACTAGGAGTGGGTGCTGATGGATCTCTTGAGGTGTCAGAAAAAGTCATCAGGTGTGCTTAGATTCTTATAACTAACTGCATTTTTGGCAAAGAAGTCATTTGTCAAACAAGAATTCAGGCTGTTCTTTTACAACTTGTAATGCTATGACAGTATGACATTAGACATCTCTTTTTGGCACACAAAAAAACTGCAGCTCTATGTAAAAAAAAAAAAAAATTCTGGCACCATCATGTTTGTGTGACCAGTCTGCTGTCAGCTGTGCCCTTCTTAATGTTCCTTCTATATGATTTCACTTTCTAAACTGTTCTTCAGGGATCCTATTAAAAATGAATCTTTGTACAACATTGCAGATATTTTTCAGTGCGGTGTAGAACCATAAAACACACCACCTGCACCTCTCCATTCATCACGTTTCCTCCAACTGACACTTCAGATTGGATGAGATTTATTGTTCTCGCGCAGTAACGTTTGAATCTGGAAACATTTCATGGCACTTGACAGGAAAACAACTCTCACGACCCCTTAATGGACTTCATTTCCCAAGCACTCTGAGCACTGCCGGGAGTAATCACGATGGCATAAAAATAACATGTGGTCGGATAGCGAGCGGTAAACAACAATTAAGGTACCCCTTGCATAGCTCATGAAATGAATCATTGAAAATGCACTTATGCCACGAAGACAGCTTCAGCTTCTCAGCCCTAATTGACTATGAATTATTCAGCTGCTGTGTGAGATTAGTGGCATTGCTAGTATGTTGTTGAGTTCATGATTTTTCTTTGTCATTAGCAAAAAACTGTTGGTTTAATGAATGTTTGCAGTGAGCAATATAGTATTAGCATAAAAAAGTCTGTCAACTGGAAGCTGAAAACCCCAAAGGAAAAAAGCACTGCATCTCACTACATCAAGACAAAACAGGTCTGGGCTGTTGCTTGTTCAATTAAGGGCATGATTGTGTCAAAGTGAAACCATCTTCGCTGGAAGGAGGGAGGTGGCACAGGTGACAAGTATGAGTGGCCACAGTGAGTAGGAGAATTATGGCAAAGCTCACGGTTAAGAAAAGAAAGTGATACAAAACCTGACATGAAAGGACCTGCAGTAACACAATACTGTCAGCTGCTTGTTTGCAAGTGAACGAGGCCAGCTATGACCGCAGGACATTGCATCAATCAGCTGCTGCCTGAACTGGAACAAGATGGCTAGACGAGGAGCACAGGCTTCAAGTGGCACAGGGGGATCATTTTTCATGTTTAACAGTGCTCTGACAGCCTGGGGACAGTTGTGTGTTGAGTGTGACCAGGCATTAGTTCAAATACACACTATTAACGGATAAGGTAGTAAGGTCAATGTGTTTGTTAAATGTTTTTGGCCCTAATCCCATTCAGAGTCTTGTGTACCTGCTGTAAATTTAGCTAAAAGTTCCCTCGAAAGTTTGCTTTTCGATGTTGCCTTTGGCCCCATATTCTTTTTAAAGCTTTTTTTTTTTTTTTTTTTTTTTTTTTTTTTTTTTTAAAGTTGCCCTTCACCTTAACATCACCAAAAACTGAACTCATTTTTACCAATGTAGTTGATTGGACTCCATTGTTACATTCATTCTTTACTCAACACAGGGAGAGCAGGAAAGTGTAGCAACCCTAAAGTTAAGAACCACAGCAGTAAACCAGATAAGGGTCTGCATTGGATCAGTTTATGCAAATATCATCCATCCATCCATTTTCTATACCTGCTTATTCCTTAACCAGGGTCACGGGGATCTGCTGGAGCCAATCCCAGCTCTCTTTGGGTGAGAGGCAGGGGTACACCCTGGACAGTCAGCAAATACCAATCCAATAAAATATACCCAAGTTGGTCCCCATACCAATCCTGGCTTGGGACACCTCTGGTACCGTATGCAATAAACTGATGTAAGAACATCATTTTGTGTGAACTGATATAGAAAATCTTCATGGACTGGCATCACATTTAAAAGGTACCTGAAAGTCATAAAAACTTAGTTTAGAAATAAATGGTAGGTTGGATATTGGTCTATAATTAGCCAAGACTCCTGGATCAAGACTAGGCTTTTTGAGTAAGGGTTTGAATACTGTAGTCTTAAAGGCCTGTGGTACGTAGCCTGATACTAGAGATAAATTTACCAAGTCCAATAAAGATGAGTTAATTAATGGCAGGGTGTCTTTAAGCAGTCTAGTCACGATGGGGTCTAAGAGACATGTTGATGATTTAGATGAAGCAACTACTGATGTGAATTCAGAGAGATCTATGGGAGAGAAGCAGTCTAAACATAACTGAGGTCTTACAGATGATTCAAGAGCTACTGTAGTAGAAGATTCATTTATTGCAGGTATAGGAAGCATCTGCTGAATTTTATCTCTAATAGTTGTGATTTTATTTGCAAAGAAACTCATAAAGTCATCACTGCTGAGAGCTAAGAGAACACTGGGCTCAACAGAGCTGTGACTTTTTGTCAGCCTGTCTACAGTGCTGAAAAGAAACCTGGGATTGTTCTTCTTTTCCTCTATTAGTGATGAATAGTATGCAGTTCTGGCTTTACGGAGAGCTTTTTTAGATGTTAGTAGACTGTTTTTCCAGGCTAGATAAAATTCCTCTAAATTTGTGGAACGACACTTCCTTTCCAGCCTTTGTGATGTCTGCTTTAAGGTACGAATATGTAAATTATACCATGGGGCTAATCTCCTCTGATTCACTAACTTCTTTTTCAGAGGGGCCACAGTATCAAGCGTTTCACGCAGTGAGGCTACAGCACTGTCAACAACATGATCAATTTGATAGGGAGTGGGATTGAGGCAGCTGCCCTCCACTGTGTTGGCACATGGCATAGATGGAAATAAAGATGGAATCATTTTCTTAAAGTTATTAACAGCGTTGTCAGATAAACATCTGCTGTAGTGGAATTTTCTTCCAAACGCTGCATGATCCATCATGTTAAATTCAAAAGTTATTAAAGAATGATATGATAAAAGAGGATTTGGGGGAAAAACTATTAAATGTTCAACTTCAATGCCATAGGTCAGAACAAGATCAAGGGTGTGATTGAAACAGTGGGTGGGTTTATTAACATTTTGAATGAAACCAATTGAATCTAATATAGAATTAAATGCAGTGCTGAGACTATTATTTTCAACATCTACATGAATGTTAAAATCTCCCACTATAGTGACTTTATCTGAACTAAGCACTAAATCAGACAGGAAGTCTGGAAATTCAGTTAAAAACTCTGAGTAAGGGACAGGTGGACGGTACACAATGACAAGTAGAACTGGTTTTTGTGTTTTCCAGTTTGGATGCGAGAGACTCAGAGTGAGGCTCTCAAATGAGTTATAACTGTTCTGAGGATGAAAGTTTAATAATAAGTTTGAGTGGAAGATTGCAGCTACTCCTCCACCTCGACCTGTGCTTCAAGGAACATGATAATTTTTATGACTGAGGGGGGTTGATTCATTCAGACTGACATATTCATCCTGCTGTAACCAGGTTTCAGTAAGACAGAAAAAGTCAATTTGGTGATCAGTTATCAAATCATTTACTAACAGAGATTTAGATGAAAGAGACCTGATATTTAATAATCCACATCTGACAGTTCTGTTTTTCTGTTTAATAAGAGGAGTGGTCTTAATTTTTATTAGGTTTTTATGAATAACTCCTCTTGTGTTAACTTATGATTTATATGTTCGAGGAGCAGAAACAATCTCTATGTGGTTTGAAGGGGGTGATGGCTCTAAGGAAACTGCAGAGAGGTGTTTTAGACTGAGTCTCTGCGTCCCGGTCCCCACCCTGGATTGTCAGGCTTTAGGTTGGCTAATAAACTCAGCCATATTTCTAGAGATGAGAGCTGCACCATTCAAAGTGGGATGGATGCCATCTCTCGCTACCAGACCGGATATTCCCCAGAAAGTGGCCCAATTGTCCATGAAGCCCACATCGTTTGCTGGACACCACCGAGACAGCCAGCGACGGAACAGCGACATGCGGCTAAACATGTCAATGTTGGCCAGATTAGGGAGGGGTCCAGAGAAAACTACGGAGTCCGACATTATTTTGTCAAAATTACACACCGACTCAACATTAATTTTAGTGACCTACGTTTGGTATAATCAGGTGTCATTGCTGCCGACGTGAATAACAATCTTATGATTCAAATTTGACTCCAAGCTGTTGGCAACCTCTGCTAAACTAATGTTTCCTTGAAATGAGAGCTCCTGTCTGTGTCTCTGTAATTGAAGTAAAATGTGAATTTCACAGAGACTGGCCATCTTGGCTTCCTCAAATTCAAGCAGTTTCAACTCAAAAGTAGGTTTAAAGTTTTTTTTTTTTTTTTTTTTGTGGGGTGGTGCACTGGAGAGAGCCATGTTTCCCTTGCATGTTAGTGAGCATACCTGTGAAACTTGGACAGAGATGTGGGATTGGGGATTCAAATTTTTGGGATAAAAAAAAACCCACCATGAAGCACTTGAACCAGCTGAGTTAGTTATTTAATAAATATGAGCTCTTTTGTTTCAAACACCCAATTTATAAGGACATCATGGTGACAACAGTTGCAGACAAATGGAAAATATTTTAGATGTTATGAAATTGAACATATTTATGCACTTGACATTTCATTTCTACCTCTTCATGTTCGCTGCTTCTCAAGAGTCGAGCAGTCTTGAACTCTGACCTATTGTCATCTACTTTTGAGTGATAAAAAAGGACACACACACATACACACACATCTGTTGATGTCAGTGGACAAACACAGGCCTTGTTACCATGGTAACAAAATACCAACTATTCCGAGTCAAATAAAAAGCAGGAAGTAGCATCTTTCCATGCAGCGTTCAGTCCTGTTAATAACAATTACTCACATTCTTTCTGAGGGCTGCTCTCACTCTTTACCACATGAATCATTCCAGCTTTCACTCAGCATCACCCATCTACATTATTAATAATCCATCTCAACCTTTGGCAATCTTCCATTTTGCACTGAGAAGGAAAGCATCTTCTCTACATCTCTCTAAAGCTACAAGTCTTTTTCTGAATGAGCAGAGTTTCCTTTTTGGATGCAACATGTTTTGACCACAGAGCAAGTAAGGGAAGCTGATGTCACATGCTCAGACTACTGATTAAAATCATTTTTCCAGAGAGGACACTGACATCCAACCCAAAAACAACATGATCTGACCAGGTGATGAACACAGTGTGTCTGAGTGTTTCAGGAATTAAAATCTCCTGCACTACAACCATATGACCAGATTAAAAAACAGAATCAGTCTTGGGACATCAGTGATTATTGACTCTATGTGCTCAATTAGAGCTACATGATATGTAAAGTGTCTATCTTGTGGAACTCGAGTTATTCCTATGTGCACAGAAGGGGAATTTTAAGGTAAAAACTAACATAGGTAATAGATAGAGACCTTGAGTCATGACAGACCCGTAAAACTGTGACATGAATAATTGCAGTCATTTATACTAACCTACAACAGTTCATGAGACTGTTGTGAGTCAGGATGGTTAGCTGACTCTGCTTATGTTGTGGTCAGTCTTCACCTGTTGATAAAAAGTAAACTGAAATAGGACTTCAATGCTGGTATTCAGCACTAATCAGAATATACTGTATACTGATGTGATAAATTAGTAAAATAATGCACTGACTTCAAAAGCAGTATGGAAGCACAGAGGATGCTTCTAGTCCAATGTGGAAAAAGCACAGATAAGGGACAAACTAAAGCTGCAATTGGAACAGGATTAACTCTGTGATATTGTATTTGTTCATATCAAACAGTGATCAGGATTGATTGAGCATGACTTTGGGGAGGCAGGATGGGTTCAAAGTGAGGACAAGGTACTGGCAAAGGTCCAAGAAGCTAAAATGGGCTTATTGTTAGAGTTGTGATGTACAGCAGGGTATGATGGGCTGAATCTGAGAGAATGATTCATATCTTTGAACACACTGAGTGACCTAAAGGATCAACACAAGGATTCATCGAGCCTCAAATCGCATCACTTGAGGCTGAGAGCTTCTGTATCAATACCCATTATAAGCTCTGGGTCCCTTTTACTGCTTTGAATCCGACTCTTGTCTACTTTTTCTGCTTCTCTACTCTCTGGCCACTATCCAACTTCCTTTCTTCATTAAGTAGCATAAATGTAAGCCAAATGGGAAAGGTCAAAGCAATGGTGCAGTAAGTGATTTTAAACTATAAATTAGAAAATTCCCTTTAAATGAGCAAAGGTCTACGTCAACATATGAAAAAAAACTGTGTTGAAACACCAGATTCCCCCTTATCCATTCAAACTGTATTAACAACTTCACAAACATTGCAACAGAGAGACAGACAAATAAATTAACAGAGGCTAAAAACAAAGACACAATTAATGTGCTGGATGGCTCTTGGCTGAAGGGAAGAACCTGCCAAGCAGTTTACAAATTCCCTCTGTGCATTACAAGGTCCAGTCACCTTATTTGTGCCCAAGCACAACAATGACATTAACAGACCCCATTAGTATCCATCATCCACAAAATGTCCACAAACAAGCAAACTTTCCCAGTGCCAGCTCATGATACGTGTTAGGAGGAAGTTGGAAAGTCAGGCCTGGTCACTGCCAAAGCACAAGGAAACTGAGCTAAATGAGCTTCTTAATGAGGTTTCAAGAGGCAAACCTAGACTTCAGTACGTAGTGATCTACAAGGTGGCCCATGAGCTAATGGGCCAACACAAAACACCTCTTTTATTATAAAGTTAAAGAAAAAAAAACTGGAAAATACAGAGACAAGAATCAAATACATTTGTAGTGTAATATAGTGAAATGTTCCTGGCTGTCCTACAATACTAATGTGAAAAACAAGAATTAGAAAAAGGCAGGAAGGATAAGTCGTGCTTTAAAGACAGAGAATCATAATCTCTTAGATGTTATACATGTGACAGTACACAGCAAAATTGATAGTGTTAAAATTACACTCAGATGGACGGACGGATTTATCCATTCATTGAGATTTTAAACTTGTGAATTATGGTATCTCGTTATATAAACTGTATGAAAAGGATGAACAGGATTTTATATGTTCTAAGATAGAGCATATATAATCTATCTATTGTAAGACAAACAACTTACAGGCTTGAAGGATGGCTTTAAAAAGTTTACTTTGTTTCACAGCCCTTTCCTGTCTGTCAAATCATCTGCACAGAGGAGGTATTAAAGGATTTTAGCTTAAATACAACTTTATTTTCACAATTAAACTCTGGCTAAATTAAGCAGTCTCCCATGAAGAAGTGAAACAGTCAGAAATTTGGGTAAGACAGAAAGTGGTGGTTATAAACAGTGATGAAAGCAAGAGTTATTTTTGTGTGTATTTTTGCCATGAAGCAAAACAATTTTCCATACCAGACTCATTAGACTGCTATTCCAAAATATCATTAGGTTATTGTTACTGAGGTCATGTTCTAAAACCTTGTGGTGCTTGTCTGTACATCCCAGCCATGTTAGCATGGCTCTAAAATCTTACATTTGATGGGTTGAGGGAAGGTCTTGGACAAAGAGAAAGTATGTGATGCAGTAGGTGAGACAAAATCAAACAGCACAGAGGCAATGCTTGATTAATTCAGGTAAAAATACTATGTTATATGGCTGCGTGAAAGTGCAGGTGTCCATCTACTGTTTCCTCTTATGTTAGTTTATCAAAATCCCAAAAGATACAATAAGTAGAGCTTAAGCTCCACAAATGTGCGCACACACAAGGTTAAATTGCAAGGCCGCTTACATTTACTGGAAGTGGTCAACCCACAAATATGTTTTAGAAATTCACTGTAAAATGCATTAACAACAATTAAATTTTGACTCTTGGATCAACTGAGTTGCTTAACAGTGTAATTTCATGTAAGTGTTTGAGGTATGTGTGTTGGTGTGTTTCTGTGAATTTTCCCCACTGTGTAAAACACCTAATTTCAATGTCAGATGTGATTGTCTGCCTCACAAAATCTAAGTGTTGTAGTTACCTTTTATAATCAATTCATGTTGATAAATGAAGAGCATCACCAGTCAGGACACAAAATTATATAGTAACCAGAAAACAGCTACTGGAGTGAACATCAGACAGCACAGACATGGACATCACTCATGCCACTGATGCTTAAGATCAACATTTCAATCTAACATCTAATACGACCACATCATGTTATGCCATCTTCAGAATGACGTTTTCACACTTACTGGGCCCAGATTCAGCATCTAAAGAGTTACTCAATCGTGGACAAAATCATAATCACGATTATTTTGGTCATTATTGAAATCACGACTATTTTATATGACTAATCATCGACTTTGGAAATATGTTGCATTTATTGAACAAAACAAATTCTCCTTAAAACAAATAATATAAAATATATTCAAATGTATAAATAAAGGCAAATAAGATCAACAGTGTAGTGCACTTCCACAATTTATTAAAAACAAGTAATCCATAAAATACAAATATCAGGTGAAATAATCAATAAATTAGACAAAAATAAGCTTGGTCACGTATGTGTCTTAACAAACTAATTGATGACTGTATGGTGAAGGACGTTGTGGGGGTTGTTCATTGTTCTTTCTTTTTTATTAGTTGGTCATATGTCTGTGTTTAAATTTTAGATGGTTAAAAACATTTGTGGTGTTTCCAAACGGTGCCGACACCACCACGTAGCAAATCTTGCACATAATATGTTTTTGATCCAAACTGTTCCCAAACGACGGAATCGCTTCTACCTCTTTAGTTGACCAAAGACTTCTGTGGCTGCTCTCTCTCCTCCATCTTCACTCGCGCTGATTTTTAAATCCCTCCAGATACCACATACACGACTTGTTTCCCAGACAGCATAGGCTGAGAGAGTCTGGGCTTCCGGAGGGGCGAAAGTGCGCATGCGCGTCATTAAGAAGGCAGGTCAAAGTAACTGGAAAAACAATAATTGTTTTTTCTCCATCACATAGTTTTTGTGATCGTTGAGACCCGAAATCAAAATCAAAATTGGATTAACTGCACAGCCCTACACAGTAAGATCATGTCTTACATCTGCTCCAGCGCCGGCTGTGCTCTCAGCAGAGTCATCCTTTGAGAGTAGCACCCTGGGGCTGCTGTGGCCCTGCTCTTGTGGGGCCTGGAGTTTGCACCAGCAGTCCTGAGGGAACAGCTTCCGCTCGCCAAACCCTGAAACTGTCTGCGCAGAGCAGGGTCTGAGCCTTGCCACTGCTGTCCATACAGGCTTACACCCAAAGCTGTGGCTCAACAGCGATTCAACCTCAGCACATACATCCATCACACAAACACTGATGTCCACGCACGCACACACACGCACGCATATATATATGAAAATGCGTGCACATACAGTGGTTGTGGGGAGAGGTTTGTAGCAGTGACTGGTGACAGAGTCCCCCACTCTGGAGCTCTTTACACTGGACTCACACTTGCGAGGAAAAGTGTGACAAAGTATGACACTGCGCGACAACACAAGTCATGAAAGTGAAGTGAGACGTTGGCAAAGCAATAGCACCCATGTCCCTTATTCATAGAGACACTTCAGCTGACAGTGGGATTATTAAGCAACACAACAACCACACTTTTGTGGACCTGCTCCAAACACTCAACGCTGAACAACAATGCTTGTGTTGCGCAACACTTGCACTTTCCTCTGGCTTTTTTAAAAAAGTACAATACAAACTCGCAAAAAGTCAGACAGAGTAGCGGGAAGTCTGACTTGGAAGAGGAAAAGCGCAGAAACCGGATTTTTCTTCCAGTCCTTTCATCCTTCAGGCTCACGTTCAAACACGTTCAAACCAAACAGAGAGCTGTGTAAGCGTAACGTTATTTAACAAACAGAAAACAAACATTACCTGAACTAAGCACCTTTGTGCGCAACTGGCTGCTTTTCTCCGTCTCCGGTAGTATCCCGGGTTCAGGGTTTTAGGACCCGTAGGCGCCGTAAAATCCTTCCGCCGACGGCTCCGCCATACTCAACCCATCACGTGCCCAACTGCCTCCTGTACTTCCGTAGGGGGCGTGGTTTCTGCGGGACAGGATGATTGACAGCTGAGGAGGAAACAGGGAGGTTTCTGTTGTCTAACATTACTGAAATGAATGAAGCGGACACAATAATAGAAACACTTGTCACTACCCTATAATTCAATACAAACTGCAGCCTCCAGACTGACCATATCTTATCTTATATTATCTTATCCTATAATATATTCCTTGGAGATCAAATGTATCGCAGGACCCTTGCCTTCTGTAAATTTGCCGTGTTTGCTGTTGATGTGATGTATTGCTACCCCACACCTCATGTTTTTTAATGTGGTGGTACTCAACACCCACATACAGTATTTTTATAGCCATGCTATCACTACAATATTTATTTAACAGACTTTATGTTTTATGTTGAACTTATCCAGCTTGTTTTACAGATTTGTAGGTCAGTAAAAAAACATATGCAACAAAAATGTTTCTCCTCCCAAAGCAACATGTATACTGCAAACAGTTTTCCATCACCTTTACCCACCACAAGTCTGTGAAGTCCACCCTTTGCTGCATTGTGTAACTTCACTCTGCCCTCCTGCGTTTATTTCAGTTGGTGATTTTCAGGCAGCCTTTTTCAGGATGACTTTCCACAACCACACACGACATGTGTGAACTTGTTGCACTCAGCAGTTGGTTTTTAATACTTAGGTGGAGAGACATATACCAACAGCAGATTTTCCAGTTGGGAAAACAGAGGCTTGAATTCTTTGTATACAGTAAAGCACAATCTGATTGTTAATGGTAATTTTGCACCAGTGATTTGAAAAAAAAAAAAAGATAATCTGCTTCACGAGAGACACCTTTTAAAACCATAACACCAACCATAGCAATGGTACATTTGGTGCCCAGTGGAAATACAAGATTTATCAATACACACTTGTAAACAACTTAAACTCTTGTTTAAAGGTGTTTAAAGGCAGATTCTTGACTTTCAGGGAACAGTTCAGTAGCTAGAAAACCAGAGGTTTACTGGAAGTGGTGTGGTGTGTCCAAACAAGCATGACACTCACGTAACTGCATGGTAGTGGTTACCTTTACTTTTGCTTCACCTATCACACATTTTCTTCATTCAGCAAGTGAGAAGCCCACTTCTGTCAATACACAAAATAAATGTTGGTGTCAGGTAGTCAGCACAAAGAGGAATCAGAAATAAAACACTGTCTTAGCACAAACTACTTCAGAATGAAGAAAAACGTCTCCAAAAACAATGGGGCTTTGATGTGGGTGAGATTTCCCATCAGTCCCGTTACACAATAGCTGCCTTATTATTTTACAATGAATGACAGTGACTACAAATTACAACTCTATTTCTTTGTTTTTATGCTGAATCTACATTATACATCTTTATAACAGTTTGAGTGATTGTAAAAAGTGTTCACAGCCAATCAATTATATATAATATACTGTATCAAAACAAGGCTAAAAAATATCAATAACTTATAATGTGCCCAATATAACATTTTTAATTAAAAACCACTGTCAGCTCATTGATTTTGTAAGAGTAGATGTAATTTTAATGGGATTTTTTTCATCTTAGTAGAAAATTATTTAAAATAAAGAGTAAATCCGTCCCAGAAGAATGTCTTTAATAATCACATTTCCTCGTTTTAATAAACAGCTCTCAACTTAGGCACACTGACACACACCTTAAAGCTTAAATTAGCAACAATATCACTGATGAGCACTGCGCTGAAAACAAGATGGCACAATATGAGTGAAAACCAAAACAGTGCCTTATGGAAAAAACTGTTCTAATTAGGTAGAAGACACTGAAAATAGTTTAGTGAATCTCCTCATCCCCTATTTATAAATACCATTCATCAAATATTATCCAAACAACCTGTCTGAAGCTGATTATGGACACTGGACAGAAGAAAGATGAGCTTTATCCCATGATCGAAGCAGAAAGTATGAAACTATTCTGCATGGTAAAGATGTTGAGTGTGCAGAGCTCACAGAGAATGAAAACAATGGAAAGACACTTGCTGACGACAAAGAGAAGTGATGCGTTATAGTATGTGTTAACCATCCTTAAATCAATGACACCCAGTAGTGTACAATATGTGCTCATGATGATCCAATACACTATTATAAGTACTACACAACAGTGGACTATATTACTGCCAGGCTTCAAAAGACACCTGATGCTGCCATGAACGTAGCTTCCGTAAGAACAGAATCATGCAAGTAGTGGCACTTGGGTTTTTAGTGTGGGCGCTCATCTGAAAAGAAATCGAACAACTCAACCCAGTGGAGCTGTTCTTTCAAGAAAACACTGACAGCATAATAAGTATCCACTCAAATGGGCTTGTCCATGTTAGCAAGTAAAGAAAGCTGATTTGAACATTGGTGTGGACAACTCAACCCGGTCACACGCTCCTTGAAAAGGAGACCACTGACAAGATAATAAGTATTCTCTGAAAGTTGGCCATGGCCATGTAAAATCTTATGCATCTTCAGTTCATCTGCTGTAACGAAAGCAGATATGGTTCACACACATAATACCATAGAATGCAACAGCAACAAAACAAAACAGAACAGAGTGGTACAACATACAACATACATTCAACATGTTCAGTCCAACTGTCATCTTATTTCATCAACTCAACTATTATGTAATGAGTCCACCGGGCAAACTTTGTGCTCTCTGTGTCTCTGTGTATACCATAGGACTAAAAGGAACAAAGGAACAGCTGCCCCACAACACCTTGACCTTAAAATGTCATTTAATGTCACTTAATTTGACATAAAACTTCTAAAAATTACCCCCTTAAAAAAAAAATCTGAACAAGAAAATGTGTGCAGACTCAACATCTTTTGTCTCGCCTGTATTGAAACCCATCATGTGAGGACTGTCAGGGTTGTTGACACCCCTGTGGGCTTCAGAAATAAAGAGTGACAGGAAATAAAACATCAAAATTTGATCACAAATGTAAACATTGTCACTCATATATATTTTGACATTTAGATTTAATTCAAAGTTGGCGATGTCACCGTAGACGTAGAGTTGCAAGAGCACTGTTTTACTGTGATTTGCAATACTTCTAAAGTGAATGTTGTATTCAGATGTCTGACCGAATGATTTGCCCCAAGTTGTCATTCACTTGTCACCTCACTGCAGATTGTATCCGGAAATATTGGGAAATAGTTTCTGTTGATTGGCTCTGCTTTCAGGTTTTAGTACTAATGGCAAAGGCTACTATGGAGAAATCTTTTCATGAGTAGACTGTAAACTATTAGGCTTTCAGGAAAATATACAGACTTTGTAATGTATGGGCATATGCAGAGTGGGGTGGGCAGGATTTGGCAAGACACTAACTAAAAATCATATTCACTATGAACGAGGCCTCAAGGTTAAATAAGATTACTAAGGGAAGCAAGGAAGAAAATATTGGGTTGGTAACTGTCATAAATGTCTTAAACTGCTTAATGCTTGTTTAATTTTTTTATACATATCAGTTGCTCTTGGGTGGCAATGAGGTGTGGTGGCAACTCTAAAATTACTTGTTATTGTGAGTGTGAGTGTTAGTCGATCTCTAAGTGTCAGCACAGTGATAGACTGTTGATCTGTCCAGGGTGTACCCCATCTCTCACCAATTCTCACCTTGCATTGGCTCCAGCCTATCACAACCTTGAAGTGGACAAAGCAGTATAGAAAATACATGGCTGATCTTCCATTTAAGGAAATGAAGAAAGGTAGACAGCATATTTTAGGTGAATCTTATCATCCAAGCATTTTGTTTTTTGAAGGGCAAATATAAAACAAAAAAAAACCTGCTTGAGTGTTCAGAGTAATGAAACTTCAGTTCAAATGTAATCAGGGAAAGTCCTGAGGGTGGTCAAATAGCAATGACAAAATCTTTCTCACTGAATGTGTCTGTTAGATCATGAAATATAAGCATACAAGGGACCTGATGGTTTGTCATGTGACCTCTATTAACCGGAGTTAAAGAACCCTAGGAGCAGTTTTAAAACCTTTACTTTGTCAGGGTTTCTGTTTTATTGCACATGAGGAGTGGTCCTAATTGCTTTTTGAGGTAGTGACATACTGTATCATACAAAACCTTTAAATCACACAATTTAATAACAATAAATCTTTGCAAGACCTGCTGGAAAATGGGAAACCCATGTCTTCTTGTTTTATCAGAAAAACATATTTTATGTTTCTCAAATGCTAATAAGGTTCAACTAATTCCTCTCTGCTAACAGAAATGGCTTGTACACTGTCATCAATTCTCCATAAATGCTATGCTATTACTTTCAAAGCGCGTGCTTCACTGAATCTTGCTGCTTTTCTTCCAAAAATGACTAATAAATCTATTTGAGCTCCAAACTCATCCAAGATATGCAGGAAATACACACTGTATGCTTTCATTGTAATATTGCTTTGACAGCAGTGGATGAATTTCCTGCACGTTATGACGGGAAGATGAATCCTTCCAAACCCACAATTGCAGACCGTTCTCCAGAGAGCACAGCATTATCTTTTAGGAGATAAGCTAACGCTGGCACATTCACATGCTGTAGGTTAATGCAATGCAATGTGGGAAAGAGGAGTGGAGGGTAGATGCCAGGGCATGTGAACGTGGTACAAGTGATAAGCAGGGGAAATTGCTGGTACTGCTATGAACTGCTGTGAAAGAGTAGGATTTACATGTAACCCTTTTGGAATAATCTAATAACCTTGCTCTTTTCCATTATCTTATTTAATTTCAAGATTACAGCCACCCACAGAAGAAAGGAAAAGGCTAGCAGGGCGTGTGTTTGTGCATCAGCTAACTTAATTAAAGCTCAGGGTTTTAGTCCTTTCTGTCATAAATGCACAGCTTGTTGATTTGACCCATTTGTCCGGCACAGAGACAATTGTCTTGTGGTCAAGTGATTTTGATGAAAGATGGCTATCATCTTTCTTTAGCATGGTTTCTGATCGTAGGTGGGGAAAAATGAATGCATGGACACATATCTATTGTTACAGGTTGACTGTGGGAATGGGAAACAGACCAGCAAGCTGTAAACTGATCTGTCATCTCAGCTGTTAGATCAAAACATGATAAGCATAAACAAGAAGACAGGAAACTCTCTTTGAGGAGTTCATGTATTATGGAGCTAAACACCTGACACATAATACATGAACACAGATATAACTGACTGGAAACATGTAATTCTAAACTCTGTAAGAACACACAAGTTCTTTTGGATGTAATGTATGTTTTTTTTCTCAGATGCGGGTTTAAAGATGTGATAACCATCAGGAAATAGCAACAACTTGCTATACTTCCTCCACAGTTTAAGGTGCAGTAAGTGGATAAGAGAGATTAATGGTATCCAAACCACAAAACACCAGCCAATCCTGTTTAGCCAAGCCAGACATGGTGGCAATAGTTCAGATGTGTACAGCTTCTGCTATCCCTTGTGGATCCTCTGACAATGAGGATGTCTCAGATGATTGTAACTGTGACTGCCTGTGTATGTACCATGTCCCCATTGTATGTTGCCCTGCATGTTTTATTCTTCCCATCTCAGTGTATTCACTGCAGTACATGCCACTCTGTTGGCATAACCATAGACAGGCACAAATTTTGTATTTTTTATTTCACACCTTAACACTGCTTTGCTTCTCTACAAACAATACTTGCATGAATGGCATGATGTATATGTAACTCTTCCATCTCTTTTTCTTTTGACATGCAGTTTGTGTGTGTCAGGATGCATTTGGTAACTAACTGAGATTGTTTGCAATCATTTGAGCCAGATACAATACTTAGAGACCTGTGAATGGCAAACCTGTTTACTTTCCTTTAGTTATATGCATATGTTATGCAAACTGACCAATACTACAATCACAATTTATATCCCTCACCCATACCACAAATATTATAGCCTTGTAAAAATGAGACTGACTGATCACTGGACTTTTGCATCATAGCATATTCATGTACCCTATTTCTTCCTAGATTTACAGCAAAAGTTGAAACATTGCTTCTCACTTTTCATTCACTTCTCATTGGATTACCTGGAGTCAAATACATTTGTTTCAGCATATTTCACAGATTCTAAATACCTACACACAACCTGAACTAAAAGTAATATACAGTATTTTTATTTCTGACCCCACTCAAAAGCTTCACATCTTCCACAAGCCCACACAATAATGTTTCTCAGGAACTAAGAACACAAAGTGTGCTTTGATAGTGGGATGAACAGAATGCAGCTATAATCCACCACCAACACCAACAGAAAGACAGACAGCTTGAGGAATGACACCGAGGTGGGAGAGATGCTTTGATTTCTACTTTCACCACTGTGCAGTATCCACGCCAGATGCGAGAAACATTACTATGGTAACAGCGGATTATCATCGATTACATAACTGGACTGTGCACTTAAACCCACTGGATAAGAGTTACATCGTGCAGGTTTTGTTGCTGGCTTGTACAATACAGGTACTAGACATTGTGCCACATTATTTTACTTCTGTGTAATTGACAAAAATTATATTAATAAATATTTGTGTCTAACATGCACACTTTTTTGTCCTAACTGAGTTTTGTAATCGTGTTCCGTTAATGTCAAAGGATAGATTTTAAAATCTATCTAATCCTGCTAGTTTATAAAGCATTAAATGTTTGTGGACCAAAATACATGTATATTCAAGATGTTTTAGTTCCCTATGAGGTTTCCAGACCCCTCAGTTCATCTGGGACAGGTCTACTGTGTGTTCCCAGAACCAGAACCAAACAAAGTGAAGCAGCATTCAGTTACTATGCTCCTCACTTGTGGAACAAACTTCCTGAACACCTGAGGTCTGCTCAAACTGTCAGCTCATTCAAATCAGGACTGAAAACTCTGTTGTTTACTGCTGCCTTCGAATAACTGTTCATCCTTGTTTTCTTAATGTGCTTTTATGTCTTATTTTAATTTACTTTATTTGATTTAAATGTATTTTATGTTAAATGTCTTGGTTTTTAAATGCTCTTTTCAATGCTTTTAATGTAATTATATGCCTTGTAAAGCACTTTGAATTGCGTAGTGTATGAATGATGCTATACAAATAAATTTGCCTTGCCTGATGAACATCCATCCATCCATTACCTATACCCGCTTATTCCTAACCAGGTTCCCAGGGATCTGCTGGAGCCTATCCCAGCTCTCTTTGGGTGAAAGGCAGGGGTCCACCCTGGACAGGTCACCAGTCCATCACAGGGCCACATAGAGACAAACAACCTCACACACTCACACTCACTCCTATGGGCAATTTAGAGTCACCAATCAACCTGACATACATGTTTTTGGACTGTAGGAGGAAACCAGAGTACCTGGAGAAAACCCACACAAGCACAGGGAGAACATGCAAACTCCACACAGAAAGGCCCCTGATGGGTTTCCATTGATGAACATGTCCTTAAAATAAATTTCAATAAAACACAGTACAATATAACCCAATATCCCTCCAGCCCTGCATCTCTGAATGCACCATTTCATATAACCCTGTTTGACAGTTAGGATTAATAGAAAAAGTCAAACATTGGAATTGATGGATTCTCAATGTCTAATTCTTTAGCACATATAATTCAAACATGCACAAAACCCTGCAGCACTTCACTTTGTGACTGTACTCACAGCAAGACACATGCTGTAAGTATTCTTATCAGTGCTAGTATATTTATGGATGAAATTAAAGCAGGTGTTAAATATGTTGCCGTACATGCAGCTGTTACATCTGTGAGCCCTATCTGGAGGACTGATGAAACTCACTCTCTCTCTGTAAACTATGTTGTGTTCACCTCGATACACAGAAGAAGCCAAACACCTACAGGGATTTCACCAGGCACTCCAGTCAACAGCGAAATCCACCAGGGCAAATGTACCTCTCACTCCTAATTACAATGTGCCCTGGTGAAATTTAAAGTTATTTATTCCTTTTGTTCCCTGAAAGTACTTTTAATGCAGGGCCCCATGAAGCATTTTGATTATGTTTTCAAATCAAAAACGCAATTAAGTAGTATTCACAACAGGATTGAACCTCATGCCACAACAGCTAGTTTCATTTGAGTAATTTGTTTAGTCCAAGATGTCCAGCCGATCTAGTTAAATGTGATGAAAAATTTAGGGATATCATCTACAGTGGAACATGAATATTTGCATCAAAGCTCATGTCAATCCATCAAAGAATATTTCACTAAAAGCCAAAACAGTGAACCTCTAATGGTGCTAAAAGATCATTAAAGTCATTCAGATTCAACCTCTTGTGATCACTAAGGCCTACACACGACTCCATGGCAATCCATCAAGTAGTTGCTTAGATATTTCAGTCTGGATGAAAGAAATGGACTGGCTGATTGACAGACACCAACTTAGAGCCATACTGCACAATTAGCATGGTTAAAAAAACAACCTCTCTTGCAAATTACTGCTACCTTATGTGGATATGGTGTTTAGGGTAAATATAAATAGAAACTGACCATAGGAGAGCTGGGATCCTAGCAGAGTTTCCCTCTGAGGAGCTAGTCTGCTTTTACAAGTGTGAAGTCCCACTCTAGGGCCATTACTGCAGTTGATCTTACAGTGTCAGGCAAAATATATGTCATTGATTTGCTTTGCCAAATTCAGTGGCGAACATTGGAGGAAATGGAATTGGAAATGGAAATGGAGTTGCCTGGGTTATGATCACTGGCAAAATTTGTTTTCCATCCAGGAAGTGTGACACGGACGTTATACTTCTGGCAGCACAGTGTGTGTAACTTGAATGCTTGAGGCAAATATGTGTATAGGCTTAGGCATCTCTAGTTAAGTTTAAGGAATATTAATGGATTTGATTAAATATTGAATATGCAAACACAGCTTGTCTCGTGCTTGAAACTGACATTAAATCAGTATGACTGTACTTGACACTGTCTCACATGTGCAGCAGTGGAGGCAATGAATGGCATACGATATAGTCAGTCAGTGACTCATTCAGATTTAATTGGCAGCTCTAAAATAAGAGCTCAGTGAAATCCAGTTTGATGCTTTACACTTTGTATTATTTTGTAATTTTTGTCTTTATAATGAAAGAACAATTATGGCATTAAAAGATAAAGGAAACAGGATTTGATAGAGTATATACTTTTATAAAGCTGTGCTTATATAACAAATTAAATCTCTCTGATGGTGGTGAAAGTTCCTGAGTGTTTTGTTTGTTTTTCAGAGTAAGAAGCACAGGTTCAACTCAACAGGGTGAGTGAGCCTGGCAGGAGATTGGCGGACTACATCCTGTCATGGTGAGGCTTTTGCTAATTGTTTCCCGGAGACCAGTGGCACACCAGACAGCCAGAGCTAATTAGGACTTTCAAACAATCCAAGTTGCCAGACAAAGTTGTTCAAATCCATTCTGTGAGTGGAGGCACACAATGACTTTGCAATGATCTTGAGAGAAATCTACACATGTACAGATGCCACATACTGTTACATAATGGCCTGACAGCTGATTGTGTGGAGGTTGTCGATTCTCTTGGTGATAAATACTGTATGTGCTCAGAAAGAGAGGTTTCATCTCACGCCTCAACAACCACATTTTTCATTTTTTTTTTGAAAGTGGACTGTTGACAACACATTGTTTGTGTCCAGTCTCATCTGTTTCCCTTGTAATCTTCCTTTTATATTATTTCTCTGAGTTTCTACTATCAGCATAAAGCAAAGGCAGGATAACCATCTTAATGCCATAGTAAAATGTAGTAATAAAAAAAAGACTGTGTAAACTAATTTTTCTATTTTAACCTCTGAAAATGAAGTGTTATAATCTGCAGAGACTCTAAACTGGCTTTGGCACTTAGTAAACATTGATGAGCACTATGCAAGCCAAGCTGCATGCCAGCTGTTGTGTGCCATCCTGCCACATGTCCTTTGAAGTGCTGCAGCCAACCAGGCTGTATGAAGAATGAGCAAAGATGGTCCGAGGATGCCAAATGGCATAGTATTGTCATGTCAGTGCCCTAACAGTAAAATGAAATCAATCGTTGAAACAGCAACACTTCAATGGGTAATATTCCATTACATGTCTGAGCAGAATTTTCCTCTCAAAGACTGTGAATATTATTAGACAGGACACACATACATCTGGTAAGTGTATGAGACTGGCATGTTCAGAGGAAATAACAGTAGGCATAGCAGTCTCCACAACACAACGGGGCCCCTCTTTTCAATTTCCTGCTCCAGTTTCCATTCCTGTTTTATTTCATGCAGGGACCTCTAAAGTGGGAATCGCAAAGGAAGAATGCAACATTTAGTCGATATGGCACCACAGAGCACAGAACAAGGAAATTGATTCTGTCAAAGGCAATATTTGTGATAATGATCTCAATAAAAACATAGGGTGATTTGAAAGAGGGCTATAAGGATTCCCTCTGGAGATTTTACTCCTAACACAGCAGTGGTCTCTAACTGGCTTTAAAACAAGTGCTGTACACTTCAGGCTTCAAACCAGCCTGTTACCTGATTATGTTATTCCCTATTACAGACTAAGGCTTGCATTTAGAAGTCTGACATCTGGTCTGAGTAACAGTGTCATACATACAATTTCAAGTTGGATTTAGTTGCCAATCTAGCTTAATTAATGGACTTGACGGATGCTGGTGTTGCAGCTCATTGCCAATAATATAACATAACAGTTGTCACAATGACACAGCAATCTTTGAGTTGATAGTGTAATATATACACTATGTCTCCAGTTTTAGCCAAGCCAAAGATGTTTGACTGATGCAAAAAATAATCTAAAAAAACATAACTAAAAAGAAAGAAGGACATTTTACAGTCAAAAAATAACATTGTCAGTGCTCTCTGTTAGTATTTTGTAAAGTATACAGTGCAACACTAGCCAAGGTTCCATCCAAATATGGCGTATTTTAATTGATTTTCCATAAAACTGGAAAAGGGAAATGCAAATTAATGTGCATTTCTATCCACTACTGTTATGCGAATTTTAGGAGTTGGACACACTGAGATAAACAGCTGCTGGTGTTAATTGTCCAGTGGGGTACCATTCAACCACTAAAGAAGAAGAGGGTGCAATGAGAAGACATATCTAGAAGAGCTCCAGTCCAAATTAACAAATACAGCATGGAAACATGATGAAAATTGAAAATGGGACACATCTGTTTGTTGTTTTAAATTTAAGAATGTTACGTTCTCTTCATCGCTCTACACAGATCTGACATTTTTGGGCAACAGGGGCAACAAGTCTTTCTTTTGCTTGGGCAGTGCTTTCATGTGTGTGTAAGAGACTGAGATAATGAGAGAGAGAAGCGAGAGAACACAGGCTCCACTGATAATACTGGTAAACACAGCAACATGTTCACCAAACTGCACTAACACGGGAAGCACACACAACCTCAGCCAACAACCAATTATTATTTGAATTCTCTACAGATGGTATATTTGTCAATAGTTGTTTTTTTTTTTACGTTTTGTTACATCTCAGATTTTCCAGTTCACAGCAATGATCATAACGGTCATAATGACACTGTGTGTCCATGCTGTCAAAAAGTGCATCTAACAAACTGTGTGTGAAGTACAGTTGTTTGAAATCGCCCATAATGATGCTCTTCTGTGGGTCCTTTGCATTGCTGTATTTTACTGACATTACACCGACACCCATTAAACTTCTGATTGGTGGTGCAGAAGGTGCTGGCTCCAACAGCCTTGGCGCAGCTGGAAACATTCTAAAAGTATCAAATTGCTATTACTGGAATGAAAATATTCCCCTGCCATTTCGGTAGGCTCCAATTCCAGCCTACATCCCACACAATTTTTTGACAATAATGTTTTCCTTGTCTAGTATTTCAACAAGGAAGACCTCTACCTCTTTCCTGGAAAGAGGAAAGAAATGGAAAACACTCCCACATTTTTCAAAAAGATGCCTTTTGCTTACATAATGTGTAATTTAAGCCCTCGTTGTATGTCAGACTATATTAGAACATCAGACACAAGCTTAAAATATAAAATATAGGAATCCATCCCACACAACCAGGATGTATAAGGATAAAAACTCACACAAACCCTGAAAGTGAAGTGCTACCTATTTTCTTTCTGACTTTAAAGAAACTCTTGTGGAATAACTGTTCCATCTTGTGCTCATAAAAGCCGAGGGCCTACTAGGGAGCAAAGATGGTATGCAGCAGTTTCCAATCACCATCACTCTGCCTCCATGACACAAAGGGGAGACCTCTACCCAGCAAGCATTTGATTAAAACAACAGAACATCGAGTCTCATTGCAGTGCCAGTGCCACACATGGCATGCAAAGTTTGGCATACTGTGTAGAATATGTCTGTTTGTTGTTCTGTGTTTACAAAGCTGAAGAAAAACAAGTGTGTTGAGGCTAAAAGCACATTACAACATCTATAAGAGAGAATTTAAATGCATTGTAAATGAGATGTTTCCAGTAAGAGGCTATTAGTGTGTGATGTCATTAAAATCATTCACATAAAGTAAGGTGTTAAAGTAATCTGTGATAAATTGTTATTGGTACACTAAAGTGAAATACTGTACAGTGTTAAAACACGTTTTAAGTCTTTTATTAAATTTATTTCAGCAACTTAGTGGTTTGACTGTGTTCCACATTAGCAATTTGATGCAGACAGTCACCTGCATGGCAATCAGATCATTGCTATCAGTTTATGTAATCAAATCGTTGCTATCAGTTGTGTTTGAATGACAGATCAACTTTAAGCTGTTTCTACATGCAGCTTATAATTTTTTACTAACTGCTAGCACTGTGGGTGGCACCCCGGAGCCTGTTTGAACCTGAGGCAGAAGCTGGAGTACCAGTACACATGCTGGCTTCCTCCCACAGTTCAGAGATGCAGCCTGGGGTTAGGTTAATGGGTGACTAACTTGTGAGTGTCCAGGTGTACCTTGCTTCTCACTCAATAGGAGTTGGGATTGGGTCAATCCCCACATTACCCTGGATGTGCCAGGATAAGCAATAGACAATGTTGTGGGTACATCGGCTGTATCTGTCCAGTGCATCCTGTTATTTCAATCCATCATATGAGTTACAGCTCCTCAGTTTTTACAGTGTCATACACTATTTGTGTTTAAGACAGAGATCAGCAGGCATACATGTGCAAGTCATCAAACTTTTATGTAAGTTATTCAACTTGACCTTAAAACATTTCATGAAAACTATGAGTGAATGTGTTTTCTTCCAGCCTGACTCATACCCCATCCTGACAAATTCTGGGATTTCAGATATTGAACAGCCCTCTTGTGGGTCAGAGCTGTTAAGGAGCAAGCAGGGGAGAGCATGCAGAACAAACACCCACTGCGAGTTAATGCATATATCCTGTTGAGAAGGTAGGTCGTCCTGGAGACCAGACTTAGGTATCCTAGCAGGAGCGCAGAGAAGATGCATATTTGCCCTGCTGGCCCCTTGTCAAGGATGAGCTGTTTGTTTGTATCATCTTATTGGGTGGGAAAGACATGCAGCAGTGGCTCCTCCAGGCTGTGATGGTTTTAGTAAAACAGGGCCAACAGAAAACAAGCTATCAGAGCCCAATATATCTTTCAGTTAAATATATTCCTCCAGTGTCTGGAATAGTTAACTTGATCAAAATGGTACTACAAGACCAAAATGTATCTGAAAATAAAAAGTTAGAGTATATCCAATTTCATAACAAAATCTTATTTCTTGAATTTACACCTTTATTCAGCCTTAATTAAATATTTAACAAATGTTAAACTACTCCATATTACAACAGCAGCATCGTAGGCTGTATTCACCTAGAAAATAATTTACTGGCGCCATCCAGAGGTCATTAGTCAACACTAACATGTTTACAGTAGTAAGTGTCATTTATTTTACTGAATGAATATTGTAAACAGTGAAGCAGCATGGATCACAGCATTATACTAACAAACTGGGTGACAGACCCAATCCAGTAGTCAGAGAAAGTTGTGTTACAATATGAAGTAAAATAAACTGCTTTGATTGAACAGAGTGGTATGACTAAGATATTGCAAATGTTGATTTGAATAGTCTTTAAACCAGAGAAAAGCTTATTTTATAACATGTATTCAATTAGAGAAATATCCATACATCCATCCATTATCTAAACCCTCTTATTCCTGTTTTAGGGTCACAAGGATCTGCTGGAGCCTATCCCAGCTCTCTTTGGGCGAAAGGCAGGTGTACACCCCCAATTCCATATGATAATAATAATAAGAATAATAATAATAATAATTGTATTTATAAAGTACTTTTCTTTCAAAGTACAAAGTGCTATTTCAACAAAGAGTTAAAAGAAAACAATGAATCCTAATTTTCAAGGGCAATTCATTCCAGACTCTTGGTGCCCTTTTAGCAAAGCATGACCTGAGGATCTGAAAAGACATGAAAAGGGGTCCACAGTATAGGCCAGAGCCAGTAATAAGCCAGTGTAACGAAGCTAAAATGGGTATGATTTGGTCAAATCTCTTAGTTCTAGACAAAAGTCTAGCACCTGAGTTTGGGATAAGTTGAAGGCATTTAAGATTTTTACTACTATGACAGGTAAAAAGACAATTGCAGTAAACAAAACGAAGAAATAAGAGCATGAATTATTGATTCAATGTCTCAAATGGCAATATTTAGTAATGACAATTTTACTCTTATTAGAATTTAATTGAAGGAAATGACATACAGTTAAATATCATTAAGACACATCAGTAGAGAACTCAGGAAGTAGAGAACATCATTTAGCTGTTGTCAGTAGACTGAACAGGGAGGTACACTTGCAGCATAGCAATGGAAAGAGACTCCATGTCTGCGGATGACATCATCCAGAGGAAGCATGTAAACAGAAAGTAATATTGGACCAAGAATTGACCCTTGAGGTACACCATAGTTAATATTAGAAAAGGAATACATAAAGTCATACTAAAACACAACGTCCTATTTGAAAGGTTTGATAAAAACCATTTTAGAGCCACTCCCAATATGCTGGTCTTTTGTTTCAGTGTGTGTAAAAGAATACCATGATCTATTATGTCAAAGGCTGCACTTGATTCAGCAGCACCAGAAATTAACATAGGCCAGAGCCTGCCATTAGTAAGAGGTCATTGGAGACCTTCAGAAGGGCTGTCTCTGTGCAGATCAATGATCTGACATGTTGAAGTTCCAAACTTTGACTTTGCATATGTATTTGATTAAAAAGTCATTTTAAAGAGACTAAATGCAAACTACCATAAAAAGCTTTATATATTTTGGGAAATGACTGGTTGCGTGCTCTTGGAACTGAAAATTTGCTTGTGGCTCAACACAATAAGTCAAGTTTTTTGTCTGATAGAGTTGATGACACAAAGTAACCCTGTGTTTACAACTAATCACCTCTGTTGGTCAATGTACAACCCTGGGTAACATTTAGCTTATATAAGCAGTAATAAATTGTTATTCTCTGATATGCTGTGTCAGTGGCATGAGTGGGAAGAAAACCAACAACTATGCATTTTAGAACCAAATAACAATTTTTGTCATCCATTTTTTCACATTTGAAGAATTTCTTGTTCCTCAGATTCAAGGAATTAAATCAGTTACCATGGTAGGGGGACTGTGAGATGGGCACAAGAAAATTATCATCATTAATTAGTCACACAGTTTGGATCATAACCCAGGTCAAATGTAAAACGCAAAATAGATGCTTGATACACCACTTCAAAGTATTTTCCTAGAATTGTCCCATCGGCTTCTGTATTTGTCACCTTCCATTATGAATCTCTCACCAGTTTGACCTCTGTATTTTATCAGAAGAATTCAGGGCTGTGACCACTTTTATCAAACACATAACCAAATGTCACGACAGAGGCAGCCGCATCATACATTAGTAAAACTTGTCTGACTGACCAGCTCAAGCTGTAAACAGGACTACTATAAAAGGCTATATCCAAGTGCTCTTTAAGTTGTTTCAGTGTTCAGTATGCAAACATTAGCCTGGCCAGGCAGACTAACTCTTTTTCTATTCTATACATTCTTTCGCTAAGAAAGGAGTGAGTCTGGCTGGCCAGGCAATGTAAACATATCATTATCAAAAACATGATGATCAGCCATGTTTCTTGCTATTTTGAGTAATGTTCAGAGCTTAGATAACAAAATGAACAGCTGAACATTAATGATTTCTTGTATAAATCTTGAAGCCTGGATAAAACAGGATAATCTTGACTGTTTAAATATTAGCATATGCTATTTTTTACAGTCTTGTAACTTTATTATTACTTCTAATTCCTATTAGGTTTCATAGTCTAAAGTACTGAATTAAAACTATACACAGCATGAAGTATTACCAAAGGTTTACAAATATTACATCACAAGAAACCATGTATGGAGGGAGTAAGACAACATTTTATATGCATTTATCCCAAATTGTGCTTGATTTCTTTGGTATATTTAAAAATATAATATAAATTTGGAGATTAATTGCCAGTATTTACTAGCAGCGCACCTCTCCTTAATGCTCCAACACAAACAAAAGAACAGAGGAGGTATAAATAGACTGCACACAAAGGCTAACTAAACGCAGGTGATACTAATCTAAACTAACAACATAAAGCTACCTAAGACCGGCACAGGTGACAAACAGGAAATAAACCAAAAAGTCCAAAACCCACTCCATGACATCCAGTTTTGACAGTGATTAGTGCTTGATGAGATAATGGTTTCCACATCTCTTTACCACATTTACCAAAGGTCATGATAAGAAGACTGGTGGAGTGCAGGTGAAAGGAGAATGTGAACACTGTCTAAAAGTGCAGGAAGAGACGGTAAAACTAAAATAAAACATCATTTGGGGCAGCTGGACAAGTGTCATTATGTGTGAAGGTCAGTAAATTCCCAAACACGTGGCACCCAACATTCCACAGTAACATAAAACATAAGAATAGGTAAAAAAGTTAGAAGTGCTTTCATTAGCACTCCAATAATATTAGTATGACTATGCTTGTGTATTATATAGATCAATGGCTGATGGCATACAATAATTCTTTGTTCTATCAGTCTTGCAATACTACCAGGCAGGCAATGGCAACATTTTCTGTTCAGAAATGGTAGACTGTGTCAACATCTGCTACAGCGTCAGGATGTGTTCCCCGTTAACTGTGTTTCTTGTAGTGCCCCCCTGTGGTGCTTATGCTTATGATAAGGTGAGGTTCAGGTTAAAGGCTAAACAGATCCTGATGGGCAAACTGAATGTTTCACAACAGTGTTAACTTTGCATGGATGTGATAAAGTGAATAATTCTCATGCTGCGTTCATTTTTCAGGCCATTTTTCTTACAGTGCTGCTCAAGGATGCACAATATGTTTACCATGGCTGGTACTATATTACTATTTTTATGAGATTTAAGTCCATTACACTGTTACATGAAAATTTTGCCTCAAACTTTTCAGGCATTTCATTCAGTGAAAGTCTTCAGTGTAGCTTACAACCTGAAGCTGCAAAGACTGTATTAAGGGTGTCTTCATCCACATTACAGACAACATATCAACTGAGGCCAATATTTAGTAAATTAATGACCTCAATGTGATTGGAGCACACAACATTCTTGACCTGGAGTCAGATGTGCTACCATTGAACCACAAGGTCCTTAACTGCTACTAAATCGATGATGTGGACACAGTAGGTTGATCATAATGTTATACCACTCACTACTTTGTACCAGGAAGGATAAAATAATATCAGATAAACTTAAGGTTAGTTATATAAAACAAAGATTTAACTGATCTTCAGTTAAATCGTCTGGAATCTTTTGTACTACCCCTCCTCTGTGCTGGTGAACGACTAGTCTCTGTTCTCTTAACACCATCACCTGAATGATTCATCAGTTCTTCAATGACTTGTTTATCTATCCCATCTTCATATAGCCTGACCTCATCCATTTATTTATTCACTCTCCCACCCCATCACCACCACCACCCCCACTCCCTATTGGTAAACTAACAATGGTTGTTTTGAAGCACTGCCTATAAATGGCAGAGAAACACCATATTTTGGCCTAAGGAGTGAGGCAGTTGTTTACAGTAATGTATGGCAAACTGATTGAAGGTGGTGAAACAGATTGAATTTTGATTTTTTACTATGGGCTGCCTGAATTCACTCATGAGGAATCCAAAAAGATTCATGATTACTTTGGCTTTAACCATTACACCTCAGTTCTTTCATTCCCTGATTATTTAGGATATCAGTAGGATTATGAAAGTGACAGGTAGGCCTGAATTTAAAAAATGACAGCTATGGTGAAAAACCTTTGATGGGTGTTTTTTTTTTTTTTTGTACCTCACAGTGCCTGGTGAAAAAATTGGTGACACAAGAGGGAATTATACCCAGCAATAAATGTCATACTTTGTTCAGCTGCCTGTTTAAATAACCACTTATGGTTAAGCCCAATTATATATGATGTTGTTAACTAATCCAAATGCCCCATCCACTATCCAGGGATACGGGACCCTATGACTGCATCTAAATTAAATCTGTTTTAGCTGAAGGTCACTTCATTTGCATTCTGGGAAATATTCAAGCTTATAATAAGTGCCGGAAGATATGACTGTGTTGGTCCCCTCCTTCTCTCTGCTTTTAACAGTTCATTGTTAAATGGATGTGTCCCTGACTGTTTCAAAACTGCCTGTGTTCTTCAAGACATTTCGGCTTTCTGCCCAGACGATGTGTCGAGAACAAGGTGCCCTCCTAGGAGAGAGAGCCTTAAGTAAACACATTAAATAGAACAGATCATCAGAGGATGATCATTCTGTTGCAATTCAAAAGTTATTATAATTGCGTCTCATTACGGAGCCTCCAAAATGAGACGCGGTTTATGTCACTACATGTGTGTCTCTCGGACGCTCGCACGACTTCCCAGATATTGTATCTAATTTACGGGCATCAGGGGACCGCTATAAATATGCGGGAGACCCCTGGAACTCCCGGGAGAGGTGGGTGTCTGTACGTTTTTTATGTCGCCTCTCTAAAAGTTAGCCAAAGTTTGTTCATCGTGTCCCTCAGTTCGTGGTGCACTTCAGCCACCTTACATTGTCTGCCATTTGTTCTTTGGTTCTAAAATGCATAGTTGCTGGTTTTCTTCCCACTCATGCCACTGACACAGCATATCAGAGAATAACACTTTATTACTGCTTATATAAGCTAAATGTTACCCAGGGTTGTACATTGACCAACAGAGGTGATTAGTTGTAAACACAGGGTTACTTTGTGTCATCAACTCTATCAGACAAAAAACTTGACTTATTGTGTTGAGCCACAAGCAAATTTTCAGTTCCAAGAGCACGCAACCAGTCATTTCCCAAAATATATAAAGCTTTTTATGGTAGTTTGCATTTAGTCTCTTTAAAATGACTTTTAATCAATACACATGTAAAATCAGAGTTTGGAGCTCATGTCAGATCATTGATTAGTCATGTTTTTTTGCAGCCCACGAGGTTGATAATAGTTTTTAAAGAATATTATGTGATACCTGTAGGTCTCTCACAAGCAAACTCTGGATACTTGGCTGCAAAGCTATATTTGTTACATCTGTGTTTTAAAATCTAGGGAATTAAATTCAAAAACTGCTGTGTTCTTTGTCAAACTTGATCTGCATACTTCAAAAGAAAAAAAAAGCAAATTTTAAAAACCTATTGCCACTACATGGATTTCAAACATCAGTGCAAGCAAGGGCTGCTGTTATCATTTGACATGTGAGTCCAGAGTCTTTCTGGCCATCACACAGCTGCAATTAAACACTATAACTTGCACCACATGGATGTGATATTGATCTTAATTGTGTAATAATGGAATAGACAAAAACATTATTGCTTTTAAAAGCTATCGTCGGATAATATCAGTCCATTCTTTTCAAGCCGCAATGAAGAACCTGTTGTGGGTTGTGTGTCTGTATGTTTTTTGTCTGTGTGGTTGTCAGTGCAGTGGGTTGAATGACCAAAAGGAGTTTATGCTTCTTGCTGGCCCTCTGACAACACAACTTGTGAGACATCCAGCCAGTGGGGTGAAGGATGCCTTTAACTGCAGTCATGCCATAACCCCAGGTTCTAAACAGTACTTAGAGTACCTCCAGAGCAGGGGGATTACTCACGTCAAAGTATTGCTGCCATGGGCTCAAATCCTACCTACAGGCCTTCCCAGCCAGCCCCAACAGGCCATGGTTGCCTGCTATCAGATGCTCCTGAGACAGCTGCTGGTGGTGGGTCTTCAGCCTCTGGTTGTCCTCCATGGATCCACAGTACCAGATGTACTGAGACTAAGGTTTGGAGGTTGGGAGAGCCAGGAGCTGGTAGAGGCGTTTCAGCAGTATGCTGAATTTGCCTTCCAGGAGTTTGGAACCCTGGCACGCTCATGGGTGACAATAAGTGACTTGGATGGTGTTTGGCAAGATGAGCAGCCCTCAGGTGTTCACACTGTTCTGCAAAATATCCTCAAACTTAACAAGAACATCTACCAGCTGTACCATCAGCGCTTTCCTGACAAAGGTGAGGAGAAAAGACTTTGATTACATTTTTAGGATTGCTCATTTGTTACTATTTTTAATAGTTAAAAATAGCAAAACTTATTTTGTTGGCTCGCTCAATAGTTATTATAAATGCTATGTCATTATAACAATATTAAGACATTATTGTTATTACTCATAAAAAATTTGCCCTATATTAAACATGTGCAGTTTATCAATGTCTATCCCTCTCATTAATCCAGGTGAGATGAGTAAAAGAATATAGGCACACAGTGTCCAGCTGCACCCAACAGGCGTTTTTAATAGCACACATTTGGACTTGTCATATCTGCTCAGTGACCTTGTGACACGTTCTTTATTTGTATAACACCAAATCATAATACAATCATCTCAAGACACTTTACAAAAAAAAATGAAACAGCAACCCAACCCTTCCGAGGAAAAGCTTAACAGTATTTAGCTGAAAACAAACTGAAGTCTGCCACATATGCCGCAGCTGATCCAGTTGATGGAAATTCACACATGCCTTACTGTTGCCCTATGTGAAATTTGTTGAGTGCCTTTAGTTTCTCTGTGTTTACAGGGAGACGTCTGTCGATGGGGTTGAGAGCTAAAGATATTGCAGCTCTTTCCCAGATAAAGGGGTCAACTACAGTAAGATGCATCTTCTATTTTCATAATGAAGCTTTTATTTTTATAGAATATAGCTCAGTTGTTTCTACTATTATGCCAGAAATGAAAATATCAAAGCACCAATAAAGATATTTTTATATCATTTTCAACAGTGTATTTAAAGAAAATGTAACTATCATTTTTGGTCATTTTTTTGTCAGGCTGTGAGTTAACTAAGCAACAAACATCAATATTGGCTGAAAAAAGACTTTGGCTATACTTAAAAATATTAGTCTCTCTGCTGGGATGTTTTCTAGCTACATATTGTTATCCTAGAGCCCCTCTGTTTTATGCCTTCCCTAGTTGAAGTGTCATTGTGCTTTGGATCAACGCTTTCTCCAGCTTCTTTTTTTAAATGGCTCAGTATTTGGAAGGGTCCATTGTCGAGGCATTGTCCTTCGTTATGATGCCCTCACATCTGCCGAACAATCATCTGTCAGCTATTACCATTTATTGTTAAAGAGGCCACAAGGGGCCTGGCTCCAATCCCAGCTGACACTGGGAAAGAGTGTATCACAGGGCAGGCACATGGAGATAGACAACCATTCACACCAGTAGTTTATTGTATGTGTCATAAATTAGGTCTTCACCATGCCAGAAACTGATAACTCTTCAAAAAGCAATTTATACCCCTTGTTAACTCCTTAACAATTTGCTTAAAGATTATGGGTAAGAAACCTGTTGCACAAGTCTATCTTTGCCCATGAGTGTGATAACATATTGTGCTGTATCAACTATTTTCAGCAGATGGATTTCTTGGCAGTACATACTGAATATAACTGTGCCTTTACACTAAACTTTGGAAATGAACTGAGGCGCTTACAGGTACAGTAAACATTATACGGTGTTTCTTTACCCCTTGCACTTCATATCTCATGTCGTTACAGTGTTACACTGCAGCCACACACTTGTTATGTTGTAGATATTCAGTGGGAACTTACCTATACTGATATACAAGATGACTGCCGATGCTTGTTCCGACAATCAGCACCAGCTTCTTGGAAATTTCCTTCAAGGTAAAAGCCAGCACAACTCTATCATCCAATTTTTACATACAACATTTGCATGATTAGCAATTATATAAGACTAATAATCTCACTGGCACTGCCTCGTTCCCTATAACACTGCCTTTGTGTTCTTCCATCAATTATAAGTACATCTTATCCCTAATAATCCATCTCACTCAGAAAGTAAACTCTTCCTCCCTGTGCTTTTAAAAGCACCGTGTGCAGCTAACATGCTATCAAAATAAACTCTTGCTAGAGTAAGTGAATTGTGTTTAAAGAGGAATATCTGTGAATTTTCAACATGATTTTAACACTATTTGCAATATATACAACTATTTGCAGACTGTAAATAACATCAAAATACTGACCAACACCATCTGAACCAATGTGTTTTCCATGAACAAACAGATGAACAAGCATCCTGCAAACGGAAATATCGTAAACTTTTACGGTATAATAATCATAAAAGTTATGTTTCATGGGCATGTTTCATATGGCAGTGATTTGTGTAAATTGTTGATGTTATCTGCCAGTAAAGTTTTACAAGGAAAATTGCATGAATAGTGGAGGACAGCCTTAAGACTTGCTTTTCTATTAGAAGTTTATGCCAACTACACAATTGCAATCAATTAGAAAATATGTCCAGCCGTGTGACACCCCTCATGGGCAACTTCAGCAGGAAACATTGGAGCGTCATCAGCTGATGTCTTTCACCTGGACCTGGTAGAATAGAAAAGTTGGGTCATGATCTCACTTTTCCTAGAGCTGACATCCACGATGCACACACGTTTTTGCACATACAACTCCTGCACAACAAATGCGCATCTATACACATGTTGCATTGCTGATTTATACACTCCACTGTTGTTTTTACTTTGTTCTGATAAACTGCTTTTGTTTTATGTTGGGTGGACACCGTTCATGCAACAAATCTTCAACCAGTTTGTGATACAATGGACATAGTCAGATGGAAGGTCTGGGGACATCTGGGTGGGGAATGACAAGTCAGAGTCTGGAAAGCAACAGGGCCAGGAATTGTGACATATGGGTCATTGTTTGTATTGTGTGTGATTGATAGCTAGGTTAGCGTAATGAGGAGCTTTGGGAAAGGGTGTTAACTTGAGAATGTGCATGCACTTGTTTTGCATAGACTCTCATGTTTATGACAATACATAATTTGACAGTGTGTACTGGACTCTGGCAAGGAAATTCAAAAGCCAGTTGGTTAGATGATGAATGTAAGATTTAAACTGGGTGCCTGAATTATGTTTATTTAATTTAGTTGAGGCAAAGTAAATAAAAAAGCTGTAGCAAATATTTTCACAAAATTATTAACTACTAACAAATTAGAAAGTTTTTAATGCCAAAACAGAATGTACCAACATTTGACTGCATATTTCATTAACATCAGTCAAACAACTGTAAGTAACTTCGTCTTTAACACATTACAGTCCTGAACAACAATGACTTAAACATTGTGGGGTGTGACATGCAGGACATGCTGGGTAACCTGGACATGCATGACACTCCAACCAGGTAAGAGTTGATTTTGGTACAAATGCACTTATTCATATGTATTCCCAATGCTTTTTCATGTTTATATTATTTTATATTTTTATTTCTTCCAAAAGTTACAGTATTTCAGACAACACTGAAAGGACAGTGTCTAGAAACAGCTATCAGAGTGTGTGGAATAAATTTGGGGCCCAGACTACAGCAGAACGAGATGTGTTCCTTGAGGAATCCTTCCCCTCTGGCTTCCAGTGGGCCACGTCCAGTGAGGCATTCAAGGTTGAAGGTGGCTGGTTAGAAGATGGGAAGGGAGAGACTATCTGGGACCATTTTGGTCATGAAGGCCTAGCCTTTGCAAACCAGACAGCTGATCTAGCTTGTGACAGTTACCACAAAGTAGATTACGATGTTTACCTTCTGCGAGGTCTTCATGTCGATACCTACCAGTTTTCCATTTCCTGGGCACGGGTTTTTCCCTCTGGCCACCGGGGCAGCCAATCAGAGAAAGGGGCTCTGTACTATGACAAGCTACTCGATGCTCTCATTGACTCTGGCATACAACCTGTTGTCACTCTTCACCACTGGGACCTGCCCCAAGAACTCCAGGACTTTGGAGGCTGGACCAACACTTCTATTGTTGAAGCCTTCAAGGACTATGCTGACTTCTGCTTTTCCAGGTTTGGAGACAAGGTCAAGACCTGGAACACATTCAGTAGCCCCTGGGTGGTGAGTCATGCTGGGTATGGCACGGGTGAGCATCCCCCTGGAATAAAGGACTATGTGGTTGCCTCATATCAGGTAAAAGCAATGGTATTACTGTATTATAAATACACCTATATGCTGATACATGTCATTCCTATTACTAATCCAAAGGATCTGAACCAGGGCAGTCAGAGTATAATTTAATGTATCCATATTGGCTACAATAAAGCAAATTAAATTAGGATCCTGTTGATAATTACTTTTACAGGAATACTATGGTTCTTAGCCTGGGGATTTCTACTCTTTATCTCTCTCCTCTACTACTACTTTAGTACAGCTGTTAAAGAAGCAGAAATATGATATTGACCATATCACACTGCAGTCACTGTAAATAAGCCCCCTTTTCACCCCTAAGCCAGTAAAAACATTTGTTTACAGGATTCTCATTATGCTAGTTTTAGGTCTTAGTCCTTAAAAGAAATTATATAACAGAATGTAATGACTTCTCAGGTGTGACCCAACTATAAAATGCTTGATCTGGACATCCATAATTCCTGTACCTTTATCTTGCAATTCCTCTTTGCAGGCCACTCACAACATGCTTAAGTCCCATGCTGAGGCCTGGCATGTCTACAATGACAGGTACAGGATGAAACAGGGAGGTAAAGTGGGCATTGCATTAAACTCTGACTGGGCTGAGCCCATAAACCCCACCAAACCTGAAGACATAGCAGCTGCAGATCGCTACCTGCAGTTTATGCTGGGCTGGTTTGCACACCCTATATTTGTAGATGGAGATTATCCTGCAACACTCAAGAATCAGATTGAAAAGAAAAGGAAAGAGTGTCCCCACTCTGAGCCTGCAAGACTTCCAGTTTTCACTCCTGAAGAGAGAAAGAGGATACATGGAACAGCTGACTTTTTAGGGTTAAACCACTATACATCCCGGCTGGTAAACAATAGTAATGGTGGTTGCACCCCTGGTCCTCAAGGGGCTGGTGACTACCATGCAGGTGTGGACCTCTCGTGGTCCTCTACAGCATCTGACTGGATCTATTCTGCACCTTGGGGACTCAGACGGCTTCTGAACTACATTTCCACAGAATATTTGAATGTTACCAAAGTGCCAATCTATATAACTGGGAATGGGATGCCCAGTGGGGACTCTCTGAATGACACCAGCAGAATAGAGTACATGAGCAATTACATCAACGAGGCCCTGAAAGGTCAGTGTCTGCAATTTATCTGGTAGGAAACAACTTTTTTCACAATGTTTAAATCATTTCTACTTCAATTTACATTTGGTTCTGTCTGTTTTGTAGCAATACTCTTAGATGGAGTGGATGTGCAGCGATTTACACTGCAGTCTCTCATGGATGGATTTGAGGGAAAACATGGCTACAGCCAAAGATTCGGTCTTCACTATGTCAACTTTGACGATGCAGACAGACCAAGAACACCAAAGCAATCTGCATATTTCTACGCTCATGTTATCAAGCAAAATGGATTTAGTTCACATGGAGGTTATGCTTTTAAAGGAGGGGCAGTGATGCAAACCACCCACCGACCAACTGCTTTATCACCCTCAGAGGTTCCATCTAAATCAAAGATTGTCTGGGAGAAATTTTCACACCAGTCAAAGTTCCAGAGAAAAGTGTATCACTATGGCACATTCCCACAAGGCTTCAGGTGGGGTGTGTCATCTTCAGCTTATCAGATTGAAGGTGCCTGGAACACTGATGGGAAGGGACCTAGCATCTGGGATGTATTCACCCATAAACCTGGTAGTATTCCTGCAAATGCAAATGGAGATGTGGCCTGTGATAGCTACCACAGGCTTGAAGAAGACTTGTACATGCTTCGAGCTCTAAGGGTGAACTCATACAAATTCTCTCTGTCCTGGTCAAGGATATTTCCTGATGGTAGGCATACATCCCAGAACCAGAAAGGTGTTGACTACTACAACAGACTCATTGACAGCCTCTTAGCATATAACATTACCCCCATGGTGACACTCTATAACTGGGACCTCCCTCAAGCTTTGCAAAACCTTGGTGGCTGGGACAACGTAGACACGATCAACATTTTTAATGATTTCTGTGACTTTTGCTTTGCCACCTTTGGTGACAGAGTAAAATTTTGGATGACCTTCAACCAGCCTCACACAATTGCATGGTCAGGATATGGTCTTGGGCAAATTCCACCAAATGTAAAAAATCCAGGAATTGCACCCTACAGAGTTGCACACAACCTGATAAAAGCTCATGCCAAGGCCTACCACACATATGATGATAAGTATCGCACATCCCAAGCTGGTCTAGTATCAATTGCTCTCAGTGCTGATTGGTTTGAACCCAAAGATATAAATATTCCGCGAGAAGTGGTGGCTGCAGATCGTGCTCTGCAGTTCCAACTGGGATGGTTTGCTCACCCTATTTTCAAGAATGGTGACTATCCTGATGCAATGAAGTGGCAAGTTGGAAACAAAAGTGAACTTCAAGGTCTTGGAGACTCAAGACTACCTACCTTTACAGACGAAGAGAAGAACTTCATCAAGGGAACTGCTGACATGTTCTGTATAAATCACTATACAACAAAAATTGCACGTCATGCTACACTGAGGCTCACCCCTCAGTCTTATGAATATGACCAGGATTTGTCAGTAGCAGAGGAAAGTGATTCACCAACAACAGCCATCAGTAACCAGAGAGCTGTAGCATGGGGCCTGAGAAGACTCCTAAACTGGGTCAAGGAGGAGTATGGCGATCCAGAGGTCTACATCACTGATAATGGAGTAGCTACAGAAGTAAAGACAACTTGGGATGACTTTGCTAGAGTATTTTACTACAAGACCTATATTGACGAGGCTCTCAAAGGTGTGCAGACATAAAAAGATTTCTTAAATAAATTTTCATTGGCATGTTTTAGTTTTTAGTCTTGATTTTTTTTATTCATGGATGTATTGGTGCATGTGTCCATGTTTCAATAACAGCCTATGACATTGATGGTGTGAAGGTGAAAGGATATATAGCAACATCTCTCATGGATTCGTTTGAGTGGCTTAATGGGTACAAAATTGGATTTGGATTACACCATGTGGACTTCACCAATCCTAACCGGCCAAGAACACCCAAATACTCAGCTCATTTCTACTACCAAATCATCAAGGACAGTGGCTTCCCTAAACCAGATGATGAGAAGATTGTTTATGGACATTTTCCCAAAGACTTCATTTGGAGCACTGCAACGGCATCATACCAGGTAAATGGTTAGTATTAGATGAAGCCCCGTGAGCAATGTTGCAACAGGGAATTGCACATACAGTATATTTCCTACTCTGTCTTACCTACTTCAGTCTCTGCTTAATATCTACTTTCCAGATTGAAGGGGGATGGAGAGCAGACGGAAAAGGTCTTAGCATCTGGGACAAGTTTGCTCACACTCCTCTCCGAGTGTTCAATGATGACAATGGGGACATAGCATGTGACAGTTACAATAAAGTAGATGAGGACATTGCTATACTGAAGCAACTTAAGGTGACCCACTATCGTTTTTCCATATCCTGGCCCAGGGTGCTTCCTGATGGCACCCTCAAGCACATCAATGAGGCTGGACTCAACTATTACCACAGACTGGTGGATGCACTACTCGCTGCAAACATTCAACCTCATGTATGTGTGATTGTTGCCAGAATATACATAAAAAATGTTTGTAATGAGAAAAGGTAGATTTTGTAAACCATGATTATTTCTTTGCTGTCAGGTTACTCTCTACCACTGGGACCTTCCACAAGCACTGCAGGATATTGGAGGCTGGGAGAATGAGACAATTATTTTAAAGTTCAGAGATTACGCTGACTTCATCTTCAGCCATCTTGGTGACAAAGTGAAATTATGGATCACTATTAATGAGCCGTACAATATAGCCAATATAGGTCATGGATATGGAGCAGCTGCCCCAGGTATGCCTTTATGTAATGTTCTATACCTTGATCACTCCCTCACACCGGTGTATACATGTTTGAATTTCATAAAAACAGCATTGTTCTAAAAGTTGCACCAAATGATAAAATCATTAAGGAAAGTAAAATTACAATTACAAAAAGCATATAGCTAAACAAATTTGCAAAATTATATAATATTCCATATTTCGAGGGATCAGTTTCCGACCAGGGACTCTGCCCTACATTGTGGGTCACAACCTGCTGAAAGCTCATGCAGAGGCCTGGCACCTCTACAATGACAAGTACCGTGCCAAACAGAAAGGAATTATCTCCATCACCATCAATTCTGACTGGTCAGAACCCAGAAATCCCTATAAGCAGGGGGACATTGATGCTGCAAGACGTGTGGTACAGGTACAATAAAAAGAAAATCCTCACAAAGTTTTACATATATTAACATTATATAATCATCTCTAATAGCCGTTGTGTCTCTTTTTGTGCAGTTCTATATTGGATGGTTTGCCCATCCCATATTTAATGGAGACTACAGTGACACAATGAAGACAATCATTCGGGAGCGAAGCTTAGCTGCTGGTTTGCCAAAATCTCGGTAATACAAAAGCTAACTTAAAAGCCTGGAAGACAAAAATAGAAAATTGTAATCTGTAACATTATCATATAATAATAATTTTGAATTAGGTCTACTGCATAATTGCTTTTAAGTAATAATTAGTATTATGATTTTTATTGTCATTTTTTTCTCCAGCTTGCCTGAATTTTCTCCTGAGGAAGTTAAGTGGATCAAGGGTACCTATGATTATTTTGGGTTCAACCATTACACCACTGTCCTGGCATTTCCCATGGAATATGGAAACCTTCAGCACTATGATGCTGACAGGTAAGCCAAGATCAACAAGTAAAATAAGCTATACTCTCAACATGAGGGGTAAAACACTATGAGCTGTACTTAAGAGCTATTCTATGACTACAGCTCATAAAACAGTGCAGGTTGATAAGTAACTGAAAATGATTTTCCTGCTTTATTGTGTGCTTTATTTGAACTTAGGGGTGCAGGGACAATTGCTGATCGCACTTGGCTGGATTCAGGTTCATCCTGGCTAAAGGTCTCACCATTTGGATTTCGGAAAATTTTAAACTTTATTAAGGAGGAGTATGGAAATCCGCCAATTATCATCACTGAGAATGGCATTTCTGAGCGGGGGCCTATTGACCTAAATGATATTCACAGGAGCTACTACTATGAAAAGTACATCAACCAGGTGCTGAAAGGTATTAAACTACAACTTTTATGAATATATTTAGGATGGGTAGAAAGAGACAGTTTTCTAAAGGCATACTAACAATTTCAAAATAAATTTAATTTGAGTTCACATTCCTAATAGTTTTTATTTTTTCCTTCCAGCTTACATGCTAGATAATGTGGATATCCGTGGTTACACAGCTTGGTCGCTGATGGACAACCTGGAGTGGGCCACAGGCTTTTCAGAAAGATTTGGCCTTTTCTACGTCAACCGCTCAGATCCTAAACTTCCTCGAGTGGCCAAGAGCTCTGTTACCCTCTACTCCACCATAATCAAATGTAACGGATTCCCTGACCCTGCTGCTAGGCCCCATGAGTGTTTGAATTCTGTGCCTGAAGGTAAACTGCATAGTTTCTCAGATAACAGTGCTCATGTACATAACTCATAAATGCACAGTTGAAGCACTAAAACCCCTACTAGAATTTTGAGTATAAACAAGTAGAAATTGAAATTACATTTGAATTTATTATGTAATGTACCTAATAGTTGTCATATTATTGTCAACTTCACTTGTATCAGGCCCTACTGTAAAAGGAGAGTGAAACATTTAGACTTTAAGTTCAATTCATAAAACTCTTGTGTTTATCCATTAAAAATAGCAAGACGTCAGGTGGCTAGCCGGACTCTGTCCTTAGGGTAAAAGTTTGAGAACCAGCACTTTTAACACTACGTACACTATCTCTTTTAGTCTGTATAAAAAATAAGAAGTTGCATTTTTACAGGATTGTATGCTGAACTGTTTTTTTAACCAAGAGCTGCATATAACCTATTAGCTTATGTAGAGATCATTTGAGGTGCTAGAGCCACAATAGATGTTTCCTCAGGCTTTCACTCTTTATGCTAAGCTAAAGATGTCAGCTGGGTAAGTGAAAAAACATTTTTAATGCAGATTTTAGATTTTTAGTGTCAGATTTTTCTGTACTGGCATTAATTACGTCAGACATGAACAATGTTTGGGTTTACAGTAATCTGTTAAAAGTTAATAAGGTGTCCTCTCTGCAGGAACAAGTGCGCCAATCACTGATGACTCTGTAAAGTTCCTGGGTATGAAGCTCTCTTCAACTGATGCTGAGACTGGACTTAACACCACATTTGCTCTACTGATTGTTGCAGTGTTCTGCATTATTGGCTTATCCTTTTGTTTCTTTATGACAAGAAAACAGTCTAAACAAAAATACTTTGTAGAAGCTGTGTACATGGAGAGGAAATTTTAAACATGAGGAGCTGTAATTGAAGCTAAACATACATCGCAATGTAGTTTTAAAAAGTATGGTTTCAAGAAAACTAAGTAGCTTTTGGTGTTAATCAGAACATTTTAGAAACAGTGTATGAAAATCTTGTTTAACTTGTTTTTTTTTCTGGTACAGTCATCTGCTCTATAAGAATAATAAATAACCTCCAGGATTGTTTCCAAGGCTAGCAAATCATGTCTCTGAGTGACCTTCATATCAAAAGGTTTATAAAGAGGACAAGGAGCATTCTGGCACATAGCTCCCATTCTCTGGTTCAGTTTGAGTGGGAGCATCACTGGATGATAAATCTTTGTCCGATGGGTGATTGACTGAGTCAGACATGTTTCCACCAAAGTGGACAATAAAAGACTGTTCTATTCTATTGTATTCTAACAGACATCCATACTACGCCAGATTTGTCTGTGCTGCACCTTTATATCAACACCATTGTATAAAATCTCCCGTATATTAAAAAAAGTTGAAGGTTTTAAAACCTTAATTCCATATGTTACAAGTGACTAAATTGTAAATTAGTAAATTATCCATTTATTTAACAGCTGCATACTTTTACATTAGGTTTATTTATTCATTGACTAAATAGATCCACATATAACATAAAACCTTAGCATTTATGTTCTCTGCACCTAGTAACTTAACCCCAAACTTTCATGTTTAAACTTTTGAACTAGCAGAACATACCAACATACCAACCAGCTTCTCATCTTCCATGACAGACACCATCTGCACTTAAATTGTGAAAGACATTGCACCATACATAAACTACTGGACTGTGACTTGCAGAAATTAGACTTCTGTTGTGTTGCTCAATTTTCTGTTACTAATCATCAGTTTGGTGTCAGGGTGAGGAGTTTGTTCATGTTAGACACATAATAATAATAATAATAATAATAATAAATAAAGAATAAATATTAAAATGTTTATATAGCACCTGAAACAGTTGTCTCACAAATATAAATGTTTCTGAATAAAATTATACAATTAAATAACACACCTAAAATATAAAACACGCATGTGTACTGTACATGCATATAAACAATTATAGAAAAACAAAAATACAACATATAATTATCATATAAATATATTATATTATTATATTAAATAGTCATATTAATTAAACAACTATCATATATGTGTTAAGATGGCCCTGTGATGGACTGGTGACCTGTCCAGGGTGTACCCCTGCCTTTCACCTAAAGAGAGCTGGGATAGTATACAACTCTGAAAGAAAATCCAGATATCCAGACAGAGGCAGTAATGGATGCAAACCTCATAAAAGTAGAGATTTGGTCTACTTAGTGCTGGGGGTTGAGGCTTTCAGCTATTCCAGTAGCTTATTTTAGAGATGTGGGTAGGCATTCTTTGTTCTTATGAATTTCAGCCTAATCATACCAGACAATGACTTTGGCCAGGACCAATCCCATGAAATATGTAAACATGGGCTTGCTGAAACCCTGCAGGTGGTGCCTTGTGCCATTAGGTGCTGCTTGTGTGGTCAGTGGGCTCACATGGTCTCCAAAACTGAGCAGCTATGCAGATTTCAATTTAAACTTGTTTTTATGTACTGTAAAAACCACTAATGCCACTAGAGGTCAGTATATGTTTAAATGTCCCTCCCCCTCTTTAGCTACTTAACCCAACTTCATACAGTCACAGACCTAACTAAACCTCTTTCAACATGTAGTTTTACTTCATCATCATGGCTAGAGTTTGTAATTGACCCAATAAAAAAAAAAAAATCCTAAAATGCAGCTTTCTCCTTTAGATCAAATGATGTTGCATTTGCATATACAAAAATAAAATGAATTAGAAATAGACCCAGACAAGTCTCAAGCAAGAAGTAAAATGACAACTCGAAAAACTGGTACTTGATGAAAAAATTTATTTTAAAAACTAGCCACAAGATATTGTCAATACAAAAGGTATAAAAAGTACAAAAAGCATTGGTCAAAAATAACTTGAGATGACAATATTCGAGCTGGCACTAATGGCACTGTGGGTATGATTCAGATTACAAAAAGATGGCAATTATTAAAGCGCATTAAAGCCACTGAATTCACATTGAAAGTATTATTTCATTTACAACCCTCAGTGAGTCTCTGGAACAGTGAAAACACAAATCCAAAAACCAGCCCTTTCAGCTATGGAAGAACAACTCATACAGCGTTACAATTAAACTCAGGTCTGTACTTAAGGAGAAACATCTGCTGGTCAAAAATGATATGTACCCAATAAAGTGAGCAGGAGGTTGTGTACTAACAAAAATGCAGAACCTAAAAAAAAAAAAAATTAACTCAGATTATACTGAACCCTTTTCAGAAAGCACTAGCTCATTGGCTGAATCAGATTTCAGGGAACTAAGACAGCAGTGAATGAAAAAAACATGTCCACAGTGACAAGAGCCTCTTTTCAACACAATACTCTAAACTAATACAAAAACAGTATCGAACACAAGGTAAAACAACACATAACAATAAAGAGTTACATGGTTTTCAAGCATTATCCAGGTTTCTTTGTTCCTTTGGACAAAGGCACCCCAAGTGTGTTCCAGTTACTATACCAAGCACCAGTACTCGGGAGTGTTCACTGGTGCAGGGCGACATTGTCAAAACAATGGGTGGGAAAAAAAAAAAAAAAGTGTGGCACACTTGAAAGAAACCTCTGTAGAAAATTAAACACTCAAAAATGTCTTCATCAGCATGAAGCAACAACTCCAGTACCTTTCTTTTATGAGAGGTGCCTTGTCCAAGGACAGGCACTCGCTCACTGCTTCATGTCCTCACAAAATACAACTTACAGTTTAAACGTGTGTGTTGCACTACCTTAACAAAATGCCAGTTTAGGAGACCCCGTTTAGGCCTAAGGCAAACTTGAGATGGGTTCACTGTGAACTTCCAACATAGAACACAAACTCTTAAAAATGACTAATAGCTCTAAATCTCACAAGAAAAATTAAAAAATGAAATAATAGCTGCCCTGAGGGAGACGTACATATTAACCATAACTGTTCTTGTTGCACAACGGTAGTTTGAAGGACTTTGGATCTTCAGACAGGCTGGTGTCTCAACTATTGCTGGTTTGAGACGACCACTCATTCTTGATGCTTGAACATGGCTGGTACTAACACTGGAAGGCCTGGGTTGACTTCATCCACCTCAGCCAAATTTCTGACGTCTCTCACATACACAGTTACATACACACACTCCCTCTGCTCAAATCCCTTTTGTCCCAACCTACGCACGGAGACCTGTGAACAAAGAGATGGTGGAATTGTTGGTAAAGCATTTTGTTTTGATCATAGCTTCATTATAAAATAAAAGTGAAAGTGCAAGTAGAAAAAAAAAATGTACCTATAAAAGCATGATGTTAAATGAATGAATGTTAAAGCCTCACCTTTCTCACATGTACTGCTCTGCTTCTCCTGGGCAAAGTTTAGTCTGTTCTGCTCGACCGCAGTACCATTGGACTCTGGGCTGCTGCTGCGCGAAGGGCTGTTCTCCTCATTCTGGTAAGCCATATCCAGATGTTGCTGGGCCAGTTTGAGGTGTCTGCGCAGCCTCTCCAGCTCCCGTGATGAAGCCTCGTCTCCAAATGACTCACGCCCCGAGTCTCCCAGGTTATCCCTAAAGCCCAGTTTTCCTGTTGGGTCCTTCTTCAGAGCTGTGTGGTAGCCTGGCGGTGCAGAGGGCTGTCGGCAGATGGAGGATCTCTGGCTGGCTAGAGCCGGGTGACGGGGAGTGGGAGGCCGAGACCGTGGTGCACAAAAACAGTCACGAATTCCGCTGATGCCAAGGTGAAGGATCTCCAGCACAGTGAAGAGCAGACACAAGGCACTGACAGCATACATGATGAGCAGGAAGATTGTTTTCTCTGTCGGCCGTGAGACAAAGCAATCTACTGTGTGTGGGCAAGGAGACCGTGTGCATACATAGGATGGTGACACTTCCAACCCATAAAGGATGTACTGTCCGAACAGGAATGAGGCCTCAAAGATGGCACGTGACAGCAGCTGACACACGTAGACCTTCATCAGGCCATCTCTCTTGATGCGACGGCGTCCATCATGCTTTTTGCCGGGCTTCTCCACAACTTCCTTTTCTTTTTCTGGTTCAATCTCCTCCAGGATCATGGGGTCCTCCTCGCCATTATCCTCTGCTTCCTCGTAGTCCCTGTTGGCCCCACGGCTCACTATGGGCATCCTCTTCTTGCTGCGGGGCCGGTAATCACTGTCGTCCATGCGGGCAATCTTATGCATAGCAAAGCCAAGGTACATGATGGTAGGGGTAGTGATCATAATCACTTGAAAGACCCAGAAACGAATGTGTGACAGCGGCGCGAAAGCATCGTAGCACACATTCTCACACCCAGGTTGCTGTGTGTTGCACACAAATTTACTCTGTTCATCATAGTAGATCGACTCGCCCCCAACCGCTGTCAGCACAATGCGAAAGACAATGAGGAGCGTGAGCCAGATTTTGCCCACAAACGTGGAGTGATTGTTAATCTCGTCCAACAGACGTGTGAGGAAACTCCAGCTCATTTTGCCTCTTGAACGTGAAGGAACCTCTCAAACCTGTGCAGGAAGAGACAAATTGTACTCAGATTCCACTTTTAAATGTACCAACTATTACTTCCAATAAGAAAACATTTTGTCATGAACACAATCAATATATTCAAGACACATGAAGGACAGCTGTTTCCCATTTACATACAAAATTTACTTAAAGGAAAGAGCTTCAATCCCTGCCCTACTCACTGCTGATTACCTGGACCAGGTGTGTTCAGCCAATCAGAAGCTGCATGGGCAGGGATAGTTGGAAAAGAAGCAGCACAGTGGACCTCGAGAACTAGAGTTGGAGACCCCTGTTGTGTTATATCTCTTGACACTGCACTACAGTAATGCTGCCACAGAGCTGGGACTGGTTAGTCAACCAGCACTAGCTCTGGACACATGGCTGCATTTATCACAAGCAGGTAATCATAGCTGATGTTACAGCTTCATGAAACAGGATGGGAGGGACAAAGAGTGGTAAGCAGTGGTTTATGGGGTCAGTTTGTTTTGAGTCTCACTGCACCCTCTAGTGGCTACAGAGAAATTTGGTAGAATACCTTTAAATTATATAAATATCAAAGCTATTTTCCCCTACGACCCCAAGTAATCGTCACCGACTCAGACTGATGTCTAACAATAACTTTGGTAGATCATATTTTAAAATTGCTTATCTTAACTCCCCAGAAAACATGAAATGGCATTTTTCATGTTTGAGAAATGTTAATGTCATTACATCACGTTTTTCTTTTTTTTTTTTTCAGTCTATTTTTTTTATTTCTTTGCTCTGGTTTAAGTTTCATGATGTGTATACGCCATGATTACTAAGTCAGCTCTCCTTGAACTTTGATTTTATCAATACAGCAATTTTTCCATGTCAGCCAAGCATAAAAACTGTGACATACCTAACAGGTCCGCGCTGTTACGATAAAGGCATGCCCATCCCTGTAAAGATCTTGTGGGATACCGTCAACAACTACTACTACAACTGAACTTTTCTGAAGGCATGTGTGTGAAGTAGTGTAAATGAGGTATATGACACTGAAAATTTTTAGTCTTAAAAGTACCAGTAAATACCCAGGCTCATATTATATCATGTATAAACTAATGACCACATTTTCCCCATCATTTCAAAATGACAATAGTTTAGGCATTGGCCAAGTCTAAGCATGATTCAGCCAATCACTGCCTATCAGATGTAAACTATAACACAGCAACTATATGTGATCATTCTAGGCTCACTTGAACATTGTATACTGAACCAGTGGTAGACAGGATTTAATAATGTGGGTACAGAGGCAATGAAGAGCTCCTGTGGTTTCACACTATCCATGACAAACCTCATAACTTAAGAGTAATTATTCTCTAGATTGACTTTACCTCCACACATGTGCCAAGCAGCTAAACAACAGAGTGTTTATAATAACAAAATTATACCATTCCTTCAGACTCATTTCATTACTTTGGCAGAATGGTTTCAACCCTGTTTTATCATTGCTGTTCTTGATCAGGTTTAAAAGTGTGTGAACCAAAGATCTTGAAATGTGCAGATTATTCTAGGTTCTAGCTTTTCTCACCAGCTTCTGTTCAGATCACATGTAAAGACCTGAACCAGTTCTAGTATAACTAGGCTCCATAACGCAAACAAAAACAAACAAGTGCTGAACATTAATGCCCTGTAATGTGACACCTGTCCCAACAGGAAGGAAACCTTGGACTTTTTTTTTAAAGTATTGATTTTAGATGTTAAGGTTAAAGGCAACAGAGAAACACACTTCTGCTGAACTGTGTGCATACTGTGGCAGCAGTGCCACGACATTCCTGTACAAGATTTCAATGATAAGAGTTTGTTTTAAATGTACAGTGAACATTTTCATTTAAATGTATCAAATAAGACAAAAGGGACAGTACTGCTCACTGATCCATCACTAACCACCACTGAGAAGCCTTTAAAGACTATAAGTCACACCCAAACTGCTCCAGCAGAGATCTTTAATAGGACCCATTTGTGTTGGGTGACTCCTGAGCGTGAATGGGAGAACTGTAAGAGGGTGACCTTTAAAGTTAAGGTTGGACAAAACCCTTGATAGAGGGTTAGAGTGACACACACAAGTTTCCATTGTGCAACAGTAACACAGGACCTGAGAACGACCTGAGGGAATGAGCAGTGCTGAGCTGAATGAGAACTTTTATGACAGATTTTTTAGTTCACATTCAGCTTGTCCTTTGTTTGTTTATATGTAGAAATCCCACAGAGAAGGAAGAAGGGTGTTATCCTGTTCTCAGCATGTGATTAAAATTAACATCTGCATGTTTTTCCACCAACATAAATACCCCCTTCACTACCACTGTGTTGTTCTACCTGTGGCTTTTTGCAATGCTGCTGTTTTCAGCTGCATCCTGTCAGCGTGCAAATAGCTCCACCTGAACAACAGTATGACATTCTCACTGCCAGGTTTCAACATCAAGAATCAAGATAACAGACAAGCGCCTCTAATCTGTGGGGGGGGGGGGGTGAACATACACAAACAAAAGGACAAACCTCAACAGCAAACTCCACTGCCTGTAATCTAGATAGATAAATGATTAGGAGTCACTGCGTGCTAGTTCGGGCATCATTGGCCAAGGAAAACATTCCACAGAAGCAAATCTGCTGCAGCTTAAAGGTGAAATCTATAACTCCTAGCTAAAACATCAGGTATGTCATACATTGTTGGATTTAAAGACTGACAAATAGAAGAGCTTGCTGTTTAGGTTCTGGTATTCTGTATCCTGGGAGCAAATTGCTTCACAAGAAACTGCAGTGTTGGCCAACATTTTTTGGAGATTCACATAATTTTCTTTTTCAAGTAGCTGCTCAAATAAGCAGCATGTTCTGTGCATGTTCGATCTTAAAGTGGTTACTTAAAGCAACACTATGTAGCTTTTTAGACCTTAAAATAATGTCTCTAAAATTATTTCAGTGGTAGAACAACTCTTAACCGCCTGAGCGGCCCCACATTGGCTGCAACAGCTGCAGCTTTCATGTTTGGGTGGGATCACTCAGCCCCACTCATCAGCAGAAGAGTGTGACCTGCTTTACGGCATATCTCATATGTTTAACTCGTCACCTGGGTGGAGATAGCCAACAGGTAACTTATAAGATGAAACAATCTAACACTGGATTCTCAAAACCAACACCATGGTAGAGCCAGTGAAGAAACCAAAGAGGGCTTTGTTTGGAGGAAGCAAAGAAAAGAGAGAAAGTGATCGGGCACGAACCCTGAACCCGAATCAATAACAGACAGGCTTACAATCTGGATTTGCCGGTTCCATCAGTTTAATCAACAAATTCACTTGTACTGCTCTGCCCACGGGGAAGGTTATACAGTGACAGTATTTACGACACTGGTAACAGACAATTGCACTTCTCAGTCAGGTGGGGGAACCAAAAGTTACATAGTGTTGCTTTAAACACAAAACAAAACAAATTACTACAGAGAAAAAATATAAGGCAGGATTTTTTCCAGCTGATCAGTAACAGCCAACCACAATAAGAGGAGATGTCGCAAACACCAGTCTGCATGCTAGGCTCTCTTTAAATACCATCTCAACCTTGCCCTGCCATAGAGTGGAACAATATATGGGTAGTTAAGATTTCAGCTTTAACTTTAGTGAAATGAAATGCTTCAGATTCTTCTGAAGGGTAGATGGTACTGTGTATGTATTATATTGTGCCTTCCCAACTAAGGAGCTGGTCTTGATCAGCAAACACCCATAAAATCTATCAAACCTGTCTACAACCTACATCTTGTGAGGTAAAACTTTTACATTTCATCAGTTTCAGTTGTTTTTCATCCTGTGAACTGAGGCCTTACTGCAGCATTTTGAAGAAAACATCCACTTTCAGAGCAGACAGCAAAGTCAAGCTGCTCTGCAGAACAGAGAGGCTTTTGTGGCTCTCACATCTGGGAGCCTACTTATGGTTATCCCTCCTATATCCCAAAGCCCTAAAGCTGAGAGGCCCTGGCCATGTGGAGCAAAGGGCCCCAGCATATGAGTCACACGGAGGACAGATGAGGACGGTTTGGGGGAAAAACGCTCATCCACCCATCCTCTCACCATCCACAATGCCAGTAAGGCTGAATACACAAAGTGTGGACTGCCCTTGGAGTCAAAACCAACACACTGAGACTCTGAAGGTACTGGCTCAGGCCTGGCTCTGTTAAAACACGCCGCATACTCGGAACGCTGTTATGTGAAATGGAAAACTAATCCAATTGTACAGGCACCACGAGAAAGAAAAGGCTCCTCGTGGCTAACGGGACGACGTCACCGGACTGCTCCACATGCGCCCACAGCCCACACACCGATGGTTAACGTGGGGAAAAACGCGCATTGTCTAAACAAAGTTTCCACACGATACCACTTTAAGCTATCAGAAACGAAATTCTCCAAATGCTGGCTTTTTTTTTTTTTTTTAGACGGGTGGAGGAAACTTTAGGCGGAAAAACAGGACACGATTCCTGCGCATTGCTCCATCGCCAAATCCAGGCGACATAGCTAAGACTCCCCTTCAAAACTGTCCAAGTTAAATATCTCGCATAGCAGCAGATTCACCACAGCATGTGGAGCCAGTCACACCTCGTCTGGGGACCAATTGTGCCGTAAATCAGCAGCATGTCTACATTATGCGTCTGATTTACGTGCTGTAATCAGTGCAGCCCCCAGCCCGTGCGCGTAAACTTAAAGCAGCGCTCGAACAATACAGCACCATTGTTAGTAGGAGCTAAGAGGCGATGTGTCTGTGTGCTACCTTGTTTCACGCCACCTAGTGATTTTAGCTCCTCTGCTGTGGCTCCTAGAGGGTCGTTTTCTCCGTTTTGTCTTTGTGGAAAAACCTGCGTTCCCGCGCTAATGTCAAGCCATCCAGCTTTTCTTTCCTATGAGGATCCCGTGTCCTTCTCCAGTTGTGTTGTACTACCACGGTGTGAGGACAAAGAATATTCCCAAACCGCCCCCCTTTTCTCTCCTCCTCCCAGCTCCAGCCGGCACCCCACCCCCTGTCTGCGCAGAGGCTGGAGGAAAACCAGCGACTGCCAGGATTCCTGATGCAATCCCTGCTTCACTTCTTGACACAGCTCTGGCCTGGCCTCTTCAGCCTGTGGTTACTGAACGACTCAAAAAGCGAAGAGCAAGCATCCAGTGTAGAGCGGGCACATATACAGCTGTGATGTACGACGTGCTTTTTTGCCTGAAACACACCTAAAGCGCTGTGATCACTTTCTGACAGCGCAACGTGTTTTGTTGCCAACAAACGTGGAAGTGCTTCATATGTCATGCGTCCAGGCTGCACCTGAGGCCGTGTGGAGCGTCAGGTGGAGCGTCAGGTGGAGCGTCAGGTGGCACGCCTGTCGCCACACAACTTTTATTTCAGTTGGGACAAGCACCTGATAGTGGCTGCTCTTCCTGCTGCTGCAGATGTTCGCACATCACAAGACCCCCCTTTTCTCCCCGTGTCACACTTTCTTTATCGAGAGCAGCACATGCGTTTTCCTTAATGCACCCATCCCCCTATAACATGTCTTTGAAGCTACACCACACACTTACTACTAGAAGAGAAAAGGAAGTGCACACCAGAAAGGATTTATGTGCCACAGTAGGACCCAAAGGAGTGGGATCCAGCTAGTCAGGTCATCAGTCACAAAGGGAATGGTCAGTTGTCTGAACTCAGCACTATCTGAAAGCAAAGCGCTGCCCTTTAATTTAGGTGCATTTTCACTATAGGCTTATGCTGCACCTTTTTTTTAAATAAGTAACTTAAATGACATATGTGCTGTTGTTCAGATTAAATAGTGCAGGCATCCTGTCAGTCTCACTCTCCTGAGGTAGTCACTCAGACTGAATTATCACATTGTTCTCCTCAGATCTCCTGAACTGCCAGTGTTCATTGTACCTCTCCAACCAAAAGCAAAAACTAAACTATGTTCACTTTGGGCTACTACTTCTTATGAGTGGACTGCAGAGATCAGGGCCTGCCGTTCTTTGGGTCACATTTCTGCTGACAAAAAGCACATTAAAAGCAGCAGTTATTGTTTAATATCTCCTGCTAACAGGAGGTCAGTGGAGGAATGCAGTGCCCTTCCCCCTTCTCAGGGAGCAGTGAAGCTATTGTGAACCACAAGCATGCTTTTTTTCATAGGCTGTAGTGCCCTGTTAAACCACAGTCCTAATGACAGAGAAGGATCATCTGGAGACCCAATGGCCCAGCACAACTGTCTGATGAAATATTAGTTTTTGGAAATTGGAGCATGCATGTTTCCAGTTAAGCTATGAACATTTAACCTGAACCCACTCACATATGAACACACACTGGGGTCAAATATCCCAGTGTTAGCTTGTCTATGTTTGCAAGACACCATCATAGCATCTTGAACGATTGTTTTTCACTTCCTTTTTTTTGAGGCTCACAGTGGAAGCGGCACTCTGCGGTCTCATTTCCTAACCGGAGCGGTGCTACACACACTGGGATACATTTGATGACAAGAATATATTGACATTGTGTCCAGATAGTAGGATGTGTTGAAATAAAACTATTGTATCCATCACTGCTAAGCCCACACGTCTCATGATGAAAAACTGATCATCACAAAACTGCCATCCATGCTAGATGGATTTAATAACACTTCTTTAGTGTCAGGGTGTCCATGGGAAAACTGATCTTTGTGAAAATGCTGATGTCTGTCTAAGAACTGCAGTATTAGAGTACAGGAGATTTAAACATTTACTTATTGCTGTGTGAGGCTTGAAGTTTTTAAAAACACAAAACGCACCTTATGATTTATCAACATTACAGTGGTGTGGATGTGGTCTAATAGTAGTTCTTGTGTATTTTATTTCTTACATATCTGTATTGTTTTGGTTCCTGTTTTACCACAAATTTGTGCAAACTTGCTATTTCTGGTAACGGACACATTTTCCTTACAGATGTTGTAACATTTCACTGAAAGAGGTGAAAGGGCTTTGTTCAAGGGCTGCCCTGTTGTTTGCTTTAAAACAACTGCCACATACACTCACATACACACGTAAAATAAGAGCGACAGCCTACAGCTGCAAGTTCTACTGGGACAGCCCTAATGTTTCCTTCCTGGCTGCTGTGGTTAGCTCTTGCAACAAATATGGCTCACACTCCAAAACACGGTGTCAGACAGTTGTGATGGCGTTTCCTAAACTAGGACATGTTTGTATCCCTTCATATTACAGATGGATGTATTGCATCTTTGCAGAGTAAATGTACCACTTAGGCAGAAAAATGCTACGTTACAGTAACAGTGTGTTTGAGTTAGCAGAAATGCCTGCTGAATACTCTTGTTGGGTTTAATCTTTTAACTTGCATTCTTCAGGCAGTGTCCCTGCCAACACACCCAGAAAAATGCACAAGGGTGCAACTCATTTTATTTAATGGCATTAGCACAAGGTTAACCTGGCAACCACCCAGGATGACTTTAGAAAAATGACTTGCTGTGTCTTCACCATGGGCCAGTAAGGAATTCCTTTCTCTTGCAGCCTGGCTGTCAGTTGTGAAACATTTTTTAAATTAATTTATCTACACCCCCTGCTATTTTCTGTCTTTTAGAATTCCTTTATACAGCTATCAATGTGACCTTTTTTTTTTAAAAAGGCAGAGTTAATGTTCAGGTGGCAAATCTACCTGCACTTCTGAGGTTTTTGACAATTATTCACTGGACACAGAGTAATTAGGTTCTACACTAAATCCAGCCCACATTGTTACATTTTAATTCATGCTGCAACAGAGAAGTTGTGTTTCCTGCCAGCAAGACTAATACTTTCCATCTGTGTGTTGTTTAGGAGTCTGTGTATCCCAAATAGTGCCTAATAAGGATCAGAGCAATACAGTTTAACTTAACCCCAAAATATAACAGATACGGAGGGCTTAGACTTGCTGACATTGCTAGAGATGAGTTTTGTACAACATGATCTAACAAAAGCCTAAAAAAAATGTTATTAAACAGTGTGGACAGTAAAACATGCTTAAAAGACTGACTGAGTTTGTACAAACATCTGTATTCGAAAGTTCTGTTTTTTTCATGCTTACATGATGTGCTTATTTTATGCGCAAAAGTTTTGTCTTTTGGTTTGCAGCTTTGTCCTCGCTAGTTTACTGGATCCTCCTTCGTATTCTTGCCTATCACCCCGTTTCTGGGACAGTCAGCAGGGGGGACTGTGGGACAAAGCTCTGGGTCAAAGGGGATGGCAATGCTTAATTTGCAAGGTCACCTTGTTGTACATGGGGGAAGGGGACTAGATATTCTCAATAGTAGGGTTCCTTATAAGTTTTGTGTGTACAGGTTATTTAGGTGTTTTTCCAGTGCTGTGATCATGTAACTCCATCTTTTTTCACAGTCTGATAGTGGACAAAAACATTGTCAGTGGTTGTAGATCCTAATAGAAAACCCCTGCTTTCTGTCATACCGTCAACACCAGCACCCCTCAGTATGGTCGGGCTACAGTTAACAGCATGTCAGAAACACAAAAGAAGCCCCAGTGTTACAGGGAGGAAGGGTGCCTGGTTACCATGGAAACAGACAGCCCTACCCCCGGACCAGATGGTAGTGGTGATGGTGAAGGTGTAGGGGGCTGGGTGTAGGGACCCAGAGATAATTATCTGTCCCTGGTTTCCAAAAACAACAGCTTCTGTGAGACCTAACAAAACAGGTGGTTTAGGCTTGTGTTGAAGACTTCATGTTGGAGGAAGTTTTGTTCCTGGGCTACAGGAAACATTAAGTCACACATTTAAAACATATTCATTTGTTTTTTTGTTTTTTTGGGAACACTGACATTGTGGGCTATAACTTTAACTGGTATCTGTATTGTATTTACCTGGTACCTGTAACTGGTATTAAAAGTCTGCATGATATATTACACACATACCTAAATGTCATTGAAAGCGCTACTGGTTACTGCAATCATTCCTCTTCATAGGGATCATAAAAATCCCTGCATCGCATAACTACTGCAAAAGTTGTTGGTAATCCATGGTTTTCTTCTGTGCAGAAATCATCCTAAAGTTCAGCCAGAGCTATGAGATTTTCATAATCTGGGTTTAACAAATCAATTTGGTATTTCTCAGATTAAGTCTTTTCAAAATACATTTTATAAACAATGAAACTACAATTCAGGTAAAGTGTCACATGTCCCTGCAACTTTGGAAGATATCCGCTTGATGTATTGAATTTAGGCTTCTGAAGCTTAATATCAACTTTGATTATTTTTTTATGGTGGAACTGTAGGTTTTTTGCTCCCATTATTAAATAACATTATTCATGTTATTTTAAATCTCTATGTTGACACCTCCAAGAGCAGCAGGTCTGCTTAAAATGGAGGAATACATTCATTATAAAGTCATTTCTAACTCTGTAATTTGTAAGAAATAAACAAAGTAATTGAGAGATAATTGTTGTTAATAAGAAAACAGTGCAGAGAGTTCATGTAGATACTCTCCTATAACAGAGTCCATGTGTAGCTCCGCTATCCAGCTGCCTGCATCTGGTTGGAGATTTTTTTTTTTATCTGCATACTAACTGAAGCCTGCTTCACTCTCACATTCACGTTCCACTTTCAGTGACACCCTGTTTTGTGTCTTGTTAAACTGCAATTTCTCTGTTTTATCTGCTCAACATTTTCTGTCTTTGATTCATTAGAACTTGTTGACATTTACCAAATGACTAAGCCTTAAACAATACACAAAAGCATGAGCGTAATTGTCATGTACTCAGAGGGTTAAACCCTTCTGCCTTTTTCCTCATAAACACCCTGCTCTGGGGATGTCAGCATTACTGTGCCAAAGAGTCATAAATGCGTAAAAGATTTGGCAGCCATGTTGCCAAGTCTTCGAAGGAAGGTGGACAGAGAGGAATTATGGGTTGAGTAAAACTGCTGCGATCACCATTGATTCAGCATGTACAGCACCTCTCCCCTGGATGACAGGAAAATTAGATAATCTATCAAAGCGGCAGTAAGAGACTGTAAAGGAAAAGATGATTTGTGTGTTTGGAGGCAGGAGAAAACAAAATGAAGCCTGATTATCATTCAGGATCAGTCTAGGGTGGAATAATTAGAACTGAAAATCACATGCAGTTCATTTTAAAATCATTCACGTCAGTCATCTCACACATTTTTTAAAAATCATTTAAAATCAACCTGATGGAACAACAAGAGGTGGTAAGTCTCAGAATTTGAGTTTGGGTGAGTGGTATGTCTTCACATTTGTGTGGGCAGCTTGGACGTGGCTCCTGTCCTGCACATGTGTTTATTCAATCTGGCCCTGCCCTCTCATGTCTGAGTGGTGATGTCATGAAATGAGAGGTTTTCGGGGCTCACATGCACCTCACATTAGGCCAAAGTTAGTCTTTTGGAGACTTCAGGGTAATGCTTATATGTGGTTGGGACATGTTACACATTCTCTCGTCATGATCAAAAGCATTTCCCTCCTGGAAAATCCAGACTACAGTTGTGGACTGCAGATTTACCTTCTTTTAAAAATAAGATGACTTATTTATACACAGTTGATCATCTATGTGCTCCCAGCTGTTGGAGGTGAACTGACGCAATGTGTACATTTGAACTGAAGGGAGGACAGGCTGCAGGATACAGCATCAAACAAGGAACTGAGGAAACTAAAGAGAAGAATACTAAATGGTCTGTTACTTTTCATAATAATGTGGTGCAGTTCTAAGCAGTGACACCTTATTACCAACCCACTGTTGCTTCATACATGAAAATAAGAGAAAGAGACAAACTTAATTAAAGGCAAATGTCTCATGTCATTCTCAGTCACATGCAGCCATTCTCATGTAACACCCTTGTGTGAGTTCCTCCCATTTAAAATGCAAACTCAAACAGAGCCACAAATGTGAAAGAGTGGCTGCTGTTGAGAAGTGCAGAAGGAGCTAGTAAACAGACCTTGAACAGTTTGCAGGTTAGAAAATACAACTAAGTGCCTACTGTCTGACAATGAGCAAGCAATAAACAATGCCACTTAAAGTCGAGGAGCATACCAGAGAGGACATGGGGGCAATGACTTTTTACTGCTTTTCAGCTTTCTCTGAGTCCATGGGCTGATTGGATGAAACCGCCTACAAACTGATGGGCTGTGCCATATTGGCGGGCTTGGCAACCTTAACTGAATAAAAAAGACAGTGCAAAAATAAAAAGACTGTGAGCTTTGTCTCCTAGTGGCTCTTCCAATTGTACCTTGTGTTCTCCTTCAGAGCATTAACAGGACCACTCAGGAAACTGTTTTGCTGGTGTCTTTTCTTCAGTGCAGTTGTCAGTAGGTGTAAATTACTGGGGACTACATTGCAGCGGGACTTGTCAGGAAATGGTCCAAGTGTTTTGCAATTAAGTTAAAATCAAAATCAAACAGCCTAAACTAATAACACCAAAGCTTAAGATAAACATCATACTGAAATCATGGATTTAATTAAACTACATTTGACTGTGAGATTCTAGATTGATGAATAATCCAAGGCAGAAACAGCTGTGGGGAACGTTTGAAAAAGGTTAAATAAATGTTAGACATATTCTGAAAAGTAAACCAAACTTTGTCCGGATTGTCTGTTCATCATAACCATAGTGAAGTGGTTTCAACCTAAAAGACCAATGGTCAGTCAGTCACAGTGGAATTTTCAGTGATGTTACTGAAATTATTGGGACAAATCAGTGTTTGTATAAATGTGTTGCACAAGTAAAATTTCCTGTTACATCAAAATACTATTGAGAATTCAGTATGAGCAAAATATTTGAAAAAAAGGGCTGATATGGACCTTAGTCCAAATCAGAAACAATAAAAGAAAAAACACATATTAAAATGCATACCCAGGGTACTCTGGAGTCTAGTAGAGTGTTGAATGTTTAACGCAATGTACATTAAATTGTTTTCTTGGGCAAATGTACATTATCAGGGATCATTTTGTGACAGAAATGAAATAATTATGTGTAGCAAACATTTGATCTTCTTTCTAAAAGAGTAGCATTATTTATTTAACCCGTGGGGTGGTCCTGACCCCCATGTTGACTTCTTGCAGGGTATGACACTTACTTTCTGTTTTGTGTGTCTGTGATTCACAAAGTATATCTTATGCTTTTGATGTAACAACAAAACATGAAAAATGATTCTGATGCTGCTGAGCAAGATCCAAAAACAGTTCAGACAATGTAAACATCAATAGCAAACTTTGTCTGTCTCTCACCAGTGGGTCCGTAGTATTTGATTAACTAATTCTTCGTGAATTTTCACTTGTGTCTTCTCTGCCAAAGAAGTGTGCTGTTTTTCACAAAAACACAACAATAGATTTATAGCAACAGCTGTGTCCTTTCCCAGATGCATGTATTTTTTTCTGGTCAAGCAGTAAAACAGCTGTATCCACTGCTTGAAAAATGATCTATACATTCAAGGAGACTGACCTCCTCCATTTGAGGATGCACATGCAGCATGGGGTAGAAAGCAGCTTCTACAGTCTCATTCTTCAGCACAGTGTATGATAGGGATATATTTCACTGGAAATGAAGAAACATACTGGTAGCTACTCCAGTTGGATTTTAAAGTTAATACAAATGTATTGCATTAGGATTCTGGGGTCCTGTTTATATCTATTTTCTTTCTTTCAGAAGCCTGATATGTGTCTGCCTGTGTGATTTCTAGTGATCTTCTGAACTGATCTGTATTCCACAAAATTATTTCACAAAATGTGTTTGAAACATTAGTGAACAGTGTGAGTTTCTTGTTTTTCCTCATGTGTTAGTTCAAACCTTGTATTGACCTAGTTGGACATTGTGTTTTTTGAAGCCAAGCCAATATCACATTTTAGGAACAAAGAAAATGGGTTTTCTCCTTACTTTACCAGTACTTTACAGGTGCACATTAAGTGTCAGGTGTCTGAAAAACAGCTGCACCTCCCGTATCCCTCTGGCCAAATGACAAATAAATCAGAACAAGCAGCTTGGATTTTGTGTGAGGGAGCAATGTCAGTGTTTGAAAAAGGGTTAGCAAGCAATTCAGGAAGAGAAGGTTGAGTTTGAAAATGTGCAGTTCACCCTAAAGAAGAACAATCAAGGCACCAGGTGAGGTTATGCATGAAAGTCAATGAACTGAGTGCACAATGGACATCACGTAATTCCTGTGGTCAAGAAGAGGATGCTCTACAACGCTCATGATAATGACAGAGCACCAAAGTTAGTCAAGTGGTTCTCCTTTTGTTACCATTTGTTAGAGAATCAATCATTGTCATAATTGGTTCCCAGCACATAAATCCCACAAGGCCACAGCCCTAAGTACCAGAGGACCAGGACAAATAAAAGGCTCATTTGACAAAGGCCAAGATTCACTCAGTGACCTGGAAATGTTATTCTTCTGTATCCAGTGGAACCAGTCCAACCCCACTCCCTCATGAAACCAAATATTGACCTTTAACAATATGAATGAGCCTCACCCTATGTACCAGACAATGTAAATGTGCAGGATTGTTAGGTTTTGTGGTGTTATGTGTGTTTGAGGGAGGAGGACCCACACGTAGATATAGTGGTAAGAGTGACTTTATTAAAGTTTGTGGGACGAGACGAGCATCTCGGTCCCGATTAAAAATTGCCCCGTGGTGCAGTGAAGGCTGGGTGGGTTGGCGTGGACAGAGACGTGACCTGAGGAGAGATATCCTCGGTGAGAAAAGCACTTAGTCATTGAATATTAGCCAAGGTAAGTTACTACCAGGTAGGCAGACTGACGAACTGGCGATGTGACTGAAGGAAACCGGGGCTTATATTGGCGGGGAAGTGATTACTGGAGGGCGTGAGGTCTCGCCTCACACACCTGCAGGAGATCAGACAAATGAGGAGGACAAACACAGGAGGGAAAGGGAAACGGAGACAAAAGGAGAGAGAGGGGAAAAGAGACGCCCAGTCGCCTCATGACAAGGATGTACAATAACATACAGATGACGTGCAAACAGTGACAACAGCATGGAATGATAGACAGGAGAGTAATCACGTCATGTATAGTATATATATATATTCACCATTCAGTTATAAGCACTGAGAGAGTGCATTTAGTGAACACATTCTCCTGTCCTACACATCAGCAACTGGCAATTCAACAAAACAGCCAGTCTCATAATGCTCATGTGGTGGATGACTTTGTATAGAGCACCTGTTTACCAGGAGGCTGCTGATTGGATGTGTATCTTCATGTTACTGTCACCTCTTCTTTTATTAGGGCAATGTTATCAGAGTTGTTCAATATGACACCAGCATCTTTGTCAATCAATATTAGCTTCACTTGCAAACCAGGAGGTAATGAATGTTGCCTTTCATTCTGTGACGCACACTGACGAAGTCCTCACACCATGAACAAAAAACAGCTGACAAACACCCTCAGGTTTGCCTTAGGCAACTCCTGATCCTTTCTGCACTGAAACGTAGGCTGCAAAGGATTGAAAGATCATGATTAATTACGTGTCAAAATGGGGAAGAGGGATGCCATCACAGCAGCGTACTGCTGCCAAATACTCTCATATTCCAATTTACAGTTGGCGTTACTGAAATATTTTAAAATAAGACCTGTCCTCAATTGTTGGGACAGCAGTTAAGATAAATGTACCCACCAACACAAACAACAGCGTCAGGGTGTGATATGCGCTCAGGAATCTGCTAGCAAAACAATGGGATTAATGAAAGATAACAGGAGAATCTATTTTTGTGCCATGAACTACACAGAAGTAATGGGTAATATCTCAAATAGGAAACTCTCAGAGAGCATACATACTGTTATCACCTAGCAGTATGGTCAAAGCCATGGATTTCAAAAGCAGGTGGTAGTTCTGCACAGTCTTGAGGCACAGATTAGTGGTACCTATTAGTTTAACCCTCCTGTTGTCTCCCGGGGTTAATGGGTTAATTTGACCCATTTTCAAAAGTTAATATGTGATAACTTTAGTTTTCTTCCATATAACTAACTAAAAGTGACATGGATGGTTCTCTACTATAAGTGTAAAATATATGTTAATATGTTGGAAACAAGTTCACTACAAAAAAAATTGGTGATCATGTTACACCATATGCTTTATAAGCAGTCACAACAGAATGGGTCAATTTGATCCAGGAGAAGAAAAGGTGTGCCGTAAATTTGAAGACAATACTGTCAGACACTGTCAGACAGCAGTACCTGCCCCCCCCCCCTTTTCTTTAGTTTCTCCTTTCTTCCTTTCTCCCTCTCCAGGGTTGGGTGTCTGCGTCTGATGCACCTGTGCCCAATTACGCTCCACCGCTACACGGCCCTCTGCTCTCCCTTAAGGCGATCGCCAGTTCGTCAGTCTATCTCATCCATAGCAGCAACATTTGGCTCCACACTATTGACCGAGTGCTCTTCCCGCAGGTTGTCACTCCGCAGCCCATACTCACCTGCGTGTCTCCCACCTCTGGACAAGCTTCCTGCCCGCAGCCGCTGCCTCCTCCCCGGGCCTTCCCCGCCTGCTGCCAGAAAGCTACCGCTGCCCTGGGAGAAACCTTCCCCGGAGCGAGACGTCCTTTGCCTCCGACCGAGCAATTATTTTAATAATGACTCATTATTCCCGTTTCCACGTGTGGTTTCTCCTCCGTCGTACACACATACGCACACACACATAACACACACCCTTTGTCCTCCCGGGTCAAATGTACCCATTCTGTTTTGACTGCTTATAAAGCATGAGGTATAAAACACCCACGAGTATGTGGGTTGGCATGACAATTTTATTTATTTCTCCTTCTTTATTTCTCTTCTGCTATTTTAAACTTGACTGGGATGCTTGAAAACACCCTAAATGGCAGAGTGGTTGGCCTTGGAAAATATATCCTGTGGTTTGGGTTATTGTGAATCATGCTGAATGTAATATAAAGCTGGAAATCCAACCTGTGTGGAAAAAGTTTGGATTCTACAATGAAACTCTCCGATTTCATCAAACATATAAAAAGTGGTTGTGACTGATGTGTGATTTTGCTCTCCCAAAACCCACAGGATTATATTAAGACTACATAGCTACAGATTAAGTATGAGTAAAGAAAAAAGAATGCAAAAAGGCTACTAGACAAAGAAACCACACCTTATCCTTAACCAAACTCAAGTAAATAAACAGTTATATGCATCTGTATTTGGTAAAGCATCCAAAACAGAACAACCAGATGTTGTTGAGGTTAGAAAAGAAAGGGCATCCCAGACAGGATCTACACAGTTCCCTAAAAGTCATGCTGACTCACTGCGAGTGTGTCTTTTACCAGTCAAACCGCTTGCATGTGTCGACATACTTGGCGCACCAAGCTAACTGTGATGATGTGGACACGTGTCAGCAAGTCTGCTCCACGAGAAAGAATAGACCCTTTTGGAGTTCTTTTACTTGGATTTTATTGACAAAGCTTCTTGTTCTTTGACACATTTGAATGGATGGATGAGAAGGACACACACTTATGAACGTGATCTTTGCTACAGGACTCGTTGTTGTTCAGAGTCAGTAAGAATTGAGCAGAGACATCTTTACATACATTTTAACCAAACTGTCTATTGTGCCAACACTTCGCTGGTCAAGTGGACATGTGTGCACTTCCTTTTATTTTGAGCTACAGTAGACTTTTGGCACAGCAGGGACATTGGTGGTGCTGAATGCTGAGTCAGAGGTTTTATGTTTTCAAAAAACTGTATTTGTCCTTAAGATTTACAATGAAACTATCACAAAATGTCAAGAATTGTTTAGGAACTACGAAGACTGTTCTCCAGTATTACCTTGGTGTTGGATAAAAATACAACATGAACTAAAGTCAGGCAATAAATTTGGGGGAACTACGTCACTGTTTAAAGTTCTGAATTCACTAATTCCTTAAATGCGTCTTAAATGGCAGGCAGCAAAGAATAAAAGGGAGTTGCCACTGTCACCATCACCACCAAGCTCAAGCACCTTTAGGGTCATCTTGTGATGCAGCTCATACACAACCAAAGCCATTGCACTGTTGCATCAATACATTACGAGGAATAATTAGGATACTGCATTGTGTGGTCTGTTTGCTCTGAACTGATACGAGTATAAATATACTATAATCTGTGCTGTATGGAGGCCTTGTTTCACACAGTCATGTGTCGGGGTCTTGCAGGAAGAATTCATTTTTATAGAGCTAAAGACAATATATCCACATAGAGAAATAACCATCTCTAGACACAGGTTTATTTCAAATACTGTACTGTATGTAAAGAAAAAGATCAAAATCTTTAAATAGATTAGGCATTGGGAGCAGGTAGGTTGGTGCAGGGTCTTCAGGATTCACCAGTGGGGGAGCCTTGAGATGGTAAAGTCAGCCAGACTCTCTCACCTGTGGTGGGAGGTGCCTGTTTTCCTGTTCTCATGTTTGTTTCAGTTTTGTCCATCTAAGACCCTCATTAGGCCAGCACGGTGGATTGGTAGTTAGCACTGTTGCCTCATAGCAAGAAGGTTCCTGGTTTGAAACCCATCAGGGGCCTTTCTGTGTGGAGTCTGCATGTTCTCCCTGTGCTTGTGTGGGTTTTCTCCAGGTACTCTGGTTTCCTCCCACAGTCCAAAAACATGTATGTCAGGTTGATTGGTGACTCTAAATTGCCCATAGGAGTGAGTGTGAGTGTGTGAGGTTGTTTGTCTCTATGTGGCCCTGTGATGGACTGGAGACCTGTCCAGGGTGGACCCCTGTCTTTCACCCAAAGAGAGCTGGGATACTAACTTTGTGCTCTCTCTCTCTCCCTCTCTCCCTCTCTCTCTGTTCTCTCTGTACCTTCTGCAGGTGTCCCTGGTCCTGGAGCTGTATATCGCTGATGTGCAGTTACTGGCCCCACCAACCTGCAGTGTCTGTTTGTTGTTTATTGTTGCTGTTCTTTTCTCTCTCCTCTATCCACTCACCCCAACCGGTTGAGGCAGTTGGCCGCCCAAACTGAGCCTGGTTCTGCTGGAGGTTTTTTCTTCCATTAAAGGGAGTTTTTCCTCTCCACTGTCACCAAGTGCTGCTCATAAGGGATTTGTTGTTTTTTCTAAAGTGCCTTGAGATGATTGTATTATGATTGGTACTATACAAATAAAATTGAATTGAATTGGGATAGGCTCCAGCAGATCCCCGTGACCCTAATTAGGAATAAGCAGGTAGAGATGAACACTGTGAAACATCTCTCTGAGAAAAGGTTAATGTGACTTGATAACAAGTAATACAAGGGATTACAATAATGTCAAAAGAAAAATGTTAAAAGGGTACATCAACAATTTAGTGCCCATACATTTAGGGGTTTCACAAAATACAGAGTCAAAAAGAACAGCAGGGACCTTTAGTCTCTAATGTGGGTCAAATTCCAAAAATTCTGGGTCCTAAATGTCCCATAATGTAACTGAATGGCGTCTTTCATTAGACAACTTCTCTGCTTCCTAAATGCCCATTTCTTTCCGACCCCACACCCCACTTTGTTATGTAGGGCTTCTGTGGAAAGTCTTAGCTCTCAGGCCCAAACTGATATAACTGATGAGATCATCATGGTTGTTTTCTTGCTTTAGGACGCTCCCTTAACATCTACAGGACAGTTTTAACAGGCTAAGTAGAACCCCTTGAGATCAGATGACTGAACTTGAAAATTGATGGAGACTGGCTTTAAATGTTCTTTGAAGTGTCCTGCACAATTAATGTTCAAAGCAAAGGAGCCTATTGTTTTTTTTTTTTTACTTCATTATGTCCCACAAAAGGTCTGCACTGAACACGGAGAGCAATGCTGGCACTGCCCCCTACTGGACAAATATTTGATAAGAGTGGGAAAAGAACATTGTGTAAAAACAAATATACTGTAAGAGTAAATAACAAATCGTTGGCCTGAGATATTGAACAAAAAAAGCCAACGATTTGTTATTTACTCTTACAGTATATTTGTTTTTACACAATGTTCTTTTCTCACGCTTATCAAATATTTGTCCAGTAGGGGGCAGTGATGGTGATCATCAGGCTTGACTTTCTAAAACCTGCTTTCTCAAATGGTTTCATTTTCAGCACACTGTACACAAAAAAACCCAAAAAGGTGTATTTCTGTATCATGACAGAAACACAGGTCATGTTTACTTAGTAAATTACTTTACTGCATAGCTTACATGAAGTTAGATTGTTAGAAGAGTACATACATTTAAACACAACCAAATTATATCAAGTTATTTGTTGTTACTTTATCAGTTTTTGTTCTGCAGGTTCAACTTCATAATATGTCACATTTGTTATCCCCAGATGGGAGGAACCGTTAAAGAGGACATCTCATTCAGATAAAATCTTTGGCTTACCCACTTCCTTTAACGCAGTACAATTTGCTAATATAACATTGGTAATACCAACTTGACTGGAATCCCATGCACATATCTAAGGCAGCAACAGCGTTTTTGGTAAACCTGTGAATATTAGGAAAGGAAGAAGATGAAGTTACAACTTTTCATCATTAGTGCTTTGAAGTATTTGGTGCTAACCAGTCAAGAAGAAGGACAACTGGTAAACAATACAGTTCCTGAATTGTTAATTTTTTCAAGTAATGAATTGACATTTGAATGTTTCTTTCAAATTTGTTGTAAATAGTGAGCAGATGACAAAAGCGCTAAGAAAGACTAAGAAATAGTCTGTTATTGTCTTACAGCATAACTGCATTATAAATAGTCTATTATCATTCTGTGATGTGTAATGCTGTCATTTAAAGTGAGGACAATAAGTTCATTTTAATTAATGAATGCAACAAAATATTGTATTTGTTGTACTCTTATCATAACATAGAAGAGTTAGTTCTGCTAATGGTATTTCCTTAACTGCAACCTGTGCAAATAGTAATAATTCTGGCTATATTTAACTGCAGGTAACAGAGGGATTTAACCTGGATAATGATATCTTCAGTTCCATCTACAATTCTACAATTGGTGTTGATGATGGTGAAGCATCTGCTCCTTGCAGTGTAAAACTACCTGGATTTAGTAGCCTGGCCCTGATGATCATCTACATGATTGTGTTTCTCTTCAGCCTTGTAGGCAACAGTGTAGTTGTCTATGTGGTTTGCTGGATGAAGAAAGGTAGAGCCAGCACAGATATCTACTTGATGCACCTGGCAATGGCAGACCTCCTCTTCTGTCTTACTCTTCCTTTCTGGGCTGTCGATGCTCATTCTGGTTGGATCTTTGGCAACTTCCTGTGCAAAGTCCTGTCAGGCTTTCAGGAGGCCTCACTGTACAGTGGTGTCTTCCTGCTGGCGTGTATCAGTGTGGACCGTTACTTTGCTATTGTGAGAGCTACACGTGTCCTGTCCTCCCACCACCTGTTAGTGAAAGTGGTGTGCAGTGTAGTGTGGCTGGCGGCTGGGATACTGTCCTTACCTGTGGCAATCCGGAGAGAGAGCATGCAGGCTGAAGATCTCGACCAGACCATTTGCTACGAAAACCTAACCGGTGAAAGCAGCAACCAGTGGCGTGTTAGCATGCGTGTTCTGCGCCATACAATGGGGTTTTTTCTGCCACTGGTGGTGATGGCTGTCTGTTATGGCTGGACTATGGTGACACTGTTTCACACACGTAACCAACAAAAGCAGAAGGCCATGCGCGTCATCATGGCAGTGGTGTTGGCATTTATTCTTTGCTGGATGCCTTACAACATTACTGTACTTATCGACACTCTCATAAGAGGCAAATCACTTGAAGTGGAGACATGTGAAACTCTGTACAGAGTAGAAGTGATGCAAAATGTGACCCAAGTGTTGGCCTTCTTGCACTGTGCGGTGAACCCAGTGCTGTACGCCTTCATTGGGGAGAAGTTCCGTAACCAGCTGCTCTTATCTCTTTACAAACATGGCCTCATTAGTAAGAGGCTCCAGATGGCTTACAGAAAAGGTTCTGTCAACAGTGTAGGAAGCGTCAGGTCTAGAAACACCTCTGTTACAATGTGAAAAACTATGTTCAGGATGATTATGTACAGGATCTGATGGTGGTCATTTTTATAATCTCCTTTTATTTAGATAGATAGATAGATAGATAGATAGATAGATAGATAGATAGATAGATAGATAGATAGATAGATAGATAGATAGATAGATAGATAGATAGATAGATAGATAGATAGATAGATAGATAGATAGATATTTTATTCATGGGGGAAATTCAGATTGTCCAGCAGCTCTTATGTTTATTTTAACATAGAAATTTCACTTTAAAATATAATAAACAGATAAAGGCACTCTAATAACATATAAATAACATAACAATTACTATTAATAAGTCTAATGACTGTGGGGACAAAGGATCTCCTCAACCTGTTCTGCAGCAGCAGTGAGATGAGCCTCCCACTGCAGCTGCTACTCTGTTTAGTCAGTATATCGTAGAGGGGGTGTCTATTATTGTTCAATATAGAAAGCAGCTTCCTCCACATCTGCTGATCCACCACAGTTCTGAGAGGGTCCAGTCCCCTGCCTAGCACAGAACTGGCATTTTTCACCAGTTTGTCCAGGTGCCTACAGTTCCTGTCTGTAATGCCACTCCCCCAACAGACAGCAGCATAGAACAGTGTACTTGCCATGACAGTGTGGTAGAACATGCACAGCATGTCACTGCAGACACTGTACGAACCCAGCCGTCTCAAGAAGACGAGGCGGCTCTGCCCTTTTCTGTACACTGCATCCACATTGGGAGAGCACTCCAGTTTTTCATCCAGTACCACCCCCAGGTACTTGAAGGTCTGTACAGTCTCTATCTCCTGTCCATCAATGCAGACTGACTGGCATGGTGCTTTTGATCTCCTAAAATCCACCACCAGCTCCTTAGTCTTGGTGGTGCTCAGGACAAGATAGTTCTTTTGCTCCAGTCAGTGAAGGCCTCTACTAGGTCCACTAAGTCATCAGAATACTTCTGAATGTGGCAAGACTCTGAGTCATACCTAAAGTCCGATGTGTAGACTATGAAAAGAAAGGAGCATGAACAGTCCCCTGTGGAGCCCCAGTGCTGCATTCCAGTATTCCAGAAACACATCTCCCCAGCCTGACATACTGCGGTCTGGATGTGAAATAGTCCATAATCCATGACGTTAGGGAGGGGGCCACCCCAATACATAGAAGCTTGTCTCTCTCTCTTGTCTCTCAGTATGTTCTTTATAAGTAATGTCAATATTTTTAAATAAATTTTAATTGGCCAAATGAGGAAAGAATAGAGTAGCATTACTGACCCAGTGACCAAGTGGGTGAAAAAGTGAATAAACCTTTTTTTTAAAAAGTGAAACTGTGCCTTTAAATGACAACATTAATGTGTCATCCACTAATTTTGATTTGCCATAAATAATACCAAGTATGTACATAGGTCACATGGCTTCTATTAAAGGTGAAACTGGATGGTCACTTTAAAACCGATTCATGATCCTGTCACAGCCCACATGTACCCTGCCCATCTGAGAAAGGCATTTTAAAAGATATTTTTTGACTCAGTGTCAGTTATTTAACTTTAACTTCCAGCCCAATAAAAACTTGGTGCTCAGCTTTAAAAACATGAATCAGTTGTCAGAAGACTCAAATATAGAAAAGTGGTTCATGAGAAAGCTCCACAGATACTGATTGATTTGATGGTGAGTCAGGGTCATACATGAACTGAGGTTATGATTTTAATTGTGACACATTGTGGACAGGATGGAAGACCCATCTTCTTATTTCTTATTCTGCAAAATTGAACACTTTGCAATCAGATCTTCATCTTTTAAAAAGTAAGAGCTGATGGAGTCGGCTTTCTGCCTTGAAAAACAATGCAGTCTGTCTCTTTGATCAATGATTTTTACATCTCAGAAAACATTCTTTGTAATTATTGCTGCAGTTTTAAAAAGCTAGATTTTTTTTCATTGTGCTGCAACTTTTGAAAGCAGGCTATGATCAGTAACTTTATTTTATTTCAGCGTGTACCTTGATCATATGAATGTTTGTATATGCTCAGATAGTGCATGTAGGCATGGTGTGTGTGCACAGTACCTATGTGGCTTTGATGTAAAGGGGAAGGGAAGTGTCTTTGTGGGAAATTGTGTAACAGTTATGGTTGCAAAACAAAATTTGATGTAAAAAAAGGATATTTTGAAATATTCAGATCATATTCATTCTTATTCTGTTTTCACAGTTGTTTATGCAAAATTAGTTTGACACAAAGGCAAGATATACTCCTAAATAACTTCTCATGGTTCATTTTCAGTTGTGTTTACTTTTTTTATTTTATTTTGGTGTACAATTTAAAACTTCCAAATCTTCTACTCACACTTGCACCTCAGATATAGTTGTTGATGGTCACTAATATATACCAGCCATATCTGCATTGCTGTTTTATTTGGTTTTATGCAGCTTATCATATGATCAGTGTAGAATAAATCCTTATACTTATATATCATGTGAGCTCTTCCAGTTGTCCTGTTCTTAGTCAAACTGTGTAACATTTAACATTCTTATTTAGACATTTTAGACAAAATATATATAGATTCATAATTTTAAAATTTCTGTCCATAATTGAAATGTTTAAATACTTTTCACTTTGTGTAACATTTAGACACTGTCTATAATTGTACAGTATGAACAATATATTGAATTGTGTTGTATCATATGGATTGTTGGGCAGATCTCAGCTGCATTTTCAAGACTCCCTTGCTTTAGTCAGTTGCCATCAATATGTCATAAAGCCTTCCTCTAGGTTGTAAGTATATTCTACCTAACCTGAAGTATTTTCGTCTGAAGTCACAGAAGCCTGCTTTGAACCAAATAAAAAAGCAGAAATAAATGAAGGAAGCACCGTATTTGATGAGGATCCCCTTCTTCAGTTCAATGGAGAGCAGAAATTACCACATCCTTAGTGGAGAAGTTGGCACAATAAGTAAACTAGAGGGGGTGGGTTTGATGGGGAGTGTGGATCTAATGTTCTGCATGGAAAGCTTCTGGAAGCACTTTCATCACTGTGAATAATGATATGATAGTTAGAGGAGTCTTGTAACATACCGTACCAGAGATTTGCATTAAAGACTACTGTTGTTAAATATTTTTGAAGAAAAATGATTCTGACACTTCTTTTTAAACCCAATTTTTAATAATTATTGAAATACAATAATAATAATTACATACTACCACTTGGCGGCATTATCATGCATCATCATCATGTAAATTTCCATAGTTATGCTGATACATACAGCTGTATATTGTTTCTCCAAATGACCCAAGTGCCATGGATGCCCTTTATAACTGTAAGTTAGACATTAAAACATGGATGTCAATAAATTATCTTCAAGATCAAATTTTTGCTCAGTGGCTTGGAAACTCTGAGACAGGAAATAAATATGAAACTAAAAAGTCTTATCAATAAATACTTGCTCAGCAAACAATCCTTTTTACTTTGAATTAAGTGTCAAAAATATTATATCAGTAATGCAACTGAAAACTATTACCACAGTACAAACATTTTTATCACATGCAAACACTGAGATTTTATTACCTGTAGAACTGACTACTGTAATGCCTTACTTTCTGGCCTTCCAATGAAAAAAGCTTCTCCAAAATTCAACTGCACGAGTACTGACAAAAACCAGAGAAAGTGCTCATATTACACCTATACTAAAATCTCTACATTGGTAACCAGAATGCTATAAAATTTATTTTAAGATTCTTTTATTAGTTTTGAGTTCCTGAATGGTTCATCACCTTCATATTTAATAGGATTTTAAAAAAATAAATTATTTAAAATATTATAATTTTTTATAATAACATTTGTATAATTATACGGTTTGTATAATTATACAATTATTTATAATTATATATAATTAGTTGGTTTGTATAATTATTATTATAAATTATTTTAAAATAAATTATTTCCCCTTCAGGTGCCCTTAGGTCTTCTACTTACATTTAATAACTATACTAAAAGTTAATACTAATTTATTGGCCTGTTTTACTAGTTTAAGCTAGAATTTATATGAATTAAATAAAAGCCCTTTAGTAATGGCTAAGATGTTACTTAAATAAAGTTTACAGAGGTATTAGAGGAAACTGTACTTAAGGTATTAAACGTCAAAGTATCCCCTGCCAGTGTGATAAATTATTTGGTGGATTTGTTTGCTGCACCACATCTCTCCTTTTAAATCAGACTTATCTGGCTCTAGGCGAGCGGGCGTGACCATGTCTTACGTAAGCGGATATCACGTTACCATGGTAACAGCATAGCCACAGCTCTGCTTTAGCTAAGCGCTAATCTCAGTGACTACCTGCGCTAAAGTTTCCTGCTCTTCGTTTGTTACAACGCTCACTCCGCACCATTCAGGTAATCCCGATGCATAATTACGGACGATATCCCTGAGTTTACGTCCTGTAAACAGAGAATATAACGTTAGCTAGAAGAGCCACTGGAAAGGTAGAGAGCACGTTGATTGACCGATCCGGTAATGCTTCCGTTTTCCTTTCAAAATAAAGTTTTGTTGCTGAAGCGCAAATCGGTCTATGCCAGTTGAAATTAGTAATACCCATGCGACGTACACATTCAAGAGTGTTTTTTCTACTTTTTCTATCTATAAAATACTCGTTGAGTAGCTATATGTAATATAAGTTTAGCTAAACTTTGCCTGCTATGAAGTTAATTTGAAAGTAACGCTAAATCCCTGACACCGGAAAGCGTAATGCAAAAAACTGCGATAACTTACTCTGTGTTTTTAGGCATGTTTCTATCAGGAGTGATGTCATTTTTGATTGATTGATTATGCACTTTAATTACTGTACTTAGGTAACAGTGTCTATAGGTTAAGATATGACAAGAGAGACCACTGTTAGATTTCACTTCTTTGTTCTTATTATAGCTAGCTAACTAGAAATAACGTTAGCCCGGTTTGTTAGCAATATTTAGCCTTAGCCCTGTATTTGCCTCGACATTTAACGTTAGCTATTACTAATCTAATGTTCATTAGCTGCTTTTGATGCTCCTCAGCCTGTGAGGAAGCCACTATGTCCAGTGACCTTGCTGCTGTGTGGGAAGTGGCACTGAGTGATGGGGTGCACAGAATAGAGTTCGAACATGGCACGACCACTGGAAAGAGGGTTATCTACGTCGATGGAAAGGTATGGGTCATGATTTGAGGTAATCTACAGGTCTCAACGTGTTCTTTTATAAAAATCCACTCTGCTGTGATTTTATTAGCATCTCGCACTTTTGCACCCTGCTGCAGGAGATAGTGAGACGGGACTGGATGTTCAAACTTGTGGGGAAGGAGACATTCAGTGTGGGCAAGTCGGACACTAAAGCAACCATAAACATTGATGCAGTCAGTGGTTTTGCTTACGAGTACACGTTGGAGATCAATGGGAAGAGCTTGAAGAAATATATGGAGAACAGATCAAAGGTCACCAGCACCTGGGTGCTCAACTTGGATGGCACTGACTGCAGGGTGGTCCTGGGTAAGTCACTCCACATTCAAATTTCTTTACTGATTAGGTTTATTTCATTCATGTTGAATCTTAATTGATGAGTCATTGGCATTGACTGTAAAATGGTTTGATTTCTACCACTACCACTCACAGCTGAAGCTAAGCTCTTTAATAGCTTTAAGCCCAGTGTCATCTCCAGCAAATCAGTGCTTCTTATAATTACGCTGCTTAGAGTTGATCGGATGGTATACCACCTGAAGCATGTGTAGTACAACACACTCTAATCAGTAAAATAATTTCAATATTTCATTAAACTGACAGAAGTATGAGTGTGTCTTGCAACTCAGATGAGGCTTTGAGGCAACTGATCTTTGACAAGTTCAGCTGTTGTTGATAATAAGATAACTCATCAAAATGTTGTTATTAGTGCCACCAAACCAGCTTAAGGTTGCCCTTGTGTGTTTTTAAGGAAGAGTTTTTAGTGCCATAGAAAGGTCAGACTGGACATATACTGTGTAGATCAAGCCATGTGTCAGAAGTGTTCTACCTTCAACTTACTGGTAGATCTCAGTATCTTCAGAATGAATACATGTCTGGCAGTCTAGTACTAGTAGTCAAAATTAGACCTACAACATTCAAATTTGTCACATTGGACCTTCATAAGCTGAAGAACTAGTTGGAGACTTCCCACACCGCCTACACAGAAAACAACCATACTTATGGACGATTGAAAACATTTTCCATACATTAAATACCGCAAGCCAAAGTTAAAGATCTTAACAACGTGTGAATAATTACTAATAATTCCCAGACAAATTCTGATTTAGCTGAGAACCTAAATTCTGTTTATATCTTCTATTACTTTGGATGCCAAATCCTCAAGCCCTGTGTCTTGTTCAACCTGAACATGAAGTATTTTGTATGCATTTTCTATGATCTTTATGCATTTACTACTGTAACTTTTATCGGGGACCCACAACTAAAACCTGGCTGTACACACAGACTGCGGTTTGTATTTTTCATTCAATCTGTGTGTGTTTATCTTAGAGAAAGACACGATGGATGTTTGGTGTAATGGGCAAAAGACTGAAACTGCAGTAAGTATGACACTAGCGATACCAGTGACTGACTTTATATACATTTTTTATTTAGTGAAGTGTTACACCACCCAGTTTGAAATCATAAGTTAATTTCCTGTTAATTTCATTCTGTGAAAATCAACAATTATGAATACCTGCTGCGTGGAGCCTGTAATTCTACAGTTGTCTGCACATAGAGCAGTTCCAGTGCTGACAATATGTAACAGAATTTTATCTGCTCCCCCTTTTGTGTGATTTGCACCTTCAGGGGGAGTTTGTAGATGATGGCACAGAGACACATTTCACGCTCGGAGACCATAACTGCTGTGTGAAGGCTGTGAGCAGTGGGAAGAGACGCGACGGGATCATTCACACGCTGCTCGTCGATGGCACAGAGATAGCTGAATGCACAGAGTGACTGCATTCATGCATATGGAAGCATAGATCTGGTTTTTACGTGTGACAGTGCCTGCCATGCTAAAGGGGGTTGAAGAATGACATTTATAGCTGTTGAGAGTCAGGGAAATATATGCTCCTATGTTGTGATGGTGAGGAGGGTACACCATCCATATAGCTGTAGGCAATAACTATAACTAATTCAATAACAGTTAGAGATAAGACGGTACCGTATGTGAAGGGCTGTACTTGTTGTCAGTTTGTAGTAAAGTCACGACTTAACAAATAACCTGGCCCAGGAAACCCCAGATTCAGCCCGTTCTCACCGATCTTCATCCTCACTTACCTGCATTTACCTATATTGCAGGATTTTTATTTATTGGAGGATTAAATACCAGGGTATATAATTATTCTGCAAGTGTAGCTTCATTCCAGTGTGCTCTGCTTGGGAGCTGTCTTTATTTAGTTCTATGTCTATGTATTGAATTGTCTTTATTTGGCCGGTTCAGCCAGGTGATTTTACAGTAATGTGTAGTTAGCGTTTAGCAGACTGCTGTGGATGAGTCTAAACATCCTGCAATGCATTGTGATTTAATGGCTGTAACAAATTCATAGACAATCATGTGGATGTTTGCCAGTCATCTAATGACTCATGCTGCAGGTGAAATATATCACTTATCATTTTGTCAAGGCCTTTGTAACAGCTGAGTAAGCATGAGCTGCTGATCAGCAATGAAATACAAATAAAATGTCTAGTAAAACTACTAAATGGACTTTAAGTTAAAGTTAATAACTTGTCCTTAAGATCATAAATGATCTTTGATGCTCAGCAGACTCATTTCTAACAGTCGTGTTATTGTGTCACCAAGTATATCAGGTAGTTAATTTTGTCTTTTGTATGACCTGTTTAAATGTTTTATGTTTCCCTTTGTCATTTTGTTTATCGTTGGTAAAATGTAACTTTTATTTAATTTCAGTAAATCTATGTAGCTGATGAAGTTCTGATGCTTGAGTTTGTCATGGTCTGTGTTTACATATACAATTTTTCCTATTTGTTAAAGTGGTGCTGTAAGTTGCATTCAGTTGTATAGATTCTGAGCAAAACAGGAATACAGTTAATTCATTTTTTTTAAACTCTAATATCAACACTATATCTGCCCACATACAGTATGTCCCACTACACTATCTTCAGTTTCTATTTTATCATGGATTTGACAGACATGACCATTGTATTATGATTCATATAATCATTCATATGTGGATATTAAAGCTGCTACACAGAATAGATGTTAATTACTCAAAATTAAACAAATAACAAAAATATAAGAAACTCAAAACTTTCTCAAGCTGCAGTCAGGCAATGTTCAACTTAATGAAAAAACATGTCAAACACTGCTACTGCTTTCATTTCTATGGTTTCAGGGTGCAATGCAAACAATCCTTTCTTTCTAAAGTGAACACATTCATGAAGAATGCACTTCATCCTGTTGTGCAGTCTTCTCTAACAATGTTAGAAGCATTTGTACATTTGTAATAAATCTAAAGAACACAATACACCCAGATAAAACAGTAGGGAAAAATCACACTTCAGATCATTTTACAGGTGATTATGTGCTTGGGCAGAGCTTGATAACCACTGAATATGACAGCGACATCACGTCCTCCACTGACACTGTCATACAACTTCTGGGAATCTCTCGCTCTGGCAGGTGGCAGAATCAGACCTGGTTTACCAGGAGTGGAGTCACCTGACAGCACATCAGCTTCTACGAAGTACAGATACTTCTCATTTGGCTTCTTCCACACTTCCATTGCCTCGCTCACTGATCCAGTAAAGTAGATGCCCTGTCCATACGCTGCGACTGTATAGCATGGAAGATACACAAGAGAAGTAACTGAAATGTCCTTTTGTCTATTTTACTATCCTTTTTAAAAAAATCCTAAGTCCGTAATTAGCAGGAATAATTAGATTTCATTATCATATGTATCATACCTCTAGGTGGCGCACACTCTGCCTGGAATCCAATATGGCTAATCATCTCACAGAACTGTGCCGGTATGAGCTGAAACATTGTTTTAGGAGTGGAGATTTGTAGCTGTTCTTTCTTCAGGTCAAACAATTTGCTCAGTGCACTGTTCTCCACTTTTTCCACCTAAATGAAATAAAATGATCATTAGTCAAACTGTGGTGAAAAACAAAACCTGCAGCAAATGCAGTGACGCATACTGTACCCTCAGCACTTGCAGTCCTGCACGTCCGAAGGTGGCTGACACTGAGGCTGAAATTTCAAATGCCTTTCTTTCAGAGGACAGCCTCTTAGGGGGCAGTGGAAGCATTTCAAGCATGGCACGCTCTTGTTCTTTGATAAACTCTTGCTGGACGTCGCGCAGTATGGCTTCCACTTGCAATCCAGCAATAACAGCTTCTTCATATGAACCCCCATTTACAAGTATGCTTGCATGACCATTCACAAGAGACTCCTTAACGTTAATGCCCCAGTTGGTTAGTTGGGACAGTTGCTCATATTCTTTCTCACCAAAGTGCTGGATGAAGTTGTTGTAGATCTGAAAAGACGTGCCAGATGATTTGGAGAAAAGGCAACTGAGCCAGTATTCAGCCTCAGATGTTGCTTCATCAGAGGGGCCACTCAGGCTGATCTTTGCGAGGTCACGGAGGTCATCTTTGTGCTCATGTGCTGGTGAACACATAGAGAAAGCAGTCACTGCCACATTTTGGAATCATTACTGCCATTCTTTATAATAACTTCAGCAACTGGATTAGTCTAACGTGCATCCCTACCATGCTGACAGTGTTAAGCCATTCTACATGAGCTTTATTGGTTTCTGTGACTCCTGAAATAGACAAGGAACTAATCCTTATACTTTACTATTTTTACTTACTTAAAAATGTCCTTTTAGTAAATATGTATTAGCTGGACTATCCTGGTCATTTTTGTGTTTGAGAAGAAACTGCACATTGTTACAATTGTGGCATATTAAACTAACAAATTTGTGCAGCATATTACTTGTTAAAATTGATTTTCAATCTTTCAGCTAGTTACACATCGGGAGTGCCACTACAGATTTGGGCCTGTGAAAGAATTAAAGGCCCTGTACGTAATGTAAATACTTTTCATGGGCACCTGATGGTCCTGAGCCTTTGGAATTGTCTTTCCCCCCATTGCAGCTCCTATGATTTTCCCTCCATCCATTATCTATATGTTTATTGTTATTTAGGGTCATGGGAATCTGATGGAGCCTACAGGTGATCTTCATTATTTATGTATTTATGCAGTGGGAGCAGGAAGACTGAACACAGTAATTGTTGGTATGTTAAAAATGTACTAGATCCAAGATGTTAAAAGGAGCTACACTCCACCTCTATAAAGGTCACCATAGTGTACATGTTAATTGAAATATTGTTGGTACCATGTGTAAAGTCATGTTCAGATGCTTTTAGCTGGAGAGATCTCATTTCTTCATCAAAAGCCTAAAAACAGAAGGTATAAATATCTCTCACACCACAATGAAACACATAATGACAAACCACAAACAAAAATTGATAATTTGATAGTAACTGATCATTATAAATTAAGATCATAGTGACTTCATATAGTGTCACCTTTAAAGTAACTTGTTCATGACTTACACATTTTACAATTTTTACTGATTCTCTGATTTACTGTGTTCCCTTTTTGTTCTTCAGCATTTAATTACATTTCTTCATTTTTTATTTTTCTATAAACACTACTCTCATTACTTCTGTATTTTGGCAAGACACATATAACATTCTAATATCAGGACAGCATTTTTGCAATACAACCTTAAATGTGTCGCGGTCAGAGGGAAATATGACAAAATAAACTTCCATCTTATTTTGGAAATTCCCAGCAAAGTTAGCCACTGCTTGTGACATTATCTGGGCAACTTCTTTCTTATTTAGCCCAAGGCCTCCAGTCCCAATGGCAGGAAAGGCAATTGATGTGTGATATTTAGTAGCTGCCAACCATAAGCACTCTGAGACCGATTTGTAAAGGTCCTATAATGAACAAGAAAACAGAAAACGACTATCTTTCATTACAGTACAAACACAACATATTTACTTTATCAACCAGAACTTTCTAGGCTTTCACTTTAATATTTCTCATAAACATCAGTACAATGAGCTGTGTCCAGTGCTACTTGGAAAGTGTGTTCTCTTAATATCAAAAAGAAAACACAAATTTTAATACAGTAACTCTGTGATATACTCTGTGTTTTGTGAAATATCTAATTTTAATGTGATTTATTGCAGTTTTAGATATATCAGACTACAAATATAGTACTTGCCCTTTTTCCTTCATACTTCGTAACAGTTAAACTCATACTATACCTCCTTCACTGTAGAGTTCCTGGTTATCCAAGTATGATACACTGCTTTACACTTCAGATTGTAGGGTTTTGTGTGAATGACATAATTTTTCCGAGCAGCACTCTTTATTTCTTTCTGCATTTCAAAACCAGCTTTCATGAGTAAAGCTTTGGAGACTGTACCACTGTCCAACTTTAGTTCTGCAGATGTTGTGTTTACAATGACATCTGTCTGAAAGGAGACAAGAAAAAAGATGAGTTTTTTTTGTTATGTATACATTGAGAAGCCCAGAAAATATGATAAACACAATGTTAACACTCAATACACAAAAAACCTATCACATGAAGCACCTGTTAATGTACAGCTTAACTTCGATATCCATACACTTAGCCCTTCACAATAAAATGTATAAAATAGTTAACTAAGTAAATCAGTAAATCTTAAATCAGTAAAGAAATATTACCTGCTGTTCCTCAATTTTACCCTTCTTCAGTGTCAGAACGACATTTCCAATTTTGAGAGGGGATTGTGAAGTCATACCACCACCTGTGCTATTACTTCCTGCTGCCTGACTGTACATCTTAGGCAGGACGTTGCCTAGTATCTGGTGGCAGGCCCTCTCCATTTCCTTGACTGTAGGCTCATCGTGGTTCACCAAGAAGATCTCATCAGGAAAATATCTGTGAGGGGGGTGTTGATAGTACTGTTTCACAGTTGACACTATGGTGTCTGCACACTGTGGCAGAGGGTAGTTGAACAGTCCAGAGCTTATAGCAGGAATGGCAACAGTCTTCAGCTGATTTTTCCTCACTTCGTCAAGAATGTTACTGATGGCTTTCTTGAGATACCATTCAGCACTGGAAACATCAGACGCAGAGGGATGCAGAGGCAGTTTTGGGCCCACAGCATGAATTATCTTCTTGCATGGTAGTAACCCTGCATCACACACAATTGCATCTCCTGTTCTCAATGATCCATTCTTTGTAATGTAATCATTACAATCTTTTTGAATTTGTGGGCCACCGGCGCTACTAAGAGCGTCGGCAAGACCACCATAATGCTGAAGGTGTTCATTAGCAGCATTGACGACAGCATCCACCGGGAAATTTGTGAGGTCAGCCTTCCACACAGACAGGTTAACACCTTGATACAGTTTCACACTAAACCTTTTCTCTGGTGCGACCACTGGCTTTTTCAGCAGTGCAATGCCATGATCCTTTTCAAAATTCACGCCATCAAAGGTGGCCAGAGATCCAAATTTGCTTTGAAGGGCATTATTCAGAATGGGTCCACATTGTTTCACAATGTGAAGTGAAGATTCGTGAAGAGGAATAGCAATTGTGCTGGCCATCATTCCTAAACAGAGCTATGAAGAAAAAAAACTATGTGTAAGTAAATGGTACAGTGACACCAGGCAAGAAACACAAATGAATGATTAATACTGCCTTTACATGCATAGTAAGGACTGAAGTAAGCTTTTATTTGACTGGCTGAGAATCACAGCTTGTACAGCTAAAGGTGCATCTCAATAAATTACAATATCATTGAAAAGTTGATTTATTTCTGTAATTCAAAAGGTAAAACTCATATATAGATTCATTACACACAGACTGATATATTTCAACTGTTTATTTATTTTAATTTTACTTATTATAACTTACAGCTAATAAAAACCCAAAATTCAGTGTCTCTGAAAAGTAGAATATTACTTAAGACCAATAAAAAAGGATTATTAATATTTTAAACCCCTGCAGGGTTTGTACCACCACCAGATAAAAGAAGTGGCTGATATCGGAAAGTCCTACCAGTGGCTGGAAAAAGCTGGACTGAAAGACAACACAGAGGCACTAATCGTAGCAGCACAAGAACAGGGCCTGAGCACAAGATCGATAGAGGTTGGGGTCTACCACACTAGGCAGGACCCCAGGTGCAGGCTGTGCAAAGATGACCCTGAGACAATCCAGCACATAACAGCAGGTTGTAAGATGCTAGCAGACAGGACATACATGGAACGCCATAACCAAGTGCTGCCATAGTGAACAGGAACATCTGTGCCGAGTATGGGCTGGAGGTCCCAAGGTCAAAATGGGACACACCTCCAATGGTGGTGGAAAATGACCAAGCTAAGATCCTGTGGGACTTCCAGATACAGACCGACAAACAGGTGATGACTAACCAACCAGACATAGTAGTGGTGGACAAACAACAGAAGAAAGCTGTACTGGTAGATGCAGCAATCCCAAGTGACAGCAACATCAGGAAGAAGGAACATGAGAAGCTTGAAAAATACCATGGGCTGAAAGAAGAGCTAGAAGAGATGTGGAAGGTGAAGGCAACAGTGGTCTCTGTGGTACCACAAGATGCAGAAAAACGTGTTCATGCATTTATTTTCAGTAGGTTAGATTATTGTAATGGCTTATTTACAGGTCTTAGCAAAAAGTCAATCAGGCAGCTGCAGCTAATCCAGAATGCTGCTGCCAGAGTCCTTACAAACACCAAGAAACTGGACCATATCACACCAGTTCTTAGATCACTACACTGGCTTCCTGTTAGTCAAAGGATAGATTTTAAAATCCTATTGCTAGTTTATAAAGCACTAAATGGTTGTGGACCAAAATATATTCAAGATGTATTAGTTCCCTATGAGGTTTCCAGACCCCTCAGGTCATCTGGGACAGGTCTACTGTGTGTTCCCAGAACCAGAACCAAACAAAGTGAAGCAGCATTCAGTCACTATGCTCCTCACTTGTGGAACAAACTTCCTGAACACCTGAGGTCTGCTCCAACTGTCAGCTCATTCAAATCAGGACTGAAAACTCTGTTGTTTACTGCTGCCTTCAAATAATTGTTCATCCTTGTTTTCTTAATGTGCTTTTACATCTTATTTTAATTTACTTTATTTGATTTAAATGTATTTTATGTTAAATGTCTTGGTTTTTAAATGCTCTTTTCAATGCTTTTAATGTAATTATATGCCTTGCAAAGCACTTTGAATTGCGTAGTGTATGAAAGGTGCTATACAAATAAATTTGCCTTGCCGTGGTAATCGGCACCCTCGGGGCTGTGACCCCCAAACTGGGAGAGTGGCTCCAACAGATCCCAGGAACAACATCAGAGCTCTCAGTCCAGCAGAGCACAGTGCTAGGAACAGCTAAGATACTGCGAAGATCCCTCAAACCCCCAGGCCTCTGGTAAATGACGTTACGTGTGTACTGTTTATCTGCGCGCCTGCTACTTGACGCACGGTGACAACAAACACATACACAACGAAGTTTAATCGACGAAATCTTAAGAATATAACACGTATCTGGACGCCGACATTGTACATTAAGCGAATAACATATACAGTTTATTCCGTGAGGACCAGATAAACTACTCACCCGCTCTCTGCTGGAAAGTCCCGAGAACAAGCAGAAAGTGAAAGTGTGGGATACGGTGCGGGTGGAGATAAACCAGCTTTTCTACAGGCTCGATATGTTTGGACGTTTCTTTCTAAGGCACTAACTCTACCCTCTGATTCCGCAGCAGCTCATTCTGCGTCAGCACTTTAGAGATCCGCCCGAGAGGAGCGTAGAAACCAAACGCACCTTTTGATTTCCTATGAAACAAAAGTGAAAGTATCCCAGAGTTTGTCAGGCCAGTCGAGATGGCTGACGCGTACTCTTACCCGCTGCTCGTTGAGTTCGGACAAACTAATATCCCCAAATTAAAAAACAAGTTAGTGAAATACTTTCAGAGTAAAAAATCTAACGGCGGCGACTGTGAGGTGGACTATGAAAACGGCAGCGGGACAGCGGTGCTGCGCTTCCGGTCAGGACAGGGTGAGTTTGGCCTGATAAACAAGTCCACATTTTATTTCATGGAATCACTTTATCTCCGATTACTATCATTCTTTACTATGAGTGCATGTGTTTTTGTTTCGACCTCCCCCAGATCAGCAAAATGTCCTGCGGAAACAGTCGCATCAGATCAGTGTGGATAAAGAGGTTCTGCACATGACCGTCCGTTTACTTCCAGATGAGAAACCGCCTCAGGTAAGAGGGCACAAAGGGTCGTGTAAGGTTAGCCAGCGACCAGTCAACCACAGCCAAGACTGTCAACAACCCTGTGTGTGCGCGTTTTTGTTGAAGCCATTCAGTAGCCTGCTGATACTCCAGCAACATTCAGTTTCACATTGACTGTAGTCACTATCATCTTTATTCACAGATGTAAACAATATGATCTTCGTCTATTCCTCATGTGCTGCAGACTCTCAAAAACCTCATCACACTCTGATTTAAGGTTTTCAGTTGTGTCCATTGAGGCTGGCGCCAAAGGAAAAGCTAGAATGGCTGCACACATCTTAACCCCCCCCCACTGTTAATGGGACTTATCATAAGCACAACATGGCCACACTGTGATGTCTGTTTTCACTTCCTTTGTGTACATGCTGCAGAGGCCTGAACTACAGGCACTAAACACAGAGACAACATGTTTGTCTAAGGAAGTGATTTACTTGAAACATTTTGGGGACTTGTCTGGTTGGATTCCATTTCAAACCAGCACAAACAAGATAAACAAAACAACTGAAAACAAAAGTGACTAATATATTATTTTACTCATTCTGTACAGGAGACTACATCTGATAAACTGACTAAGAAATGTAAGTACAAAGAAAAACAGTAAACAACTGTAAACCTTATCTACAGTAGCTAATAATACAAACATAATGTGAATATTATTCTGTTTCCTGTCACGACTTTAACAGGACTTTGTAAATTGCATTGTAAATATGTACAGTCTGTTTTATTTATAGTTTTGCATAGGTCTGGGCACAGAAAATGGAACATGGAGTAGAGAAGTAAAGAAACCAGGAACCGCTGTATTTGTTGAAGTTTTGTAAAAATAAATTTCTGTTGGCTTTGTTAGGCCTGGTTAGTATGATAAATGTGCATGGGTTGTGTAGCTTGGTTTGTCATTGTGGGGATATGCTCTGTGGTCAAATATAATCTGCCTTTTTAAATCAGCCTCACTCTCAGCCTAGCCACACCTTTGCCTTTTTTCTGTTTCTAAAGCTTTTACATAACTTCATTTTAGGCATTTGAACAGTACATGGTGTAGTTAGTACATTTAATGTTTAGTGTAAGCTTTGCGTTCATGTACTTTTAGCGATACCTTTGCCAGACTCGTTTGTGTGGTGACACAGGAAGTCAACATCTTCACGATGCTACCTGTCAACTTGGACACCCATTCCCATCGAATTAAAGGAGAAAATTTGTCCAACTTTTTGACTGATAGTGTAAATAAGTGTAATATGTGAGAAATGTTTGTGACAGAAATCCCACAAATACAGATTTAACCCATAGTTTGTTATAATGTGTTATATTATTTAACTTCCTTAAGAAATTAGTGTTTGGTCACATGACCTTTATGTCTCATTAACAGCTGATGTTGATGTGAGCAACAAGCAGTCAAGTGCTGATGAACCCACACATGTAGCTGAAGTTCAGACAGAATCAAAAAGCAGTGATGACCCAGTTGAAGAGCTGTGCTCCACCATGGCTGTCTTGGGAAATACTGAGACGTTAAGCCAGGAGTTTCTGGAGATGCTGGTGGAGAACATTTTGAAGGACCTGGACTCTGCCTCTCAGAGCTTCACTTTGGAAGTCTTACCTGGCATCTCCTCAGCTGTGGTTACTTTCCAGAGTGGAAAAGGTACAGCACAACTTATTTCCAGCAGTTACAAAATAAAATTAAAACAATTGCAGAAGTAAATGTATTCTCTTCATAGGGCTCTGCAAGACTGGTGTTTTTTTTTTTTTTGATAACAGAGCACAAACATAGTTATTGTTATGTTATTTTATGGAAGTGTTATTGCCTAACTACCTTAACTTTATATCACTTTTTCACAGAAAGCACAAAGTTCATAACAAGATGCCCACAAAACAGGATGTTCAGGAACAAGGGATTATCAGTCCGGCCTCTTGAATTCACAGATCAAATTGTGGTTGAAGACATACAAAGTGTTAGTGAAGATCTGCTCCATCTGTACTTTGAGAATGAAGGTGGGGAAGTGGAAGATGTTGCACTTAATCAGGTGGAGCAGTCTGCCATCATCACATTTAAAGACCACAAAGGTAGTTCAGTTACAGTACATATTAAATATTAACACAAAGTTACGTGCAGTATAATGAAAGATTGACTATTATATAATTCTTGACAACCTGACAATTAATGTAACATTTTTCCCACAGCTGTTCAAAAAATCACTAAGAAGAAGCTGTATCACATCAAGCAGGAAATGCTCAGAGTTTATCCTTTTTATAAATCTTTGGGAACAGCCCTTTATGGCAACGACGAGCCTTCGCTGAAACTCCCTGCTGCTATCTCTGAACCCATTGATGATGGTATCTGGAGATACCTGACTGAAAAACAATCAGCAGCAGAGACCATTCACAGTGCCTTGGCTGAACACTACTGTAACGTTAACCTCAATAACCAGTCCACTGTGTGCTTGATACCCATGTCTTCACTACTACAGCAACAGAATGCCAAAGCCATCATCAAAGAGTGGAGGGATACAGTGAAGTCAGCCTTTGTGCAAACTATGTCGAAGTTCAAATCACTGAAGTTAAAGACCGAGTCAGAGATATGGGAAGAGTCTGAGGAGAGTCTGAGAGAGGCACTGCAGAATGAGGATGTGGTTGTAGTGTCTGACAAAGCTAGCGGTGTATTTTGGGTAGCTGGCCTTGTGAATGATGTCAACAGGCTTGAGCACACTCTTAATGACATCATAAACAAGATTGTCAGAAGGCTGGAGAGGGAGAAATCGAGTGTATCTCAAGAGATCAAAATGTCACAGTTAGTTTTCCACCTCCTGCGTCAAGATGGTCTTCAGGACAAACTGCTCTCGGTCTACCCAGAACTCAAAATGTCATACCCAAGAGAGAGTGCGAGTTTAACAGTAACTGGCTTAAGTAGTGAGGTTATGGCAGCGAACACAGTTATATTTGATGCAATGGTTGCATTGAAACGTGAGAATTTAGAAATAGATGAGTTTGTGCTCAACTTCTTAAAAGATGAAGATTCAGAGGAGCTTACATATAATCTCATACCTAATGGAATAAATGCAGCATTTGAGATGAGAGGACACACGGTGCAGCTCATTGCTGTTTCTGAGGGAGATCTGAATAATGCTGGACACCATCTGAGAAGACTGCTAATATCTCAGTACATTGATGTTGAAGATAGTAATATCCTGCAGATGCAAGAGTGGCACCACCTGGTCAGTCAGTTAGAGGATACCAACAATAAGCCAGACAGGAAAATTCAAATCCACACCACTGGTCAACAAATTGTAGTGTCTGGTCACAAGGATAATGTTCTAAGTGTTAGCAGTGAACTTGATGAGTTCTTGATACAAAATGCTAAAGTTGAAGAAAGTCTTGCAGTTAAGCACAATGCCATACTTGAATACATTAAACGTAACACATCTTCTTTGGAGCAAGTGCAAGAGAAAGTGAAACTGTCTTACAGAAAAGAGGCCATCTGTCTGAGTGGTTCTAGAGTCGATGTCACACTCTGCAAGACTTCGATTGAGGACTTGATCTCTTCTGTGTTCTTTGAAAGTTGTAAAGTATCCAAGCCTGGAGCAAAGACATTCTTCAAGGATAAAGAAAAAATGTATGTTTCAACATTGTTGTCTGAGACTGGTTGTGTGGTCCAACTGGTTGAAGAGAACAGCTGTGAACAGGATGACTTGGCCCTCACACAAGTACCAAAACCTGTGTACCAGCTTCAGACTAATGATGGTGTGGAAATAGCTGTTTGCAAGGCAGATTTGTGCAGTTACCCAGTGTGTGCTGTTATAAATTCCGCTAATCAGGACTTGAAACATAAAGGAGGCCTTGCAGGAGCACTACTGAATGCTGCTGGCCAACAGATGCAGGATGAATGTGACAAAATAATTAGCTCGAAGAGAAAGCTCAAGCCTGGAGAGTGTGTCATAAGTGATGCAGGAGGAAAGCTTTGTTGCAAAAAAATCATTCATGCAGTGGGACCCCAGTTTGATTCAAATACATCCCAGAAAGCCCAAGCACTGCTGAAAAAAGCTGTTAGAGAAAGCTTAGAAATTGCTGAAAGGAACAGTTGCATCTCTGTGGCTCTACCCATGATCAGCAGGGGTCAAGGCTTTCCTCTCAATATGTGTGCAAATAGTATCATCAAGGCAGTAAAGGAACACTGTGATGAGAGGTATGATGACAGCACCCTGAGGAGGATTCATTTGGTGAACAATGACAACATTGCTGTTCAAGCTATGGAGGCAGCTGTCAGACAGGAGTTTGGAAACTATGGTGTTAGTCATTCTCAGCAAAACCCTCAGAGCAAAGCCACCAAGACTCCACTTGTGAAACCTATTGGACCTGCTGGATCTGACCCAAACTGCTTGGGTCAAGTGCAGACCAAAGAGGGGCTGGATATCAGTCTTACAAAAGGAAATATTGAGGATGCCACGGTAATTTGTGTTTTTAATGATCCTTTATGAAGAGCAATAGAGGGTGGGGTTACAGACTACTGGAGTTATGTAGCATTAACTACTGACCCTGTCCTCTCGCTGAGGATTGTGGTGTTGTTGGCTGCACTAATTGTTTTCCAATAGACATTTATAGCACTGATTGTCTAAAAAAAGATGTTGTAAAATGTAAAATGCATAACTGATAATGTTCTTTTAACACATTCTTAGACAGATGTGACGGTGAATACTGTGTTTGAAGATCTTTCACTTGACAAAGGGGCAGTTTCCAGTGCCATCTTTAAAGTGGCTGGACCCAAACTTCAGCAGCTGGTAAATGCTAATAATGCCAGTGGTAAGGTTGGTGAGGTTATCGTCACTGAGGGCTGCAATCTGAAGAGCAAACAAGTCTTTCATGTAGTTACACCTCACTGGGACAAAGGACAAGGCACAGCTGAAAAGGTAGGTCGCTGTCCGATCTGAATTTGATGAAAAGTCAAAGCACATAAGGAAACATTATCCTGCTAATGTGTAAAATAAAATTGCTTTAAGTTATTTGCAGCTCTTTGAGGTCACACGATCATATCCTAGTTGGTGGCGCTCGAAGCAACAACAGTGTAAATTTTCAACATCTTGCACCTAGATATTAACAGTATTTATGCTTATCCATACAGATCTTGAGTGGTATTTTCAAAGACTGCTTGGTCAAGGCAGAGGACACTGGTTTGACCTCTATATCCTTCCCTGCTATTGGTACTGGAAACCTGGGTTTTCCAAAAGACCTTGTAGCCTCTTTGATGTTGGATGAATTGTTAGCATTTAGCAGTAAGAAACAGCTGAAACACCTGAAAAAGGTGGTGATCATCCTTTACTCAGGCGACGCAAAGACTATGCAGGTAAGAAAAGAAAAGAAATATGCTTTTGCACTCTGTGGTAAACAAATATTTAACAGTCAAATTAGGTAAATGACAAATCAGTATTATCAACCAGTAATAGCTCAATGGTAATACAACAGTATTAACAAACCGTGAATTATGTCTTTTGTAACTTCTGCTTTGGTGTAATGTTTGTGAGTGTTTTGGGGTCATGTAGCTCTCTACATTCTGTCACCAGGTTTTCAGTGATGCATTTAAGAAAAAGTTCCCACAAGCCACGGGTGGTCCAGTGTCCATCAGTTCTCCACAAAGTTCAGGTAAGCAAGATTGTTTCAAGACTCATGTGCATTTACAATGTTATGCTGTATGTTAGAAATTTGCTTAAATAGTTGCTCTCTGAAAAAGCATATCACTGTTAAATGAAAAGCTAAACAATTATTATGTATTAACAAGCAGGCATATAAAGTATTAGCATTTATGAAATTAAACTGAAAAATGCTATGTTTTAATCATTTAAATAGTTTAGCAGTTTAAAAATCTTTGTCAACAAAATGGTAATTTACCAGTGCTGAATCATTTCTTTTTTATGTGTTTATGCTCTACTCTTAAATTTGTTCCTGGTACTATAAGGTTCTTTTGATAAGGTTGTGTCAAGCTCAGGGATGCATGAGACCAAAATGGGAAATGTGGCAATACAGGTGGTCACTGGAGACATAACCAAGGAGACCACTGATGTCATTGTTAACTCCTCCAATGAAAACTTCTCTCTAAAGTCAGGTAAACTGGACTATAGTTCAGTAAAATATGCAGTACTTTTAACGTTGTCCATAAGATTAAACTAGTGTTTTCTTGATGTGGATAATACTTCAAAAGTATTGCCAGTAAATTTGACATATTTGACACATGTAAAGTCCCATCTAACTTCAGTACTTACACAAAAATGAGTCATATTTAAAAGTTTTGATTTTGTCATGATTTTACACAGTATAACATTTATTCTACCTTTTCCCTATGTAGGAGTATCCAAAGCTATTCTGGATGCAGGTGGTCAAGCTGTGCAAGCAGAATGCCAACAGCTTGGTAAGGAAAGATTTATACTTTAAGCAGAGTCAATAATTAACACAACTTTGTAGTTCACGTCATAAAACAAGATTGTTAAGAAGGGAAGTGTGACCTAGATACCATACACACATATGCACCTATGGCTGCGACAGTTCAAAGATATCCACTGTTTACACCCTTAGGTGCCCAGCCCAACCCAGGCATGATAATGACCCAGCCAGGTAACCTAAAGTGTAAAAAGATCCTCCACGTGGTTGGACAGACAGACCCAGTAAAAATCAACAAGACTGTGAAAAATGCACTCCAGATGTGTGTGAAAAACACATACACATCTGTCTCACTTCCTGCCATTGGCACAGGTGAGAATTTTGGAGTTTAGTATATGAAAAGTCTTGATTTTTGTTTTTTGACTGTCTTCAGATTTGCTCCTTTTCTGAACAGAAGGTTCATGCAAGTTTAGCTGATGTGAAAACTCCTGAACAGTTTGATTATTGCAAGAGTTTGTAATTTATATTGTACCATTTTAGGTCAAGGCAATGTAAATGCAACGCAGGTGGCAGATGCCATGTTGGATGCAGTGATTGATGTGTTCAGCCAATACACTTTCAGCCCCCTGAAGACAGTTCGGATAGTTATTTTCCAGGCTCCTATGCTGAAAGAATTTTACAACAGTATGCAACAAAGAGAAGTCACTGATCCTAAGGATAAAGGAGGGTTCTGGGGAAACATTGGCTTTAAGATCAAATGTAAGTAGAGAGAAGAGAATAATTTTGAGTTCATATTAGTCATATACTGTAAGTTCATACTCCTCTTCTAAGTCTGGAATTTGTTCTTTTTTTTGTTTGTTTTTTTCAGCATTATTTATCAGTGGAAGTTCTGAAAAGCCACAGAACGATGAGGACTTCATTATTGAGGCACTGAAACTAGACCCTGCTTGCTTTCATATCTGTGGCAACTCACAGGCTGAAGTAGATTCAGCTAAGCAGTGGATAAATGATCTGATATCCAAAGAGCAAGACACCTTCACCATTAAAGACAATGCTATCCTTAGCTTCTCTGACGCAGACTATAAGCGTATTGTAGACATTCAGAAGACAATGGGTGTGAGCATAAGAACTGAAAGCAAGAAGGCCCAGGTCACGATCACCATTGACGGGCTCAGCAAAGATGTGGTCAGAGCCAGCAAGGAGATCAGTGAGATGGTGAGGATTCACAGAGATGAGGAGGAGCTGAAGAAGAAAGTGGATTTGGCGGGCACAGTGGCAGAATGGCAGTACCAGCAGCAAGGGCGTCAGTTTCAGAGTTTTGATGCAATGACCAACTTTGAGCTTGAGAAGGCATTGGAAAATAAGAGAAAAAATGTAAACATTACAATCCAGGGTCAAGTCTACACAGTTACCATGCCACAAGGCCCAGCTACTAATAGCCAGGGACATACCCTGCAGATCAAGAGAGTGGACAAACTAAAAGGTATTTCACTGACACACAAACAGTTCCTTGCAAACCTCAGTTGAAACATGAATGTTGTTGGTCTCATTTTTTTCAGCCAGTAAATAATAAAAAAAAAAAACATTGTTAATACCATCGATAATAAAAATGAACTTGTTTTTTATGCCATCAGAAGTGGACATACCTGAACACTGGGATACCATGCCAGACAACGTTTCAAGTCAGCCCATCACCATCAAGGCGGGAACACAAGAGTACAATGAAGTCCTGACTCTGTTCCAGGCCTCTTGTAATCTAAATATTACTAAGGTAGTCCACGTTTAGCTTGCTCTGTATTTATTGCATAATGGTTTAGTTATTGTATTCTATTGACAATTATTTATAACTACAGATATTACCAGTTACTGGAGTAGAAGGTTGCTTACGAAGTCACTAACTTTCTTCCCCTTTATGCAATTACTCAGCTATGTCATAAAACCATAGCACAGTAACATCAGCAACGGACATTAATAAAATTATTTCCAGACTAGTGTTGTTCAGTTTCTGATACACAGGGATTTACATAAAGTGCATTTAGCAGGAGGATAAAAATGTTCTTTCCCTTTCTCTTAGATTGAGAGGATACAAAATCCTACATTGTGGAACAGCTTACAAATCAAGAAGCGTAACATGGAGCAGAGAAACGGCCATCAGAAAAACATGAGGCGTCTCTTCCATGGCACCTGCCACAACACTGTGAACATAATCAATGATCGTGGCTTCAACAGGAGCTACGCAGGAAGAAATGGTGAGATGTTTGGGCTGAAAATATGACAATGTTTTATCAAACATTTCCTCAGTCTTTATTGAAGACATTTATTGCAGTGCATTTAATTTTTACACAATTAATATATTTTTTAAATAATACTACTCAATGAATGTCAGCATCCCAGTGTAATTTTACTGCAGCTAATTCCTGAATATTTACTTTGAACAAGCAAGGAAATCATATAGCTGGTGTCTTACAGGTTAACTCATTAACTTTTTGCTGCTGTTGCATCTTCAGCTACCTGTTATGGCAATGGCACATACTTTGCTGTCAATGCTAGCTACTCTGCCAGTAACACCTACTCCAAGCCGAATCAAAACGGGGAGAAGTGCATGTACCTCTGCCAAGTGCTGACAGGGGACTACACTGCTGGACAGCAAAACATGATTGAACCACCAGCCAAGGGCACTGCCGCTCATCAGCTGTACGATAGTGTCGTCGACAATCTGATTAAACCCAGCATGTTTATTATCTTCCATGACGCCCAGGCTTACCCTGAATATTTGATTACCTTCAAGTAACACGGCTATGTGTTCACATGATGATGACTTCTTCTTTTCCTTTTGGCTGCTCCCTTCAGGGGTCGACACCGCGAATCATGTTTACAGGGTGTTGTTAAATGTGCAATGATTTTGAGTTGTTTCTTCTTTGCGCACAGTCACTGATGATTATAATTTGATTGCATAAAATGAAGACGTGATTAGGAAACTTTCAAATTTTTTTTATTATTCTGCTAAGTTTTTAATAGTCAGGCCCATATAGAGTAAAGTAGTTGGAAATATGGAAATATTTTTGTTAACATAGTGATCATGTAAGCAGAAATCAGTGAACCAAAATAAAATGCAAGAGTATGCTGAAAATTTTTTGCCTTGTTGTATGTATTGTCACTGCAGTCAATGTTGTACACAGTTTTTTTTTTTTTTTTTTTTTTGGAAGAAGAGCTTGGGAGGTTGGAAGGTATCTGTTTATAAATCAGGTTTCGTAATCACTTTTGGTTTTGTTATTAGTTAAATTGTTATGAAAAGGTGGCGTGACGGTGCGGAGGAGAGGTAGGACCCAGATGAGGAACACAAAAAATATATTTATTATTTGCAGAACTCAGGCACAAGAAACAAAGGGTTCCTGTCCAGGGACGAAACGCCACTCTGGCGAGGACAGGCAGGCAAGGAAGCAGATAACGAGAACGCAGGCAGACACTGCTCTTCATCCACGTTAATCAACTAATGCTATGACCAGGAACAAGGGAACACAGGAGGTATCAATAGACTCAGGGCAGAACGAATTAACACAGGTGAAGCAAATCTAAACTGATGAACTAATGAGAAATAAAGCTCCCCATAACTGATCAAACGAACACAGGAAACCCGAACACCAAAATAAAAGTCCAACAGGAAACAGAAACCTAGGCTCATAACATAATTGCTGTTACAAATAAACATGACTTACAAATACAAGTTAATATGCCATAAATGTATTGATTGTTTCCTGTATATTTCATTTCATTACACAACCTAAAGATTTGTGTTCAACTTTTTTAAAAATTTAATTTAATTTTCTGACAGCATGAACTTCCATCCATCCATCACCTATACCCACTTATTCCTATTTAGGGTCACAGGGATCTCATACTACAGGGATCACATAACGAACAGTAAACAGTATTTTCACATCTTGATTTACAATCTTTGCAGCACTGTGGTGAGGTGGTTGGTGCTGTTGCTTCACAGCAAGAAGGTTCCTGGTTTGAAACCCATCAGGGGCCTTTCTGTGTGGAGTTTGCATGTTCTCCCTGTGCTTGTGTGGGTTTTCTCCAGGTACTCTGGTTTCCTCCCACAGTCCAAAAACATGTATGTCAGGTTGATTGGTGACTCTAAATTGCCCATAGGAGTGAGTGTGAATGTTTGTCTGTCTTTTATGTGTCAGCCTCTTACCCATGTTAGTCCACTGTGATCCTGGATGTTCCAGCATAAGCAGTAGGTGATGGATGGATGGATTTACAGTCCACACCAATCTCAGTTCAATTTCTTTGGCATTGTCCTCTAACAAGGATTCAGAAAATACAAGTTAAATGAAAAGAAGGGAATACTAAAAGATTAAATGTCTAAGCTCTTCTTCCAAAACTTTAGGTTTCTTGAGCCTCATTAGATAAATATCAGAAATATTATGGATTTGGTTACACAGGAGTCAGCATCATAAATTTGTACTGAAGCAACCACAGTTTAGTGTGAACTGTCTGAGCTTTTAATCCAATTTCCTTTCAAGTCTCCAGTAGCATTTTTTTTTAATAAAACCACCAATCTTTAGTTATATATTAATTTTAATCCTCTACCTCTTTTAGTGAAACAGATGTGCAGAACAAAATCTAGATTTTTAAGGTTGCGGCATGTTTTACTTTGTAGATGGTGTGAAACCCCTACAGATCATAACCTCTTGCAATGTCTTGCAGCAAAGCTAGCAGTCTTTCTGTATCTTGAAGGTGCACTTTAATGCATACATGTATATAGGTGAATCCGTATTACAGACAAGGAAATCACTGACATGCTGTTCCTCAGCTTTATTACAATCAGAGCGTCTACTAAAATCTCTAGCTCCATCCACAGGTCACACTTCATCTGTGCAGGCACCGACATAGACAAACAACACAGACAAGAAAGTGCGGAGTTTCGTGGGAAAATAAATCAGCAGTTTAATTAACTAAAGCTGTAAAATGTATTGTTTGAAATACTTCTTTTCTATGTAATAGTAGGTGTGCGTTTATTTTTAGGGTGGAATTCCTTGCGTGTCGAGCGCATTCCCCGCCCATGGGCGCACAGGTGTGACTACCTGCGATTTGGAAGTTTCAAACACGGAAGTTTTTAGGCAACCACGGCTCATCTTCACCGCTGTACCCGGGCAGCAGATTAGATTCCCTATGCAAAAGTAAGCAGAAATAGGCAAGACGGACATCTGCACAGGCGGTGAGCTTAAAACTCTGGATTTTTTTGGTACCCTGACCCAATGGCAGCCGCCGGACAGAGCTTACCGAACGGGCCGTCGGAGGGCGCCGGGCTCGGGGATAACATCTCGATCCACGGCAGCACCGAGACGTTGAACTCGTCCGCTGTCAACCGCATCCTGATGGAGTTCCTCTTTTACTTTGGGAAAGCCTTGATCATCTTCTACCCCGTGTATCTGACAGGGTACCTGGGCCTCAGTATCAGCTGGGTGCTGCTGTGCATGTTGATGGTCACATGGTGGCAGAAGAATCGCCAGTGGAAAGACTCCCGGATCGGAACCGCCATCGAATTCATGGACAATGAAACGCATGTGATCAACGAGAAGCTGCAGAGTGCTTTACACATGGCATCATGGGTATGTATGTGGTCCAGTGCCACCACAGGGCTCTACCGTTTGGCACTGAGCGGCTGAGCTGGGGAAGATTTAGAGCAGGTGATGGAAACAGCTCTGAAAGTCACATAGGTTTGATGTCTTTGTGTGTCCATAACGCTTTGTTGAACAAACGCACACCTTCCGCTGCTGGACATCATGCGAGACGCACTGTTGACTTGACAACGATGCGCATTATTTGCATGACATGCCACACTTGGGCTGAGCCTCCAATACTTAGAAACTGCTTAAGCCAGCCAGACATGCTGTTATTTCACCTCTCCACGTTTGACTGCACCACACCCACTCAAACAATGGCTCATGGGAACCTGAGTGGGAGCTCTAATGTCTCACTGATCAGACTCTACTGGTGGGGGCAGAGTTCCATTTAAAATATAAATGATTTCCACCCGAGATATTATTGTACTCCATTTAATGGAAAGATATACATGAGTTTGGGATGAGTTTTCCTTCTTCAGCACTGTAGGCAGACAGTAAACATCAAGCTCTGAATGACTGACTACTGAATGGAAGTTCGACCCACTTCTAACTTAACTATCATGTCTTGTTTTTCAGGTCAATATCTCTGATGTTGAGAAAGCAGACTGGATCAACAAGGTAAAGAGTCATTTCTGGGAGTTTGTGAGCTGATGCAAAGTGTTTCTTTTAAATGTAACTTTCCAGTCCAGCCTTTTCATCCTGATTTAGTCCTCAGTCTCTGCATTTAATAGCTTTCGTTGTTCATGTTAACACATTGCAGTCATCTATTATGTTATTGGTACTGGAAGTTCACCTTTAGTCATGTGCTCAGGTGCTGCTGCAGGCCTGGCCCTTCTTTGGGATGTACATGGAAAAGCTTCTGAAAGAAAGCATCCAGCCATCTGTCAGGCTTTCCAGCCCCGCACTCAAAATGTTTACATTTACCAAAGTTCACTTTGGACACAGAGTGAGTTGGAATTTTCCAAGTATTTACAGCCGTTACTCACTTTCATGCTCAATCCATCAAAGGCTCCTGTGCTCAGTTAAATAGTAACCAACAATTTTACTGGTAGCATATTCATATTTTAAAAAGGAGAGCACATCCATGTAAACAAAGCTCCTTTATATTGTTTCTCTATTGCAGCCTGTCAGGATCACTGGAATGAAAGCTTACACCCATGAAGTGGACCACAGGGAGGTGATTCTGGACTTGAATATAAGGTTGGTTAGACATGTTTTTCATTTCTGAGCCGTTTGTCTTGTCACTGTGTTAATTGTGTTTGGTTTCCTCTGCTCCAGCATCACTGTAAACAATGAACAAAAGCCTAGTGGATGTGCGTGCTGTTTTCCCTTACAGTCATCTCACTGTTCGCACTGTTCACTTTGCAGTTATGAAGGCGATGTGAACATCGACACTGTGGTGAAGCCGCCAATCACAGCTGGAGTCAAAGACCTGAAAGTGAGCACCTCATTTAACAGTTCTCTGCATCACTCTCAGCCTCATCATACCGTATGTGTTGTGTTTACCTCTCCTGCTCCTCAATCCTGACTCTTCCAGCTCAAGGGGTTGCTGAGGGTCATTTTAGGACCCCTCATTGGTCAAGCACCACTGGTCGGAGGAGTAACCTTATTTTTCATACGCTGCCCAGTGAGTGCACACACATTTTCATTGCAATTTTCTGTAGGTGAATCTGCAAAATTATTTATGTTTAAAACACATTTGGTGTTTTTTTTTTTTTTGTTTTTTTTTTTGTTTAGACCCTAGAACTCAACTGGACTGGTGCTACTAACATTTTGGACAGTCCTGCCTTCAGGTTATTTTCCACAGAAAATCTTATATTATTTTGTCTGATCTGCATTTTGCTGCTTTGTTGTGTGATGCTCATCTCATCTTATCTGTCACCTTCCAGTTCCTTGTCTGAGGCGACCATCTTAGACACCATTGCCTCAATCATGGTGTTGCCCAACCGCATGTGTATTCCCTTAATAGACCAGGTCAAAATGGATCAGATGAGGTTTCCACTACCTCGTGTATGTAGGACATGCTTTAACATTTCCATTTTATTTAGTCACCTTTATCTTAATGGCAGTTGCTTCCCTTTTTAAAATCCACTACATATTTTAAGATAGAATCCCCTATCAAAATAAAATGTAGATGCTGTTTGAAATATTACAGGCAATAATACACAGGCAACATGTGTTTGTTTATGAGACAATGTTCATTCTGAGTTTAAATCCCATCCTACCCCTCTGCTCCTCAGGGTGTGGTGAGGGTGCATTTGCTGGAGGCCAGAGATCTGGTGGCTAAGGACACATATATGATGGGTTTAGTGAAAGGCAAATCAGACCCCTACGCAACACTTCGAGTCGGTAATCGCCATTTCAAAAGCAAGACCATCAAAGAGAATCTGAACCCAATATGGAAGGAAGTGTATGAGGTACAGTGACACTAGTCTACTGCATGAAAAGATGTTATTTTAGTATATTTGTGCTAATTTTTCTACTTTGGTTTCAATAATTTGAAAACTACTTTCTTTAACTGTTTTGAGGCTTTAAAATAATTTTAAATTTATAGATTAACTTAGGAATGCTTGATCTTAAGTGTGAACAAGATTGTTTTGGTTAACCATGTTACCCTGTGTGTTTTCTGGTATGCAGAACAGGCAAACTAAAATTCCATCACATATTTCTTTGTCTGTAATAGGAAACACTAAAAACAAACACTTTCTGCCACAAATTGCACTGAAGAGCTTCTCAAATCACTGTTAGTAACTTCTTGTTTGAAAAGTCAAGTCAGTTTTTTATTTATATAGCCTAATATCACAAATCATAAATTTGTCTCAAGGAGCAATACAATCTGAGGATGTCTCTAGCTTTTGCCTGCCTCTCATGTGCAATACATCATCTAAGATCACTTGCTGTGTATCTTGTATAGCTTTTCCAAAAATGTTTTCAGAATTTAAAGTCATTATGCTGAGCTGGAAGAAAGACCCCATCTAAGAGACATTTCCATATCTTTTCTTTATTGGTGTGCAGTTTGTTGTCCATGAGGCCCCGGGGCAGGAATTGGAAATGGAGGTATATGATGAGGACACAGATAAGGATGACTTCCTTGGACGGTAAGACACCATTTCTTAGTAGCAGTTCACACAAATAGCATTGACGCAGTTTGAGTCTGTATTCACCATACTACATACCAGAATCTGATAGCTTCTTATAGGTATGTGAAGTTTTCACACTCACTGTTTTACAGATTTGACCCTTATTTATATACCATACACATCCAACCATAGCACTACATAACAAAACCTGAGAGTAAAAGGATGTATTTATAATATTGATCTAGCATTTATGCTGTTATTATCCCGACCCTGACTAAGGAGCCAAATAAAACATGCACAAATCCAGAAAAGGGAAACAAAACAGTCCTCTGAGCAAAGTGAACTTATGATTGTTCCAAGGGACCGTGGCAAAATATTTTTTTCCATTTAGAATGTGAAAGTGACTACTATTGTCAAGGATGGTGACCCATACTCGAAATTCCCCTCTGCATTTAACCCACTTGAAGTGCACACACACAGCAGTGAACACACACACACACCGTGAACACACATCCCCCCATTTAGGCCACGACTGCCCCCGGTGTCTATTTAGCAAGATGAATTGAATCTAATTTTCAGGATAGGTTGACTCGATTAAGCTTTTTTGCATAAATATGCTTGCATATGGTATTAGTACTGCAAATATATTAAACTCAGTGCTGCAAGATTCATTATGACAAATGGGCTTTCTCCATCAGGTATAACCTTGATTTCGGAGAAGTGAAGAAGGAGAAAGAAATGGATAAGGTGAGCTTTTATTTAATGTGGCTACACCAAATAAAGGGATTTGTACCTGGAATGTACATCTACTGTTTTTTTATGTTATTTTATACAATAAGAGGTTCTCCCAAATAATTGCCAGCACCACAGGAGAGCACAGAATGCTCTTTCTTGCTGTTTTAATTTGAAATATTAATGAGAGTTTACAGCAGAAGCATTTTTTTGGAATGGTGAAAAAAGCATTTGAATTATGTGTGAAACTGAATGCCAATCTGAATCAATACATGTGCCAAAATGTGGCAAATGTTGGATATGCATTTTTATGTTAGTCCAGTTTCCATGCTAAATTCTGTTTTGATCTTTTATGAGGTCCTGTAGTTTATATGCTGATAAATGAATATCTCTCACTGTTATAGTGGTTTCGTCTGGAAGGGATCCAGAGTGGCGAAGTGCATCTCAAGCTCCAGTGGTTTTCCCTTCAGGCTGACTCCAGCCTGCTGATGGAGGTAGTCTTGCTGTTGCTTACATGGTTTCCATACTGAATTTTCAGTAATATATACAGTTTTGGTCTCATCATCCTCTTATTTTCTCGTCAATTTTGTAGTCAAAAATTCACTGTGTGTAACTTGAGTTACTTTTCCAGCAGTTAGTCAGTTGTGTTAATCGAGTATTGCTCCTTGCATTCACTCTCTTTCAGTCTTCAGATGGCCAAGCCTGTGCAATGCTTGCAGTGTATCTGGACAATGCCTCAAACCTACCAGTAAGTGGCTTTTAACAGGAAGTGTTGTTGAGGACAAATGATACAGCATGGATAAACAAATGTGCTGATGTGTTTGTCTCCAGAAACACAGTGAGATCGTGGATCGCCAGAAACATGGGAAGAACACAAAAGAGGCTCGGGTAGGTTAAGAGTTTTTTTTTTTTTTTCCTGGACTCTTGAGAGACCCCTAAGGCTTCTCACTTACTCCCTCAAAGCATTAGATTTTTTTCCTTCAGATCTTAACGTCCATTAATTCTATATTACGTTATTTCTCTGTTTCATAAACATCACATAAAATTGTTCTTACTAATAAATTGAATCTGCATTGGAAAGGTGGTCATTTTTAATTCAACGTGGTCATTGCCAGAAGACCCACCTAAAATTTTAGCGTCTATTTGATTTAACAAAAGTATATCAGGATGCTTAATCCAGATTTTTTTTATGTATAGGCCCAACCCCTCTTGCAACAGAACCTGTTCATACAAAGTTGTATTTCTGAGTATTCCCGTAGGCATGAAGGAGGGGCAGCTGTACTTTGTCTCCAGTTTAAAAAATGCTTTCTTTTGTACATGATTAATTCAATTATGGGTTGACAAATACTTCATGGGTATGAAAACTCTCAGTATATAAGAACAAGTCAGTTTTCATAAATTTGTAGCTCATGCTAACTTGTGTGTTGGATTTACTGAAGACAGTGTGTTACATGAGACAGTAAGGTAGCTTCTCTTTCACTTTAGTTCCTTATACTTAATCATTCTTTTGTATCTTGATGTCAGACAAAAACCTTATTTAGATCAGGTGGTTTCTGTTGGTGCTCCAGGTGTACTGGTCCTTGTTCATAGCTGGTATTTCCTGTTTGTCAGGTGCATATCTGTCATTTTGTGTGGGTGTGTCATTACCAGCTGTTTTTCATGTTGCTTGATTTTTGTGGTGAGGGTTTTTTGACTCAACTAAACAGCCATTAAATCATTTATATAGCAAATTCAGGCTGATGTTTTCTGAGGATCTTAAGGTCACTATTTAGAATAAATCATTCAATCACAATCAAATTGTGAGAATTATTTAAGAAAACTTTTTTTGATCCAGACCTGCTACACAAACCAGGCTCAGTAGTGGGTGTCTTGACTTGTTGACAGAAGCAAATGCCTTTGAATGCCCTCTGCTGGTTGTTCTATGTAAATGCACCCACAAAGTGAAAATGAAGTGTGAAAGAAAGAAGTGAGTTTGCTCTTATTTCATTATCATGGTGAAATTGAAGTTCAGGGGTGGCCATTTATCTCCACCAGTAACCAAAGATTCTTTGTGTATTTTTTTGCTAGAGTAACTATCTGTTTTAAATGTCCCGGTTGGTGTGTCTGCAGTGTGTTTCTCACAAGCAGAACCTTCCCCAACCTGGCAGACAACAAACTGCCTCTAGGCAAAACTCCTAACATTTGCCCATAAGTCCAGTTGCTAACTAATATCACTCAATAACATGGAGGATGCCTGTGCCTGTGTATGAAAGTAACATTTTAGCTCACATGCTGTCTGAAATAAAATAATAGACTGCAGAGTCAAACTCTCCTATATTGTATGTTCTCCCTCACACGGTTGGTGTCTGATGAAAAAACATCACATTAGCCCCTTATTTGACTTTGTCTGAAATTATTAACCAATTTTAATGCTGACATAGATTAAATTAATCAGTGATAATAGACTGTAAAAATTTGCACACTGCTTCTCTGATTTGCTTTTCCTTCAGCTCACAAGAAGAACTGCACTTCCCAACTCCTTTGTGGAATTTTCCGTTGATAATGATGTTCAGAAAAGCCAGGTACACCATTTTATTTTTGTCTGTTGAATAATAAAGAACATACTAGCACTGTCTCTGACAGACTGAAATGCTTCCTTCAGGATAACATGTCTGTGGTATAAAAATGTGCCACAACATGCGATGTTATGTTATTGCAACAAAATCTCCTCATTGTCTTTTCTTCGCAGGTTAAATTAGCATCTAAAGATCCAGTATGGGAGCAGGGCTTCGTCTTCTTTGTGCACAATGTGAAAACACAGCAACTCTTTGTTCAGGTTTGTAATATAATATACACAACTCCGAGAAGGTTGGTTAGACATGTTTTTCACTTCTGAGCTGAGAAGTGATTCAGTTATGTTGCCAATTATTGTAGAACACTTTGTCGTATAATAATGTCCACCAATCACTGTAAAAAATCCAAACAACTGAAGAGACCAGATGTGAAAGATACAATATGTGCACAGATGTGGCTAAACAATAGTTAGACCCGAAGGTAGTCTACCATTATATTCATAAGTTCTTATGTAACAGTGGTATTGTCATGTCAAAAAGTACTAGGAGGCAAATCTCAGGTTATAGGATGGCAAGTTTATTAGGCAAAAACAGCAGCAGAGTCACAGGCAGAACATACGATCTGCAGAACGGGTCAATACCGATTGACCCCCTAACAAACTCAGCAGTATTAATTTACACATCACAGTCACTCACATGTAAATCATGCTGGCATAGCAACACACAAGCGAATACACAGTGGTCAGTAATATGATTATCATGTCTGTGTGACTACCTGTGTTTTTGTCTGCTTCCTACTGAAATACAAAGCAGTGTCAAAAGTCTTTGTTGAGTTCACTCAGGTCACACAGGGAGGTAGCTGACATACTGTCTGTTGCATTCACACAGGGAGCTGACAGACGTGATGTCTGTCAAGGTGTAAATTTCCCTCACAGGTATCATTAATATAATTGGGACAACAAATCTTACTCAACCTGCAAAGTATGAATGTAAATATGTGTATGTATAATGGAAAACATCCACAAGTGGTTCAAGTAAACATCCACGTCTGTGTATTTTTGTGGTTCAGGTGAAAGAAAGTGAGAAAAAGACTGTGCTTGGTGTTCTAAATTTGCCCCTGAGTCGCCTCCTCAACGCCTCTGACATGACACTGGACCAACGCTTCCAGCTGGAGCGCTCTGGAGCAAACAGTCAGATCAAACTGAAGGCCGCTCTCAGGGTGGGTACATGGAAACTCACATTGTGCACAGTCAGATGAAACACATCATACCTTCAGTACAAAGATGCAGTCATTCATATACCACAGAAACATTCAGCTTTCTGTTCAAAGCCAATAACGTCTGTCATTTTTGTCATCTGTTTCCAGGTTAATGAATTTATTAACCAAATTCTGAGTTAATGAGTGTGAGTATGTTCATTTTTGTACATTTTGTCACTGACATTATCCATGTCCTCAATCCCGTGATAGATTCTTACTTTGGAAAAGCCTAAGCCCAAAGCTATCCCCAATCCTCTTCCACAAGTCAAACAGCAAAAACCACACACCAACCAACAAAGTAATGGAAATATATCCACTCCCCCCGTTGCTGCAACCTCAACTCCTGCACTTTCCTCCAGCAACATCCCTGTTGTCCAAGCCTCAGCTCCAGCCAAAGCAGCTGATTCCCAGAATGGCTCTAATGATGATTTTGTGTCTCATCATCGTGATTCCTACCTGGCTGCTGACACCAGCCAATCGCCTCATTCCTCATCAAGCATGCGCCGATATGACTCACACAGCCTGCTGTCGGAGAACTCCATCGCGTCGTCACGTTTTGACCTTTCAGAGGGAGCCTTGTACCCAGAGTATGACTAGATCTTTGTTCTGTTTGTGTCTCCATGTCTTTTTCATGCTCTCTTCCACCCTTTCTGCAGAGGTCACTGAACTAAATGTATGTTGTTAAGGGTTGATTAATGAAAATGACCTTTATAAATGTGTTTTCTCTCTGTAGGGCCATCAGGAAACATCAAGGTTCTTTTGGAGAGATCCATCTGACTGTACGCTATGCCACCCTGAGAAACAAACTCATCATTTTGGTTGATGCTTGCAGGTACATTAGAAAAAGCCAAGCTGACTAATGCTAGCCAGCAGCAATAATGCCAACTAGGGGTTTACCCATTTGATCATTTCAGATCTGAATAAGTTTTAGAACTCAGAAATTCACTTTTGTGTGGAGTGGCATTAGTAACCAACATTAACAGCTTCTTTTCTGAAACACAGAATGGCAGAAACACTTTTATGTTATGTTGTGTTTGGGGTGCCAATATTTTGTGTAAAGTTGTTTTCAATGCCTGAATCCAACAAAACACATTTTCTTTAATTGAGCATACAAATGATTTTCTTTTCCTTGGATTATAGTGCAATGTATAGAGCTCCTGTATGTTGTTCAAATGAAGTGTGAAAAGAACTAAATGTGAAGCCAGCTATGATAACTTCTGGTACATACTTGTTGCCTACAGGAACCTATTCCCCTGCAGTGAGAATGGCACAGACTCTTATGTGCGCCTGTATTTGCTCCCTGATCAAACCTGGAGACATCGCAAGCGGACACATGTCAAGAAGAAGACGGTCAATCCCGTCTTCAATGCCAAGTAAGATCATCATTTTCATCAGATGATTTCATGATGACCAACTTCATGTGTTGTTACTGTGTCTTAAAGGGGTCTGGCACTTTTCCTTTTTCCTACCAATGCTCTTTCACTCCAGGTTTGAGTTTGATGTTTCACTTGAGGAAGCGCAAACAAGGAAGTTGGATGTGTCCGTGAAAAACAACAAAATGTTCCACACACGAGAGAGAAAGGACATTGGCATGGTAGGTATTGCTGCTTGTGATAAAATGTGTCTTTTTTTATTCCTGGAATGGGTTATTGTTGGATGAAATGTTTTATGAACCAATGTCACTGATGAAACCAATATACAGTCTGTAAGTCTCCACCTTTGGTTCATTATAGATCAATGTTGTGGGTTATTTCATTCATAAATTGCACAGCAAATTTCTGGACGGCTGTAGTTGCCACACTTCCGCAGTTTGCCACTCAGCCTAGATAACTGATTTCTTTTCACAGGTGCTACTAGATCTTTCACAGCTGGATCTAGTCAAAGGTGTCACAGAATGGTATGAACTGAGTTTTCTACTTTTCTGTAATATGAGTGACACTGTTGTTTTTCGTGTCTATACATCAGTCAATAAATGCAGAAATTCTCTTGCAACCATCAGAAAAGAAAATCATACCTAACCAGCTTCTTTAAATTTGCAGTTGGACATTTTGACAGCTTACTTACTTGCTGAATTCTTTTAATCTGTTGGACTCTTATAGAGCCAGGCTTTTGGTTTTCCCATTTTTAGCCTTAGTTCTAAGCTAACCAGCTGCTGGCTCTTGCTTCATATTAGCTTCAGTATTTGGCAGAGTATCAATATTCTTATCTAATATCTAATGAGAAAACAAGGAAGCAGATTTCCCTAATACTATATAAAGTACAGATGTGCGTGTGAGGAAACAAATGGATTATTTGGTTAAAGTATAATTACATTAATATTTTATGTCTTTCCTCTTTAGGTATGAGCTCACATTGCCTGGGCTAAAGAAAACCATTTAACATGTGGAACTGTTTCTTAAAGACCAGCTCCTCAACTGTTACAAAGCCAAATACAAGCCTTATAGACTGGAGAATCAGCACTAAACTCATCTGAGGTACCACACATGCTTAGTATTGTATGGTAAAGTGTCTATGAGCCCAAGCAAATACATGTATATGTTCTGTTCTGTAAATATTCCAATCCCGAGTCTTGTCTACTTAGACTAAGATATCCCATATAATTTAACAAAATAATATGTATTGTTCTAAATGATTGAGAGCAGAAAAGACTGATTGCTGCAAACATAATTTTTATACATGCTATTGTATCCCATATAATGTTACCATTTTCATCAATATATTATGGCTTATTTGAGCTGATATCAGAAACCAAATGATTCTGAATAATAACATTATTGCCAAGCATTTTTCCATAAAAAGAAAAGGACTGTAACTCATCAGAGTTATTTTGTTTTTATTTCTGCTGTATCAAGAAACAAGTTAGTCTTTATTTGGTGAAAGGTTTGGTTTGTTCTCTTTTGTATTTTTATTTTTTGTAAATAGTTGTATTGACAGATTGTTGTGTAATATCTTGAGGGAAATAAAGTTATAAAATGTGTTTACCCAGGGCATTGTGAGGGTTATTATGACCACCTCCTTAACACTGTGTACACAGGGGGTAGTGCAGCATTTGTTTGGCACTCGTGTCACTCCGCAGCTCACTGTGCATCTTCTGTGAATCCGTTTGCTTCCATGGTTAGACTGTCAGGAAGAATACACATTTGTCTGTCTGGGCAAGAGCAGACCTGCCACGTGTCTTGTCTTGCTCATGTCCAGGACAAGATAATTTATGTGTGTCAAGCAAATGTCAAGCCCCAATCTGTCTTTTTAGTTTTTCTATTCTTTTCTGAGCACTGGACTTGGGCAAGGAACTATTTTTAATGGAAGTAGAGATGGGCGCTGTGCAGATGTTAAATTTGACCTTAGGCTGCATTAACCTGATGGACCAAACCACTTGATCAGGAAAAATTTGAAAGATAAAAATAACATCATTGATTAAATATATACATTATTGGTGTGGATGATAGGGCAGCATGGTGGATGAGTGGTTAGCACTGTTGCCTCACAGCAAGAAGGTCGTGGGTTCGCAACCTGGCCTTTCTGTTTGCATGTTTTCCCCGTGCTTGCATGGGTTTACTTCGGTTTCCTCCCACAGTCCAAAAACATGCATGCAAGAATACACATTTGTCTGTCTGGGCATGAGCCTGTAGGAGTGAGTGTGAGTGTGTGAGATTGTCTGTCTTGTCTGTCTTTGTGTGTCTATGTGGCCCTGTGATGGACTGGTGACCTGTCCAGGGTGTACCCCTGCCTTTCACCCGAGAGAGAGCTGGGATAGGCTCCAGCAGATCCCCGTGACCCTGACTTTCAGGAAAAAGCCGGTATAGAAGATGGATGGATGGATGATGCTGTCCTCTACATGCTTCACAGTGTTTTGTCTCATCTAGAAGAACCTGGAAGTTATGTGAGGATTATGTTTGATTTTTCAAGTGCATTCAATACCGTCCAACCAATCATCCTCAGAGACAAGCTCAAAGGGATCGGGGTGGACCAGTCCTTTGTTTCATGGATCACAGATTACCTGACATGTCACAGTTCAGCTCATCAGGTTGGCGAACTGCATCTCTGGTAGAGTTTAGAGCAGCATTTTTTGCATTATAGGGATGGAAAGTAAAATTGTTTTCAACCAAGAAAAATTATAAAGATAAAAACAAGCTTTTATGTGACTCACAATTAGTATGCTACTATATGAAGATATAGATGAATTAAACACTCTCCCTAATCTGGTTGTGAAATCACCACTATACTGAATGTGTGTCTTCATAGACACCAGTGTACTGTATTTTTCAAATTTTTCATTCTGTATTTAACAAAGGTTCAAACAAAATGAAAGCACTTGAAAAGGATGAATGAAATTTAAAAGTTTAATCTACATTAGGCCAACCACATCACAGCTTGTCAGAGTCACTCAGATCCCTAACACTTGCCTGGTTTTCCTGTTTCCAACACATCAACTTGAAGGACCAAATGTTCACTTGCTGCCTAATAATACACTGCACAGAAACAGGCTCCATTAACCAGTGTTATTCACTTTACATGCCAATGTTCATGATGTTATGGCTGATCGGTGTGTCATCAATGCAAAATATGTACATACTGAAACACTGTCACTAATTTGGTTTTGACTGTAGACTGTGGACATAGCGCATGTATACAGCCTGTAGACTATTAAGAGGAATAGGTCACTAATGGTGAGCTGTTTGTTGTCCATCTACATCCAATATATCCAGTAGCTGGACAATTTTTTAAAAAACATTTTCAAGTTCTGGCATTTTTGAATTGCACTTTAAAGGATTGTGAAATGTGTTTGCACTTAACATTCATATGGCAAATAAACATCTTTAAGCAAATAAAGGTTGTATTTTTTTTACTTTTAATGTTTCAGTCAGTGCCTCCTGCTCCTTAACTCCCTAACTAACGTTAGACAGTCACGGTTATTGGGTTTGACTGAATGGTGGTGGAGTCAAACCGTGCCACCCTCGTCCTCGCTAATATTCATGAACGAAGATTGACATGCGCGCGCAGCTCCTGCTTGTGTTAACGAGCTCACGCGAGTTCACTGTTGCTTCCATAGCAACGTCCATAGCAACCGCACACTGGTTTAGTAAGTTAAACGCCTGGTGTTAACATTTGATTGCTTGTTATGACCTAGCACCAGCATGAGTTTAGCCAGAAAGAAAACAAATAATGCTGATAATGTGTCATTATTAGCACCAAACCCACCACAGGTAAGTTTAGCAAACACCAAGTGTAATGTCTATATTGTCTATCGCTAGCGTTACAACTTTTAACAGACTGAGTCTAAGGTCTGGGCCTTGATGGCCGTAACCCTAACGTTAACGCTATGCCAGCTAGGGTTAACGTTAGCTACCATTAACTGCTTACTGCATAGTCAAGTGTCTGTAAAAACAGAGTTGGTGTCTTTTAGGTCGTAGTTTACTTAGCTGTTAACCAGCGTGTTAACGCTAATTAGTTATCTAGCTAGCTAACGTTAACTATTTATAGAAACATGACCAAACAGGCTAATTGTCAGTTCCATTGACCAGGTGCACGGAAAACAGCCGTGGATGGAAACAAAACCGGTATTTTCTTTGTATCCCCCACCCAAGCAAGTACTTCAAGGAACCGAAGCAGCTGTTAAAAGTAGGCTCAGTTTTTGAGTTGTAACTGTCTTTCAATTAACACGCAAAAAAAATTGTGTTTTATGAGTTTTATGACAACTCAAGACATCAGTTACCATCGCATATTCTTTGATAACTGCACACTTTCTAGATATTTTCGAAGTTAGCTAATTCTGTTTGAAAATGTCTGAAATGTTTATTAAAATGTATGTGTGCTGTAGGAGATGCACTGAATGATGGGGAAGACAGTAGACCAAGTAAAAGGTATGCCGCAGGCCTGCTCCAGAACAGTAGGGCAGCGCAGAGCCCTAGGGTCTCCAAGCATGACAACAAAACTCACACAAAAGTCACTAAAAAGAACAAGAATCTCCGTGAAACTCTGATTAAATTCATATGGTGAGTTGCCATTATTTTTATAATTCTGAGACGAAACGCCTAGTACATTATACTAAGTAGGATAGGATGCTATTAATAAACGGGCATTGTTGTGAATTCCATTTTTTCTGTTTTTTGTAGTCAGCAGGAGGAGGAGGATGGCACCTCTCCACCCTATGGTTCTCCCAAATTTACAGGAAAGAATGACACTGAAATGGTATAACAAAAACATGATACCATATATTATATTGGCCCCCTTTTTGTTGTGTCCAAAAAGGCTCCTTGAAGGCTTTGTACCCATTATTCTTTGACAGTCTTTTGAAGAAACTTGATATGTAGCCTCTAATCACTGTTTTGTTTATTAGTCTGTGGCTGCAGTTGCTAGGCTTATTTTTCTTAGTGTATGTCTTTTTTCTTTTTTTATTTGTGATGTTTGAATTTTTTGACTGTGGGCAAAAATAAAACAACATACACTGTACATAATACTAATGTCATACATTGTTTAAAATATTCTTATAGTTACTAAAATGCATTATAATATTCTGTCTGCCAGAGATATAACTATTACATCCAGAAAGGGATAGATCTGGAAAATGTCTCTACTCTGGAGGACTCTTGGCTGGACATGATTCTGATCAAGGTGCCCTGCCACCTGAAGAGCCTGAGCACACTACTGGAGCTGTTGGTCAATGAGATCAAGGAGGACTACTTGATCAGCATCAAGACAGCAATCTGTATTTATTTTTTATTCTCCAAATCCTTGGCAACTGGATAATTTGCAACTATTAAGAATGTAGCATTAAAATTCTGTTTTAAAATCTATTATCTGTAATTGCAGTGAAATATACATTCAGATATTCCGCAGAAAGTTATGAGGGCAAAGTAAATGATCTACCCTCTCACAGACTTGAGTAAGTAAGTGGGATGTTATGGAAAATGTTTAATGTTAATTGTGTGAGAAGTAAACACTGCTGCTACTGAATACATGGTTTTGAGGCTCTAATGGCTAGGACACATGGAGTATATGCAGTGATGTCAGAGTTAATTAGTCTGTTCTTCACAGTCCTTTTGTTGTCTTTCTTTATCAGAATGCAGGTATTGCCAAAACCATGGAACAAAACCTTTGTTAATGCACGAAAGAAGATGACAGATAACCTTCACTCCATCAACCTGACTATGCTTCGAGTGCTGGACCTTTGGCATGTCTCTTACAAGTAAATATACCATAATGTATATATATTTTTTAACTTTAGTTAAAACTCAGCCTTTTTAGAAATGGCAGTTTATTAAATCAAAAATGTTTATATATTTTATTTTGTGATATTTTTTTTATTACAAGTCAGAATCACAACACACAATGACTGGACCAAACAGAACAACCACAAGACATAAATATACTCAGAAAAATTTGGCACCTTTGTTGCCCGAAATCAAAGTATTTTTTTAATACCTCATATAAATAATTTACTGCTTTTGTGAAAAATTGTTTCCCTAGGGATTTGGTGTGGCTGTGGTCCAGATAGTTAGTGTTTATAAGCTCTAATACAGCAGCAAATACTGTTTGCTGCTGTTGTAATGACATGGACATAGATGGATATTTTAAGACCCATAACAAGTTGTTCTTTAATAGAAAAGTGTGTAAGATTAAAGGTCTAAGATGTTTATATGTGTATGTACTGATTTTTGCCCCTATTACATTATGCTACTGACCATCCTGTACAATTGCTGTAGCTAGTAGAGTAGATCTCTATTTGCCTAGCACCTTACCCTCTTGGATGACCTACTTGCAGAGATTTCCGTTTGATAGATGTGGAGGAGTTCCACAGCAGAGAGGAGTCTATGGAGTTGTCTGTTTTTCAGAAAATTGTCAGCAGACATGTTGAGCATGCCAAAGAAATCCTCCACAAAGAGTGAGTCCGCATTATCATTTAATTATCATTATCATGATGATTATAATAATCATTGATTATTTAATAGTTTATCATATAACATTTTGCCAAATTACCTTTTGTCATGTTGGTTTTTATAAAAAAGGCTTATATGTGACTAACATTAGCAATCACATTGGTACTGTAGCTTTGGTTCAGCATGAAAATTTTAATGTTCCCTTCAAAAGTTCTCTAGAGTTTTTGAGAAATAAAGCTGAGTGCATAGTACGCAGAGTGTAGTTCAGGGCCCAATGTCCCAGTATTTAGTAAGGTCCCAGACCTTACAGTTTTGATGTAAGGTCTGGCACTTTACAAATCCTCAAATAAGCAGCTACTGAGTAACAGCATATAGTAGATCAACACCACTAATCTAGTGAATGAATTATGGTCAATTTTAGCGTTCTATGTGACCAAAATTTATACATGTAGTAAGGGTATTAAATACATATTAAAACTACCATGAATATAATCCTAAATGTAATTTTTGGTGATTTCTATACCAGATGGATTCCTAAAGTGCAAGCCATTTACTACCACGGGTACAGACGCAAGCAAGTGCCTACCTTTAGCGATGTGGCCAGGCTCAAGTCTTTTTTCAACTGTGCAGCTGCACTAATGACCTTACAGCTGCAGAACCTTGCAATAGTCTCAATGAGGGACTATACAAAGCTAATTTCTCAAGACCCGGTAGGAAAAAACTTAAAAACTTAAAAATCTGGCCATGATATTTTAAAAGAGTGGAATACTATTGGGTATAAAAAAGTGTTTTGAGTAAATAGAATAGATTTGAATCTACATGGACAGTTGTCTATCTATTCACTTCTAAAGTTAATCTTTTTTTGCTTGTTTTGTTTTCTACCATCTTAGGAGTCAGAGAAATGCTATGAGCACCCAGGCTTTGTGCTACATTTGATCCTAGAGGACAGGGAGATCAAGTTCGAACCTGACTTCAAATTGTATGAGGAGGCTCTCCTTAATGTCTATGAGTTAATGCTCAGTTCTATCAGTAAGCTACCTCGTGTGGAAACCAAACTCTTCCCTGAGTGGGTAAGAAGAAGTGTCTGTGTGCTGTCTATAAAAATGAACTGTAGTAAGTCAGGTTCTTACTGCGTGATTACACGATGATTACATGCATAGTTGCTGGCTTATGGTGGCAGACAGTAATTACCATATTCAGTTCTTTTAAGAAATTCATGAACAGACTGAGTCTCAACAGATAATGTCGTTTGTTGTCACTGACCTTTACTGTGTTGGTTATCAGTGGGTTCCTGTCCAGCCTGAATGGACTCTTTGTTACCCCTTGTGGCTAATTGGGAAACGCACAGATTTGAACTGTGGTCTTCAGAAATGACCATGGCACATAGATGTATCAAAGAATGTCTTTCCCCAGTGACCTAATGATGCAGATGCCTCCATTCCAGCTTGGCACACTAGATTAAGATGCAAATGCCAGAGCTTAGATTTATGTTTTATATAACAGTGTGTTTACCTTTCTGCACATTGGACACAAAAGGGGCCTAGGTTAACAAAACAGGCTAGGATTCCTTTGAGGATATACAGTATGACAAGAGCAGTAGCCATATCATTTGTTTCCCCACTGGACAATTGTCTGTGAACACAGATATTCAAATTAGATTTATTTGATGTGCAACACATGAAATTTTTTATTGTTAACGTTACAGAGTTGTATTGAATTATTATTTTAATAATTGATTAATTGGATGATCATGTTTTTAATATATTGATAATTCTGACTTTTACTAAAGAATATAAATAAGTCTGTTTTCAACATTTTATTGTCAAAATATGAATGTTAAGCGAGTTTGCTACACTTGTAATATAAAATAAAATGAACTATAAATATTTTTATTTGTGATGACATTTAACCATTGTGCACTGTTCAAAAACACTACCCTTTCGTTATGTTACTAAAATAAACTGCTGTAAAAATATATCAGATAAAAAACATTTTTCAACTTTTTTTGCATAATCAATCAACTACTCAGCCAAAACTACTAAATGGTAAAAAAAAAAGAATTATATTTAGGCAAAAAAAGTATATTTAGGCAACTGCTGCCTTTTGATGGGGAGAAGTAGAGACTAAAAAAAAGAAGGGAAGTGGATTTAAACACTGGCATGCAATTCTGCTGGTCCAAAGTTTTGAAAATGATTATGCAGCCTGACCTCTCCAGCAAGCTGCAGAATATATTGTCTTCTCCCTCTGACACCACTGATTCAGGAGAGTCCTGATTTTGTTGTGGCACCCTCATCATCCTCTCTAGCCTTTTCCCCTGAAAGCAAGGAGTAAGTTTGTGTTTTTTTCTCCCCAAATCCATGACATCACTTATGAAATTGGCATTTGAAGAGTTAAAATTCTGGAATTTTTTTTAAATTTAGTAGTTTTGATCAGAACTGAAGTTGAACAGATTTATCCAAAAAAAAGTAGAAAAAAATATTTATCTGATATATTTATTTTAGTGGATGTTTTCATCCCGAACATAACGAAAGGGTAGTGAATTTACCCACAGTTTATTATTGACCTATGGAAAATTTCTAAATCATATTTCCAAAATTTATGTCAAATTAAGGTTTGTCATCAAAAATCATTCCATTTGGTGAAATACAGTAAAAGTTACGGCCAAATTAAGAGTGAAAAATGACCCTTGGTGAATAAAAACATCCCGAACAGTACATAAAGCTTAAACAGAGGTTAAATTATGTTACATTAAAAAAGGTGCTTATTTGGTAGAATTTCAGTCTCCCGCTGTGTTCTGCATGTGTTAAAATGACAACTCTGGACTATGTCTGGACGTCATTCTCATGACAGCATCCAGAGTTTATATGTTGTCAAAAGACACATATAATCTACACCGACTCCAACCTACGTTGAGTAATTGAGTAAAACAGCAATGTGTGTGTGCCATTTTTCACTGTCAGGACAGACACAGTAACTAAAAAAAAAACAACAAAAAACTGCCTGTCCTATATAGGCTATACCTGTCTTTAGAAATTCACTAAATGTGCCAATATAGACATGAAGCCTAAAAATGTGAAGGTTAAGGGTAATATGGGTCTCATGCCTGTGTCTTAAGGTCAGTGTGGACTGACATCAGATAAAAACAGAAGTCTGAATTCTCAGTGACGTTCATTGTCAACTATTTTGTTGATAACAATCTGTTGTTATTGATTAGTTGATCGATAACAATCTGTTGTTATCGATTAGTTGATGCAGCCCTAATTTGTAGGGTTTTTTTAAAAATCTAATTCTGCTACACTGTCCCAGGTTATTATAAAATCACAGTAGGTAATCATATGATTGCGTCCTTTACCACTGAACAAAAGTGTGGTTTCCTATCTTGCTTTATGCCCTACTTTCTGTCTCTCTAGGCAGGGTCTCAGTTTGGGAGCATCCTTAAGCCCATCATCCTGCCAGAATTTGTCAAGGCTGAAAAGGAGGAGGTGCATAGAGTGTTCTGGGCTGAGTGTGTCCAGCCCAAGGAGTATGTCCATACATATGATAAGTACACCAAATTAGTGACAGGGCAGGCAGAGGAAGATGTGGAAAAGTTCCTCAATGAACAGCACACATTTGAGGAAATCATGGTAGAGATGGCGCACTACCAGAAACTTGCTGACCAGATTCAGCATACATCATGCAAGGTACTAGATCAGTGGAACTTACCAAAAATGACAATCCAGTTAGTAGTATATTACTTTCAATTTTTAGCTTACTATTCAAATCTGAAGGGGACTTACATAGGGCTTAAAGGTTAGGGTTAAATAGGGTGTAATATGAAAACTAAAAGAATGTAAAATCATCTAACTACAACTGACTTTGCTTATATTTTCGGTAAGTCACTACAATGAAAACAAATTTATTGTGTTACTGATCAGTACTATGGACCTTAGGTGGTACGTCTTGGCATATTTGAGGTTCAGTCCAATAAGCTCATCGACTCTCTTGTCAAGTGTGCCAAGGAGCTACAGCACAAACTGGTTACACAGATGCTACAAGACCAACAGGAAATCAACAGGAGGTCAGTTGCTTTACCATCCCCGTGTTTTCATTCAAATATTCTCTCCCTAGCCACACCCACATTTCAAAATCCAGTTCAAATAAGTTATATGTTTTAAAAAAGCTGACAAGATTAACAGCAATTTCTGTTTGATATGTAATACTGACATATGCATAGCGAAGCTTCAGAGTTCAGACTTTAGTTGGCTCCTCTAGGGCCTCAAAATATACATTGTGCAGGTCAAAGGGAATATAAAGTAGTTATCTTTTTGTTTTAGATCTGTGTTAACTTTATTGGCCTCTAGTCAAGTAAAGCTTTATAGTTCCAACCTGTGAAAATATATGAATTCTGTGTAACCCTTTGTGTATGTCACAGAATTAATGCTCTCCCTCTCACAGGCTCTGCAGTGAGTTTGAGAAGATTGCAGAGAAGGCACTGAGCACACCATCTGATACACTGAAACTGATGGAGCTTAAGGTAACTAGTTATTGTGACCCAGTGCAGCGTGTCATATATGTTTAGTACATCGGTCTGTGTTGTTGCCCTGTGTACCCAGACCTACATGAATAAGGTGGAGACCACAGAGATGCCTCTGTTAGAGCAAAGACTGGCAGACTCCACCACACAACTGTGTTTCCTGATGGACCATGCCACGCTCTCATCACTGCATATCAGCAAAAACACACAGACCTTTCAGTGGCTTAAACGCATGCAGTCCATCTTTAAAGAACACAGGCAGATCATTACTGCAAAAACAGAGCAATTTCAGAGCGGCCTCAAGGTCTGTGTTTCTACTTCATCTATCAATCTATTATTATTGATATCTGTTGGACAGAACCTGGATTTTTTTCATCCACACTGTAGACCTATTCAAATAGATGTTTAAAGTCAGAGTAAAGTGAAAAGAGTTTATTGCTAGAAAATGAAATGTGTTTTTTGCTCATTCCAGTTGTGTCGTGAGCGCTTTGTGGAAGAACTGGAGAGCTATAGTGTACAGGTGGAGGAGTTTACCGCCTTTGGTGAGCTGACGGATCTCAACAAGTACCTGAAGAAAGCCCAGTCCCTTAATGCTAAACTGGAATCAGCCACAGGAAAGGTATATCAAGACTTTATTGCTCAAAATCACCTATCATATACTGTAGCATACAAAATAAAGTTCCATAAAGTTTGCATCAGTGCTACACATCATATGGCTCTTTGATCCCCTTTTACGGTGTGGTTCAAAGCTTAGTATAATCTTTCATTTCAGTGGTAGTTCAGTTCACAAATTATATTAAAGGGCAGAGGTTGTATTAATTCAATTGAATTGAACTAAATAACTAATACATAAATAATAAATTCTATTGTGTTTGAAAGTCAGTTACAATATAGGCTTTCAAACACTTAACCACTAGAGGGCAGGTATGACTAATAATATTTCAGTCACAGGTGCTGTAGTGGAATTTATCATGTGTTTCCAATCAATACACTAATGTACTTATCCATCTACTTTCTTTGTACACCTTTATTTGTTTGTTTGTTTCCTCCTTCCTTGCTTCCCATCCAATGCTTCCACCCCTCTGGGAAGATTAATGATTTCAATCTAGAGGAGGAGGCCTATGGCTGGGCTGTTTCTCAGTATCCACAGCGCAAGAAGATCCAAGACAAGCTCACACCTTTCCTGCGCCTGTATGAGACAGTAACTGAATTCTTGAACCATTATGAGCAGTGGCTCCATGGTCCACTCTCTGGCGTGAACCCAGACAAGGTACGAGCAGTGGAAAATTAGTTCATAGTGAATACTCAACAAGCTGGAGAGTTTAGGTGATGTGGAATTGAAGTCAGTAGTTCTGACTTTGACTATATAAGATGATTCTCATGGCTTTTATGTTTTATCTTCTTTATAGGTTCATTGTGTGTGTGCTGGGATGATTGCTTGGGAGACAGAAATCTGATTGCAGTTGTGCTGTTGAGTGTACCTTAATGTTTATTTAGACTTATATTTAATGTCAATTCAAAGTTCGATGAAGTTTGTTTAGCAAGGGTTATGAGAATAGTGGGATCTGTCAGGAGGTAATATTAGCTATGATAATTTATTGTCATGGTCAAGTTATTTACTTACTGTACAACAAACATTGTTTAAGTTAAACTGTTATGTGGACATTTTGTGAATGGTCAAAGTCATTCACAACAATGCTATAGAAATAGTGTATTGCAGGATTTTTGTATCACTGTGAATGTCTGGTATAGTGTGAGCCTTTTTTAAGGCAGTTTGTGAAGAAAAGGGTACAAAGGCTTTTTTTTCTCTCTCCTTTTCACACTTTTCAAATAACAGAACATACGACCACAAGGTAAGGTGAGTTATTACAGCATTTGCCAACAAAAACAGGGAATTTATAGACCTTCATATCAGACAAAAAGGGAGAAACACAAGGTCGTGTCAAAATATGCATATAAGTAGGATTTAAAAACATAAAATGAAATAGAAGATGAAAATCAGTTAAAAGTCAATACAACAGATTGAACAGGAAACTACAAATTACACTGTGGTTGTGTGGTGTATGACTGGTACTAATAAGATTAATGTTGACACATGTCACGAATCCAGTCAGCTGTTTTTTTGTAAGAGGGCCAGGAGCAGATATTTCTAAATGGAAGACAAACATGGTGTTAATAATTGCCATTTTATTTGCCTTTTACATTATTATTTAAACTTTAAGATACTTTTATAAGGGTAAATAGTACTAGTCAGTGAGGACTCCTTTGAGCAATGCTCTATACAAACCCCAGTGATATGCTTAATGTCCCTTGCTGTCAGTACATTTTAAAGGCAAGTCCTTTTACACCAACTTCGTACCCAGCTATTATTACTTCTATAATTTTCAATGTCACCTCTGTTACTTGCCTCTAAGAATACTGCTGATAGCCACTTAAAATGGTTCCTTTATGATTACTACAAGTAGGTACAAGTAAATGTATTTCCTGCCATTCTTTTGGAACTTACTCTTAACTGTCCCAATGGCACCATAGCAACTGCCCCATTCATCCTAGCAACTGTAATGAAACACTACAGTAAGCATGTATGAAACCGTGGCAACCAGCTAACAACCATCCGGTTCATCCTCAGCAACCAGCTTCAGCACCGTAGCAACCGACTGCTGCTACATCATACATCATAGCAGCTAATTAGCAACCTTCTGAAGGGGATTAGCCCTGCAAACAACCTCCTGTGTTCTTTTTTGCCAGGCTTGTCTTTTTCCATCTTTCCATCTTTTTCCAACTTTTTGTCCATTAGTCTCTCTGACCCTTTCAGTTACATTACTTATTACTTACTTTATCATAAACTACGTGACATAATTTTTAATTTAAATTCATTTAACAGTTATTAGTTCATAGGCATTCTAGCTATTTATGTTGTCTTTGTAATACAAATCGCACCTATGTAGGTAGAAGCAGATGTTGGCAACTACTGGCGCACTCTATACAAACTGGAAAAAAGCTTCACTGAAGTTCCCAAAGCCCTAAACATAGCCACCACCATCAAGGCTAAGGTGGAGGAATTCAAGGAGCACATTCCAATGGTGCAGGTAAGACCCTTAGAGAAAGACTTAGTATCTATGCAAGAGCAAATAACTTAAATGCTTTGTTGTGTCATCATACTTTCACATTTTTATGTAATTCCTTTGCTCTGCTTTTCCTTTCTTAATAGGTATTGTGCAACCCAGGTTTACGTGACCGCCACTGGGCTGCAATGTCCAAGGTGGCAGGCATCTCCCTACAGCCAGCAGATGACCAGGCCTGTGTGGCTAACTTTTTATCTATGCACCTGGAACAATACCTGAGTAACTTTGAAAGCATCAGTGAGGCAGCCAGCAAGGAGCACTCTCTGGAAAAGGCCATGGAGAAAATGGCCAGTGAGTGGGGTGACAAGGAGTTCAACCTCCTGGCCTACCGAGAGACGGGTACTTCCATCCTGTCATCTGTGGAAGAAGTGCAAATGCTATTGGATGATCACATTGTGAAGACACAAACTATGAGGGGCTCACCCTTCATTAAGCCCTTTGAGGTGGAGATACGGTAAGAAACAAGATTTGCTTGACAATAATTTCACTTGTTTGGAAAATCAATCCATTAATTTTATCAAATAGAGGCATTAGGTAAAACTTTCTATAAACTAAATATAAACTACAGTGCGATGGACAGTATGTTTTGCTGTATTGCTTGAAGGTGACCTACAGATAAGTTACATAGTGCATTCAAAAAGTATTCAGCCCCCCTCTTCACTTTGTAGTTAGTTAGTTTTTTCTATTCATTTTTTTTCTTTTTAATAAATTTACAAGCATTCCTAAAACTTTATCATTATGGTACTGAGTATAAATTGAGTAATAAATTAATTTAAGCAATTGTTGTATCAGGCTGCAACATAACAAAATTGAAAAAAGTGAGGGGGGTCTGAATACTTTCTGAATGCACTATGGCAACTAAAGACATCTGTGTTTCACCATCTTCACTGTTAATAACTGGGCAGTGGTGGGTCCCAGCAAACAGAAAGATTTATATTCATATTCATCAAAGCATTGGAGTGCTGGGCTAATGCCACAGCATATGGATTAAAGTACCCATGTACCTACATCCATGCCAGCAGAGATCAGAGGAATCTGAATCTTTCTTTAATGTTGGAGGGAGTAATACAGGGTCTGTGTTAAAGTTTAATTGCATAACTCTGAATTTATTGATTTAGATTTTGCTAAACAGCTTCTCAATATTATACCCACTCCCTCTCTGCAGAGGTGAGCTGACCGTTGAGCTGGAACATTTAAATTTGTGTGTGTGACAGACCTGACCCCTCTGTGTGAATTGTTTGTTGCTCCCAGAATTGTACGTAAAATGTTCTCTGTGAAAGTTTGAAAATAGAGGGTTCAGTTCAGTATATGGTATGATTCATCGCTTTTCAGTTTGTATCTCTCAGCAAATGAGAAAAAAATCTTATTCCACATAGTTGTTGAGATTATTGCAATATTAGTTTGCTGCCAGACACAGTTTGAAACAGGATTCCCTGCAGCAACATTATTTGTGTGTTATTGGCATTCACCGAAATGTTTGAATGTGAGCATTTTTGTAATATCACATGAAAACTTTCTAATGTCATTATTTACAGTAGCTTTGTGGATGGGAGAACATGACTATGAGCATAAAGAAATCATTCTGTCCATACTCTTTTTACAAAGTACTCTTTCAAGCTAGTTCCAGCTAGTGTACATTTAGCCCTGATTGAAACTCATATAATATAAATACACAATTAAGATCCACAAACCCCTTTACCACTTGGCAGTGATCATTTTAATGATTCATTTTAGGGAATGGGAGGGAAAGTTGCTGCTCCTCCAAGAAATCTTGGATGAATGGTTAAAAGTGCAGTCCACTTGGCTTTATCTTGAACCCATATTCAGCTCCCCTGACATCATTAGTCAGATGCCTGAAGAAGGACGCCGTTTCACAACTGTTGATAAAACCTTTAGGGACACCATGAAACATGTTTCTCTGGTAAGTTTCTTGATATCATTTGTTTTATTGAGTTAGATTTTGATGTGTTACAATTTTATTATACTGAATGATGCAATAATGATTAGAAAGATGATCTTGAATACAAACAACTCTCTATGAAGGGCCATGAACCAAAAGATTGGCTTCTTAGGTTGATCAGTCAGCTATTGCTATTTAGAATAATTTGGAGGAAGGGCAGATATTGTCAGGATAAGAGGACTGTTACCAGCCTAAGGTGAGAACTACACTATATGAAACAAATATGTCAATCATAATGAATGGCAGTAGGTTTACAATAAATTACATTTTTGCACTTAATGAAGTTGAATTTTAAAGGGTTGACGTGTAGGCACATATTATATTGTAGAACAAAAACCCTACCCTAAAAGTCTTCATAGCCAGACATACTGAGTTCAAAGCTGAGTTTTGAAGTGGCCCTTTCATTTTTGCTGACCATTGGTGCCAAGAGTGACTCTACATAGTGTATCAGGTAGTGAAATCACTGGGCTCCAAACAGTAGCCAAAACCAGCGGGTTATTCCAGAAAGTTGGTGAAAACTCAAAAGAGTTGTTTAACCCTGAGTTAAGGGAAACTCAGAGTTTTCTTTTGCAAAAACAGAGATCATTTTGAGACTAACCTGCTCGCTGGCAGGTTTTCATCAAGAAACTCTGAGTTTCCGTGTCTTTTCCCCTCCTGTTGAGTCTGCAGAAGCTGTCAAACAGGCTGTTTCATTTCCTCATTTATACAGTTCACATCGAAGCGCTGATCAGGACACATTAATTCTCAGTTTGTCTCGGGAGAAGGAGATAAAAATCCCAGTTAAACAGTAGCCAACAATTACTAATGTGATTGTTTTCTTGATTAATCAGTCAATGTAAGTACAATGTGGATTTATTCTCAGTGCTGAATAAAATGTACAGGCTTCACAGTCCTTCATTACACTGGCACTTGTCCTATTAGAACAACTGTTATTTTGTTAAACCAAATGAGGTTATAAAAATGAGCCTATACAGTATACCTTGCCTGTTTGTAGGCTACAATGTTCCTATATTTCATTTTGAGCTGTTGCCAGGTGTGCTTTTGGCCCATTGGATTACAGGTAAATGAATATCATCTTTAGTCACATCGCATCACGTTTTCATCTGTAGCCTACTGTTAAAACAATCAAAATGTGTTAAATGAAAACACTATGCATAATGTAACTGTGTTTTTCAAACTTGACTTGAGTCGCAATTTTCTCCCACGCTAATTCTGTGTCCTTTGTTGCTACAGCTGTATTGTTTTTGGCTCTAAAAATGTGTTTATGTTCTACAAAAGAACACATAAGAAAATTCAAATTTCACTAATGTGAATAACGTAGACATTGTTTTTTCTCTGTTGATGTGGTAAATCATTATGTTTGAGCTCCACTGATGATGGATTTTTATAGCCCTCATGCACGTGGTTAACTCAGAGTTAATCAGCTCTCTGAATTAACTCTGATCAGCTGCTCTGGAACTGAAAACTGAGTTTTCTGGAATACTCCCCTGTCCACCTGTCTAGAACAAAACTGACCTTGACTGAGGAAAATATTTGCTTGCTATGCCTGCTGTAATTATGTCTATATGTTCTTTACATTACAGAGCAGACTATTGAGGGAAGTAAAAACTCTTGTGAAATAAAGTATAACCACTGGATCAAAATATTTAATACATTTTTTTTTTTATCACTAACTAAAATTGGTGTAACAGTAACAGTTAGCAGAGCACTTAGTGACATATTTCCAATGAAAAAATAGAAGAGAAGGGGAACACATTCAACCACCCAATTAATACAGTATATTTAGGGTACAGATTTTCCTACAGAGTTTTGCTTTATTTGAAAAATATATGGCTTAATTGGAGTGATAATTATACACAATCAGTGATGAAGAACTAGTAAGTGGACAACAAACCTGAAAGTTTGCTGGTCATGTCAACAGAAAACTGGTTTTCTTGTTTAGAGGCATCAACTAAGGTAAATCTGAACATAAATCTCTTTCCTTTTTCCCCACAACTGTCAGGAGTCCTGTGGCTTGAACTGCAAATACAGGTCTAAATTATGTATGGCATACACTGCTCAGGCCTGGTATATTGCTAGAAAGTGGATTCATTATAACATAAGGTTGTCAGCTATAATCAGATGTGAATCAGTATACAGCTCTGACTTGTATGACAGCATAAACGTGGCCAGGTGGTGCCAATAATCGTAAATACACAAACATACAAACACAAAAATACACAAACTGAAAGTGACAGCAAAGGGTGAGAGTGACAGATAGACTAAAACAAGAGGCACTTGCTACTTTTACTTATTTGATTAACTAAAAGGTTTATGCTGAAAGATGATGATGTTGCCCCAGTCTCCTGTCACTGCACTCTGTAACATTTTTTCTTCAAGGACCTCTCTGTATTTGTCTGCATTTTTCTTCCTTGAGTTCTGACTAGTGTCTCTGTCCTGTTGCTGCAAAGCTCCCCATAACATGATGCTGCAACCACCCTGCTTCAACGTAGTGAGGGCATTAACCAGGTGATAAGCAGTTGCTGTTCTCCAGACATGGTGTTGGAGTCCTTTTTAGTTCATCTGATTAGATAATCTTTCTCCTCATGTTCTCACGCCCCTTAAATACTGTTTGTTGAGCTGCAGTCAGGCTGTCATTTGACTTTTGTGCTAAGTAGCCTCCATGTTGCCACTTTACCATAAAGTCCTGACTGATAGAGTACTGCTGAGATGGTTATCCTTCCTGCAGGTTCTCCCATCTCTGCAGATGACATCTGAAGCTCTGTCAGAGTGACTGTTGGGTTCTTGGTCACCTTCAATACTGAGGCACTTCTTGCCTACTCCTTTGGTAAAGGAGTAGTTTAATTTAGTTTTTTTAAATAAATTTACAAAAATATCTAAAAAAATGTTAATGCATTATTTTAATTAGCAACGTTGCCAGTTTTATTCATTTCAGATTACAATGTGTGCAAGAAGTGAAAATAGTTGAAATATACTAGAATAATAGAAGCAGAAAAGAAACTGAAATTAGGGAGAGCAGGAAAAGGATAGAAAGCAAGGCAAAAAACAACAGAACGAAGATAGAAAGTGAGTGTTGCACCAGCATCCTCAAAGAGTTTCCAAAGGGTAATTGGCGTCCTCAGTAGACCTGAAATGAGACACATCAATTTCAGGCAGTGTCCTCCAGAAAGCCCAGGCTGACTGCACCATCAAATAGAAATTATGGATTTTGTCTGGAAGGGGCAGGGCTGTACTGAGCCACAAAGAAAATGAGGTCACAGAGGGACAGGGAGCCTACACACAGATGTTTGTGTATTATTACTGTCCAATCATCCAGTCCGTCCAGTCATGTATTTTCATATAGCATATTCGCACAAATGTTGGTACTGTGCTTTTTACACTCATTTTTGTGATTATGCGGTTTCATGAACATACATCCCTGTTTAGTATAGCTAGCTATACACTGACTATTCTGGAAAAGTCTTCCCATGCATTGTTTCCAATATTAGTTTTATATTAACCAAGATATTTTTCTTACACATGATATTAATGCTGATAATTTGTTTTTGTTTTTTTAACTTGTGAGCCTCCATACAGCTGTCTACTTATCCTAATGGGCTTAAACAGTCAGGAAGGATTTATCAATCTTACCCACTGTGTGAATTTAATCAGAAATTAAATAAGGTATTAGATTTTGGCATTTTTGTTTTTTGTAAGGCAGCTATATAATTTCAGGTCACACAGTATAGTCAAAAACTGAACATTCAACAATATTCAAACACTTATCCAAATAAATAAATAGACATGCTTTTTACTTGTAACAACTGCCTGCTGTTTTTAAATCAGCCAAACTATGATTAATCATTAGGAGGATCTTGAACTAACTGGTAAGTGACTGTGCTGCCAGGAAGACTTGATATAAAATATACCACTATTTTGCTGATCTATGTTTTGAATTTTATACAGTAGGAAGGCATGAATACAATTTCCTGTGTAACTTGTTAACATGAATTCTGGGGGGATAAGTCAGTGATAATCATTTGATTTTATAGGTTTTTTTTTGGATGCCTGATCTAAGTTCAGTCGTGTAGGCTACTGTGAGTTTCTTAAACCTCACAATTTAAAATAATTTCAGGAATGGAATTCATCAAAATGTTGCTATACAGCTTAATTGTCATATTCATGTGTTGTATGCTATTTCAGCAGCTGGGATAGCAATATGTTAGGTTGGCTACTTCAAAGATTGTGTCGTTAAAAAGAAAATGATTCCAAGGTAATAGAAAATATATGTGAGTAATATAAACTAGGTTTAGAAAAAATTGGCAGTTTTTACTAGGAGTATGCTTTAGTTAATGTAAAGAAAATTCTGCTTGTCATTTTTGCACTTTATACAATAAAAGGGTACCTTTAGGAATATGATACGATTGTAATAATAAGAATAATAACAAATTCTTTGCCATTTTAAAGAAAAGAATTTTAGCTCACTATACCGTGTAGGCTTGTAAAAAGAAAAATGCATAGACTCATACTGCATCAAAATCTGACAAGGAACAATTCCCTTCACCTTGCACAGTATGAAACTGATCAGCAGTGCATGAACCTGGAATCATTTCAATGCCATACAGTACAGTGTGAGCAAAAGGCTGACAGCAGTATAGTTCTCCTACCAAAAAATCACAAGAGGATGTAATGTTTTTGCCCAGGCTGTTGTTGTCATATCAACCACTGGGAGCTGCTCAAGATCCACTGTTTTTCTAGTGCCTTACAGCCTCCTTATGTCAACTTACTTGTCCAGCACTTTTTAAAAATTTGTTGCCTGCTTTATATGCCATTTATCTACAAATGCATGTACAGTTGCCGATAAAAACAGGGCCTAATCAATTAAGAAGCCTTATTTCGATAAACCTTTCTTTCTTTTTAATTGTGAAACACTACATCCTTGCTCCTTCTAATGATCTGAGGAAGAGAAAAACAGTTGACCCTCTTGAGCTCATGTAGAAAACTGATTGACACATTGTTTATTAATACACTAAAGGAGTCGACCATTAATCATCAAAATAACTGACAAAAAATATACATATCATTGAAAATTACACCAGTACTCGGATATTACGCTATTGCTCTGCAGAATGTGCCTTGAATATACAAGACATTTATGTGATAGTTGTATCAGTTGAGAACAACAAAGAATACTTACTTTAGGTCATGTTTTTCCGCATGCATATTGCTGCTCTTCTATATCAGCTTTAGACATTTCCTGCCCCCCATTGAAGCCATCTGTTTGGTGCATAAAAACGACATTATCACACATAATACGTGCATTAGAACATTGTTATCCCTTCAGCGTGCACATGAATAGCTTCCCGCTGGCAGACTGAATAGAAAAACAGCCTGCTTATTACATTGCTCACTTAAAGATTGTGCCAAAATTATAAGATGAAATCTATGAAAAGCTAGAATCACAGTTCATCAATCAAACACTCTTAGCCAGTATAATTGTATGGCCCATTGAAACACAATCAAATCAGGCTTTTTGTATGTGTATGTAATAATTTGGCTTAGCAAATGAGCATGTTAATTTGATTTAGCCTGTGAAATGATTGTCTTATTTACTGTAATACTTACTGTATCTAAAGTCTCTTCTACTCTCTGCTGGCTTATAAAAACAATATAAAATGGTTTTAATCTGTCATTCATGCTTTTTGTTTATTACTTGTATTATATGGCAAGCCCAGAGGGAAAGAGACACTTTGAAATGAAGCAATAGTCTCTGCCTCTATTTCAGTTATCCCAAAAAAATCAATACTAATCATGAGAGGTGAAAAATAATTATCTCATTGTGATTCCACAACACAGTTTTTAGCAGAACTTGAGGAGAATAAAGGGGTCTTTTAGTAGTACCTCTTTTTAATGGACAGAGGCCTACTTACAAATCAACACCTGTGCCATGTCAAAGCAGTGCATTTTTATTGTGGATTTTTCTACAGTATTAAATATTGCTAGGAGATATGAAAACTCTTGGACATGTAGTATTTTTTTTAGATGCAGAACAACACATACTCAAGGCAAAATGATCACATGAAACCAAGATAAAAGTACATCAGCAATTTTGTAGGCTAGCTGTTCAACTATATTGGCTGTTTCCCATATAGCTCAGCCTCTTTCTGTCTGTTCCTCCCTTGCAGAAGCTAGAAATCATATTGGCAAGTGTTGCATTATTCAACAAAGGGGCATTTCTTTTTGCAGACTGAAATCATATATGCAGACGTTTATATGGGGGTAGGGTGATGGGCGGAGGGTATTGGGGGGGGGGGTTAATGAGACCAAAGCAATAGAACAAAGTTCTCACCTCTCCCCTTTATTCCACTTAGTTGTCAGCTATAAGAGGCAAATAAGAAAGACATGTTTTTTTATGTAACTCCCTGTTTTTCACTGCACAGCACAGTAACTCTGCATTTTGTTTCCTCCTGCGCTTTATTTCCTTCTATTTGAAGCTGTGTGCTTCATTTTGGAATCACTGACGGTTTCATGTGAGCAGGTTCCGGCATTTGCTGTGCAGCCTTGGAGATTAGATGGACTTTTTATTTAGGCACTTCCTGTGGCTGACACTTTCAGAGGATACTGAATTACTGTACAGATGAGATGATATCAGAGCTGAAATATTTCATAGGTGCTAGACAGGTTTCAGGTAAAATCTCTATTACTGTCCGATCAAAATTTTCTAGGGTGCTGTGTGACAAGTTTTTAGTATTTTATATGTGTATATATATATATGTATATATATGTATACATATACATGCTAAAGTGTCTCTTCCAATTAAACACAAATTTTAATTTCAAGATATGAAGACTAATGGTCTAATGGACAAATGGTCTAGATAATTTTGAATATACTGCAGTTTTTTTTAAACAAAACTTGACAACAAATATGGTATGTTATGTTCATATTTATCCAACAGGTAAATACTAAGTTATTATTACCCTTATTAGTCCCACAATGGGGAAATTCCATTACCACCCAAAGTGCACACACACAGCAGTGAACACACACACTGTGAACACACACCCGGAGCAGTGGGCAGCCAGTGCTGCGGCACCCGGGGAGCAGTTGGGGATCTGGTGCCTTGCTCAAGGGTCTGACCTTAATAGTGGTATATATATATATAATCAGTATTACAGCACTGATAATGGAGAAAAACACTGTAGGATTTCAAATGCTTCACTAACAAAGTCAGAATGTGCCAACCTGGGGAAGGTGAGAAATTATTGCTTCCTTGTGTTCCTTTGGAAAAGGCCTTACAGTCCAAGATGTCCAAGAGGCCAAGATAATAGATATTTGATTAGCATCTGTGTGCATTAGATAGTTATCAGTTGTGCCAATTTATGACCTGATAGAGACCTGAAAATATGAACTGAGTGGATTGAAAGGGGTCAAACATCCATTTATACAAATTGCATTCTAACTAGTTCTTGTTAGGAGCGGGCGATAACAATAAAATGACCTCAGAAATAATTGTCAAAGTTAATTTCTGCATTAAGCACAGTTTTTTGCTTGTCTCTGGCAGGACAAGCATGTGTTAGTAGTGATATCCATCAACAAGATGCTGGAGAGGCTAAAAGAGTCGAACGAGCTTCTGGAGATGATCCTTAAAGGCTTGAATAACTACCTGGAGAAGAAGCGTCTTTATTTTCCTCGGTTCTTCTTCCTGTCTAATGAGGAGCTGCTGGAAATCCTCTCTGAAACCAAAGACCCCACAAGGTAAGCAAGTACTGGCATATTATTATTATTATACATAATATGGGATATTTTTAATCAATAAATCATTATCTCTGATTACAATTAATAGCACTGCTGGATGTATATACTTGGCTAACCCCTAGTAAAATACTTGACTGTCCATCAATACTCCATTCTGATGGCATTTTAGATAAGTGATTTAACTCTCACGGCGTATTTTGTGGCATCTCCTCCAGATAATGGTGAAACGAACCTAAATTACTCTTGTCAGTTTTGATTGTACAGATAAGAGCAATATATCATTCAAATCTGTAAAGGGTCAACTTTTATTTGGATCCCCTCATAACAACAACAAAGCGCTGTGCTTTTGTAAAATAAGGAAAGGGTATGCTCTCTGTCTTCTCTGTCTCTGTCACCTCTCTTCACAGACATGTAAATAAAACAACCTGAATCTCAGCGAATACTTGCCTCAAAGACATGAGAAATATATGCATAGAAAGCTTGAAATGTCTTCTTTTAAATGAAACAATTCAAGTCAAAAACTCATGAGTGGCTGTGGCTCATTCACCCACTTGTTTGTGTGAGCGAGTGGGTGAATGGATAAATAATGTAAAAGCACTTTTACACAAGACTAAACTTGAGTGTAGAAAAGGGCTATACAAGTATAAGACCATTTACCAAATAATCTCTTTTTATGTAATTTGTATGAAAGTAAGGAGCGGTACGGTTTCTCCTGTCTCACCTCATTATAGCTAATGTGATTCCACCTCGCACTGAGCGCACCGGTAATATGGAAATAATCTGAGGTGAGCCAGGTAATTATGTACACGCCCCCGAGAAACGGCATAAAACGTCAAGCTTCATTATAGAATTTACTGACTTTTTCTGCGTGTTTGGGTGATGGCACGCTACGTGAGTGAAGAAGCATTTTGGATAGTTCTGGACAGTGACGAAGAGTTTACTTTAATCTATGTGAAAGAACGCGATTCAGATGATGAAAAAAAAAAATTAAAAAGAAAATTTAAATCAGTGTATTGTATTCTGTGAATGAGTGAACAAGATGTTTTTCACATCATTTTAAAGCAAACACTCTAGGCTACACAATGCAGTTCTCCAAAGTCTTGTGAACCAATGTTCTGTATGTGTTTTATGGCCTTATTTCAGTGACTTAAACATATTTGTTTTTCACTAACCATGCATAAAAACTGTTTTCTGAAAACACAATCATGTATAAACTTGCTGTTCACATGTTATTGTAGCCCAGTTTGTTCTGATTACTGTGTTATCAGACTTTAGACATTAATATGTTTAAAAGACACTGAAAAAAGCACAAATGTCCCGGGCATGTCAAAACTTGTCCAGGGCCCCAAAACACCCTTAGATCCCACAGCGTTAATAATATTTGCAGTTCAGTCAAGATCTAATCAGAACTAGTCTAAATATGTAGACAATAATAAACTTAAACCTGCTTTTGTACCACAAAATGTAGTGAAAAAAATGGTGAAAAAACTTAGCATGTGAAAGGAATAAGCACAGAGAAAATAATTTAGAAGTATTGTGTCCTTTGAGAAGCTGATATTAGTGCTAGAAAATATGCAGTCAATAGGAATTTAACTATAATCATCCTTTGTCTTTTTCTGCATACAGTGTCTACTTAATCTCCACTATGGTTCCCCCAAAAGCCAAATCCTCACTGATAACCAACCCTTGCATCATTTCACTCATGACATTTGGTTAATAATGAATGTGATTCCAGACAAAAGATGTAGCCTCTTACTTTCTTCCTGATGGTTCTCCTTTCATGGTCACTCTGCTACCTTTTAATTCTCTGTCTACTTGTTGGAAATTCTCATCACAGCAGTGCAGATGCACACACTCATCAGCACTTTTATAAAAAAGGGATTTATGCAGTTGGGATGGTCTGGGCTGTTGGATCGACTTTGGTGGGCAAGGTAGTGTTGGGGAAAGTTTTTTCTTTTTTTAATATACAATTAGGGGAGTGGGGAGCATCAGTCAGCTCCAACTGGGCAATTTGGTTGTTTTCTGATTTTGGAATGTCCTTTGCTCACCCATGTTCTATTTTGGTGGTAAGTGCAGAGTGCAGGTGGATAGGTGAGAGGAGAGATGCAAATATGTGGGGAGCTCATACAATTGAGGCAATGCAAAGTGAGAACTAAAATGCATCATAGACTTTGAGCTGAGAATAACCTCTCAAAACAAGGGTCAGTATTCTCCCACTTTAGTGACTTTGTCAACAAGACCAAACTAAATAATATGCACCAATGACTCAATAATGCTTAAATATTACTAAATATTATTACTTAAATATTATTATATTAGTAAAAACTGTAACTAATCATTTCCAGGGAGAAGTCAAAAGTAAAAGAGATGTAAAGTTTATCTTGTTTTGCAAAAGCACAATGGTAAAATACTTACATTTTTTCATAAATTAATATTTGTAATTATATTTTTATGGTGCCTTGAAAGGTTTCTCCTTCAATATCTGTAGCCATTTGACAATAGCAGGACACATATGTTGATAACTCTAATCTTCTGAATTGAGAGGATGGCACTGTGCTAAGTCACAGTGCCATTATGTATGGCTGTCTACTGGGTTACATTGATGAAATCACATGCATAAGGTGTTGAATTACAGTAGCCCATCCATCTTGTGCATCATTGGCTACTTTCCATTTTTTTTTCTAAGAAAAGTAGCATTGAATGTGTAGTTCTTGAAAATGTATTATGATGCAAATGAGCTCTCCTTTTATATTATGATATAGCTGTTTACACAAGACATACAATAGAAATAAAACTGACATTGGATTAATGCAGTCCTATAAATGGCCTCAAACATGAATTCATCAGTTTGCATCGCTCACAGATTTATGTTCCATCTCAGGTAGCCCTTATCACTTTGTGGTGCTGCACCCACATAAGCCATAATCACAGGTGTGCTTGAAGACGCCCATGTAGATTATGTTGGTCACTGACCGCATTGCTAGATTGACAAAAGAGCTTGCTGTTATTTCGTTGATATAGAGAATGAGAGGTACTCCATTTTAACCAACTAAGATGTAGTGCTTTAGCATAGCAAGTCACAGCAGTTTTTCCTTTTTTCCTACTTTGCCTACAAAGTACAGAAACATAGAAGTATGAAATATAAAAAAAATTGAAACACTTGTGTTTATTGTGTGATCTTCAAGAGACTTAATATCTACAGTACAAGAACAGCATTTGCATCTTAGTTGCACTTAACATTACTTAGGACCAATGACAAGGATGGGATTTGCTAAAGAATAAAAAATAAATCCAAAAGTATAAATTCAGCAGTGCCACCTACTGGAGGCTTTATCTCTTTTTGCTGGATTTAATTACAGTCCTGTCACATATACTTGTATTCTAATACATTCAGTAAAGGTACAGATACTATAAATAGAAATTTTTCCCTAGATATTACAAGTAAGAGTAACTAAAAGATATATGTATTTTTAACAATACAATATATTTGTTACAGTGAAAATACAATATCAGTTTATCAATCAAAACTCATTGTCTATTTACTTTTTTTTCCCCTTGTAAATGATCATTACTTTATAATAATGAAATACAGTACCAGTCTAAAGTTTTGGCACAGTCTTAAATTGAACTGAATGGTAAAGTGTGTCCAAACATCTGACTGTTAGTATATAATCATGGCAGTCACTGTTATGTCATTGCCCACTCATAGATGAAAATTAGCAGGTGTTCAGGTGATGGTGCAGCTGTGTTCCAGTGCAGTTTCCTGTGACTGAAAGCCTGATTATGAAAAGGAATTCTGGAATAAAGAACAGTAAAAATATGTTGAAGCTGTGTGACACGGTTCTTGTGTGTTTTTTATGTTCATGTTCATTTTTAAGATTTTCACTCTAAGATGAAAAATGCTCAGACTCGGTGTTTTATTACTCTTACAACCTTTAAAATAATTACCTGCAACAGGAGGCACACTGTATATAAATGGACTAATAAACCACTCTCCCCACAGGGACATCTTTAACAATTAAATTCATGATTATATCATATTTGTAATTATTCTGAGAATACATTTTTATTGTACAAATTTATTTCTGGAAAATTAGACAGTTCTGGCAATAATGTCTGCACTTTGTGAGTGTTATAGTTGTCTGTGTGGCTGCACAATGAAAGCAGCACATAAATATCTTGACAGCAACATCTTCAGTCTTGAATAATTTTCTACACTCAGCCTAGTATATCATCAAATACTTCTATGCAAGTGTAAGTAAAGCTTAGACAATTATGTAGCTGGGGTTGATAGCTGCTTTGATTTAATTGGAAATAGGCTTGTATTACAGTTGTATTATCACTCATATTAGTAAGCCCATAAAATGTTCATAATGTGTCACTTTGAACATTAGATCAGATATACTGTATACACTAGATAATACCAAGTGATTGAATTTTCTTGCCTTCCTCTCCTCTAGGGTGCAGCCACATCTGAAGAAGTGCTTTGAAGGAATTGGTAGTGTGGTTTTCACTGATGTGCTGGACATCACCCACATGAAGAGCAGTGAAGATGAAGTGGTACAGCTGCTGGATATCATCTCCACCTCTAAAGCCAGAGGCCAGGTGGAAAAGTGGCTTCTGGAGCTAGAGAATGGCATGACTGCCTCGCTGCATAAGGTTTTACGGGGATTGTTATTGTATTTTGTTGATCTTTTTTTAGCTTCACTCCTACACACAAACATTATTCATAAGAAGGTGCAACTGTTTGAATTAGTGTTTGCCACCAAACTTGATACAAAGCCTTTTCATGTACCTTTGCTAATATCCTATCAGGCATATCCACCTATATTCCTAGAGAGCCACGGCCCTACTTTTTCAACTATCCCTGCCCTCCCCACTGCTCACTATCTAGGTCAAGCATGTTCAGCTATTCAGAAGGTGGAAGGAAAGCAGGGTAGTGGCTCTTGAGGACTGAGGTTGGGTACCCCTTCCCTACATTATACAGAAACCAGGAAGTTTAAAGTTCTCACTCCAATTTAGGTAATTGGAGAGGCGATCAAGGCATATCCCACAGAGTTAAGGATCAACTGGGTGCGAGCTTGGCCAGGCCAGACTGTTCTGTGTGTCTCACAAGTCTATTGGACGAAGTATATCCATGAAGCCATTAATTTAGGACAGAAGGTGATTGTATTTGTTTTTATGCATTACATTGTGAATTTCACTTTAGATACTATATGCAGTGTCATGGTAAGGTAAGGTAAGGTAAGGCTCTTGGCATAGGATATTGTTGCTCGGGATCTTTCATTCAGAAGATTACTTCCAGATTGCCCCAAATGGCACTTATGCACAGTATTGTTAAATTCGAGTCACTGCGCTAAGTTGTTTGTTGTTCTGTTTTTATTCAAGATAAATCCCAGACTGTTATTGAGAACCCTGGAGGATGACTTAACAGCACTTGCTGTAGTTTTTTTACACTTTTTTTTTAAATTTTTTTTTTTTTTTACATTGGATAGATTTAACTCACATACTCTTCTCTGTCAGAAGCATGTTTTGCTGACAAATATTACCTACAGTAAGCTCTGATGTTCCATGATTTCAATATCAAAGTTAGACCATGGCAGCATATACTCTGCACTATACAACTTCAGACATGGTTCCCAAGATGAGGTCAACTAAGGCTGATTATTCTTGGACAGTTTGACAAACAGTTTTCATTTTAATGATTATGTTACTTACAGTAATGACCTATGTAGTGGCACATCTACTAGCTGTCATCTACAGTGATTCAAAGCACTTTAAACACATAGACATATGTGAATATGGGCTGAACAGATGGTGTGAATGACAGTTATAGTTAAGTCTTATTTCTTTGATATAACTAGCAGAGGGGTGCTGCCATAACCAGATGTGGTATAACACTGTTTTATAAATGTGGACAAGAAACCCCCTTTGCACTAGTTAAATTTTTGTCATGGACTTGGTTTTGGACTTCCTGTGGGTGGGCTTTTACTTTGTTATGTTTCCTGTGTCGTCTAGGCTTATGCCAGATAGTTTTATGCTTAGTCCTTCTGTCTTACCAGTTTTGGATACCTCTGCCTACCTCTACTCTACATTGTAAAGTAGTTAATTAAATCCTAGTGTCTTCCACATTGTCTCTAGTTTGTGCTGTTGGGTCCTTCACTACACCCAGCCTGACAATCTTTCTTTTAATTTCCTTCAAGACACAAAAGTTTGTACATTTGACTTTTTAGGGGCAAGACCATGCCCAGCTACTAATAGCACTTATGGAAGATAACTTCAGTGATACTGTTGTGAAGCTCAGTTTATAGATGGGGTCTTTATAGCATCCTCTGTCTGCCTTGATAAACCCCAGCATGCTCTGCCTTTGTTTAATGATGCCTGTCTCCCTCAGGCCCTAGATGCCTACCTGGATCAGAACAATAGACAGATTGACGACATTGTGGCACTTGTACGCGGCAAGCTGTCCAAGCAGAACCGAGTCACCCTCGGAGCTCTTGTTGTGCTGGACGTCCATGCCAGAGATGTCCTGGCTACGCTGGTGCAAAAGGGAATAAGTGATGAGAATGACTTTGAGTGGCTTAGCCAACTGCGCTACTACTGGGTGGTAGGTGGAAGGGGTGGGGGAATTGGTGCTAGTGTTTACCAAGCCATTAGGGCTATACAGTAACCACAATGACCACTAAAGGTTATGAGTAAATGCTTTATTTCCATTCATAATAATATACTTCTGAATCACATGCTGCACAGGATAACCACCTCCAGACCAAGATGATTAATGCTGGTTTGCCTTATGGTTATGAGTATCTGGGCAACACACCACGTCTGGTTATAACCCCACTCACTGACCGCTGCTACCGGTAAAGCTACCACACAAATACCGTCAGCAGTTCACTGTCTGCTTTTTTCTTATGTGTATTTGTTGGAAATGTTTGAGGCTAATGGTCTTGTCTGTCTGATGAGTATTCTAAATGAAAAAAGTTGGAGATAGCTAGAGTACATATAGTGGTGTGAAAAAGTGTTGGCCCCCTTCCTCATTTTTTATTTTTTTGCATGTTTGTCACACTTTTTTCAGATCATCAAACAAATTTAAATATTAGTCAAAGATGCAGTTCATGCAGTTTTTAAATGAAGGTTTTTATTATTAAGGGAAAACAAAATCCAAAACTACATGGCCCTGTGTGAAAAAGTGTTTGCCCCCCTGTTAAAACATAACTTAACTGTGGTTTATCACACCTGATTTCAATTCCTCTAGCCTCACCCAGGCCTGATTACTGTAGACCAAAAGATCCTCAAAAGCTAGACATCGTGCCGAGATCCAAAGAAATTCAAAAACAAATGAGAAAGAAAGTAATTGAGATCTATCAGTCTGGAAAAGGTTATAAAGTAATTTCTAAAGCTTTGGGCCTGCAAATATTAGTAATGAGCTTTCTACAAATGGCGAAAACATGTAACAGTGGAGAACCTTCCCAGGAGTGGCCGACTCATCCAAGAGGCAAGGCAAGGCAAATTTATTTGTATAGCACCATTCATACACTACGCAATTCAAAGTGCTTTACAAGGCATATAATTACATTAAAAGCATTGAAAAGTGTCATGAGTCCCCTTTTGGGACTTCCGGCCGGGGACCTTTAGACTGGAAAGACTTCCTGTTTCCCAATGCATGGGTCCCCGGCAGCTTCACAGGGTAATGACTGATAGTTTTCACCTGTGCCCAATTGCCTGTCACTTCTCCCTATTTATACCACCTGTACCCTTTTGGGTGTTGCTGAAGCATTGCCAAGTGTCAACTAACCGTAGTCCCTATTATCGGAGCTAGTGTGTGTTTTTTATGACAACCGTCCCACCCGGTCTCTCCTTGTTTTCTGCCGTCTCATCCGGTACCTAGTTTCGTGTTTGAGTTTGTCCTGGAGATCCCAGAACTAATAAAATTACCTTGTCCTGCATTTGGGTCCTGCTCCTCCTCCTTCCACCCTGCGTCTCTACGCAACTCATGACAAAAAGACCATCTAAAAACAAAGACATTTAACATAAAATAAATTTAAATCAAATAAAGTAAAATAAGACATAAAAGCACATTAAGAAAACAAGGATGAACAATTATTTGAAGGCAGCAGTAAACAACAGTGTTTTCAGTCCTAAGCTGACAGTTTGAGCAGACCTCAGGTGTTCAGGAAGTTTGTTCCACAAGTGAGGAGCATAGTAACTGAATGCTGCTTCACTTTGTTTGGTTCTGGTTCTGGGAACACACAGTAGACCTGTCCCAGATGAACTGAGGGGTCTGGAAACCTCATAGGGAACTAATACATCTTGAATATATTTTGGTCCACAACCATTTAGTGCTTTATAAACTAGCAATAAGATTTTAAAATGTATTCTTTGACTAATGGGAAGCCAGTATAGTGATCTAAGAACTGGTGTGATATGGTCCAGTTTCTTGGTGTTTGTAAGGACTCTGGCAGCAGCATTCTGGATTAGCTGCAGCTGCCTGATTGACTTTTTGCTAAGACCTGTAAATAAGCCATTACAATAATCTAACCTACTGAAGATAAATGCATGAACACGTTTTTCTGCATCTTGTTTAGACAGAAAACTTTTTATTCTAGCAATGTTTTTCAGGTGGGAATAGGAAGATTTAGTGATGGATTTTATGTGGTTGTTAAAATTCAGGTCTGAGTCGATGATAACACAAAGGTTACTGGCTTGATTTGTAGCTTTCAATGACATGGAGTCAAGGTGAGCAATGACCTTTGACCTTTCATTTTTGAGGCCAAAAACAATCACTTCTGTCTTGTCTGTATTGAGCTGGAGAAAATTCTGGCACATCCATTCTTTGACTTGATTAATACACTCACATAATGAAATTAGAGGACTATAATCATGAGATGATACTGATATATAAAGTTGGGTGTCATCTGCATAGGTATGGTAGTCAGTGTTGTAGTATTCCATAATCTGAGCAAGGGGCAGCATGTAGATATTGAATAAGAGAGGACCAAGAATAGACCCTTGAGGAACCCCACATTTCATTTTTGTTCGCTCAGACTCATAATTACCAAGTGAGACAAAATAGTCTCTATCTTGTAAGTAAGATTTTAGCCAATTTAAGACTGTGCCAGTAACTCCCACCCACGTTTCTAGTCTATCAAGCAGCACATCATGATCAACTGTGTCAAATGCAGCACTGAGATCCAGTAGTACACTGAGATCCAGAACCATCCAGTAAGAGGTCACAAAAGATCCCACAACAACATCAACAAAGAACTGCAGGCCTGGACTGTCGAGACAAAAGTTGAACTTTTTGGAAGGTGTGTGTCCCATTACGTCTGGCGTAAAAGTAACACTGCATTTCAGAAAAAGAGCATCATACCAACAGTAAAATATGGTGGTGGTAGTGTGATGATCTGGGGCTGTTTTGCTGCTTCAGGACCTGCAGGACTTGCTGTGATAAATAGAACCATGAATTCTGCTGTCTACCAAAAAATCCTGAAGGAGAATGTCCGGCCATCTGTTCATGACCTCAGGCTGAAGCGAACTTGGGTTCTGCAGCAGGACAATGATCCAAAACACACCAGCAAGTCCACGTCTGAATGGTTGAAGAAAAACAAAATGAAGACTTTGGAGTGGCCTAGTCAAAGTCCTGACCTGAATCCGACCTTAAAAAGGCAGTTCATGCTCGAAAACCCTCCAATGTGGCTGAACTACAACAATTCTGCAAAGATGAGTGGGCCAAAATTCCTCCACAGCGCTGTAACAGACTCATTGCAAGTTATAACAAACACTTGATTGCAGTTGTTGCTGCTAAGGGTGGCCCAACCAGTTATTAGGTTTAGGGAGCAAACACTTTTTCACACAGGGCCATGTAGTTTTGGATTTTGTTCTCCCTTAATAATAAAAACCTTCATTTAAAAACTGCATGATGTGTTTACTTGTGTTATCTTTCACTAATATTTAAATTTGTTTGATGATCTGAAACATTAAAGTGTGACAAACATGCAAAAAAATAAGAAATCAGGAAGGGGGCCAACACTTTTTCACACCACTTTACAGTGTGCCCCTACACTATAAATATATGTCGGGCGCACAACTGACTGACACACTTAACTCTGTTACTGATTATACAAAAACTCTTTGTTCTTGTTCCAGTTTAGATGCTTAATCATTTATTAGTGTCCTCTTTATGGTCAAACTGGAAATAATCTGGAAATAACTGATGTTTACCAAACCAGCGTGTTTTTACACTCCCAAGTTTTTGAAGATAACTGAGTGTTGGCTGACAACTCTGTCCACACAAAGGCTATTTTGTTTACTTTGGCTGTGAATGGCAATTCACTTGTCACTGGTACAATAACCCTAATTACATTGTATTATTTAAGATTACTGTTAGCATTAATTAGAGTTAAACTTTAATATCACACAGTAGAAATTCTGTTGAACTGAAGCTGTAAGTCAGTCAAAATATATCCTAATTGTATGATGAATTTGTTCTTCTCTCTGAAATAGTCCAAAAACGTATCTGTATGAGAATATGGGTATGCATTTCAATAGGCATTATACCATTTCACTAGGGATTATGAAATGTATAGAGTAAGCTGCACTTCGCACAAATGTTTTTGTATGCACCCCATTTGTGGAGTCAAACATATACCTCCAAAAAAAACTGAAAACCTAGCACTTGAAAGCTGCCATCTTTCACTATACAACTTCAAAAAGCTTGCCTGCAGTGAGACTCTTCACTAAATGTTTTGTCAGCAAGCTGCAGTGGACCTATTCTGACATATTCTTTTTATGTTGATAAAGATATACTCACACTTGGCAGTTTATTACACCTATCTAAAACTAATAAGGTCTAATATAGCAGTCCTGCAATAAATCGTCCTTTCATGAAGGTGAAACTGTTCAGTCCTTTGTTTAGTGTATTTTAGAGAGGTGATGATTCAACTGTATGATCATATTGGAGGCTGGAGATTGTACTGCTGTTGAACTGTACTGAATTATACATAGAGGTCTTATGTAGCGTGCCTCATTAGTAGAAATGAGATGGACAAAAAAATAGGAACAACGTTCTGTATAATGCAGCAGTACAAGCTACATGTTTCAGAAATGATGATACAGTTCAGTACTTCCCTAAAACAGTTTTAACAAAGACTGAAAATTGTCATCTCCATGAAGGGGTGATTTATTGCAGGACTGTTATATTAGATTTAATTAGTTTTACCTTAGTGTACCTAAAAAAATGCCAAATGAGTGTATAGATAACATTAAATAAGGTTTTATGTGACCTATCTGTTTGTCCTCCGTCAGCACTTTGTTTGGTGCCCTCCACCTCCACTTGGGAGGGGCTCCTGAGGGCCCGGCTGGCACAGGAAAAACGGAAACTACGAAGGACTTGGCCAAAGCTGTAGCTAAGCAGTGTGTGGTCTTCAACTGCTCTGATGGACTGGACTACATTGCACTAGGAAAATTCTTCAAAGTGAGCAAATTTTCTTACTGTGACATATTCATAGTGTTTTTTTCTACAACTAGTTACACAAGTAATTTGAAGTTTAACACTTCTGCTCATTGACTGAAACCACACACACATCAATAAGAACTGATACACACAAAAAGCTTTTTCTTACACACTAGTGAAACTAAGCCTTTATAAAAGGTTTGCTTAGATGTAAATACTAAGTGACTGCAAAATAATTGCATGTTTATTTTACACTGATACTGCTTACACCCTATTAAAATTTCCTCCCAGTTACCATGAAATGCCTCAAATAAACAGTTAAAACTTGCATTGTGCTATTTAAATTTGTGTTAATGAGTAATGTATGTGTGTGTTTTGTTTGTGCGTGTCTGCATGTGATTATTCTCTGTGTAATTGTGACTAGGGTCTTTTGTCCTGTGGAGCTTGGGCCTGTTTTGATGAGTTTAACCGCATTGACTTGGAGGTGCTGTCTGTGGTGGCTCAACAGATTCTCACCATCCAGAGAGGTTTTTGCTCTTCTTTGACAGTCTGGCTTCTTTTCCCCTATAATCTTTGCATAACATGGTAGTGTACTACAAACAAATCTGTTGTGTTTTCACCTTTATAAACGCTTTAAGCTTTTGATGTATATTGGCCAGCAGAACTCTAAGCACTGTTTTATTCACTATAGTACAACAGCATCTCCTGTGTTTGCCATCGACGGGCAAATGATTTGAGTCATAAGATGTAAGAGACAATGGTCTATAAAGATTTTGTAAACCCATCTCCATCCCCTCTATCTCCATTTCTCCTCTTTCCTGTCTGCCTCTCCATGACCCACTGAACAATAAGGCCAAGAAACGTGTCACTGATGAGCATGCAGATTTGTTATGTGGTATGGCGTATACTACTCAGTATGTGCTCATTACACAAAGAAGCAGCAGCAACCTAAAACTGTAGTAGTAATGAAGACTGATGCGCACTAGTCAATTTGCAGCATTTAGTAGCACAAAGGAATAAGGCATACATATACTATACCTACAGTAACTGTATCTGTGTGTGTAGGAATCGCTGCCCATACTGAGATGCTGATGTTTGAAGGGACAGAGCTAAAACTGGACCCTTCCTGTGCTGTGTTTATTACAATGAACCCTGGCTATGCTGGACGCTCTGAACTACCAGATAACCTCAAGGTATTGTGCTTGGCCATTTTTTTATTTTAAATGGTGAAATTGTTTGTAATAAATAATTTAGTTAGTTTAGTTTAGTTAGTAATAGTTGGAAAGTCACCATTATGTGTTTCTTGACTAAAAGTAGTTCCAAATATAGACCTGTTTTATAATTGTCTCCAGTCATTACTGGTGTTACCTCCTAAAATAAAACTTAAAGAACATCAGAAAAAAAATCATTCTATATTTTATAAGTGTTTCTCATTGAAATGTGTTTAAATATAAAGGCTGTTTCCATTTAGCAAAAGCATCTCTTTATATCAGGCTTTGTTTAGGACTGTGGCTATGATGGTGCCAGACTATGCAATGATTGCAGAGATTGTGCTTTATTCGTGCGGCTTTGTGACTGCACGGCCCCTGTCGGTGAAAATAGTGGCTACCTATCGACTCTGTTCAGAGCAACTGTCCTCACAACATCACTATGACTATGGGATGAGGGCCGTCAAGTCTGTGCTGACTGCTGCTGGAAACCTCAAGGTATCTGCACACAGATTTGATAAATGGGATTCTTTGTAATAACCACTGATTTTCCCCCTAACCATACCTATAGTGCAACCATGAGTATGTTTCGGTTTTGTTTTTTAGATATACAAACACACTTTAGTAGGGTAGAACAATCTTAGCACATTAAACCAAAAGATTAATAGTAAAAGGAGGCCAAAATTGAAGTACAATAATTTCTCTTGCTGTGTATTGATGAAACAAGCACATAGCACGTCTGCTTCATCCTGAAAAAAGATTTGGTTACATTTGTAATGCAAAAGAAGCAGGTTTGTTTCAAGCAGGACTGGATAACATATTGGTAGAACTGTGATGCTATTGGAGTTTTATGCACAGTAAAAATTTCCATTATTCCATCACAGGTGTATATCTACTCTGCTGAAGTAATATTTCAGAATCAGCCCATACCTGCATCTTTTCCAAGCGCCACATGATAAACTGTTTGCACAGTGCAGTGATGTGTGAGAGAAAGAAAATAGCTGTCAGTATGGCTTTCAAGGAAAAGATATCAACAGGCCACTGCCTTTTTGATGTACTGTAAACACAGGATGCTGCCTCCCACTTTGGTGACCTGAGGCACACAGGTTCTCTACAAGCTTATCTGAGACATTAGGCTTGACACCTGTTAAAATTTTACTTTTTGTGAAGAAAAGGTGGTAGCTACAGTTGATAACTCTTCTTAAAATGAATGGTTGTGATTTTGTACATATGGCAGACAGAAGCTTTGCATGTTCTCTGACTTAACTTACATTTTCCTTTCCCATTTTCTCTTCCCTGGGTGGGTTTTGCTTCACTGCAGCTCACTTTTCCAGAGGAGAATGAAGATACCCTGTTGCTGAGATCCATTATTGATGTCAATCTGCCAAAGTTCCTGGCCCATGATCTGAAGCTCTTTGAGGTGCTACAGAGTGGAGCTCCTCCATATTGATTATTGAAGTAGCTTACTTTAAGTGATGTCAGCCCATGTTACCTCCAGTCAGCTCATTTGGAGCAACGATGCACAAGGACAATTTAAGTGTCTTTAAGTCAAAACAGTTCACGCTTGTGTGTGTGTAATTCTGTCTTTGTGAGAACAGTTTTGAGCAGAATTTTATTAGAGTGAGGACATTTTGGCTGATGCCTGCCTTTTCAGATCCTTGTTCGTGGGTTAAGACTTAGTTTTAGGATTATGGTTAGAAACAGGTTTAGGTTAGGGTTAGGGATTGTGATTAGAGGTGTGACAGCGAAGGTTAAAGTCAGGGTGTATGGAATGTATTACGTCAGTGACTGCCTTCACAAAGATAGAAATACAAGTGTTTGCGAGTAAATTGGTGTTCATAGTGACTTTCTAAACACACATAAGTCCATTATTTGTCTGATTATCCTTACTCTTACCACATCAAAGTGTGGGTTTTTGCATGTGAATTGTGTTTAGTATCTATTGTAAGTATGTGTATGTGTGTTCCTTCATTCCATTGCAAGATTCCCTACAAACTGTCCTATGTCAACTTACATTTTCTCTCAGGGTATCACCACTGACCTCTTCCCAGGGGTAGCGCTGCCAAAACGAGACTACCACATTCTGCTTCAGGCCATTGAGGAAAACTGCCAACGCATGAACCTACAAGTCACTGATTTCTTTGTTGAGAAAATCCTGCAAATCTATGAGATGATGATAGTGAGGCATGGCTTTATGCTGGTGGGTGAGCCCTTTGGAGGAAAGACCAGTGCCTATCGTGTGCTGGCAGCAGCCCTTCATGATGTTTGTGAAAAGGTATGATGTCCTGTTTAAATCGAACAAGTAAGCTGTAGATGTGCGTGGATGCTGTGCTGTTAATGAGCTGAAATAAAATATAAGCTGGAATTAAAAAATGAATATGTTAGCATTAAGGTTAGAGAAATTTGGAAAATAAATAGTGGTTTAGGATAATGGCAATAGAAGTATGAAAAAGATGTATGTCAGCCAGCTGTATTTCTTAATTTTTTATGTGACATTAAATATTGAAGAGTAGTTATCCCGTTTTGCTTTCTTGGTTGCATTCCCATAGTTGTCCATGAGGACCAACTTATTTATGTTCATCAAGTATTAGCTGCAAGAAATAAAAAAAAGAAAAACCTAATACTCAGTTGGTTGACCATGTATTTTTAATTATTCGGGACAGGAACTTAATCTGTAAAGAAAAACAATCCTAAACCTTCATGTCAAGCAAAAATATGCATTACACTCAATATCCAAGGCTTACTGGAGCTACATGTTTGTCCCAAGTAAACTCCATCCATCCAATTTGTCAGAGCTGTAGCCTTTGTTTAGTAGTTATTGATCTCAAAGAGAAGAACAGAACTGGCTTGTTGTATTTACATGGCTGAGAGGGCTGAGAGGCATCCTGCCAAGGAGACAGATGAAGGCCTGCTGATGGAACGCATGGGAAAGCCACATTTATCATCGTCATCCTTGTTGCTGCGCATCCACTGATCATGTCCAACCCCTCTCCCTGCTTCCCCCTCTTTTTTTATACTTTTTTTCTTAGCTCACTCACTCATTGCTTTGTACTTAAAGTGACACCTTGTCTGAAAAGTTGTTTGTTGCAGTTTTTGCTACTTTTCTTCACTTAGCAGACATCATCTCATACAGACAGTAATCTTATAGGTATTTTCTTGGCATCAAGTTTGCCAAATGCTGTTTCTTTTGTTCTTGCTGTCTTGTTAGGAGAAAAACCCTAACCTGTGAAGTAAATAATTCTTAATATTCATAATAATTCTTATGCATATTTATATACCGTATTTGAATGTGGGTGCACTATGTATCTAACATGTATTCCTGTATCAAAATTTATGATGTTAATGATATTTTTATTGTGTTTGTACTTATGTGGTTTGTTACACCAGAATCTGATGGATGAGAACCAGGTGCTGATTACAATTATCAACCCTAAATCTATTACCATGGGCCAGCTATATGGCCAGTTTGACCCAGTCTCTCACGAGTGGTCTGATGGTATCCTCGCTGTCAGCTACAGAGCTTTTGCTGCTTCCCAGGTAAGGTGGCTGCCCATGAGCACTTTGATGAACTCTGGGAGAATAAAACAGTTTAAACAGATTTTGGTTCAAATGCAAACAATCAAATACACAAACAGTATTATGGATCAGTATGTTAAATGAGCAACATGTTCCTTCAGACCTTAATGTTAGCACCTAGGTGCTGTGCAATTACACATCTTTTTTGGATACAGAGCACTTATAATCCAGTGTAATCACACAGAGTTAACCCATTTTTTAAAATGTTGATATACAGTGGGTACGGAAAGTATTCAGACCCCTTTTAAATTTTTCACTCTTTGTGTCATTGCAGCCATTTGCCAAAATCAAAAAAGTTCATTTTATTTCTCATTAATGTACACTCAGCACCCCATCTTGACAGAAAAAAACAGAAATGTAGAAATTTTTGCAAATTTATTAAAAAAGAAAAACTGAAATATCACATGGTCATAAGTATTCAGACCCTTTGCAGTGACACTCATATTTAACTCACATGCTGTCCATTTCTTCTGATCCTCCTTGAGATGGTTCTGCTCCTTCATTGGAGTCCAGCTGTGTTTAATTAAACTGATTGGACTTGATTAGGAAAGGCACACACCTGTCTATATAAGACCTTACAGCTCACAGTGCATGTCAGAGCAAATGAGAATAATGAGGTCGAAGGAACTGCCCAAGGAGCTCAGAGACAGAATTGTGGCAAGGCACAGATCTGGCCAAGGTTCCAAAAGAATTTCTGCAGCACTCAAGGTTCCTAAGAGCACAGTGGCCTCCATAATCCTCAAATGGAAAAAGTTTGAGACGACCAGAACTCTTCCTAGACCTGGCCGTCCAGCCAAACTGAGCAATCATGGGAGAAGAGCCTTGGTGAGAGAGGTAAAGAAGAACCCAAAGATCACTGTGGCTGAGCTCCAGAGATGCAGTAGGGAGATGGGAGAAAGTTCCACAAAGTCAACTATCACTGCAGCCCTCCACCAGTCGGGGCTTTATGGCAGAGTGGCCCGACGGAAGCCTCTCCTCAGTGCAAGACACATGAACGTACTAGCTCAAAAGGGTGCTTCTACTCAATACTGAGCACAGGGTCTGAATACTTATGACCATGTGATATTTCAGTTTTTCTTTTTTAATAAATTTGCAAAAATTTCTACATTTCTGTTTTTTTCTGTCAAGATGGGGTGCTGAGTGTACATTAATGAGAAATAAAATGAACTTTTTTGATTTTGGCAAATGGCTGCAATGACACAAAGAGTGAAAAATTTAAAGGGGTCTGAATACTTTCCGTACCCACTGTATATGTAATGTTTCACGCTGCCCAAATCCTGCAAATAATTCACAATCACTTGTGCTTCCTAACTAGACAGATTGATATCTCTGAAGTTTAACTAACTTGGTGTTATACTATGATGATTGTCTTCCCTTAATTCTTTTATTGAAAATATGGTTAAAACAATGTAATTGGTAATTAAGCACAAAGAAAAACTACTGTTTTAATTTGATACCTGTAATTTTGTACTAAGTTGATGTAGGCCTATGGACCATTAGTTTCTTATGATTTTAAATCACATTTCACACAACTGGATTATTAGTAACATTGTTTTTGTCTGTCTTGTTTAAATCTTGATAACAAGCACAAAAATTACCATGATTAGTGACAGAATGTCCAAGTAATTATATTTTTAACTGATCTACATGTAATGCAGATGTTTGAACAAATGTTGTCTCTATGGAAACTGCCATTTGAAGTAACTTTTTGTTAGCAGTTAAAGCAAAAGACAATTTTATTATATCTCTCTTTCAGCTATATTATGTTGTGCAGAGACACAGATATTGTGACCTTGCCTGCCCGTGTCTGCTTAAAATAGACATTTAGACTATGTGCATGTTAGGCAGTAGACAGTAGAAATGCAGAATTATTCTACTGCAGCCTTGCAATATGATTATTTGTATTTCCATGTACTTCAGAACTGAATCACTTAGAACAGTAACCTCCTGCCATACTTCTCACTATGTATTAAAACCTTAAAGCATGTAGCACTTGGGATATATAATGATATGACCCAAAGTATTATATCCTTAACTATAGGTGGCTGTATAGGAAGAAGATGAGACTGGGAGGCATTATGATCTTCTCAGTCTTAACTTTACAAGTTAAGACTGGAGTATTGTACAATAGGCTCAACATTCCAATTAACTGCATGCTGGTAGAAAGAAATGCTGTGCTGACAGGGTTAAAAAAGACAATATTTTGCTGTCTTGTTAAATTTAGATCTTTAACAACTCTCTTTCATTTGTGCGCACACACTGTAGACCCACATGGAAAGAGTGCAGTGTATGTATTGCAGTGGAGGCATGTCATAATGGGAAATCATTTGTTTGCCCTATTCCCAAATTGTTTCCAAATTAACTTGTCATTTTAAAAATTGTCTGTGTATAAAGTTGTCATTTTACAAATTGTTTTTTTGTCAATGAATAAGGAGTGTGAGGAGTAGATATGACAGCCAAGGCAGTACACAGGGTGCAATGAAAACAGAAAATGAGAACAAGCCTTGTCTTAATTCAATTTAAAAAAAAAATAATTTTCCTCTCTGGGCAAAAGTCTTTCTTTGCTTTGCTATTTTTTCTGCATCTTATTTTACTAAACTAATTTTTTTTTGTGTTAATCTGGAGTCAGCAGCAGCATAGTGTATTAAACTCTGCATATAAATATATATTTTTTTAATGCCAACACTCTCTGTCAGATGATTACATTACAGCACACACTTCCCTCTCAAGTACCAGATGGCCCCAACCCAGGAGTCTCCATTTGTTTATATTACAACAAATCAATTTAAAGCACAGTTCTTGCCAGCACATTTAACTGGGGAATTGACGGTTATTGTCAACCTTTATTATAACAGTGTAGGTGTTAATTTAATTTTTTTTAGCAAACATTCTTTACTATTCTTTAGCACAGGAGTTTTTTGTGACATTGAAAGTACACAGCACAGTGGCAGTTTCTAGGTAACCCAAGCTAAACCAAATGCTTTATCCTACAATTCTCCAACAATAAATCATCCCTTCATTAAAATGATGTTCAGTTTTTTCAGTTTTTTTTAGAGAGATGATTCAATTGTATGATCGTTTTTTGGGGGGTTGTAACTTGCACTCCTGTTGAAGTGTACTGCATTGTACAGAGGTGTTTCCGTATTTAGGCTAGCCTCCTCTAAACCTTCATATAAAAATATTCTGAAACCTAATATAAATTGGATGGACATATTAATAGAAACACCAGATAGTAAAATACATTACAATTCAACAGCACTACAATGCACAATGTGCGTCCTTCAAAAATAATCATGCTGTTTTGTCAGTACCTCTAATTAACATTATAACCTCAGTGAAGAATGATGTAATTTTACATGGGTATATTTTAACTTGTGCATAGGTGTCTGGTTTGAATATGTATTAGATGTATTTATTTTATTCATTTTTTTGATATTTACAACAAATAAACATGACAATTATTGTCACTGGGCACTGTTAGTGTGCTTTCTTTGTCTTTGTGATCTAACTTGTAGCTGTTCTCACATTTGTGTTACTGTAATTACTAGTTTCCCACCTGAACAGTAAAGTTAATAAAATCAGACTGTTTCCCATCTCTACCAACCATCTCATATTATTGGAATGTGGCAATATATACATGTAATTGTTCTGTAAATAGTGCTGGTAATGTTCTTTCAAGATGTGAGCAATCCTATTTTTTGTGTCTCTCAGAGTCCCGAAAGAAAATGGCTCATCTTTGATGGTCCAGTGGATGCCGTGTGGATTGAGAATATGAACACAGTACTCGATGACAACAAAAAGCTGTGTCTGATGAGCGGTGAGATCATACAGATGTCACCGCAAATGAGCCTCATCTTTGAGCCCATGGACCTGGAGGTGGCATCACCAGCCACGGTGAGAATCACTTTTACTTTGTCTTCATCATAGAGTATCTTGTTTTTCCATGATATAGTAGTGGTGGTTTCCAATCTGTGAATAGTGTTGAGTATGAACCTTCCTTATTTAGAAACATACAATTGGCTATTAGGGTGTAGACAGCCATGCGCTAAACCACTAGAGTAGGGGTGTCAAACTCATTTTCACCGAGGGCCACATCAGCATAATGGCTGTCCTCAAAGGGCCAGATGTAACTTATAAATGTAACTAAATGTAACCGAATGTAATGTAAAATAAATGTAACTACTCCTTAATGTTAAATAACTGAATTTTACTTATTCAAGTTACAAGCATAACAGTTGCACAGAAAAAATATGTTTGCTCGTTCCTCTGTTATAGCATAAATCCTTTTAATTTGTCAGGTTGTGAAACCCAGATAACTCCATCAATCAAGAATCAAACTATCCAAGTGAATAAAGAAAAATAAAATCAAACATAAGTTATGACATTAACTTTGTTCAAACGTCCAACAGCTCCTCAGTGACAGAGAGATCCGACTTCACGCCTCTAATAAAAATTGGTAACTGCGCTGTATCCGTGTTATCTGTGCTTTCATCGACAGCTAATGAAAAAGCTGTGTAGCTGCGTGTCTCCTCGGCCAGCTGTGTTGCAAGGTTTTCTGCTAGTTCTGTAACTCGGTCCGCGATGGTGCTTCTTGATAAGCTGACATTGTTAAAAGTCTGTATCTGGTCGGGACACACCTGCTCACAGACCTTCAGCATGCACTGCTTCAAAAACGCTCCCTCTGAAAAAGACTTGGAAGCGTGGGCGATTTCTTCAGCCACAATAAAGCTAGCTTTCACTGCGGATTTCGTGAACACACTGCTGCGACTGCAGTTTGCCTTGTAATTCTTGGACAAGTTGTTGCTTTTCTTGAAGGCTAGCTTTGGCGTACTTAGCTCCGTGTTTGGTGTCAAAATGCCGGGGTAGATTATACTCTTTGACAACCGACACCGCCTCGTAACACAAAAGACATAAGACAAAAGTATTTCTCCTTGAAGCACAAACAAGTATTCGCCTTCCCATCTTTCTTGAAACAGTCTTCTATCTCCATCAACTTTTCTCTTTCTGGACATTTTGGGGTCATTTTTTAACTCTCAATTCCACTTGTTGGCATTGACGTGGAAACACTGCCGTGTAGTGACGTGGCGGGCCACATTTGGCCCGCGGGCCTGAGTTTGACACCCCTGCACTAGAGTCACTGGCTACTTCTTTTTATTAGCCAATAACATTTACCAGCAGGGCAGAACACATGAGCTTCACACATTGCTTCTCAGCTTCAGTTCCCTCTCTACAGGTATTTTTTGCAAGCATTTCAGACATGCTCAAAGAAGAGTTTGCAAAAAAAAAAAAAAATGGCTGTTGTAACACAACCCTGTATTCCTTTGGCATGAACTGCAATCAAGATATTTTACAGTATATAAAAAACCTTTTTAATTGTACCTGTTCTTATGATTCTTTCTGGTTAGGCAGTAACCAAGGCTTGTCATTGCAATACATACATTCCTTGAGAGATTACCATCTCACTGAATGCATGTTCCCAGCTCTACTTTTTTATTAAACAGGCTTTTACTTTGGATTCTCTATAGCCTGGCATCTGTTCCTTTCATCATGTTCAATGCAAAGCACCAAATTTTTTGTGATTACAGGGAATTTTCCCCACTTCGCTCTCAGTCTTTTTTGTACACTGTTGATCTCACTTTTTCTTTTTGTCTGTGAAAGCTATTTTCTTTCTTTTCATCTTAAAACTTTACACTTTTTTCCCTTTTTCTTACCTAGCCCATATCTATGTATGTCTTCAACCATCTCTCCTCTTTTTAGTCAGTTTTTACCTGTTGGAAGCTATTCCTTATGTTGGTCTCAGAGCTACAGTATGGCATCACATTCACACTCATACAGTATTTACAAGGATATTGGATATGATGTATCTAGTAGGATGAACTCCTCATAAATATTACAATCAAAATATGTCCACCAGAATGCTAATGTACACTATATTGTGTATTCACATCTAGTTCACAGGCATCCAGTCATTTTCTGATAATTGACAGATTTTAATTCTGGCTTTAGGTAGATAGTTTCACTCAAAAATATATACTGTATAATTCATAAAGAATGATACTCTTAGAAAATGATTGTACTTTACTAGTTAAGTGCCACTGGTTTATATGTGTGTTTCAAGATGTGATAAATGTTTGTGGCAGGTGTCTCGCTGTGGTATGATCTACATGGAACCGCATATGCTGGGTTGGCGTCCTCTTATGCTGTCCTGGCTCAATACTCTGCCAACCACAGTCAGTGAAGCGCACAAAGACCTCATCTCTGCCCTTTTTGACCGCATACTGCCACCTTGCCTACAGCTCATCCGAAAGGCCACCAAGGTTCTGAATCAACCTCAGGAATTTCATTTTGTAGCTGGAACTGGTTTGCAAATGAATAATGTGTTATATGAAAGGATTTTTTCACTGTGCATGTACATGAGAATTTTGCTTCAGTTTCTCATTACAAAAATGTTTTTAAACGTTACACTAATATATGTTCATGCCTTGCATGGTTTTAAGAGTTTTAAGAGTTTTTCCGTTACATACAGCAGTGTTTTTTGATTGCCAGGTTTGGTCAATTGTACTAACATTTCATTAGGTTTCAAGTCCAGTAGGTTATTCAAGCAATAGTTCGCATTAAGTTTCGATGTCTTGTCTATTTTTCCTTGATTTCAGGAGCTATCCCCGACCTCTGTCACCAATCTAGTCAAGTCCCTCATGAATGTTATGGACTGCATGATGGATGAGTTTCATGATGAAGCCAAGATGAAAATCATGAATATAAAAGATATTTGCTCCTGGCTGGAGGTTTGTCAACACTTCCTGCTACTATACCTAATGCTACAAATTATTATTTATTATTGTTGCTGTTGTTGTTGTTGTTACAGTAATAACATTTGAAACACATTAAATATGTAAACCCACAAGTGGCTACAATACCATAAAACATATTACCGTATTGTCCCGAATATAAGATGTCCCCTGATTATAAGACGACACCCCCTTTTCAAAGTGTACTTAAGTAGAAGTACAGAAACTTGTGCATTCACAACACAACACATTCATCATGAGTCATTCTCAGAGCCAGCAACAATTCTTTTAAATACGGCCATGGATGGGGAATGTCTTGCTTTTCCGAATTTGCTGCATCGTTGTCAGGCTCGGCAATACTCCCTGGATCCCTTTCTTCCTCTTCACTGCAAGTTTTTTCTATTTCATAACCTGTACACTCACTCGATTTCCCTCCCTAGTTAGTTACGTCTTTTACGTTGTGTCGTCATCCGCGGAGGTTGAAAAAGTAACGAGCCTGTTTTGATAATGTAAGGAGTAGAAAGTACAGATATTTGGGTTTAAATGTAGGGATTAAAAGTAAGATGTCAGAAAAATAAATACTCAAGTAAAGTACACATACTTGAAAAATCTACTTAAGTACAGTAACGAAATATTTGTACTTCGTTATTTCCCACCTCTGTTTGCCATCGTGCAGTCCTGCTATTGTAAACAACTGTAATTAATCAGGTTGCTTCAGACCAGGGGAACTGGTTTACCTGTATTTGGAGGCACCTATTTATGCATGTGTATTGACATGTAAAAGTCTAGAGCTTGAATATAGGACGACATCATTTACGGAGATGCATTTTCATTAAAAAAATATCATCTTATTTTCGGAACAATACGGTAAATACCATTATTGAAGTATAGGTCCACAACTCTGCACAAAGGTTTTAGCCCCATGTACTGGAAACAATCTACCACATACAGTATCCACTTCCCATTCTCACTAGTTACAGTTACAGTGCCCATCAATCTCACAAGATATGTGTTAAAACACCTACTTTCATAATGCATCATACATGTTCCTGCCAAGTAGTCTATATGAAATTGTACAAAACCCCACAAGACCTTAGAGAAGCTAATCTGACATCCAAGTCCTTCAAGATAAAAGGATGTGATGACATTTCATCACATTCTATTAAAAAGTTGCACTTAGACATATTTTAAAGTGTGCTTGTGTAGATTCTCAGTTGTCCAGGGACAGTTATCTAGAGGTTGAGTCATGGCAACTGGACTTTCAGTTCTTTAAAGATGAAACGTTTCGCCACCCATTCAAGTGGCTTCATCAGTCTGAGAGAGGCTGGACAGGAACCTCCAAATATATTATAAAGGTTGGTTTCACTCCACCTTGGGCCCAATAGGCTCACTAAGTGATCTAAGCAAAACAGGTGAGAGTCGATAGTTCACGCCCCTGAGTTGGTTTCACTTCACACCTGGTCTGAATAGGCTTGTTAAATGACCAAAAGGGGGAGCTCAGAAGAGGCTCATTAAGGTCTAATGATGGACTCACATTGGGTAGGAACAAGGAACAAACCCAATGTTTCTCAGGAACCCAATGTTTCTCAGGAACGACAGACTCTGCAGGTTCTGCAGACTGTTGGGGAATCAGAATGAGTGAAGTGAAAACCAACTCAGGGGCGTGGACTAACAACTCTCACCTGTTTTGCTTAGATCATTCAGTGAGCCTATTGGGCCCAAGGTGGAGTGAAACCAACCTGGGTAATATATTTGGAGGTTCCTGTCCAGCCTCTCTCAGACTGATGAAGCCACTTGGATGGGTATCGAAACGTTTCACCTTTAAAGAACTGAAAGTCCAGTTGCCATGACTCAACCTCTAGACACACTTTAAAAGTCACAAGTATAGGTGTTCTGTACCTGCAAGAGAGGAAACAGCTAGTATGTAGTCTGTCTTTGTTCTCCAGATAACATTGCAGTGAAACAAACAAACTAGCAAACCATTTTCATGTCACTGTGAATCAGAATAAACAATCTTGTCATATGCTTAGAATACTAATTGAGAATACGTCTGATAAAATATTGCAACTGGCAAGGTCAGGATTTGTTTTGCTTTGCATTGATCTTGTAAGCCTAGGATTTTGTTTGTAGAAGTATTAGAAAAGTTGGTGGCAAACAAAAAGGCTTACATAAAGGAAAAAACTGCACTTAATGGATAATATGACTGGTTTGCTGGCACAAACAGCATAAGAAAACAGCGGCAGTCAAGTAAAGATGTCAGCTTTCTAATATGATTTGCAATGACAAAGAGCCAATGTTGTCAGATACATGACATAACAGCAGGGAAAACCCATCATACCTGACCCTTTAAAACTTTAAGGACATGTTGCCAGACCAGTGTCAGCAAACACACGAGTTCTACCTAATGACGAAATGCTACATTTCCTAATTACTTTTTTCTATTTTTTTCTGTTGGTCAAATAAGATAAAGTAAGATCAGATAAGATAAGATAAGATAAGAATAAACACCTATACATACTGCACGAGAACAGAGAAATTTGTTCTGTTTCCTAGGGCTGTGAGAAAAGAATGACGTTCTTTTTTCGCAGGCCTGTTTTGGGAGTTCTCGCAGCTTGTTCTCAACACATCATCTGGACAGAACTTTTTTCTTGTGTGGTGTCCGACAACTATTGTGTGATTGGTCAGACATTTGAAGTGGGTGTAGTTAATGTGGAAAGCGGAAATGCCATTCCCGCTTTTTACATTGCTTTCTATTATTTGTAGCGTTATTTTTTGCTTGAATTGGGGAAAGAATTAAACATTGGCTTTATTAAATGACACAATATACAGTTCTGCTGATAACTTACATACCCCTGACACAATTTGAGAAATACTGGCTATTTTTCAAATATATAAATGATCACACTGGAACCTTTTCTTCATAAGAAAAGTGGTCAGATAGTACTGTATCTTTAGTAATTGCAATTGTCATTATGATTTTAAAAAAGCAGACACATTATCTGCATGTTCAGTTATATTTCCCAAAAAATGGCAAATAGTTCTCAAATTGTATCTGCCATCCCTTCAGGAACTGTCTACATACAACAAGCCCTCAAACAGTAGAAAGGTTTTAGCAGATGAGCCCTTTTTACCCCCCTGCATCAGTTACAATTGATTTTTTTCTTTCTTTTTTTTTGCCTCAGAATCATGTCTTCTGAAAGCACTGCCGTTATCCCCTGTGGCCCACTGCACTGATGAATGCCTTTCTACCTTCCCTCCCATGTTTCACAGCCAGTCATTATCAAAGTGTTGAATTAATCAGCCTTTTAACAGCAGGAGCTATCATGAGGCTGCTAAGCCTCATTTCCAGTTCCTATAGCATTCTTGCTGTTTTTGCCAACAAAGACATCTCTCCTCTGTGGATTGTTATATTTGTGTCAAAAAATAATCTGCTCACTGGTTGAGGGACTTACGTAGTTGCTGTACATTTGAATCAATTTTTTAATTCTAAGTCTTGTCTGCTCAATTATAATTTTGGCTGCAGTCCCAGTTTACTGGGATATTTTAGGTCTGACTTTTGTTACAATGTGATTGTAGGCTTCATTTGTTACCTCTTAATACTTGCATTTTTACTATACAAACACTATCTTGAACATCATTGATCATTATTGTTCATTAATTTCCATTCCATTACCGTTACCAAAATACACAATGGGAGGTACCAAGAAATTGATGAGCCTTCATATGGAAGCTCCCTGTCTAGATTGCCCTGTCATGTGGCCCATAATAAATCTTCAAGGCCCTGTGACAAGATTGTATTGTATTGTAACTATTCCTTATTGTAAACCTGGTCACATAATATATTCTATGTTGCTTTCCACCCTTTCTTCACTAACCTACTAATGCTGTCGCATTCATTACTTAAGAATACACAAGCTCAACGGAGCCTCAGTGTGGGTGTGAGTGCAGGCAGCTCTACAGGGTCAATAGATGGGCACCCTCTCAGTAATGGTGTTTTGTTGATTTGGGCCCATGACAGGGGCCCAGCAGTGTGTTCGAGTGTCCCAGGACCACCCCCTTTTTGCCTGCACCCACACATCCAAACCAGCCTATTACCCCCTGAACCTACCTTAGAGCCACTCAAGAAACTAACCTCATATGCTGAACGTGGTACTATTAATACACTAACACTGCTGCTGCCTTGGACAGCCCACTCAGCAGCAGAAAAACTAAGCTGGTAGTTGGTACTATTAAATAACTAACCATTATTGCCGGCAGCTCACTCTGTAGTAGAGAAGTTAAGCTAATAGCAGCACGTTAACCTAGTAAGATTCAGGCCTGTTTTATTCCCTTACTATTTTGCTCAAAAGCAAAAAAAATAAATAAATCATAAACCAACTTTAGTAAGCTAAAGTAGTATTGGTCCACAGGCATGCCTCATGCCATAGATAGTAGGGCTATGCTAGTAGCAAACTAACCAGAATGCCACAGACCTAGGTCACGCAGCACACAAATAAATAATAATAAATACTGCTAGTGTGGACAGCCTGCTCAGCAGCAGAAAAAATTAACCTAGAGACAGAAACTAGCCTAAGAGTCCTGTATTCTGCACCAAACATTTCTAACCCCAGAACATTGCTAGCCAAACACCACACGTTTGTTAGAACTAAAATTCACCAAACTGCTGGATGAATACAGCCCAGAAACAAGACATGCCAACAACCAGAACTTACCTATCCGTGCCCCACTGACACACTTTCCTTCTCTTTCAGGGCCATTCACTGGATCTTGCTGTACTATCGGCCATATTTCTTACTGCTTGCTTTAGGCTCCGTCCACTTATACCTAGTTCACTCAAGAAAGAAAAGACTGACTTTCCAACACACCCTCTACAGCCAACTTCCACTGGGCAGACCCTAACTTTCCAACCATGCTGCCTCGATGCTAGTTCTGTATATCTAAGCTTTTTCCTCCCAAATGCTATTTCTACAGCTTCTTCCCAAGGAACTGTAATATACAAAATACAAATACAAAATATACAATCCTATGTGTTTCTGACTACAGTAGTCTCTTCCTGCCTTTAGCTGTCCTAACCACTCCCAATCTACTTGATTGCTGTTCTAACCCACAGAGTTTATGTCTATGAGTTTGCTTTCAGTAGCTGCTGCTAGACTCTACAACACTTGGTTATGTCTCCAGGTGTATGGCCCTTGGGTCAGGCTAATTTTACACCCTGAGAGGATGTGTCAGAGTGAAGCTACCCCTGAACACAAAGGACACTTTGGGTCCTCACCTACCCATTTATGTAGCGTTTGAGGAGATGGGAGATCATAGGTTGCACGTAACATAAATTTAATCCTACTTTCCTCCATGTCCCATACATTTCTTCAATGTAATTTCTTTCTTTCCCAGTTCATCCACTGAACCTGCTGTGCCGGTTAAACTGCCACACCTGCTATCCTATTCCTGTCTCCTAATCTTCTCAACAACCATTTTTCTCTTGTCAGCTGCTGATGCTTTACTCAGTAACCTGCAATGTACTTAGACCAAATACACTGCGACCATACTGTACATGTCCTACAATATCTGCATGTATAAGACCTGCCTGAACCTGCTGTTCTGCTTCCTCCCTGCTGAGACTGTTGGGCCTGTGCTCCACACTGCTACATCTCTAGACTCTTGACAGTGTCATCTCCAATCTAATCTTAGCGTATTTACACTTCTCTGTTAAACTTGTTATAGGGAGCTCCAGTGCATACAGAAAGTATTCAGATCCCCTTCATTTTTTTCAATTTTGTTATGTTGCAGCTTGATACTACAATTGTTTAACCCTTGTGCACTGTTCGAAAACACTACCCTTTCGTTATGTTCGGGATGTAAACATCCACTAAAATAAACTGCTGTAAAATATATCAGATAAATATTTTTTTCAACTTTTTTTGCATAAATCTGTTAATCAATTTCAGTTCTGATCAAAACTACTAAATGTTTACAAAAAATATCCAGGATTTTAAATGCCAATTTCATAAGTGATGTCACGGACCGGACAGTGAGGTCATGCTGACAATGGCCGCCTTCATTGGCACCGCACAGTGATTTGGGGAAAAAACACACAAAATTACTTATTATATTTTTTTACCTTTTATCACAGTCTTGGATATGTCAAAGATTAGTAGCAACACTGATTTTGATGCAGTTAGTTTTTGCACAGCATCAGGTTTAAATTTTGTCTGGCTAATTTACTGTTCGTGGACGTTTTTGCCCCATTGACTGCCAGCATAATGACATTTTTTGTCAACATGTACATTTTCAATCATTCCAGGATCCATGTGTGTGGCCTTGAGTGAAAAGGCTTTCTTGTAGTCAGGCAAGAAACAGGTTGGTCTGTCTGGTCTTGCAGTCTCAGGTGACTGACATTATCTACCATCTATCTGCTTAGCCCCTCTGGTGTTCCTACCAACTCCTTTCTGGAACTTGTTCATTTATTGACCCATTTGCAGACTCATCTTATCCACTTTGATACTTGACAGGAGTTTCCATGTTTTGTGCAGAGGCAGGTAATTGCGTGGTAGTTCTGCCTTTGGTTAACCATTCAGGGTGGGTCACATTCAATAACAGCTGGTTCATTTGTGCAGCTAGGTGCTCATGGAATGAGGTTAGCTTCTTCAGCCAGTAGACGTGGCTCATGTCTGGGCTTGGTCCTGTCCAGTTCTTCATGTTTTGTTTGAGACTCTTTCACTAATGTATGCCACTGTGATGGTTACTGGATCTTCCTCAGGGAGGTTGCTGTGGTTTGTTTTTAGGTCCACCTTATTAGCCTGCCAGTGAGTACACTTTGGATAGTTTAGTGGAGAACATCTGGTTTATTCTCATTTCTTCTATTTTTCTGGTGTAACTCTTGAGGCAGGCTGTGGGTCTTTGCTTGGCAGTTTCCATATTTATATTTATATATATACAGACACACACACACATATATATATTTACACTGGTCAGCCATAACATTATTACCACCTGCCTAACACTGTGTACCATCAGTCAGTGCAGCACTTGGTTGGCACTCGTGTCACTCTGCAGCTCACTGTGCGTCTTCTGTAACTCTGTTTGCTTCCATAGTCCTACTGTCAGGAAGAGGACACCTTTGTGTACCATTCAGTGAAAACGTGTAAAAGGAGTGAAAACTGCAGTTAGAGATCTTTTTTTTTTTTAGATAAATTCATCAGCCTCCACACTGAGATCACCACTATGGCGATTGAATGTTTCTCTTCATATAGACCAATGTACATTATTTAAAACACTGCAACAAAGATTCAGACAAAATGGGATTTTGTGAAAAGGATGAATGAACTTTAAAAGTTGAATCTACAGTAGGTCATCCTCATCATCAGTTAGCCTTAGATGCTCATGAGCCTGTCCTTGGTTCACTGTTCGTCCTTCCTACAACTTTTGGTCAGTACTAACTACTGCAGACAAGGAGCACCCAACATCATCTGCAGTTTGGGAGATGTTCTGACCAAGCCATTTAGCCATCACAGCTTGGCCCCTGTCAGAGTCACTCAGATCCTTACATGTGCCTGTTTTTCCTGCTTCCAAAACATAAACTTTGAGGGTTTAATGTTCTCCTGCTCCTTAATATACCCAACACACTGGTATTTGCCACTGTAACAAGATAATCAGTGTTACTCACTTTATCTGTCAGTGGTCATAATGTTATGGCAGATCGGTGTATAATATACCTGTATTTTAGTGAAATGTTTAATTCTGCTTTAACTGTCAGAGATTTGCCCACACATTATGCTGGACACAAATTATTGTAATTAGCATGCTGTTGTACTTTCCTTTACCAAGGGCATTTTCGTGTTCTGTCTGGTGTGGTCGGTGGGTGCCAGCTGTGATGATTCAGGACGTGTCAAGTTTGATGCTGTGTTAAGGGAAGTACTCAATGGTCCTTTAAGTGAGAAGACCCAAGCCTGCCACAACATTCTAGCCACCGTTGAGGCTCCATCTAAACCACTGACCGTTCCCTTGCCCACTGAGGGAACAGTCTATGAGTATCGCTTCATTAAAGAGGTAAATCTAATAGTTGTTTAGCTGAGAGCACCTTGGTTTCCAAAAAACAGTGAAATTTCTGACTTAATACTTCATGAGCTCCTTATGGAAAAGGGACATTTTACTGATTACATTATTATGGATGGGACAAAAACAAAACTCTTGCACTGAAGAATGGATTTAACCAAGACTACTATAGATTTATCTTTAGTAGATAAAGCTAAGAGATGGCCGATGGCAAATTTAGCTTCCGAGCCATTTACTTCAAATGGATAAACTAGTGATTTTGTAGTATATTGACATGAATCAATTCTAAAATGGCCACATAACATTAGAGACCTTTATTGTAAAAATGCCAAATCCACCTGTGTGCAACATGTTTGCCCATGTTATATTCTGTTGGTGTCCACGGTGGCTTTTTATATCTAAAATGCAACTCAACATTTTTTTTATTTCTCTTATGTTCTCTTTATGTTCTCATCAGGGCCCGGGCAGGTGGGAGCTGTGGACAGATGAGTTAAAGAGTGCTCCACCCATAAGCAAAGACATGCAGTTCAATGAAATCATTGTGCCCACTGAAAACACGGTACGCTACATGGCACTGATGGACCTCCTCGTCACCCACCAGAAGCCCACTATTTTCATTGGTCCCACTGGCACTGGCAAGAGCGTTTACATTACAGTGAGTTGTTCAATATTTATTGTTTTATTAATATAATAATGACATGTTTTTTCTGGGAAATGATCCCACAGCAAAATCAGTCTCTTGGCTCTTGACTTGGCTGTTACACTTGCACAATCTAGTTTAAGGGTTATCTTAAAATATTCATATTTACAGTACCATTATTTGGTCATTACTAATAGAAGTGGACAACATGTGTATCTCTCACTGATAGGGGTAATGGCACTTTTGAATTTACAATCATTATTGAAACACTAATAAAAGTAGTGTTTTATTGGAATAAACAGATAAATACATATGTTTCCATTGCTCTTTTACATGCGTCCATGTGCATGTGTACAAAATATAAACAAAACTGGCACCCATTCATTGAAGCATTTCTCCCCCTTGTTACAAATGATGAAAAACTCCTCCGGTTGACTTTAATAAACATGAGCTTAATTGGTCTGCTTTACTTAATTTTATTTACGGTGAAATATGGTACAGGTAGTAAGTAGATTGAATTATTTCTCTATATGAAATTGTCTTTAAATGTGGGGTAAACTGTTGAAAAATCTTAAAACATGTTTTTTCATGTTTGTGGACACAATAAATTTAGCTTGCGCACATTGTAGAGTAGCATTCATATACATACAGTGTGCATTACATGATTATTTTCTCTCTATTTGGTCTTTTTTATGTTTGCCTCTGCTTTTAAGGTATTTCTTAGGAATTGGGGATTGGACATAAGGCATTTTAGTAGCACATTATTTTCATTATATGCAAGAAATAATCTATGCCTGTGCTACCAAAAACACTGTAGGATGAGTGAACATTAATTTCTAAGCAGTGCAGCACAGGTCTCTGTAAACTAGAGTTAATGCCCTATACACACAAATCATTTGGAAGCAACACAGCTACAGACACCAGGTATGAAACGGCCACCTTGGAGAAATACTGAGTATCTCTCAGCAGACCTTCGGCTATTTATATCAAGGACTAATCCCCCCTCTTTCTCTGCTTCATTAGTTCATCCATTAGTGTGCTCAAAGTTGCTCTGGGGTGAATAGAGATTGTCTCATTGGCGAGGCTCCCTTGTTCTCCACTTCCTGCCAGTCTGCAAGGTGGATAAGCTTGGTGCCACACTGCAGTCAGCAGACCCTGGCTGAATCCCTAATCTGGCAGGATCAAAAAAGGAACTCCTGAATTTAAACCATAGGAATATGACTGGCATGGTGCTGACATGAATACTATCTGAGAACTGTACACAAGGCTCCATCAGCTGCCCCATAAGTTTCACAGGCATGTGTGTGAGCTCCGTGTACATGCCCATAGACAGAGTATGTGTACAGGAGAAGAGCAAGTGTTCTGCACACACGGTATATAAGGAAAGTACCATGAAAATAGATAAAATCCTAATAAAAGACATCAGATCACTTATGATTTAACAGAATGCCATTTGTCTAAGAGGGCATTTTATCAGAATGCCCTTTCGTAAGAGCCTCATTTAGGTTTTAATAAAATGCCCTTTTGTAAACCCTCATGCAAAATCTGAAATCCATTGACTTTACCCTTTTGACCAGCAGAACATTACTTTAGATTGTCCTCAGAGGGCAACTAATTTCTTACTTCATTTCAATGTAATTTTCAGGGATTAACTGAGATCCAATTTTTATCTAATGAAATACATATTAAATGCCACTTTTAATTAGATTATAAAGCTTATCGCAACTTTGCTTGGATCAAATTGGAAATTATCATTGAGTATGTAATCTACCTGTACAAGCTGTTTTGGCATGCACAGTAGAGAGTAAAAATTTTTTTACTGCATTATCATCTGTTAATCCAAGTCAAATCAAGATCTATGCTTTCTCTCTGATAACGGATGAAAGTAGATGAGTTGGGTTTTTCGAATTCCTGTGGAAAGCCATATGGAGATTATGGAAACTGCATCAGAAAATATATGTTTCTGTGGCAACGGCATCTATACAAGGGAGCAACTGTTAGCTCTCAAGGGAAGAAGTCTGCTTCTTGGTATAAAACCTGAAATCCCCCAAGACCTGAGGAGGCGTAGGAGGGGCTGTAGAGCAGGAGTGAAGCATCGAGAAAAACGTAGGAGATTTAAACCATTTCTCCCAAAAATTATTATGTGGAATGTGAGGTCACTCTGCAACAAAGTGGATGAACTTACAGCTTTAGCTAGCAGCCAGCAAGAGTACAGAGAGTGTAGCTTGCTTTGCTTCACTGAGACCTGGCTGCATGAAACTATACCGGACAGCTCGCTTGAACTGCCTGGGTTCTCACTAGTGCGAGTGGACAGAGGGAAACAGAGCGGCAAGAAAAGAGGAGGTGGTCTTGCTGTTTTTGTTAACTCCAAATGGTGCAACCCTGGACATGTAACAGTGAAAGACTGTATCTGTACTCCAGACATTGAGCTGTTGGTGGTTGGACTGAGGCCATACTACCTGCCCCGTGAGTTTTCACACACCATTGTTGTAACTGTTTACATTCCTCCATCAGCTGCAGCACAGAGTGCATATGACATCATCCACACAGTTGTCGCTGGTCTCCAAACAAAACACCCCAGTGCCCTTATACTAATTAATGGGGACTTTAACCATGTCAGTATTTCGGGAACTCTGACCAACTTCAAACAGTATGTGGACTGTGCAACACGAGAAAATAAGATTCTTGATCTCCTTTATGCCAATGTGAACTCCGAGCCGCACAGAAGGAACTCAAGAGGAAGCTGAGGGAGGAAAAGCAGCTCTATAGAGACAGAGTAGAGCACAAGTTGAGACAGAACAATATCAAAGAGGTGTGGAATGGGATGAAAATAATGACTGGTTATAAGAAGTCGCACACTGCTGTGGAAGGAGACTCAAAGTTTGCTAATGAACTTAACCTGTTCTTTAATAGATCTGACACCACCTCTGCTTCTTACTCTGATCCATTGTCCTCACACACCATCCCTCCTCCCTACACCACCTTAGCTGATGCTTTGGGGTCTCTTCACATCACCCCACCCAACATCTCTGCCAATGCTGCCTCCCCATTTCCCACTGATGCCATCTCCTCTCTCAGCAGCCATACAACATTGAAGTATACCTCACCTCCAATAACTCCTCCCCTGCCCTCATCATCTGACTCCTCATCAACACAATACACAGGCCCAGCCTTTGCCACAGAACAGGTGAGGAAGGAACTAGCTAAACTAAAGGCCAACAAAGCAAAAGGACCAGATGAGATCAATCCCAGAGTACTTAAGGTGTGTGCTAGACAGCTTGCATAGGTTTTTCAGAAACTCTTCAACCTCTCTCTGAGTCTCAAAAAGGTGCCTAAGTTATGGAAAACTTCCTGTATTGTCCCATTACCAAAAAGAACACGTCCCAGTACCCTTAGTGACTTCAGACCAGTAGTGCTAACATCACATGTCATGAAAGTGTTTGAGAGACTGGTCCTGCAACACCTGAGGTCCCAAGTGTCTGAATTTCTGGACCCCCTGCAGTCTGAATATCAAGAACACATCGGAGTGGAAGATGCCATCATCTTCTTAATGCACAGAGCATACTCCCATCTGGAGAGGCAGGGCAACACTGTGAGATTCATGTTTTTTGACTTTTCAAGTGCTTTCAACACTATTCAGCCCCACCTGCTAAGTGCAAAGATGCAGGATATGGAAGTTCCCGCAGATATGGTGGAGTGGATCAAAGACTACCTCACTGGGCGGCCACAGTTTGTTCGCTTAGATGGCTGCATATCTGATGTGGTGATGAGCAGCACCAGTGCACCTCAAGGAACTGTACTAGCACCATTCCTGTTTACACTCTACACCTCAGACTTCCGCTACAACTCAGGAACCTGTCACCTCCAAAAGTTCTCTGATGACTCTTCAATCATTGGATGCATCAACAATAATAACGATGAGGAATACAGACACTTGATAAAAAGCTTTGTTGATTGGTGTTACAACAACTGTTTAAAGCTCAATATCAAGAAAACCAGAGAACTGGTGGTGGACTTTAGGAGGAACAGGAAGACCCCAGTCCCTGTCTCCATCCTTGGAGACGAAGTAGAGATTGTGGACTCCTACAAATACCTTGGAGTCCACATTAACAACAAACTGGACTGGTCAAACAATACAGATGCACTCTTCAAGAAAGGACAGAGCAGACTGTTCTTCCTCAGGAGACTCTGTTCTTTTGGTGTGTGCAACAAGCTACTGAAGATGTTCTATCAGTCTGTAGTAGCGAGTGCACTGTTCTTTGCAGTTGTGTGTTGGGGAGGTGGCATCAAGGCTGGTGAGGCCAACAGACTAAACAAGTTGATCAGGAAGGCAAAATCTGTTGTTGGACTGGAACTGGACAGTCTGGAGGCTGTGGCAGAGAGGAGGATGGTGGACAAAATAAACTCCATATTGGACAATCCTGCCCACCCACTTCATGAAGAACTGTGGCGAATGGGAAGTTCATTCAGCCACAGACTAATTCCCCCTAAAGCCTGAAAGACTGAAAGATTCAGGAAGTCTTTTGTGCCCACGGCCATAAGACTCTATAATTCCTCAATATAAACAATAATGCACACGCACACACACACACACACACACACACACACACACACACACGCATGTACGCACATGCATGTACGCACACACACATGCATACATACACACAACCCCCCCCAAAGAAATAGTTAATTACTTTATTACTTTATTAATTACTTTATGAATTACTATTAATCAATATAATTTAAATAATCTCAAATTTAATAACTGCTGTAACAACTGAATTTCCCCTTGGGGATTAATAAAGTACTTCTTCTTCTTCTTCTTCTTCAAATTAGTATCCTGATTACATTTATTTCCTAAATAAAGTCAGTGAATTTACCAGAACTTCCTGTGTTATGAATGTCCCATAAAAACCCCTATAATACACACATCTTACTGTAAGTGTACAATTAATTAATAAACCTTTGTATCCATTATTGTGGTATACATGCTCTACCAGTCACAAGTCTGGATATACTTTTCCTTTGAACTGAATGAAAAAGTGTCCAAAAAAAAATGTCTAAACCTTTGACTCCTAGTGTATATAGATATTTATGATAATATATATTATACTGTATACTTAGTGGCAATCTGTGCTCATATTTCCAATCTCTCATGCCTAGGACTTCCTCCTAAATCGACTGCAGAAGGATATATTCAGCCCACTATTTATTAACTTCTCAGCACAGACTACAGCTGCCCAGACCCAAAACATTATCATGTCCAAGCTTGATAAGCGACGCAAGGGAGTGTTTGGTCCTCCACTGGGGAAGAAAATGGTACATCCTTCTTGTTATGTTTATATGATGTTGTATGTTGGTATGACTTTTCAATTTGCAGTCATATGACTGAATCGAGACCTTAAATGAGTTGTGAATGGAGGTAACATGTTGTGGCTGCATAGGGTTGTATGTAGTCTTTTTATAACAAGTACCAATTTATTTTGAGATGTATCTCTTTAAAAAGTCATTAAAGATTAAATTTAATTAATTTAATATGAATTACCTTATGGTATCACTAATCAATCTTTCAAGAATACTAATGTTATATCTCATCAGGTGGTATTTGTGGATGATGTCAACATGCCGGCCAGGGAGGTTTATGGTGCCCAGCCCCCTGTGGAGCTACTGCGACAATGGCTGGACCACTGGAACTGGTATGACTTCAAGGACTGCTCTATGATCAGCCTGGTGGATATCCAGATCATATGCGCTATGGGACCACCTGGTAAGCAGCAGCAGCTTCAAATTGCATTAGTTTAGTATAATTGCTATATCAGTGATACTGTTTCAAAGCCCTAGGATTATAAAATGCAGATTGTTTTTTTTTTCCTTTTAATTAACTGCTGCCCAAGTGCTGTTGACTCTGTGTCAAAAACTACTGTCTGCTGTTTTGTGGAATTCCTAACTACCTACCTTAAGGTGGTTAATAATGGCAAATGTTTACCACTTCCACCTCCACTCCACCTATCAGTGTAAACATAAAATAACCCGTCTACCTAGGCAGCTGGCATCAAGAATTACAAGAGAAAGAGGGTGGGTTCCACTCTGCAGTGCCCACACAGCTCCAGTATTTGCTGCTGGTTCTTTCGCTGACAGCTGATTCGTTTTTCAAAGCAGCCACTCAGTAAGGCTGTGGCTCTACACCAAGGAAAATAGTGTAGGCGCTCACTGTATACTGGTGTATACTATCTACTTTAGACTTACTTTATGTGTTTGTGATATTAGCTGGCCAAAAATAAGCTATGAGTGTACAGTCTCAAATTGAGATCAGTGTGATATACTCATGTCCACTTCACAAAGTACAAGTAGAGTTGCAGAGGTTTATTACACTCTGAGACAGATAGTAACTGGTTTTCCCTGTTCCCATGGGTGTGATGTTGCTAAAGGATGTTGCTGCCTTGATTTATCAGAAATATTACCAGTCCAAGACTATAATATTTTCATTTTTTGTGCTGTTTGTTAGGTGGAGGCCGGAACCCTGTCACACCACGTTACCTGCGCCATTTCAACACGGTCACCATTAATGATTTTGATGAGAAGACAATGTATACTATTTTCTCCAGGATCACAGACTGGCACTTCACCATACGGTAATGCCACAGAATGTGTAACTTGCATGATGAGTTATCCTAATTGACGTAGACTGTCTGCATATGTTTATGAGCATTTGTAACAAACCTTTACATACAGTTTCATCCACTTACTTTAGCAAGCAAGTAACAAAAACTTTGTTTGCTTACTTTTTCACAAGATAAAGTTTCAGGCAATTTTGGGGTTCATTTTGAAAACATTTATAACATTGTTAATGTTTAAAGATCCTTCATGACATATATTTTGTAGACTAAGTGTGACTGAGCACATTGCAGATTAATTTTCTAAGTAAACTGTAAGAAAAACTATTTCATCCACAGGTTTGCTTTCCCTAAGCCATTTGCAGCTCTGACCTCTCAGATTGTTAATAGCACCATGTCAGTGTACCAAGAGGCCACCAAGAACCTCCTACCAACACCCACTAAGTCCCATTACTTGTTCAATCTACGTGATGTCTCCCGGGTCATCCAGGGCATCTGCCTGTCACGGCCAGAGACTGCAGATGAACCGTCTGTCATCAAACGACTCTGGGTGCACGAGGTAATGCTGTGCACAGCTGACAAATAGCAGAAAATACCTGACAGCAATGTAACTGAAATAACCTGACAATGCAAAAAATAGAAAGACTGATGTCACGTAAGTGCAAATAAATTAGTCAAGCAAATGCCTGTCAGACAAAGTTTACAGCAGGTGGGCTTGCAATCTCTCTGTATCTTTCTCTTTTTATGTGTCTGATGCTGACTCTTTTATTGTGTTGTTGATTCTCAGGTTCTGAGGGTATACTATGATAGGCTGGTCCATGACTCAGATCGGTCTTGGCTTATAAGCCATTTACAGACACTGTCTCTGAGTCATTTGAAGGAAAATTTCCATCACCTCTTCCAACATCTGGACCAGGACCATGATGGAGAGGTCACAGAAGATGACCTACGAAGCCTCATGTTTTGTGACTTCCACGACCCAAAGGGTGAGGACCGCAATTACCGTGAGGTGCACAACCTCGACCAGCTTCGACAGGTGGTAGAGTCCCACCTGGAAGAGTTCAACAATATCAGCAAAGCTCCCATGAATCTGGTACTCTTTCGTTTTGCTATTGAGCATGTGTGCCGCATTTCCCGCATACTCAAGCAGCCAAGAGGACATGCACTACTGGTGGGTGTGGGTGGGAGCGGACGTCAGTCACTCACCCGTTTGGCTGCCTACATGGCAGAGGCAGAGCTTTTCCAGGTGGAAATCTCCAAGACATATGGAATCACTGAATGGCGGGATGACCTGAAGCTAATCATGAGGAAGTCCACACAGGGTGAAGCTCATGGTGTTTTCCTCTTCACTGACACTCAGATCAAAATGGAATCATTCCTGGAAGACATTGGCAACTTGCTCAACACTGGTGAGGTAAAGTGGCTGGGAGCAGAGACCAAAAAGGTGTGATGGATAAAAATGTGTTTGGGTCCATTGATTTATCAGCGAATGAGGCTAAGGTGAGGGCTAAGAAAGAACAGAATATGGATGAAATGAATTCTGGTAAGAAGAATGGATGTGGAGATTAAGAAATAGATGAATGGTTGATCAGTACAGAGTTAGACAAATGAATATGGAAAGATGGTGATACTGAGAGAAAGGTGCAAAGGTGTCCTAATGTACAAAAGTCAATACTTTTGACAATAATACCCACAGACCTTTCTGCTATTTGCACTGTTTCCAGGTACCTAACCTGTTTGCAGTTGATGAGAAGCAGGAGATCTGTGAGAGAATGCGTGTGTTGGACCGGCAGCGGGAACGTGACAAGCAGACAGACGGCAGCCCCTTATCCCTTTTCAACATGTTTGTAGAACGCTGTCGCACACAACTGCATGTGGTGTTGGCTATGAGTCCAATTGGAGATGCCTTTAGGAACCGCTTGAGACGTTTCCCTGCACTCATTAACTGCTGCACCATTAACTGGTTCCAGGTGGGTGTATGCTGCACATGTTCTCAACACAAAGGAAGTCTCAAGTAATGAATCACTAGATAGAGATAGGGTGTAGTGAATTTTAGCTCTATTTAGCAGGAACTGATAACATTATCAGAGATACATGCAGATACATGCACTCTATGTATGGCAGTATAATGGCAGTACATAGTGTATATTTCCAATCTTACCAGACCTGGCCTGAGGATGCCCTGCAGGCAGTGGCTTGTCGCTTTTTGGAGGATGTTGAGATGACAGCTGAGATTAGAGAAGGCTGCATCAATATGTGTAAGAGCTTCCACACCTCAACCACTGAGCTGTCAGTTCGCTTTTTGGCTGAGCTGCAGCGCCACAACTATGTCACCCCAACCTCATACCTGGAGCTCATTTCCACCTTCAAGACCCTGCTGGAGACAAAAAGAGTGTAAGATCAAGTTTTAACATATATCGTATGAGAGTTTTTAGCTGTTATTTGATGTTTCTCTTGCTTCAGATCCTACTTTAAATTTATAAATGTGAACCTAATCATTCCACAACAAAGCCAACTTCAAGTTTCTATGTGTAAAATAAGGACAAATTTTCCTTATTTGTCTCTGTCCTTTGCCCAGTGAGGTGATGAATCTGAAAAGTCGCTATGAGGTGGGCCTTGAAAAGCTAGAGTCAGCAGCAGAACAGGTGGCCACCATGCAAGTTGAGTTGGAAGCTCTACAGCCACAGCTGCTTGTGGCCAGCAAGGAGGTAGATGAAATGATGGTGGTGATTGAGCATGAATCTGTGGAAGTCGCTGAGACAGAGAAGGTGGTAAAAATGGATGAGGCTGTGGCCAATGAGCAAGCCATGGCTGCCAAGGCCATTAAGGATGAGTGTGATGCTGACCTGGCTGAAGCTATGCCTATTCTGGAGTCAGCCATGGCTGCACTGAACACTCTCACCACTCAGGTAGAAGGAGCAATATATGTTCTTGCTTGTGTAGGATATAGCACTTATATGTTAAGCAGGCAGACCAATAGATGTGGCTATTTTTATCAACAGGATATCACAGTGGTAAAGTCCATGAAAAGCCCACCCACAGCTGTCAAGCTGGTGATGGAGGCAATCTGCATTCTCAATGGCATTAAACCAGATCGTGTGCCAGACCCCTCAGGCTCTGGTAAAAAGGTGGAGGACTTTTGGGGTCCAGCCAAAAAGCTACTGGGAGACATGAAGTTTCTCCAGAGCCTCCATGAGTATGACAAGGACAACATTCCACCACATTTCATTGCCATCATCCGCAGCAAGTACATTACTAATCCAGACTTCGTACCAGAGAAGATTCGAACAGCATCTACTGCAGCTGAAGGCTTGTGTAAGTGGGTTTGTGCCATGGACAAGTATGATAAGTAAGTAATGTTCTTTCAGTGCTCTTAGTTATGAACATTGATGCATAGTCACAAAGCTCAGTAGAGCATTTCATGTGTCTTGTAGTTAACTCCCTTTAACTAACAGGAGCAACACGATCTCATTGGCATATGTATTTTTAAATGGCTGAAGAATTGCAACCAAATAAGATCAAGCAATAATTCTTTTTGCATATAAAAGCGGAGGAGTTACACTTTCATATCATGCATTTAGCATTTCCCAGAGTGCTGTTTCCTACCGCAAATGAGTTTCCACAAATATTGTAAAAATGCACACACAACAGAGCTACTACAATGCAAACTACAGCTTTGCTGTAGATCTGATCTGCCAGTTACAGTACTTCCTACATTCCATATACGTCATCACATTATGAAAAAAAATGTTTAAAAAAAAAAAAAAAAGATTTTCTTCATTTGTCAGAATCAGAATCAGAATGAGCTTTATTGCCAAGTGTGTGAGCACACACACACAAGGAATTTGTTTAGGTACAGGGGGGGTACTCCAGTGCAAACAGACATAGATACAAATGTTACAAGGGGTAAAGACAGTAAACATAAATGCTACAGAAACAAATGCTATAAAAAACTAAAGAAAAATGCACAGATAACCTGAAGACAGAATGTAAGGGGAACTAGGTGGTGTGCAAAGAGCAAAAAGGTGCCAGTGACATAGTGCATAGGGCAGGTGGTAGGAGGGGATGGAGGAGAGCTATGAGTTTAAGAATTGGATGGCCTGAGGGAAGAAGCTTCCTTTGTGCTGGGCTGTCTTGATGTTTGGAGCTCTGAAGCGCCGTCCAGAGGGTAAGAGCTGGAAGAGGTGGTGGCTCGAGTGGGTGACATCCAGAGTGATTTTCTGAGCTCTTTTTCTCACTCTGGAGGTGAACAGGTCTTGGATGTTCTCTGAAGTCTTAGGATGTCTGATTTAGAGGCGGAACTAAACCAGACAGTGATGGAGGAGCATAGGACAGACTCGATGACTGCTGAGTATAGCTGGGTCAGCAGCGTCTGTGGAAGGTTGAACTTCTTCAGCTGGCGCAGGAAGTACAACCTCTGCTGGGCCTTCTTCATGATGGAGTCGATGTGGAAGTTCCACTTCAGGTCCTGAGAGATGGTGGTGCCCAGGAACCTGAATGACTCCACTAGTGCCACAGTGCTGTTCATAATGGTGAGAGGGGGGTGGGTGGGGGCATTTCTCCTGAAGTCCACAGCCATCTCCACTGTTTTGAGCGTGTTTAGCTCCAAGTTGTTGTGACTGCACCAGCAAGCCAGCTGCTCCACCTCCTGTCTGTATGCAGACTCTTCACCGTCCTGGATGAGACCAATGACAGTGGTGTCATCTGCAAACTTCAGGAATTTCACAGAGGAGTCACGGGAGGTGCAGTCGTTTGTGTAGAGGGAGAAGAGCAGTGGGGAGAGAACACACCCCTGGGGGGCGCCGGTGCTGGTGATGCGGGAGCCAGAAGTAAATTTCCCCATCCTCACTAGCTGTTGCCTATCCGTCAGGAAGCTTGTAATCCACTGACAGGTAGAGTCAGGAACGGAGAGCTGGGAGAGTTTATTCTGGAGGAGTGATGGGATGATGGTGTTGAATGCCGAGCTGAAGTCCACAAACAGAATCCTTACATAAGTCCCTGGTTTGTCCAGATGTTGCAGGATGTAGTGCAGCCCCATATTGACTGCATCATCCACGGACCGATTGGGTCCGTAGGCAAACTGCAGGGGGTCCAGGAAGGGTCCAGTGACATTCTTCAGGTGGGCCAACACCAGTCTTTCAAAGGACTTCATGACCACAGATGTCAGAGCCACTGGTCTGTTGTCATTGAGTCCCGTGATTTTTGGCTTCTTGGGGATGGGAATGATGGTGGAGCGTTTGAAGCATACAGGGACTTCACACAGCTTCAGTGATCTGTTGAATATCAGAGAGAAGATGGGAGCCAGCTGGTCAGCACAGGTTCTGAGGCATGATGGTGAAACCCCATCTGGTCCTGGTGCTTTCCTTCTCTTCTGCTTCCTGAAGAGCCGACACACATCGTCCACACTGGTCTGAAGTGTCGGAGCGTGGGAGAGGGGGTTGATGGTTGGAGGTGTTAATGGTTGCTCTGGAGGACAATCAGAGCGGGTGGGGGGTGATTCAAATCTGCAATAGAACTCGTTCAGATCGTTCACCAGGGTTTGATTGCCTATTGAGGAGGGGGATGGAGTCCTATAGTTGGTTATTGTCCTCAGGCCTCTCCACACTGAAGCAGAGTCGTTAGCTGTAAACTGGTTTTCCAGCTTTTTGGAGTAGCTCCTCTTAGTTGCTCTGATCTCCTTATTCAGTGTGTTCCTGGCCTGATTATACAAGACCCGATCACCACTTCTGTAGGCATCTCCTTTGGCTTTACGAAGCTGTCTGAGTTTTCCAGAGAACCACGGTTTGTCGTTGTTGTATGTTAAGAAGGTCCGGGTGGGAATGCACATGTCCTCACAGAAACTGATGTTAGATGTAACAGAGTCCGTGAGTTCGTCCTGGTTTGTGGCAGCAGCTTCAAAAACACTCCAGTCAGTGCATTCAAGGCAGGCTTGTAGCTCCTGCTCTGTTTCCCTGGTCCATCTCTTGACAGTTCTCACTACAGGCTTAGCAGATTTGAGCTTTTGCCTGTGTGTTGGTATGAGGTGGACCAGACAGTGGTCAGAGAGTCCTAAAGCTGCTCTGGGGACGGCATGATATGCATCCTTTATTGTGGTGTAGCAGTGGTCCTGAATATTGCCCTCCCTGGTGGGGCACTTGATGTGCTGCTTGAATTTGGGCAGTTCGTGGCTCAAGTGTGCTTTATTAAAGTCTCCGAGGATGATAAAAACAGAGTCCGGGTGTTGCTGCTCCGTGTTCGCGATCTCCTCAGCCAGCAGATGCAGCGCGTCGGACACGCGCGCTTGCGGGGGAATGTAAACACTGACCAGAACGCACGAGGAAAACTCCCGCGGCGAGTAGAAGGGTTTACAGTTAATGAAAAGCGCTTCCAGGTCAGAACAGCAGATCTTCCTCAACACTGTTGCATCTGTACACCACCTCTCACAGATGTAAAAGCATGTCCCACCACCGCGCGATTTCCCCGTTGCGTCTAAGTAGCGGTCCGCTCTGATCAGCTGGAATCCGGGTAGATGGAGCGCGCTGTCCGGTATGGCTCCATTAAGCCAGGTCTCCGTGAAACACAGAGCAGCAGAGTTCGAAAAGTCCTTGTTTATCCGGGTAAGCAGGTGTATTTCGTCCATCTTGTTGGGTAGAGAGCGGAGGTTCGCCAGGTGTACGCTGGGCAGCGCTGTCCTGAGGCCGCGCTGACGAAGTTTCACCAGCGCACCAGCGCGCTTCCCGCGTTTGCGCTTCCTGAGAAGCGCAGCCGCTCCGCCAACTAAAACGCTCAACAAAACGCCCGAGTGTGCAAAAATTTGAGGAAAAATATCCTGGGAGTGCTGCCGACTGCTTAGCAGTTCAGCCTGAGTGAAACTTAATAAGTTACAGAAAGTGCAGGACAAACTAACAAAAATAACAAAACAACTGGAGAGCTCCAGACCGAGGCAGCCGTCCGCGGCGCCATCTTGATGCTGAAAAGCATGGTTTATTGCACTTTTTAGCAGTTTATGTAGTGAGTGTTGTTTATGTAGTTAGTACCTATCAATAAAATTGTGGGTATAAGGGTTGTATTGATGTATAGCATTTTGAAATGCTTCAAAAATGGCACTACAGCATGTAAAAATGTAAAGATATGCTTGTGTGGACTTGTTCTATGGTAGGTCATAAAGGGTTAATATGAAGCATGGATATTGGTACAGTCAAATAAATTATCATTTTCCTGGTGCTAGTGTACCATGCACATGCCAGGACCAAAGTGATTCATGCACCAGGCCAAATCCAAGATGCAAATTATTTTAAGGGAAAATAAGGTCATTATTGGTTTGAAAAGTCATACATGGTACTTGTATTTATAGATGCTGAAGTTTGTCATACATTTTGGCTGATTAAATTCTATTTTCCCCATTTACAGGTGTGTTCTTTTATTCCAGCACCCAGTATTTAAACTCAACATCCTAGACCCCACAAAGTCATGCTACCCATATTTTTTAGTTATTGTTTTAGTTGATTTCTTTGGGGTGGACAGCGGTACAAAATATGTGTAAAGATGTTTCAGGATATACAGTATTCTGTGGCATGCAAGATTGTGACAAATGGTCCTTTCACTTCTGATTCATATACATCTAGCAAATCTAAAGAATTTGGGTCTGCAATGTTTAAGATACTACTTATCTTGTGAACGCTGACTTATTACATTCATCTCCTGAATAAAATGCTTTATATGTGGTACAGAGTGGCCAAGGTGGTGGCTCCAAAGAAGGAGAAGCTGGCACAGGCTGAAGCGGAGTTGAGAGTGGCCATGCAGAGTTTGCAGAAAAAACAGTCTGCTCTTAAAGAAGTCCAAGATAAACTTGCAAGGCTTCAGGAGACACTGGATGCCAATAAAAACAAGAAAGCTGACCTGGAGAATCAGGTTTGTGCAGGATTGTAGATAGTTTTAAATTTTGTTTTTGAATCAGTGGAAATGCGTGGTCATCTAGCTAGGAATTGCAAGTATACCTAGAATTCAAGACGAAAGTAAAAATGATAAAGAGGTGAATGTGCAATTGATGGAAAGTACAGACAATTAGTAGTTAAGCCAAATTCATGACTACAGAATTATACAAACCTGCTTTGAGCTCACATGACAGTCTGTCAGTTCCCTGACTTGGTAGACCACAGCAGTTCAATAAATTTTGCTCTCCTCCTCTAACGATGCCCCTTAGGTGGATCTGTGCAGTAAGAAGCTTGAGCGGGCCGAGCAGCTGATTGGAGGCCTGGGTGGAGAGAAAACACGTTGGAATGAAATGGCCTTTAATCTGGGAGAGCTGTACAAAAACCTGACAGGGAACATCCTTATCTCAGCAGGCATTGTGGCATACCTGGGAGCCTTTACCTCCAGCTACAGACAGGTTAGCTGAGAGACTAGGCTGTAGTTAAAAATGGAACGTAGCAACATATTTCGCCAGTTTCCTTGTTCAAGCAGTTTGGAGAAAATTGCATGTTTTTGAGTAAAGTCTGTTGTAAAGTCTGAGTAAAGCATGTCCTGAGGCATAGCTGCTACTTCAGGAGGTAACATTTTTATTATTGTAATGTGTGTGAAAAATTGTGAAAACTACAAATACCAGCACTATTTCAGTCTAAAAAAAAGCCAAATACTTGAGAGCAGTTTGGTGAAAAGTAAATGGACTGGGGTTAGTCATGTTTCAATGCCATAGCCAGTATTTAAAGGTCACCTTTTACACTGTGTCAGGTACAGTGCCATTGTGATGCTGAAAGAGAGAAAAAAATGGAGAGCGAATCAGTTATTCTTATCATGCACATGTGTGATTGTATGCATATGAATGTAATTTTGTGTGACTGATTATACACGTGTGGTGTTCATATTCATGAATTCAAATCCAGTCTTTTTAGGTGGGACTGTGTGAATTTGTGTTAGTGCTGTTTTAATAATGTGTTTATGGGAATCTGTACATTTTTGTGTATGCCTAAATATTAACTACTATTTACTCTTGTTTGTTTGAAGGTTAGTGTGTATGTGTTTCTTTGCATGTAGTAAAGTGAAAATGTACTCATTAATTCATCAAGTAAATGTGCTGTTCTCCAGGAGCAGACAGAGCAGTGGATGAATCTTTGTAAAAGCAGAGAGATTCCATGCTCTGCCAGTTTGTCTTTGATGAACACTCTGGGTGATCCAGTAAAGATTCGTGCATGGACCATTGCTGGCCTACCATCAGACAGCTTCTCCATAGACAATGGCATCATAATCTCGTGAGTATTACAGACAAACATAGTGTTGATATGGCATTATATCTAATGGAAAAGGAACAGTATTTCTATTTTATTTTCTTAGTGGTTAGCATTGTATTATTTAGAGTTTAATGTACCAGCTGCAAATGTCTAAGGCACCTTTTTTGCTGCTCTGATCTGCAATGTGATTTATTACTGGGCATGTACTGATAGCAAATCTTTATATACAGTAAAATGTATATATTCCTGCATAGTAACATTGTACAGTGTAGTACAATTAAGGTTGTATTGTACTGTAGCTCTGGTATTGAAATCAAGACAGATCTTTGTAAGCTATCTAGAAACCCATTTGAAATTGTCTGATTCAACCTTAAGGTGCAGTAAAAACATCACAAGACATCTGCTTGTTTGTGTAAATGAAGCAGCAACATTGGTTTTTAATCACAGTACTATGGCCCCTGGTGTGCTATCCAACTGTGAGCTGTCTAACTGTGCTGAGAGTGAATGTTCACCCCTAAGCTGCTCTCTACACCTCAATTCTTGTCCTTAAATGCCCCCCCTACTGTTGTGATGTCTTTAACAGTTACAGGATCACTGTTAGAAATCAGCACCATTTGATCACCAACTACTCTGTGTGGATGTGTTTGTAGTAACGCCAGGCGGTGGCCTCTGATGATCGATCCCCAGGGCCAGGCCAACAAGTGGGTGAAAAACATGGAGAAGGTCAATAACCTGCATATCATTAAACTGAGTGATGCTGACTTTGTACGCACTCTGGAGAACTGCATTCAGTTTGGCACACCAGGTGAGGATTTTTCTGGTTTGATGCCTCTGCTGTTGCTGCCTAGTCCATGTGCCTCATCCATATTGTTGCAGTTTGTAGTACTGCCTGCTGAGGTCTCCCTGTACCACAGGGACCAATTATTGCTGTGCAAAGGATGTTTTTCTCCTTTGTTCTTTGTCCTGCAGTAGAGAAATTCATATAATGAATATTTCCAGGTGAGGTGTTCCAATGAGCCTATTGCACCATCAGTATGTCAACCTACTGTAATCATAAAGCGCCCTAGAGAAATCAGTTACATTTTTCCTGCCCAATGTCAGGGTGAAATGTGTAGGCAGATGTGACTATTTTAGTGCTGTTTTTCAAGTGTGGGTTCGTGTCTTGTTTTTTAAAAAATATCACTTTTTAGTTTTAAAGTGGAACAGCATTGATTCCTAATGCTACTTTGTGAATATGACCTTTTGGTTTCTAAGCTGGTTTTAGAATATACTCCACCATATCTTTAAAAAAGCACACATCAAAACCAAGACTGGCAAATACTTGTATATTTGTGTTATTGTAGGTTTTTGAGAGGGAACAGTGAGTTAGCGTTATGAGCAGAAACAGCGAATCAACCATTAAGACCTGACTCATCCTGCCATTTGGTCTTTGCTTAGTGGCAGACTGCAAGGCTAACAGTTCAAAGTTGTTTGTCCTTTCAGGATGCAAACTATTCCTGAGAGGGAACAGTTTCACTCTCCATAGCCTGTTGTGTTATTTTGTGGTGTAAGTATTGCAGTCTGTGATCCCGGTTATGTGTTAATATTCTTCCTTTCACCACAACTGAACTAATGTTTCTCTGCCAAATCTTTTAGGCTAGACATATGTTTATTAATTATAAATTGCTGTGATGTATCAGGACAAAATGATAGTGTAAAAAAATCCAGTGTAAAATGGCACACTACTGAATGCTGTATAAACACTTACGTATAATATAAATTATATATGGGCTGAAGTTTTTCTGTAACAAGAGAGCAACATTATCATACTTAATGTGAAATTACATTAATAATGATACCATGGGAAGGCGTTTGTAACTGGAATTGTTTATTTGCTTCACTGATTTCTTGCTATCACATGCCAGGCACATGTTCATGGAGTTTCTGAACTGCAATGAATGTCCATCATCACATTTTTTGCATACTAATCACGGGGATGTGAAACAGGATGAACACAGACTAAAAACAACAGCACAAAATAAACAAAGTTTTGATACCATAGATGTAAGCAAAAGAGATGAGATCAAACCCAACAATAAAATGTTGCTCTAAGGCTGTTCCAGAGAATCCATAAAGTAAAATGATCGTAACACTTTATTAACCTGGACTGTAGAACAACTAAAAGGCCAATGATGCTAAGACAGGAATGACTCCAAAATTTTGCACCAAGTTGTGCATTTGCTCAACTGTTGAGGCAGAGCTGGACATCTGTGGTTGAACTAGGCAGTTTGCCAGTGTGAGGATTAAAAAATACCGTATGATTTTCTTTCAGTACTGCTGGAGAATGTCGGTGAGGAGTTGGACCCTATCCTGGAGCCTCTGCTGCTGAGACAGACCTTTAAACAGGGTGGTGCACTGTGTATCCGTCTTGGAGACTCTACCATTGAATATGCTCCCGACTTTCGCTTCTACATCACTACTAAGTTGCGCAATCCACACTACCTGCCTGAGACCTCTGTCAAGGTAGTGCAAAGGGAAACAGCTTCTAATATCTATTAATATGGAAAATACAGTAATAATATAATGCTGTATAGTATTGATATACTACTGTGATGGACAAAGGAAACTCTTCACATGTTGCAGATCCAACATAAACAGTAAACAGTCCCATAAAAGACAAGTAATATTATAATAAACTACTTGCCTGTTGAAATGCAAGGAACTGGTACAAAGCCCTGGAACTACCTTGGTGCAAAAGAAGTATGTGTGAGGGATTTTAGAAACAGTCCTGTTCCACCACTGCAACCTCAATTATGCCTAAAACCAGTTACACACAAACATAGTACTAACACCTTTAGTCATGACAGTCACTGTAGTCAGAGAATTTCCTGACAGTAGCTACACCTGCCAAGGTTGTTTGCAGCAGGTGTCAGCATTGTTGTAATGAGCCCTGTGCATTCCTCCATGCTTCTCCTATCCACCCCTTCTACACAGATGGAGCTGGTACCCTTCAGTCCCTCCATGGCTAAGGATAGATGTATCTTCCACAGCAGAGCTGCTGCCAACACAGAAGGGAGTAATAAAATACAGACTCTCACAGGAATCAGAAACTAGCATAGACATCTGCCTAATATTTTTATCGCTCCTATTAAGAACAAACAGTTTAACTTGTGCTATCTCAAGTGACTGTCAAAATATATGACTGAGGTTTACATGTTACATTATGATTGAAGTGTAAATGCCATGTGGGGCATTGTAATATCTCTTTGTTCCATGTACTGCAAAGTAAATGTGTAGATTGTTACAGAGTGGTTTGGCAAAACAAATCTTCCCTTTTTTGTACTGATAGATGAGCTCTATTTTTATTTGTTGTCTCTTACTTATTGCATCATGTTGCTGAAATGACAGCACGTTTTTACCCCAGCAACACTGTGGAACATTATTCACTGATACCACCTCCCCAGTGGAACACAGTCTCCCAGAAAAGTATTCCAAGAAAAGGAGCATTAAAGGAAATGACATTATAGAGAGGGAAGGGGCATTACTGAAGCTCACATTTCAAGCATCTATTTGCAGGGCCCCCACTCTTTATGGGCAGCTAATAGATAGATTTAACATATTTTTCACAACCAATTCAATCCTTCTTTTTTTCTTTCTTGCTTAAGTCTTTTTTTAGCTTACATTACACTATGGGGCTCCCATTAATCCCATTAGGCACTATTTCAAATGCAATACTTTCAAATACAAGAGGCAAACCACCCAGTCAACCAGCCCTTAAGGAGCTCAAGACATGAAAGGAAACGAAGGAGTATGTGTGAAAAGGACAAACGGGAGATTTATATGGGCTCTGAGTCTTTACCATCAGCTGAGTGGGTCTGCAGCATCAATAGAAATGAAATTAGGCCCTGGAGTAGTGCACTTGTTTATTAGGCCAGAGAGTAGATAGTAGATATAGGCTTTTAACCTCCAGGTAAGTGCAAAGCCGAATGACTAAGGCTATGGTAAAAGACACTCCTTCACTTTGAGCTGCAGAAACCTTTTATAGAATACGGGGGTGGGGAGGGTTGAGAGGTGAAAAATGCATCCTGCCTTTACTTGCCAAGACTAGACTGGTTATTACAATTCACTGGGTAGGAGATTAGTTAGGAGAACAGCACTGAAGCTACATGATCATCAACACTAGTGTATAGTACCTCAGTTAAATGTCCAAGAGCAACTGAAATTTTTTGCAATTTTTCCTCGTCCCAAAACAATCCACACACACATACACATACCGTACATACATGTTTATGTCTGGAAATTGTAAAATCTGTTTGTCTGTGCTATAGGTGACCCTTCTCAACTTCATGATTACCCCAGAGGGTATCCGGGACCAGCTGCTGGGCATTGTAGTTGCCCGTGAGAGGCCTGATCTGGAAGAAGAGAAACAGGCTCTCATTCTGCAGGGAGCAGAGAACAAAAGGTACAGTAGAACCAGACCTATGGCCAAATCTTAACTTATCAAATAAGTGTATCCTTCAATGTGGAATCTGCAGGTATGGTTAAATGCACACTTTTATTGCTAACAGACAGCTGAAGGAGATTGAGGACAAAATCTTGGAAGTGCTCTCCTCTTCTAAGGGTAACATCTTGGAGGATGAGACAGCTGTGAAGATCCTCTCCTGCTCTAAAGTGCTAGCCAATGAAATCACAAAGAAGCAGGCTGTGGCTGAGGTGACGGAGCAAAAGATTGATGAGACCCGTATGGGCTACACACCCATTGCAGTGCATTCAGCCATCTTGTTCTTCTCCATCGCTGACTTAGCTAACATTGAGCCCATGTACCAGTACTCCCTCACCTGGTTTATTAACCTGTTCATCAGCTCCATTGACAACTCAGACAAGAGTGATGACTTGGAGCAAAGGTAAGCAGACTGACACAGGTCATCATACTTGAAAAATCATATTTGGCTTGTAATGTACTGTAAAAATCTGCAATGTCAACATGAGAGATGATAGTGGATGAGTTTGTTTCTTCTTCAGACTACAGATCCTAAGAGACCACTTTACCTACGCACTATATGTTAATGTGTGTCGCTCACTGTTTGAGAAGGATAAGCTCCTCTTTTCCTTCTGCCTCAGTGTCAATCTGCTCATGCATAACAAGCTGGTAGGAATATATACACCCTGCATGCATGTACACACTTCCAAAACACGTACAAAAAAAATTGTATTTGATAATACATCCAGTGATGATGCTTGCCTGATTTGTTACCACATAGTTAGCAAGTTAAATTTAATTATCATTGCTCACTGTCCATTTGTATTTTTAACTTGCAAACACATGTTATGGAAATATGATTCCCAAAATGGTAAACCTTTAAAATACTTAAGTACAAATTGTGGTTAAACATCTGCTGTGGTCACTCTTAAAAGCTGCAATTAATGTTGTAGGTGGATGAGGGGGAATGGCGCTTCCTTCTGACAGGTGGTGTGGGCCTGGACAACCCCTACTCAAATCCATGCACTTGGCTTTCCAAGACGTCCTGGGATGAGATTTGCCGTTTAGATGAGATGGAGCATTTTAAAGGTCTGCGTCATGACATGGCTCACCTCAGGAATGAGTGGAAGAAGGTCTATGACAGCCCGGTGAGTGCCACCAATTTGACTGTGGTTCTGTATGTGGGTGTCTGTATGTGTTGGTGTAGACAAGCTGAGAAAAGCTAATTGTGTTCTGTCAATCCTATCTTTAGAAGATTGGTGAGGGTGAATACCTGATAGGAGATAATCTAGGCTTATGTACACATTTTTGAATTAGCATTTGGAGAAAGGAAATAATTTGCATCAGTAAATGTGTGCTGAAAATATGGTTGTGAGTAGAAGTTTAGGATGTAAGCAGTTTTAAAACTGTATTTCTTTTACCACTAAAATGTGAAACCACAATAAAACACATAAAACTGCAGTGTACAACCTCTAAATGACCACAAAAAATTTGTTTTTTTTCTTTAGAAGACTTTGGCAACATTTATTGTACAGTGTGTAAAGCTGATGGTGTACAGTATGTAAAGGTGTTGCTGATTAAAAATGTAACAATCAAATCACTGATAACAATATAACTTATTTATAGAGAATATACCTCCGGGTTCGCAACAACTAATATTGTTTATTGTTTTTTTTTTTCTCTCTTCGGCATAAATTTAAAAGTATAGCAGATAAATCAGATGGGGGCATATTTGTTATAAACTGCATTGTACTTAATTTAGAGCTAACTGTAGCACACACTGTTTGTCTCAAGCTAAAGCTAAAATAAAAGCCATCTACAGTTTTTTTTATACAAGCTGAACAACAGCTAAGATCACATTTCTTCTCCATATGAACGAAGGGGCTTTAAAGGACTATAGAATAGAGGGGAACTTAAGTGTGATAGAGGTAAGATATCTGAGTGGATTGCAGGAAGACCCTAGCAGTTTGAATAAGGTGTGGAGTGGAATGAGAAAGAAACCAGAGTGAAGAGTTAAAAACAATTTTTCAGTGGTTCTGGTACATGAATAGAGGCCAAACTCACCCACCCTGCAGCTCAGCATGGTAGTTCAGTGGGATTCCACAACTTGCACATCTGAATGCTGTCACATTCTCACACTAACCAACAGCAATGTGACTTAACACATACACCATGGAGCACTTGCTACTACTATCTCCATCTTTGAATTATCAAGAATCTAACAATGAAGTTTTATCCAATTAAACCTACTCTGTTCCTGTTGTTATAGTCACATCTATGCAATCTGGATGCAAGAACAGCTGTTTAATCAACTTGTAGTACACACAAACATATGCTCAGCATTCACGCTTGTCTCTTTGCTGTCACACACACATACACACACACACCTGCACATACACACACCATATTTGATTTATAATCAACAGAATCAACCACAACACGTCTAATTAAATCTAGTTTGTTCCAGTTGTAGAATTCACATTCATTCAATCTTGATACAACAGCTGTTCAGTCAAGCACACAGGCACTAGGACTCTCACTCAAACCCACCCCTGTATTTGCAGCAAATCCCCAGGATATCCAAAATAGGTGTATCCCAAACCAGCAACCAACACACATAGCCAGAAGTCTTTCGACAAACAGCCTGGGGGACATAATTCCAAAAGTTTCTGCTCCCATTGCTTGCTTCCTCTGGTACACTTGTTCCACAAATTAATCAGACATATTGCTCTGACCCAGTATCCAGTGGGCTGTTTTTTCTTTGCTTCCCAACCCTTTGCTTTTTTCTTTTCTTCAGTCTGTCCTTTTTCATACATATTTAGCTGTCCCTGCAATACTCCCCTTCCCCTCTTTTGGTATAATTAAATCACTTAATCTTCCAACAGCAACCACATCCCAAATCTCCACCCATCGTCTCCAAAAATATTTTACAAAAGGTGTTTAGCTGCATGTTTCTTGAGGGTAATATGATGAGATGCATGGCTCCTCCATCCATCCATCCATTATCTATACCTTCTTATTCCTTAACCAGGGTCACAGGGATCAGCTGGAGCCTATCCCAGCTCTCTGGGTGAAAGGCAGGGGTACACCCTGGACAGGTCACCAGTCCATCACAGGGCCACATAGAGACAAACAACCTCACACACTCACACTCACTCCTATGGGCAATTTAGAGTCACCAATCTACCTAACATACATGTTTTTGTGTGACTGTGGGAGGAAACTGGAGTACCTGGAGTAGCATGGCTCCTTTACTCAAAAATAAAAATGAGCTCCTTTTTGTAACCAGCAATAAAATGTCATTTAGTTGTCTCTGTGGCTTCACATGTTTACCTAGGATGTACCTGAGCGTATTCTAAGCCAGTCACCTGAGTGTTTTGTTAAATTTTATGTTTATGCAATAGATAATTTTGTAAGAAATTGAGGCTGATGAGGTCTGCTTCTCACGGTGAGTGATTCCAATATTTACAAGTAAGTGCATAACGCTCCAATATGGAGTCTGATGTAATTCCTTTATGTTCAGAATAATTCAGTCTGGATTGTGCTGTGCATAATTTGCAGAACCCCCATCAGACTCCTTTTCCCGATGAGTGGCAGAAGAAGCTCAGCCAGTTTCAGAAAATGCTGGTGATTCGTTGTCTCAGACCAGACAAGGTCATTTAATATGTTGGTTTTTAAAAGTTTGTAGACATTATTTGTATGCTCAGTTGTACATCTATTTCCTTAAAGATCTCTATTAATTTATAATGTTAACATTTCTACAAAGTCTTCAAATTATTTCAACTTATAAGAACAACTTTTTGAAACACTAAATGCATTCCATTCATTTGTTCTACAGATTATTCCCATGGTACAAGAGTTTGTTTCAGACAGTCTGGGTCGTCCCTTCATTGAAACGCCACCCTTCAACTTGAGTGAGGCTTTCGTCGATAGCCACTGCTGTGCCCCCCTCATTTTCATCCTCTCCCCCGGCTCAGACCCCATGGCTGCGTTGCTAAAATTTGGAGATGAAAAGGTACAGAGACAGCTGGGTGATTTGGTAGCTTTGAAGCCTGCTGTGTGTACCAATCCACACAGATCTTAAAAGCACTGACAATTACTCTGACTCTTACCAGGGCAAAAGCAGCTACATAAGTGAGTGTGTGTGCATAACTATTTTTATCCCTTAGGGCTTTACTGGTAACAAGCTGACCTCCCTCTCTCTGGGCCAAGGCCAGGGCCCTATTGCTATGTGTATGATTGCCACAGGCATTAAAGAAGGCACCTGGGTGGTTCTGCAGAACTGCCACTTGGCCACTTCATGGATGTCCACACTGGAGAGAGTCTGTGAGGTCAGAACATACAAACACAGTGGGAATATTACTAATACATTTATCCAGTATATTCATTTATGTTTGGTCTTTCTGTTTGAGAGCAGGAGCTGAACCCAGACACCACCCACCCAGACTTCAGACTGTGGCTAACTAGTTACCCATCTCCCACTTTCCCTGTGGCTGTGCTTCAGAATGGGGTGAAGATGACCAATGAGGCTCCCAAGGGCCTCCGCTCCAACATTATACGCTCTTTCTTAATGGACCCCATTTCTGACCTGGAGTTTTTTGGCAGTTGTAGCAAGCCGGTCAGTGTGCACATACATGCATGTTTCTGCGCATTATTTGTCCAGGTGTCCTTTGTCTCTTGGCATCACTGCTTTGCTGTTGAGAGTGTTTTTGTTTGAGGTGTGGATATGTTGAACAATCACCATTATTTGTCTTGACCGCACCTTCAATTTTTGCTTATCTACTCCTCAGGCTGTGTTCAAGAAACTGTTGTATGGCCTGTGTTTCTTCCACGCCCTGACCCAGGAGAGAAGGAAGTTTGGACCTTTAGGCTGGAACATTCCATATGAGTTCAATGAGACTGACCTCCGGATATCTGTCCAGCAGCTACACATGTTCCTGGAACAGTACCAGGTCATTTTTTAAGAAATTCTTTCATTCATAGATGTTTCTTATATTTTATGAAATACTCATAATATTGTTTTCATACAAAACACATTGTAATTCATAAAGATTATCAAATACTTACATGCAGGCTAGTGGAGTCTAGCACCGCCTTGTTATGTCATACATACTGTAGACTCACATCAACTAAGTTCAGGTATTTCAAGTACATAATAAAATCTTTCACATGCCGATCCAAACCCACTCCTATATACAGTATTCAACATCAAAGCCCATAACAGAAATTCTAGCATTTATAAGTTGCTCTATCTTCACTAAAGAATCCGCTATCATCAGCCATATTCAAAAGCCCTCTTGACATTTTTCCACAAACAGCACTCTAGTCTTCCACCATTCCCTGTAGCTAAGAAAAAGTGGCAGAAATTACCTACTGAGGTTATCTTTAAGAACAGTGACATTTTCATCTTGTAACCAAGTGTTGCTCAATGAATTTGTAAGTGAAATTCTCTGCCAGAAAATGCCACAAGGTCACAACCCTCCTCCCCCTTTCACCTGCTATTACGTCAGTTTTCATTCCAAGTCTAGGTAATGAAATGAATTTCAGCCAGGTCTCCTTTAAGAATGTACACAACACGAAAAGAATGTACACATCATGAAATTCTGCATTTGTCAGTGTTTTTCTTAAAATGTGCAATGATGCATGGTCCTTCTTTGAAAATACCTGATTTCTTATTTTCTGCAGGAAGTACCATTTGATGCTCTCCGCTACATGACTGGTGAGTGTAACTATGGAGGGCGTGTGACAGATGACTGGGACAGACGGACACTGCGCACAATCCTCTCCATATTTTACACTTCAAAGGTCATTGAAGATCCTGACTACAAGTTTGATCCCAGTGGGCTTTATTATGCACCAACTCAGGGAGATGTAAGGAATAGAAACTCATGCATACGATTTACAGTGATTAGGAATTGCCTTATGGCATACATTGTACATAATTCCACATAGAGTGGGGAAAATTTTGTATTTTAGCAGGATGCAAATTCACCACCAGGGGGTACTGTTGATTGTTAAGTAGCTTTAATTTGATCAACTATGAAGTGCAGATATTTTTACTGTATATACATATGAAGATCAAATTGTATGTATTGTTCTACCTGGGGAGAAAATACTATCCCTTGTTAACCAGATAAAATTGCTATCTCATTCTTACTTAAAACAAGTATTTACTCTATTTCTATTCTATTCTATAACTGATCTCTGATTCTGATATTCTTTTCTACATTTATTCTACACAAACGTATATATTGTGGCTAGGTTATGGAGATGACTACATGCACAGCACTAAGATCTGTGTCAGTGACACTGTGCATTTTTGTCATATTCAAGACCATTTTTGTGATATGGTACACTGAAGAATAGAGATATTATGCGATGAGTTATTTGAATATGAATATCAATCCATCATAAAGTAATTTTTGAACAATGTAGCTTTCCTTCAGTTGTAGCTGCAGAGCAGAAACAATTCCATGACACAAAGCCCTGAGTATCATTTCTTTAAAAATTTAAATAAAGTTAACAAATTTTAATGTATCTGTTTTTAAACTAAGCATATTACAGGACTTGCTTGTTGTTGAGCTACCTTTAAAAAGACATTAGGAGATAAAATTTGTCTAAAAAGGCACAGCAGGCAACCACCATCAGTGAGGGTTGATATATTTGTTAACACAATTGCAATCCATGCCGTGCTCCATTTTATTTGGCATTTTGTTCTCCAGGGCTGCACCCCCCTCCAACAACATCTTTTATTCATGAAGTCACATTTGCATAGTCATTATAATAAATGTCAGCAATCTATGGAGCCGACTTGTTTTTCGATGAATGTTATTACTCGAGATGCTTCCTGATGTTGCCTTAAAAATTGTACTCTTATTTCCCCTCTCTCCTCTGCCTCTGTTTCTCTGCATCTCTGTTGCAGCACAACAGCTACATAGAATACACCAAGTCGCTCCCACTCAACCCTTCACCAGAAATTTTTGGCATGAACGCCAACGCAGATATCACCAAGGATCAGGCTGAGACGCAACTACTGTTTGACAGCATCCTGCTTACACAGGTAATAACATAATGACCTAGGATAATAGGTATTATATTGATTAGCTGTTTGTCAGGACTAAATAATGTGCATAAATGCAAACTCACAAAAACGGATATGTCTGCATCACACTCTCTAGCAGCACATTCAATACCCAAACATACACATACAACAAATTGACAGGAGTACATGCTGTTATAATCTTAGGTTTCTGTTTCCGGTTCAACTTTTATTTTGGTTAATTTCTTGTTTAGAGGCTGTATTAGTTATAGGTAGCTCTTTCATTAGTTAAATTACTGTCACCTGGGTTTAATTAGTCTTTGTTCTCAAGCTACATAGACTCCCTCTTTTCCTTTGTTCCATGTCGGAGCATTAGTTGTGTGAGGGTTCTACCTGTGGTTATCGTTACTTTGTGGTTGCATGCCCGTCCTCGCCGAAGGTGGCGTTTTGTTCCCGAACAGGATTGTGTTTGTGCCTGAGCCCTGGGAGTTCCAGGAGTAAATAAAGACCTTTTCGTGTCCTGCATTTGGACCCTACCTCTTTTATCACCGCACTCTACCACCCCACCCACATAACAGAATGCTCCGACCAAGAAAGGACTCAGCAGACAGCAAGGAGAAGATGCTCGTGGAAGGATATGCGGCAGGGTTCCTCCCAGCCATCCACGACCTCCTCCAGGTCTCCATTGGTTATACGGAGGCTTTCGACCTGTCTTCCCAACTGGAGGCAGTTGTGGGGCAGCCTCCTCGAGATGCCTCCAAAGCAGCGGTGGCTTCCTGCTTCGCCACCACACGCACATTGTTGGAGACGTGCCGGACACGGCATTGCCCCTTACTCAAATCTAGGTGAAGGTGCCTAGCCCAGCTCCAGCTGCCGGTTCGCCAGTCACCCACCACGGCTAGCGCTGCCCAGCCAGAGTCCCCGGCTAGCTCTCCAGGCCCAAGGTCTCGGCGACAGCGCCATGGCCCAGGGACCCCTCATTGCTGCCCAGTCAGAGTCCAATGTCCAGAACCTCAGTGTGCTGACGAGTGCACTAACCCCGCTGAGGTTTCACACCAACAACTGACTCCCGTCCCTCAACACCCCGGCAAGGTCCAGCACCAGGTTCCAGCTCCAGAGTCCAGTGCAGCACGGAGCCAGAGTCAGAGTCCGTCCTCCCGAATGGCCCCGACCTACATTTGCCCAAGGGATCCAGGATCCACGTCTGCTTGAGGGGTCGTCATCCCGAATGGCCCTGGAACTTGTCTCGTTTGAGCCAGAGGGATGGCTCATTTTTGACAATGGGGGTATCTTTGAGGAAGAACCCCGGACTTGGACTCAGTTCCCTCCCACCCACCCTGGACTCTGTGTCGGGACCTTCTATGTCTGGGAGCCGGCCCTTTTGGGGGGGGGGGGGGGGGTGCTATTATGATCTTAGGTTTCTGTTTCCGGTCCGACTTTTATTTTAGTTAATTTCCTGTTTAGCGCCTGTATTAGTTATAGGTAGCTTTGTGTTTCATTAGTTAAATTACTGTCACCTGGGTTTAATTAGTCTAGTCAAGTCGTTTTGTTCCCTGACAGGATTGTGTTTGTGCCTGAGCCCTGGGAGTTCCAGGAGTAACTAAAGAACTTTTCGTGTCCTGCATTTGGGTCCTACCTCTTTCATCACCGCACTCCACCAACCACATAAAACATGCATTAAAACACAATACCTGGACACTAAAATACCATTTCACATCATCAACACACACCATCAGCATGCTTGCCTCAAGTCTCTTTTATCTGGATCCTTTCCAAACTTAAATAATTTATTTCTCTCCATCAAAATATTCTATGTATCATTAATTAAAAATAAAAATAAATACTTCAGTTGTGTGTAGCGAGAGGTCTCAAATAATAAAAAAATCCCTCCTATAAGGTTGTCTTCCTTTGACACTGCAAAGACACAGTGTGCCGGTGCTGTGTGATCCCACATCATTATATCTCTGTAGAGTTAGACTATGTTAGCTTGGTGAGGATTATATCCTTACCACTTCCCAGCTTCAGTCAATGTTTTCTGCAAATCAAATCTAAGGGATTTCACATCAAGGCCTACTGGAAAGTGACAGAAGTACAGCTTCTTCTGCAAAGTGGAAAGCGATATTTATTTATCCGTGTATCCATTTATTTATTTTAAGATACGGAGCAGATACGCTTATCAAAAATGTTTTAAAAGTTGAAATTGTCTGTATTCCTTTGGAAATCAGACTTGATATTAGACATAGGAATCAACATATAACACCAGACAAGAGTGTCTCTGTGCTATGTGCCTCCCTCAGCTCTTTATATATAGTGTACAGACTTGACTTGAACCAAACAAATAGAAGATTTTTCCACAGGCACCGTCATTTCTAGACTTCAAGTTCAAATTAGAGCTCAATGGAGTCTGACATTTATTCATATAAACTGCATTCAACAAGATTAATAATGGTTTCAGTCATGTGTGGACTTTATTAGCATCTAATACAGCCTCATCTGTCTCAATGACCGATAAACATGGCGGCGCTTCAAATGGAATGAAACAGCTATTTGTCATTCCCCTACTGTAACCCCAGTGCCATTAGCTAATGATTATCCATTACCATTGGCTACTGACTGAGCATCAAATAGGTAAATAGTGCAAGTTGGACTGAGAGGAAAGCAGAGTATGGAAGTGAATAATTATCAGCATGAATGATTATTAGAATTGTTGATAAGACTGTCAAATTAGAGTAGGAGAGGAAATTGAGGAAAATACTGTGAAGCCTTCCATCTCATGAGGCTGTGTGTGTGGATAAAAGTGTGTGTCTGATGGTGAAGATTATGCATTCTACAATCCCTGGTATGAGTGTTGTAGCTAACGTATAGGCTACCCTGAGAAATGTCTACAAATTAAGAAAAGCAAAGGTAAAATTATGTGCCTTTTTTTGTTGTTTTTTTAAAAGCATACTTAATCAGTCTGGCACAGAGATGAAAAAAAGTAAAATCAAGTCAGAACCACTTAACATCATTTTAAAATCAGATCAAAACAGCACTGAGGCAAAAGAATCCTAAAAACGGAATAAATAATTTCACAAGTCAAAAACAGCAAATCATTTTCCCCCAAAAAATTAAGAACTGTGACATCACTCTGAACTGTCCCCAAATTTCATCCATCCTCTGTGTCTCTCTCTGTCTCTGATCAGTCCCAGTCTTCAGGCAGAGACGCCAAATCCTCAGATGACATGGTCTTTGATGTGGCAGCTGACATTCTGAGCAAGCTGCCTGGAGATTTTGACTTGGAGGCAGCAATGAGGCGCTTTCCGACCAGCTACAACCAGAGCATGAACACAGTGTTGGTGCAGGAGATGGGCCGATTCAATAACCTGCTTTGCACCACACGACACTCCTGTGTCGACATTCAGAAGGCCATAAAGGTATGCAGCAGGAACTGGTATCATATTTTCTGTGAAATTGAGATGACAGAATCCTTTGTATGTGTATGGTAGCAGTTAAGGCTGGGAGTTGTTTAGTTTTTAACTCAATCCTGGGCCCATTCCCAGGGAGCCTTATTATTTGGATTATTACAGCATGATATATGGTCAAATGCACTGTCATTACATTCAGTTTGTTTGTTTTAGATGAATATGAATCATCATTGATTTTACATTTCTGTGCAGTGAAAGCAATATTTGATAAGAGGAGGAACACTTCTGCTGAATAATTAGAGCAAATACTCTAGTAAAACATCCTCAGAAAGCAAATACTGTAATGATTCAGCACACACTCCAGATCTAACACCATCATTTTCTATTCCTACATTGTGTTAGGGCAATTTATGGAAATTAACCACCATACACAAGAACTTATTCCTATAGAAAAACTATTTTCCTAAAAATCCATCCATCCATCATCTATACCCACTTATTCCTAACCAGGGTCACAGGGATCTGCTGGAGCCTATCCCAGCTCTCTTTGGGTGAAAGGCAGGGGTCCACCCTGGACAGGTCACCAGTCCATCACAGGGCCACATAGAGACAAACAACCTCACACACTCACACTCACTCCTATGGGCAATTTAGAGTCACCAATCAACCTGACATACATGTTTTTGGACTGTGGGAGGAAACCAGAGTACCTGGAGAAAACCCACACAAGCACATGTAAACTCCACAAAGAAAGGCCCCTGATGGGGTTCGAACCAGGAAACTTCTTGCTGTGAGGCAACCACCAATCCACCATGCTGCTCCTAAAAATCTATGTATATGATTTATGAAGGCATAGGCCTGATAACTCCCTCTTTGGGTCATTTGAAAGGGCAATCTGCATAGGGAGCTTCCACAGAAAGGCTCTCCCATTTCTTGGCATATTCCATTGTATATTTTAGTAACTGTATTAGTTTCTTATAGGCACTGAAGTTAGATTATAAAATAGGTAAATAAAGTAATGAGAAAAATGGTTGCAATATTCAAATGCAGTTGACCCCCCAAAAACCTTTTCTTCAGCTCTGTTCCTGCAGCATAAAGAGCCCACCTTAGGTACAGGATGTGTAGTCCTGTAATTGCATTATGTAGTCATACCACTTGTCCCTAGGAAATAAACTGTAAGAGATGCTAGCATCTCAGTGAAGCTGCATGATTAGAGACTGCAATGATTAAGTACTAACATTCTGGTTAATAAGTTTAAAATTGACCACGTTCTGCATCTTAGTTTAACATGTAAACATACTGACATTTACTAATTTGGACGAGATGGAACAGTGCAATTCCCTATACAGAGCCAACTTGGTATTTTCTGGTTATTACACACGAAAGACAACATATTTATGAATAATAAATTTCATTTCTACCAATACTAATTTTAACCAAAGTAGTGGACCAACCACCTGACATTGCCATTCCTACAGCACTTGCCTTTAACCTGGGTAAAAATATAATCATGTGCATAGGACAGCAGGTTTCTAAAGGAATATTTAGTAACTTAGCTTGTGATGTTGTGGTCACTGGCTCTGTAAAAAGCAATAGGGATGGTGCTTAAGTAACAGTGGAGCCAAGTAGTTGACAATAACAACCATTGCTGTTGTATGATGAATTATGACTCATGACAGTTAATTAGCTCCCAAATATATCACCTTAAATACTTGATATAAGGTCAATTTGTATTTTTTTTTCAAATTGCCACCAAGAAACATACTTGATGAAGTGAAAGTAACTACTTAATCCATAACTTCCTCAGACCAAAAAAAAAAAAATTACTGACTTTGTATTTCATATTTTCAAAGGCCTGGAGGTCCTGCATATGCCAGGACATAGACTGATTAGACTGAATTATTTGGTTCAAAGGGTATTTTAAACAAAATACCAAACACACATAAAAAAATTAAACATGCCTGAATTCACATCTCTTCGTACCATTTAATAAAGAAACTCAAATACACATTTCCTCTTTTCTGAGATGCAGCAGCCTTGTGGGATTAAACTGGAGCAAGCATAAAATGAGTCGGGAAGTGAGCACAAGCCCTCCTACAGAGTGATAAGAGTTCCCATCATGTGGTTGTCTGTCACCTATCTCCACAGCGGTCTTTAAGTGACGAACAGCTTCACTTTCAAGTCTAATCTAATCTAGTGTTTGTGAGTAAATTTTTATATTTGTGTGTGTGTGTGTGTTCATGTGCAGGGACTGGTAGTGATGTCTGCAGAGCTCGAGGAAGTGGTCAGCAGCATCTTGAAAGGTCGCATCCCAGCCATGTGGATGAAAAAGTCCTACCCGAGCCTCAAACCGCTGGGGAGTTACGTCAACGACTTTCTGGAGCGACTCAAGTTCTTACAGGTACTTCTATAAACCTTAACATTAACATGAAATATAAAAAACGTACTTTGGGTTTTTCAAAACTGGTCTGAAATAAAGAACAGCCTCAAGGAAGGAGGCAATAAAGGGTTGTGCACACTTAGGAGGAAGCTTTCTTCTTTAGTCTATTAAAGATAATTATTAATAATTATACAATTGTTAACAAACCGTGTTAATTACCAGTGACCAATAGCCAAGATGAAAATGGGGTCTCACTCAGGAGTTTCAGTGTTAAACATAAACACTGGTAAAGTGAGCAGTGAAGGGTTGAAGGATACACTGGAGAATGATTTCAGAGTGGAAGATAGAGTTCATGTGGACTAGTAGCTCAACAAGGATCATAAATAAAGAAATGATGTGATTTAGTGCTTTAGTATAGTGTGTGGTAAAAATAATATCTTACTATAGTCTGTGGTGAAAGTTATGTACTTGTTTTAGTTACAAATGTCATTGTCTTCTCTGGCTTGCTCTATTTTAGGACTGGTATGACCACGGTACTCCTGCTATATTCTGGATATCAGGATTCTTCTTCACCCAGGCTTTTCTCACTGGCAGCCAGCAGAACTATGCCAGGAAACACACTGTGCCTATTGACTTACTTGGCTTTGACTTTGAGGTCCTGGAGGACATTCAATACAAACGTCCCCCAGAAGATGGTAGGATGCTACTGATTGATGAGGAAGAAATAGGATAAGCAAGGGGTTGTTAAAGAGAGAAGGAATTGGGGTAGTTTCAAAGTAAAAGCTGAGTATTGCTAATATGGTTAAAAATGTCATTATTCAGCGAGTAATCCCTAAGATTGATGAAGGCAGAGAAACATCACCCAGAAGATAGAGATGGAAGATGCTGAAAAAGGGGGCAATATACTCAAAAGTGAAATTTTAGTTTTAAAACCTGAAATGTAAACATTGGGGATAGATAAATCACAAGCAGCTAAAAGCAACAATCAACTGGTTATATATCAGAAAGGCAGAGTGTAACATGAGAAAGCAAGTTAAAGAAAAGTCTGGCCACTTCTCATTTATGTTTTTCTACTTCTGCTGCGAGCTTCTCACTCAGAATCTCTCAGGAAACCTCATCCTCAATCACTCCCCAGCTGGGCCCCATTACAGCTAACACACTCTATGCTGCTGACTGTCATGATACTGACACGATGCCAACAGTCAGGTATCTCAGCATCTTGCTCTTTTTCCCAGCTGCTTATGCTTTATGCAAAGGGAATCTTTTAGTGCAGAAGTCAGTTCAGCTCGGTTCATAAGGTTTTATGGCTGTGGGAACATATTTTCTAGTCACAGGTCTGCAGGTTTTCAATCATCACCTGTTGTTAGCGTGCTGCTGCATTTCAATCTGCAGGTTGAAGAAGGTACCATAGTAAAACCAACTACATCTCTTGTACCTCTGAATTGTCTATTTGCGTGTGTGTGTGGTGTGTGTGTGTGTGTGTGTGTGTGTGTGTGTGTGTGTGTGTGTGTCACTCAGGTGTGTACATTAGAGGTCTTTTCCTTGATGGTGCTCGCTGGGACAGGAAGACCAAACGTCTTGCTGAGTCCTACCCCAAAGTGCTACATGACTCAATGCCTGTGGTGAGGAGCACACGCAGTGTTACTGTACACACATATCAATCAAAACACTAAACTATTACTAAATATAAGAATCCTCAGAAATGACCTGATAGACTGAACTAGAATCAAGACATTTTAAAGATGGAGAAAAGTTTCTGAAAGCCGACCCTCGAACAACACGTGTTACCTATTCCGCCTTTGTTACACAGCTATACACAGTTGGAGCAGGTGCATTTTTAACTCAGTTTCTGACATGGAACCTGAAATGTGCTGGTTTACACTCTGTATTGTTTGCCTTTGACAGCGTGGTTTGGCCAACTGGAAAGTATTAGTGTAAGACAACTTGGTGGTGTACAGTGAAAAACCCTACAGGCACCCAGTTAAAATTAAAAACTGATTGCACAATGTCTTCTTTACATAAAGTTTGTGCCTGTGAATCCCTCTGGGTGTCAAACCAGTGGAGCAATATTATCTTTCCTTATATCAAATTATGAAAATGGGGCAGATTCCATCGTTATTCAGCTTGTAAACCCTGCGAGGCAGCTGTTTTTTGTTTTTTGTTGTCATAGACCAGTGTTTATCAATCCTCAGGAGAGAATGTGAACAGCAGCCACTATACTGTAACTGCAGCATCACTCAGAAGGATGTTCACAGCTTCTTGTTCTCTGGACTCAGTACAGAGTAGCAGCTTCAGCACTTTCTCTCCACTTTGCCTGAAGGAAGCCTGGGTCCTTTGCTCTGCCATGTTTATATTAATTAACTTGAGCTTGATATGAAATATGAAAGTAAACTGACAGTGTGATAGAAACAGAGTGCCAGTGGCGCAGAGCAAGGACCGATCAAGTTTGCCTTCTGTTTTTATTCTTCTCCTCCTCAGTTATCTATTCTTTACTGTGCATTCAGTGATTATGAATAATGCACAAGACTGACTTTTTTAATATTCAGACATTTCAGGGCAAGTTATTAACAGAATCCGTTTTTGACAGGACCGGAACTTAATTAAAAATGTGTTTATTATTTGTGGTGGAGAAAGAACACAACAGCCATGCTGGCTTTGAAATGCTAATCTGCACAGAGACGCCTGTTATGGAACCAGAGGAGTATTTTTCTGGCTGCAACTCAACAAACAGTTTTTTTGTTTTTTCTTTTATTAGGAGGTTTTTAGTGGCCCAGTTTATCCCTTTTGAATAACCAAGACTTCTTAATAGCTAACAGGGACTTTTCTTTGTTCATTATATTGTTTTATAAGTTTATGTCCCCTTAGTTCCATTTTGTAAGTTAATGTTTGGACAATAAACTAAGATCCAAGGTAGACTCCACTGTGTTCCGTATTACCTGCTTTAGACTTTTGAACCTTGAATAAAATCTCAACTTTTTGTTTCGCTGAATACAACCACACCGTCGCTCAGGCCGCTGCCCTGTAATCTGGACTGTTAACTCACTTGCCAGTTTAATTAATCCACCAGTCAAATGAAAAACAAGCTCTGCCAAAGCGACTAAAGAGGAGGCAAACATGGCTGCCACAGCTTAAATTTTATAACCCTGTTGCTCCCTGTCAACTCCTCTGTAACGCCTCTCTCTCCTCATTCCTCTCTGTCAGATGTGGTTGAAGCCCGTCAAGCGGCAGGACATTCCCCAGAGGATGTGTTATTTGGCACCCGTCTACAAGACCAGTGAGCGCCGTGGCACCCTGTCCACCACTGGCCACTCCACAAATTATGTCATCGCCATGACACTCAGCTCTGATGTGCCTGCTGAGCACTGGATCAGAAGAGGGGTGGCATTGCTCTGCCAGCTCAGCTCCTAATCTCTACTTGTTCTACACCTCTGTTCAATATACACACAGACAGGTAATTAAACAAATGTTAAAAATAAAGAGAGCAAAAAACTGTGTGTTCAGGGTTTGTATGCAAAGTACCAACCATCCACATGAGTACCACAGTGGAAGCTAAGAAGTAGTACACTGTAATGGGCTATTGTTTTGAAATAACATGGTACTACACTAGTATCACTATGTCCACAGTAAGTGGATTTTGATGTGTACTACAGGGGCTTCCAAGTAGCATAGTGGTTGGTACCGTTTGCCTCACAGCAACGTAGTTCTGGGTTTGAATCCCGTTCGAACCTGGGGTCTTTCTGTGTGGAGTTTGCATGATCTCCCCGTGCCTGCATGGGTTTTGTCCAGGTCCTGCAGCTTCCTCCCACAGTCCAAGCATGTGCAGGTTGGGGTTAGGTTAACTGGTGACTAAACTCCCCCAGTGTCTGTGGTTGTCTATGTCAGCCCTGTGATAAGACATCTGACCTGTGTAGGGTGTACCCTGCCTCCGGATGGATGAATTACAAGGATCTCTTCACTTCTACTTCTAAGTACTGTGATGTTTCAGTTTACTAGACCAACCTTTGAAGTTTGAAGAGCTAGTTACCATGTCATGTTTGACCATGTAGTACCTGCTGATGTGACAGTGCACACTGAAGCAGGAGAGGGCTCTTCATGGAGTTTATTTTTCATCAAGATGAGAATGCACAGACAGGCAAACAACACGGATGTCACATTGTACACTGTATATCCAGAAGACTAAACAAATATACACCCAACAAAGCAAAAATAAAAACAATCATTGGCTTCACAGTGAAGAAACCTTGTCTTTGGGGCAGTTTAGAGCTAAATTCAGTGAGAAATACCTTTTCAAAAAATGAGCACTGTAATCTTTAATAAAAAAAAAAAATTTTTAAAAATGACATATTTCAAAAATAAACCCATGTGATGTTAGAACACAACGAAATTACATTCAGGTCCTTTGCACCAAAATTAAAAATGAACACAGGATGAAATGTCAGTAAATTATATATTCGAGGGTTACTTATATTCAGATCATTTGATTTTAGCTCCTAACATCAGTGACACTACGCCCCAAAGGATTCATCATGATCTTCAGTTAATTTAAAAAGTAACAAAGATTGTCAGTATTTTCACTCTGCAGTGCAAAGAAAATGATTTTACACTCAACATCTGACCTGTTTCACCCATGCTTCATGCATGATCCATTCAGATCGATGAGTTCAATGTGACTGACAATGACTTACACCCAATAAAGACGCAGACAATGGATGTCACACAGTGACAGGAATAATGAAGTTACACACACTATCTGTGTGCTCCAGCAGCTGAAGCTAGCTTTTGTCACATGAGCTGCAAAACAGCCAATGGAATGTCAGGGTGGGCAGAGCGGCCTGTCAAGCACTAGCCACTGAAATCCAACAATGGGGCCACCTGTTGCACACCCATCCACATGACAATAATCTACACAGCCAGAAACATACATGAAGAAAACTTGCAAAAGCATTAAAATACTAATCAGGGGTTAATCAGCTATTGTAAAGTGCAGGGAATGCTGTCATTCCAAAGAACACAATATTGAATATTGTTCTGCTGTGATACAAGAGTACAGTTTAATGCTTGGTCTGTCTCAATGATTGTAAAGTTCTTCTAAAGTTTTCTTTTAGCTGCTCTCCAACAGACACCATAAAGATGTCACATATTTACAGTACATGAAGAAAGGAAAGCTGCATGCATCACAACTCAATCTCCTGATGGAATGTAAGCACCTTTCAGAAACCCAAAGATGCTCCTCAACTAAAACTAGTTCATTTCAACAGCATTTGATGATGGTAAGAATAGCTAGTTTTTCACATTTTGATACAACAGACTCATGAAGATCAGAAGTAAAGGTCTAAGAAAGATATGTCTCATTGAGCTACAGATTGTCAAACCCTTAAAACAACTGCATCACCACTTGTGATGTCTACGTTCTAAAAGAAAAAACATTATTGTAAGAGCTAAAAAAAAAAAAAAATACTGATTGTCTACTGTAGACAATCCCACAGAATCAGAGGAACATTTCTAGTTTGACACTGCAGCTTAGGCACTGCAGCAACAGGGGCTGTGGTGCAGCTGTGGTGCCACTCCAGTGGCCAGGGCTTGGCACACGAGGCATGAGATGGTCGATACACACCGTGAGGATATCAAAACTAAATGATGGATGATGGCGAGAGCGCACACCACAGATGTATGCTGCATGGATGATGGGATGCAGCACAGGGTGGCTAAGAGACAAGAACACAGGAGGGGTACGGCGACAGCACGCTAACAACAGGTGATGATGGATAAGCCGTGAGCTGCTGGGCTGTGACAGCCACGTCTCTGCAGGAACATGGCTCCTGCACCATCTTATGATCTACACTTCTTCTGGTTGGAGTGAAGCTTCACTCTTCTTTTGTCTTTTGCTTCACAGGGAGCAGACAGATTGGAACTGACAGAGGAGAGGTGATGGAGGAGCAGAGTGTAAACACCACTAGCAGAGTCATGAGATATGAATAAGCTACAGCATGTCTGGAATGGAGGCACGAGCCATGAACAAGACTCACATTGCATGCAAGACTGGACCGTTACGTTGCAAACAGAGCATGTTAAGGCAAAGAACTATTGTCAAATATCCAGCTTTCCCCTCCCTCTCTACTAAAAGCCAAAATCAAAAACGATGCGGTCTTCATAGATGGCGATGAGCAGCATGATGCCAAACCCGGTCAGCATGCCTAGGTTCTGCAGGATAAAGTGTCCCAGCTGGCAGCGCTTGTGGTCCTCGCTGTCCCCGTGAAGCATTTCTGGCAGCTAGGAAAGAGACAAAGTAACCAGATGGGATCAGAGACAGACATCCTTGAATTAGCATTGAATATCTAGAGGCAGACAAAAGAGGACTTAGTGCCCATGTGGGAAACCAAACAGTGAAAGTTAAACTGATGTTGGGGGGGACAATAATCACTCTGGGGCTGTCGGGTGCACTGTGCCAACTTACCATATCCACCAGAGCCACATAAAGGAACATGCCAGCTGTGATGGCGAAGATCCAGTTGGTGACATTGTGTGTGTACTGGCCCACAGCTGTGCCAATCAGCATGCCAACGTAGGCCATGAGGGCAGACAGCAGATTGTAGACAATGGCCTGCTTCACTGTCATCCCAGCTTTCAGCAGCACCGCAAAGTCACCTGTCAGCCGAGAGACACACACCCTGTCAGCAATCCACACATATAGTCTCTTATTAACACGCACACTGCAGCATGCGACACTCCTGCCTCCAGGATCTGTGTCATCAGTGATTCTGCTCTGTTCACAGGTTGTTTAGAAAAGCTAAAAGTCATCAAGCATAATGCTGCTGCACGTCCAATTTATATTTATACCTTGCAAAGAGACATGCGCTTCTCTGCACATCAACCCCTCTGTGAACAGCTTGGCACACGTCATGTTGCTTTCAAATATTTTTCCAGGCTGTTCTGACCCTGCCTCCAGTGCTGAAGTGAACTGGTTGAAAACAAACATCTGCCACTGCTGTCTTGGAGAACTACTTGGAGAACCAAGTAGTTTGAAAAAAAAAAAAAAAACCAAGCTCCTGCTCTTTCTAAGAAATATGTCTTTAACTCCCCTCTGATACACTTGTGATTACATATACATGTCGTAGCCTCTCTAGCCTCTTCAATCATTGCCGGGCCAAATGCAGGAAGAGGCTCAGGTCTCAGCGGAAACGCCCTGGATTTGGAAAGAGAGATGAATGCTGAGGAGGGTGGCCTACATTTCCTGCACCGTCTAACAAGCGGCCTCTTTTCCTCGCTAATTACCACAATGAATATATTACCACTCTGCTCTCATCCATCAATCAAAGGCAGAGAAATGGGGGAGAAGTTAAACAGACGCAGACACCTCACTTCAATGGCCTTTTTTTTTTCCCACTCCTTTTCACCTCACTGTGATGTTTCCTGTTCACCCCCCTAACTTCCAATCCTTCAGACACAGACACGCCTGCTGCCGCCTCATCTACTGCAATTAACACACCCATCACTGCCAATTAGCTTCACTCTGGGTGGTTAAAGAACCTTCATAATCGTCATCGTTGCCATCCAGCTGCCAGTCGGGGGGATGGTTTGTGTCGTGGAGAAGCCGAGATGTTCACTTGTCAAAGTGCTGGGCTTGTTTGACAAGCGGCCCAACCGGGGCGAAGGCATAACACTGCTGCCCCTGAAGAGCGGGGAATCAAGAGGAAATGTGAAATTAAATAGTAAGAAAGAGACCTCTCAAATCTTCACATGCCACTTGAGATGCCACTCTTACTGCAGTTAACCTCCTGGAAACTCAAGTACAAAAGAGTAAAAATAGCGATAAAGGACAGAACTGTTGGAGTGGAATCAAAGCTCAGGCTCTTATTCAATATGATCGAGAAGGCTCGCAGGTACAGCTGAAAATAGCTGCATTCTTTGGCATTTGGGTAGGAAACAAATGCAGGCTGTTATTCACCAGTTCACATCCACCCAATAATCGACTCTATTCTATTCATCACAAGCACAAACGAGACATGGAAACCACACGACAACGAGACAAATCATTAGCACTCATCTGCTGTGGATGGCCCTATTGTCTGACTCCCGCCACCTCGTCCCTTCGCTGGAAACAGACAAGAGAACACAGCGAAGTGGGAAAAAAAGAGCGCAACTCAGAACAAAACTGCTCATTGTTGCTGAATCAAACCAAATCAGTGGTCCTCAGAGAGAACTTCTCTGAATGCAAATGAACGCACCAGCAGCTGCGGCATCTCTGAGTCTGACTGTATTGAACGATGCACGCCAGGTGCAGCACGCCATCTCCACTGACAGACACTTTGACAAGCCATTTCCCTGCTGCCAAACAAAAGCAAGTCATCTGGCTAAAAAAAAAAAGAAGACATTTTTCTGCAGTGAAGAGTGATGGTTATTGACACCACTGGGTTTGAACAGGTTTCAAGGGACAGACGATTGTGAGACTGAGTCAGATCAAAGTTTCAGTTCAAGTGAGAAAAAGAGCTGCTTTTGCATGAGGCAGTGCTTTAGACAACGATTATCATTATGCTGCCTTCACTAAACAGCTTTGTACTTGTTTGATAACTGAAGTGTGCACCGTGTAAAGTGTAATGAGTAAATCACTTGTGTTGTTTTTGTCTGTACTTTCTCTGTGTGCGTTCCACTTACCAAGTTCATGAGGTAATTCATGGCAGAAGACAGCCACTGATGTGCTGATGCCTCCTGTCAGGTTTGCACTGAAAGCTGCTCCTGCACAGACAACAATCCAGACACCACTAAAGGAATAGTTCACCATTTGGGAAATAAAATTGTTTGTTTTTTTTTTAACAAGATGACAAGACTGATATCACTCTCGTACATGTCTGATGAACTGCAGCCTCTCTACAGAGTTAGCTTAGCATAGCACAATCACAATCACAGTGACATAAACCTTCAGGAAATAACTGCTCCATGTCAGTCTGACACGTAAGTCGGTAAAGACTCAACGGGAAACATTTTATGCTTGAATGCAGCCATGCTACTTGATCCTTATGTAGCCTTTATCCTAAGGCAGTGGCTGCTGTTGGTTCCTTCATATTCAAGACACTGACATGAGTGTGGTATCAGCCTTGTCCTCTAACTCTTTGCAAGACCAAAAGCATATTTCTTGCAATGTCTTACTTTAATTGTCTGAAGCCATTATATTTGTGTACAGATGCAGAGCTTACTGCAGAAACTATTCTAGTAGCCATAACCAGACATATGTGAAGCATTTCTTTACTCTGTGATGTTGTAGTTGTAGTGTGCACCTGCTGTAGACATTTTGTGCTGCTGAACACGAGCCACATTGAAACACAATAAAAAAAAAAATCTGAGGTGCTGGCAGCTTTTACACGCCTGGATCCAGGCAATAACAAAATGGACACTGTAGCCCAGGAATCGCTGGTTCAGGACGCACTCTAAAAGTCCTTTTTGATTTTTTTTTATGAGTCACAGTTGGAGCACTTCTACAGCTTGGATCAGCATGAAACTCTCCTGTTTCAATCTTCAGTCAAAGTGAAAGTATTGGATTGCACGATAAAAAAACAAAACAGTCATAGGTACAAACCTGGATAGATAAACATTTTGGGGAAACTATCAAGGTGCATTTCAGCCAGAAACATCCAATTACTGAACTTAAAATTCTGTCACAAGAGACATGACAAGGGAGAACTTAAATTTATGATGTTGAAAAAGGTGAAAACAAAATCTACATCAAGCAAACACCATCAGTGTGTTCCTACAGCAGACAGAGTAGCACTAAGATAGGAATTCAGTCTTTTACCTATAGCCAAGCCGTCACTGAAATTATGCATGCCATCTCCCATGATGACCATCCAGGCGATGCTGGCTATACCAGCATCCTTCATCTCCTGGTCTGAGTGGCAGTTCCCACCATGTGAGTGGCCATGCCCGTGTCTGTGTTGCTTGGATTTGCGTCCGTTCTCCTTGGTGAGTGACTGGTGGTCCTGTTGAGGGTTCGTGGGTGCCAGTGGTGTCTTGTTGGTGGGGGAGTCGGGAGTCTGGAGCTCTGTGAGTTGCGTGTCATTGTGACTGTTATCACAGGAGATGGTTGTGCTGTCAGGGTCTGGATGAGAGAGGGGATGTTAAACTGACAGCCACAGGGACAAAACTCTAACTTTCCACAAAGGCACCGTGACTGAAGATTTCTCACCTTCACTGAGCTGTTTCAAGTGCAGCCACTCAGCGTCTGAGTGCCGATTTAACTTGTGATCCGACAACTTCCTGCCAATCTTGCTTTCTTCAGTCACCTTCTTCATGCCCTGTGAGCAAAGACAACATCTTACGTTATATTTACAGAAAACATGAGCAGCTGTGTGAGAATAGTGTCTGGTAAGGGGTCAGCCTAGTCAATCGTCAACAGCTGGCTCATGTTTATCTCACCCTTTGGTCTTTGTAGTGCTTAAACATGCCAATACAATGTTCGATGATGAAGAGGAGGTAGATCCCGGCCAGTGCTGTTAGCCCTTTCCACACTCCATCAAATTCTGTTACCAGATCAGTGTTATTGCTTGCCTCAGGTTCACTGTGGTCATGATGCCCTTGAGACTGAGAACAGAAAGAGGAACAAAAGAAGGCTGAGAAATGGACAACACGTTTATCAGCACATAGATAATTGTGTCTTCCCCTCGAACATCTAAACCATATAAATCAGAAGTTAACACAAGAGGAGTTATTCATAAAAACCTAATAAAAATTAAGACCTCTCCTCTTATTAAACAGAACAGTCAGATGTGGATTATTAAATATCAGGTCTCTTTCATCTAAATCTCTGTTAATAAATGATTTGATAACTGATCACCAAATTGACTTTCTCTGTCTTACTGAAACCTGGTTACAGCAGGATGAATATGTCAGTCTGAATGAATCAACCCCCCTCAGTCATAAAAATTGTCATGTTCCTCGAAGCACAGGTCGAGGTGGAGGAGTAGCTGCAATCTTCCACTCAAACTTATTATTAAACTTTCATCCTCAGAACAGTTATGACTCATTTGAGAGCCTCACTCTGAGTCTCTCGCATCCAAACTGGAAAACACAAAAACCAGTTCTACTTGTCATTGTGTACCGTCCACCTGTCCCTTACTCAGAGTTTTTAACTGAATTTCCAGACTTCCTGTCTGATTTAGTGCTTAGTTCAGATAAAGTCATTATAGTGGGAGATTTTAACATTCATGTAGATGTTGAAAATAATAGTCTCAGCACTGCATTTAATTCTATATTAGATTCAATTGGTTTCACTCAAAATGTTAATAAACCCACCCACTGTTTCAATCACACCCTTGATCTTATTCTGACATATGGCATCGAAATTGAACATCTAATAGTTTTTCCCCCAAATCCTCTTTTATCATATCATTCTTTAATAACTTTTGAATTTAACATGATGGATCATGCAGCCTTTGGAAGAAAATTCCACTACAGCAGATGTTTATCTGACAATGCTGTTAATAACTTTAAGAAAATGATTCCATCTTTATTTCCATCTATGCCATGTGCCAACACAGTGGAGGGCAGCTGCCTCAATCCCACTCCCTATCAAATTGATCATGTTGTTGACAGTGCTGTAGCCTCACTGCGTGAAACGCTTGATACTGTGGCCCCTCTGAAAAAGAAGTTAGTGAATCAGAGGAGATTAGCCCCATGGTATAATTTACATATTCGTACCTTAAAGCAGACATCACAAAGGCTGGAAAGGAAGTAGCGTTCCACAAATTTAGAGGAATTTTTTCTAGCCTGGAAAAAAATGTCTACTAACATCTAAAAAAGCTCTCCATAAAGCCAGAACTGCATACTATTCATCACTAATAGAGGAAAATAAGAACAATCCCAGGTTTCTTTTCAGCACTGTAAAATTCAGCAGATGCTTCCTATAGCTGCCATAAATGAATCTTCTACTACAGAAGCTCTTGAATCATCTGTAAGACCTCAGTTATGTTTAGACTGCTTCTCTCCCATAGATCTCTCTGAATTCACATCAGTAGTTGCTTCATCTAAATCATAGGTCACTAACAGGCGGACCGCGGTCCGGATGCGGACCCAGAAGCCGCCCCTTATGGACCCGGACCTACAGCCAAAACAGAAGGTTATGATTTAAAACCTAACGAGGCGCTTCTATTTCCACCGGCGCAGCTTTTTTAGACTTTACGGTAGTGGAAACGCACAGACCAATTGCATGCGAATTGAGCCATCCCACGTGATACCACTCAGCCAATCAAGTCTGTGCATCCCAGGCGGTAAACATTACGACTCTACAGTGTAAACAGAGCTAGAGTCAAGTTACACATGAAGAGACGGTACAAAGAAAAAGAAAAAAGGCGATACATGTAGAAAACAAAGGGAGAGAAACAGGCGAGTGAGACGGAGAAAGAGAGAGAACTTAGTTAATGAGAGAACATTATACATATCTACAGCCATACATATATGTTCAGTTGTATGTTACATGACAATAAATATTGTCAAAATGTTTTTGAATTTTACTGAATTCATTTGATTTGACAGTCAGGTATTGATTACATGCAGATGTTGATAAAACTACTAGGCTACTTAAATACATATCACACTAACTAGTTAGACATTATGATCTTCCGGACCTTTGCTTCAAGAAATTTTCTCTAACTGGACCTCTTTAAATTTTAGTTGAATACCCCTGATCTAACTCATCAACGTGTCTCTTAGACCCCATCCTGACTAGACTGCTTAAAGACACCCTGCCATTAATTAACTCATCTTTATTAGACTTGGTAAATGTATCTCTAGTATCAGGCTACGTACCACAGGCCTTTAAGACTGCAGTAATCAAACCCTTACTCAAAAAGCCTAGTCTTGATCCAGGAGTCTTGGCTAATTATAGACCAATATCCAACCTACCATTTATTTCTAAAATCCTTGAAAAAGCTGTTGCTAATGTGAGAGTTTTACACAGCATGGAACAGGTGGTCAAAGATGTGTTGGGCTAAAGAATGCATGTTTTTAGTGTTTTAGAGGCCTGTAAATAACTGCCAACAATTTACACTGTGTGCACAATTATTAGGCAAGTTGCATTTTTGATGATTGCATTTATTACTTAACAACAACAGTGCTCTTGGTCAAACCAAAATGTTTACAAACTTCAAACCTGAATACTTAAAGAAGTGAATGGGAGGATTTGGCTTTTGTACAAGAATATCTGTGTGCACAATTATTAGGCAACTATTAGTGTGCAGAATTATTACACAACTCAAAGAAAAACATCTCACTTTTTCATTTTCATCTGTTAATGTGAGAATAACAAACAACTCAAACTTTACAAATAAGGATTTCTATCATGCTAAAAAATAAATCAGTGACCAATATAGCCACCCTTCTTTTCAATAACTCTCAAAAGTCTTCCATACATTGAGTCTGTCAGTTTCTTGATTTCTTGACCATCAACTTTTTGTGCAGCAGCAACCACAGCCTCCCAGACAGCGTTCACAGAGGTCTACTGTTTTCCTTCACTGTAGATCTCACGTTTAAGAAAGGCCCATAAGTTCTCAATAGGGTTTAGGTCAGGTGAGGAAGGAGGCCATGTCATTATTCTTTCATCTTTAAGGCCTTTACTGGCTAGCCATGCAGCGGAGTACTTCGATGCATGAGATGGAGCATTGTCCTGCATAAAAATCATGGTCTTCTTGAAAGATGCAGACTTTTTCTCTTTTTTGAAGAGAGTTTCTTCTAGAAACTGAGTTCAGTTTGAGTCCATCTTCCACCCGAAAAGGTCCAACAAGCTCATCTTTAATAATTCCAGCCCATACCAGTACCCCACCTCCACCTTGCTGGCGTCTGAGTCGGAGTGGAGCTCTATGCCCATTGCTGATCCAGCCGCGGGCCCATCCATCTGGTCCATCAAGTGTCACTCTCATCTCATCAGTCCATAATACCTTTGTAAAATCAGTCTTCAGATATTTCTTGGCCCAGTCTTGGCGTTTCAACTTATGTGTCTTGTTCAGTGGTGGTCGGGTTTCAGCTTTTCTTACCTTGGCCATGGCTCTGAGCACTGAACACCTTGTACTTCGGGATATTCCAGGCAGGTTACAGTTCTGGAATAGGACAGCACTGGAGGATAATGGGTTCCTGGTAGCTTCACATTTGATTCTTCTCAAATCTTTGGCAGTTAATTGGCGTCTTTTTCTCTCAACATGTTTCTTGCGACCCTTTTGGGGATTTGCAACAAAATGTTTGATGGTTCTGTGGTCACGTCCTAATATCTTGGCAATTTCAAGAGTGCTGCATCCCTCTGAAAGATTTTTTTATAATTTTTGACTTTTCGGACTCTGTTACATCTCTTTTCTGGCCCATTTTCCCTGAGGAAAAGAAGCTGCCTAATAATTGCGCACACCTGATATAGGGTGTTGGTCTCCTAGGGCCACACCCTCCCTCAATACACAAATGCACATCACCTTGTATGGTGAAATCCAATAGGCAGTCAAGTTTATACAGCCTGGAGTTGGAAAATTTGCATTAAAATGACAATATGGTCAAAATACTCACTTGCCTAATAATTGTGCACATAGTGTATTTTAGTGCTGGTAAAGGCCTGAAGGTAGAAGACGCCTGAACAAACATGTGAGGTCTTTTCCAATATGAGTCCACCCTTTTTGTCAACCTATATGACCCTGAATCTGTAACAGAACGACAGAGAATTCTGTAAAGACTTCTCTCTGGGCGCCCGTGATTAAACCTGAGATGATTCATCACACTTGTGTTTGTTTCTGAGAATTAGCAACTCTCAAACTTAATGAAATTTCCACCATACTAAGCAGCTATCAGACCACTTACATAGAAATGAACTATTTGAAGATTTTCAATCAGGATTTAGAGCACATCATAGTACAGAAACAACACTGTTAAAAGTCACCAACGATCTTCTCTTAGCCTCAGATAATGGACTCATTTGTATACTTGTCCTGCTAGACCTTAGTGCTGCATTTGACACCATTGACCACAGCATCTTATTACAGAGACTGGAGCATGTGACTGGTAGAGGAACAGCATTAAAATGGTCTTTTTTATCAGACAGATTCCAATTTGTTCATGTCCATGATGAACCTTCCACGCACACAAAAGTTTAGTTATGGAGTTCCACAAGGTTCTGTGCTAGAACCGATTCTGTTCACCTTATACATGCTTCCTTTAGGCTATGTTATTAGGAAGAACTCTATTAATTACCACTGCAATGCAGATGACACTCAGCTGTATCTACCTATGAAACCTGATAACACAAACCAGTTAGCCAGACTTCAGGTGTGTCCTAAGCACATAAAGGCCTGGATGACCAGTAACTTTCTACTTTTAAACTCAGAGAAAACAGAAGTTATTGTATTTGGGCCTAAAAAACTCAGAAACTGCTTTTCTAACAATATAGCTAACTTTAGATGGCATAGCCCTGGTCTCCAGCACTACTGTGATAAACATTATTTTTGTCCAGGATATGTCCTTTAATTCACACATAAAACAAATCTCTAGAACCGCCTTCTTTTACTAACGCAATAAAGCCTCCAGTTAATCCAAAATGCTGCAGCCAGGAACTAGCAAGAGAGATCATATTTCTCCTATATTAGCTTCTCTTCATTGGCTCCCTGTAAAAACCAGAATAGAATTTAAAATCCTTCTCCTCACAAACAAATCCCTTCATGATCAAGCTCCTTCATACCTCAGACCTCATAGTACCATATTATCCCAATCAAGCACTTCGATCTCAGAGTGCAGGTCTACTTGTGGTTCCCAGAGTTTCCAAAAGTAAAATGTCCCAGTCTGGGTTCAGGAGGCATTCTCTGTACTTTTAAGGCTAGACTTAAAACCTTCCTTTTTGACAAAGCTTATAGTTAGGGTTGGTTCAGGCCTAGACTGCCTGAGGACTCTCCATCAGTACACTGAGCTCTCCTACGCTCCCTTACCCTACCTTTCCCTACCCCTAACCCCTCTCCCCACATACATATTCCACCACTGAATGTTACTAACTTTGCTGATGTGCAGTTACTGGTCCCACCAACCTGCAGTGTCTATTTGTTTATTGTTGCTGTTCTTTTCTCTCTCCTCTATCCACTCACCCCAACCGGTCGAGGCAGATGGCCGCCCAAACTGAGCCTGGTTCTGCTGGAGGTTTCTTCCATTAAAGGGAGTTTTTCCTCTCCACTGTCAAGTGCTGCTCATAAAGGATTTATTGGGTTTTTTCTTTTTTTTTGTAAAGTGCCTTGAGATGACTGAATTGTGATTTGGCGCTATACAAATAAAACTGAATTGAATTGAATTGAATTTAATAGATTTTATCAGATTGATCCAATTCTTGATGCCTCTTTAGCTGAGACTAAGAATCAGGATGTTCATGTGTTTCTTATGTGATAGTAGCTGCACACACAATGACTTGAACAAGCTAAGACAGCTAACAGACAACAGGCCAGAGCTCCAAAAGTCTCTCAAGCCATTCAGGGATAACCAGCAGAGGGAGCACATAAATAAAATTCTCAACTTTTTAAGGAATAGTTTCTTTTTTAGGCTGAACCATGAGCTCTCTCTTTTTGAAAATCCATCCATCCATCATCTATACCCGTTTATTCCTAACCAGGGTCCCAGGGATCTGCTGGAGCCTATCCCAGCTCTCTTTTGGTGAAAGGCAGGGGTACACCCTTGACAGGTCACTAGTCCATCACAGGGCCACATAGAGACAAACAACCTCACACACTCACACTCACTCCTATGGGCAATTTAGAGTCACCAATCAACCTGACATACATGTTTTTGGACTGTGGGAGGAAACCAGAGTACCTGGAGAAAACCCACACAAGCACAGGGAGAACCCCTGCAAACTCAACACAGAAAGGCCCCTGCTGGGTTTCAAACCAGGAACCTTCTTGCTGTGAGGCAACAGTGCTAACCACTTAACCACCATGCTGCCCTCTTTTTGAAAATCATTAAACCTAATTATAAAATACATTAAAAACACATGTAATTACTCCTATATAATAATACTGTCAACATAACTGTATGGAAAATGTCCTACATAAGCTTTCTCGCAACATACATGGATAAAAAGCATAGGCAGCCTCATCCATGACATGGTGTATCAGCCTGCTATTGGCTGCTTTATACAAAGTCCTAATTGTACAGTAAGGTTTTGCTACGCATGAGTAAAAGCTTAAGACCAACTTCCAAGAACAATTCTTGGAAGCTTTCTACTTTCCAAGCCTGGTTTTTATCATGTCTATGTGGTTGTGGGTGTGTCCCAAATTTCACAACATGAAAGATGAAAACGATCACACTCAAAAGCTCCACAAAAACATAATACTCCGCCCCCCACAAGTCGCCTTCTGGCTGGTGCTGGTGTACTCACATGAGGCAGCAGGTGAAGGAGAGCGTCGCCACTGAGCGTGCCCACTGCCAGTGCAACCAGGAAGGTGAGAAGGAACTTGAAGCAGGATTGTTTGAGGATAGGCACAAGTACCACGCCCAGCAGCGACAGTAGGCTGATGATGGTGATGGACACAAAGCCCCAGACCCAGACCCACACTGGGGAAAAAGAGACAGAAAAAGGATGAAAAGGGGATTTAGTTCACATGTAGTTTACAACAAGCCCAGTGTTTGATAGTTACCAGTGTATTTATTTGATATGTCATATAGCTCTTTAACTCCAACAGAAGAAAAAGACAACTTTCTAAACCTGGACAAACACAGTCTATATGTTTGAATCCAGTCCTGCCATGCTAAACTGTTTTTTTAGAAAAGAAAATACACTAAACACCAAAGCTTTACCGCCCGTTGACTTAATGTGCTCTTCCCAACCTGTTCACATATGACCATCCTCCAGAGGTTTTCAATCCACGTGTCCTTGTGATGACACATGACGCCTATGGTGAGAAATGTGAAGTGACGCTTCAGCAGAAATCTGCTTGCCTCATTTTTCCATTCAAGGCCGCAGACATGAGCGATGTAGCGGAAGCAACCAGGTCAGAAAAGTACACTATCATTAAAAGTGTCGGTCTAGCTGTCAGTTCAGGATGGGTTTGCAAACAGCGCAAGCCCAAGTGTGGGAAGTTTATGATTTTTTTCGTCGCAGAGGACAAAATCTTTAATGTGGTATGAAATCCAATGTCACACCAAAGCTGCTGGTGTATTTGCAATAATGCTGGGTCCTTCATTGCTGATATTCAGCCGTTTTGTAGGACATCTCACAGCATGCATGTAATGCACATCTTACGGACAACTGACTTCAGTGAGCCATTTCAGAAGCATGACACAACACACTCAACTAGAGCTCTGTGAATACAGAACTGAAAGGTGCCTGTGCTCACACAAGCATAAGCATAAACACATAAGCAGCTTTGAGGTTGGAAATAATTTGCTCTTCTTCACATTAAAAAGGAAAGCATTCGATTATTACTAGCTATTACAATTTTCACCCAGCTACTGAACACTAATAGAGCTTAACTCACACAAAACAAAAGGCCCAAAGCTGAGACCAAGCCAGAGAGAAAAATGACTAACAACAGTATAACCACAGCAGCAGACACACACCTCCTCAGATAATCGGCCCCAGGTGGTGTTGCTTGTAAAGAGATGATCTAACACACAGCTTCCTGACAGAGTGGTCTTTAGAGAGGCTGAATCAAGCTCTGACTGTCCCATTACCCAGCTGCAGGATTAAAAACATTACCAAAATACAGGCTCTCCCCTGGCAGCAGTCTCTGAACTCAGGGAACAGGCAGCTGGATTTCCTGGGGGAAATGTGGTAATGTGCAGAGACAGACAGACTGATGTGTAGGTGCTGTTTACACAGCCATTTGTTGTCAGCTTCTGGCTTTTGTTGCAGGTTTACATGTGTCCTCTGAAACAAGGAGGTATTTGGTGTTTAGTTGATGGTGGTGGTAGGATATGATTCACATCATGTCCATACTGATCAAACCAACTGGGGTCCTCATGTCCTGTATGGAAGCATGTGCATTTGTTATGGTTCTCCAATCATGTATTCAGGCTATGTCCCATCTTGTCACTTGTCTGTATGTGTTGCATTTACTAGAAGTTATGCAATTAAAATTTTGGGGCTTCTTTAAAGGTCCAAGACAGGTCTAATATATCTCACTCATTGAATTAGTCATGACCTCCCCACCAGCTCGCAAATGCAACACACATTTAGGACTTGTGTTTCTGTCTGAAGAATCCAGAAACAACATAAGGACATCAGGTATTTGTACTTTAGTCAATGTAAAACAAAAAAGCAAAAAAAAAAAAAACTAAAGTACCAGTAATGTTTTTGGCACATAACACAGAACACAAATCTGAAAGAGAAGAAGAAAGGTTAGAGATATTTTTTGGTACTAAACCATTTTTGATACTGATACATAGACTAAAGGAATTCTCCCAACTTTACATGTAGAGCTATAAAGTGTTAATCAACCGATTAGTTAATCAAGTGACATGTTGTGGAGAAAGATCCTTCATACTCACGCAGCTCATCTACTTCTCTATCTCATTACTTTTATACAGGTGTGGTTTTGTGTGTGTGGACACAGAGATGGGCAGGGGGTGAAGCAGTGAAACAGAAACTAGTGAGGAGAAGGAGACCCACTGGTCTGTGTATTCTCTCCAATAATGCATTTCCTGTGAGCCACAGTGCAGAAGAATGGCCCAGGGTGTCACTTAGACTCTCCTAATTGGCACAGTGCAAAAAGAGAGGGGAGTGGGGACTAGACAGAAACCAACTGCAAATTTTCTGAGCTCTCCCATGGCTGCCGGCAGGAGGCAAATGAGAGGTACCTCCATGTGGTGCGGGGATGTCTGTGGTTGAGTCTTGGTGCACTACTGCAGAAAATATAGTGCCTCGAGTTTTCCACTAATGAGGAACCATTCCTGCCCTTTTGACATGTTTGTGCTGTCTTCCTCATGGTCATTACCATTTTTATGACTGCTTTTAGTGGTGGCGCTTTGCTGCCTGAGGCACGTCTAATACAGGTGTCTCCAGAGAGCCATGTGTTTAATAATTAAAGATTTAAGAGGGAATTCAGGGAATTCATCCAATAGTTGAACTTAAATATCTGCTGCTTTGACATATCCCAAGTACAAAACTGAAGGGTTCATATAAGCAACCAACACAAGATTTTTAAGTCATAAAAACAGCATGTTGTACCTGGAATTAAAAATAAATCCAGGTAGTGCAGAACATCGTGTGACCTCACACCTGTCCTTCTGTCCATTGTCTACAGTGACAGCTCCTCCCTTTCTCACCTACTTTGCATCATTTAAATGAAGAATCAAATCCAATTACACTGCAGGCATAACACAGAGCATGAGAACAAATGCATTTAACAATGCAGCGAATGCAGCACGGTCAGATTGTTTATTATACAGGTTAATTCCAGGAGTGGCTCACACACACAAACACACACACCTACAAAAGACTCCTAGGAAGCAGCCCTGAAGATTTGCAGCCTGTTGTGTGGTTGGTTCTTTTGTTGAGCAGAACGTGTGACTACTGGTCCTGGTTTAATTTGCAGCAAGTGTTTATGGCTTTACAAGTTTGATTTCCCAACCTGTAACTCATTAACTTTAAAACACTGCAATTTTATCATTTGAATTCTCATAGGCCTTGAACACTGTGAGGTCCCACAGCAGGGCTTAATGACTTTCATTCTCTACAGCTCATCTTTGAGCCTCTTTCATTTCTGGCCTTTCTTTTGGAAATACTGTTCATTCACATATTGGACAAAAATACAAAAACACTTTTTTAACAGAGTTTTTGTGATTTCAAAATTGTTCACTGCCATGGCAACTGAAAGATTCAATAACAAGGGCACAAAAAGTCATACAGGCTGTTCCCCACACAAACCAAGAGTGCTGCAGTTAGGTGAGTGAATGATCTGGATTCAGAGCCTCTATGTACATGATGTACTGTATTAAGGACAGCTGGATGTGATATGGCAAATTGGCTGTCCATTCACTCAAACATTAACGTTCTCCTGGTGAATATGCCAAAAAAAGATACTTTCTTCCCGGGTGACACGCAGCACTGTGCCTGTGTCGTAGGTGGAACCTGGCTGACATTTCCACACTGTACTCAGCTCTTAATACACTCACTGGCACAACTCCGCTTCCACAAATTTAGAGGCAATTGAAGGCAAAGTGTCTGTCTGAACCAAGAGCTGTGCTGGTTTTTCTATTTGCCAACTGCACTTACATCTGCAGCTGAGATTCAAGGGGACTGTATTTAACTGCAGTTTAATTGACAGGACACAGGACAAAGAAACAGACATATAAGCTGCCATTAGGAGCTTTAGAGCAGCTCAGAATTTGATAAGTGAAAGATTGACCCTCTGTCCTGCTGCTGCGTCTATCAATGAGTAGGTTGATGGTCACAGACCACTCCTATAAAGCTGCAAAATGGCTATACTGAAAGACTGGTCACTCTAAGAAATGTCCCAGAAATGTATAACTATGAATACAAAGCAGGATTTTCTAAAAAAAATAAAAAATGCATGCCAGTTTTGAAAAACCTTTTTGGGGAATGAATTAAGGTTAAATAAATGTTATTCTACTGAGATAAATCTGTGGGCGTGTGGTTGCATATGTGGCATCAAGACGAAAGGACGAACAGGTCAAAAAACTCTTCTACTGTGAGGCTGAAGCAGAGAAATGCCTGCCCTCTCCCATTTAGCCACATCAGAAACTGTTCTTTCTTCATCTGTAAATAAAAGTTAATTAACATTGGTAGTGTGCAAATACAAGAAGCTTGAGAGTAGTTGGAACAGCCTATAACCTATCTCTGGATTTTGGGGTCTCTGATTTGCTCTCACATTACTTTAAGAAACCTGCACTGAGTCTCAATATGCTATTTTTTTAACAATTTTTTTTTAAGTGTTCAAGTTACTCTGATGAGCGTTCACTGTCACTCTGGATCAAAGAAAATGAGAAAAAAAGTCTTTGCCCACAGAGGTACTGCCCTATCAGTGTACTAAAAATGAGAAAAGATGGCACAGACAGTAGTGTGAATACCCGGGTGACAGTGATAATCAATTCTTGATTCACCTAAATTATTATCATCACTATATAAGTCCAGCTAGATTAGGTCAAATAAACATTCTATTATGCAGCTCTGCCCCTCCTACCCAAGAGAAGAGCTCCCGGTTAGACAAGCTGATAGCATCACATTGTAAACACAGTGTTTTATGGTGATGTCCCTGTGGTTTCTTGCTTGTGAAGATGGCTATTTTCTCTGGCTGATGGCTTTAGATAAAGAAAATAACTTACAGTGGACTTTCTTCACACATCCTTATCATTACATTAGTTGTTGCTCTAAAACTAGTTTTGCTGTGAATTAAGTCATTATTTCAGTAGTATATAATTCAATTTAACACCTTCTAAAGGTGTTATTTTTTTCCCTGACTTTGTCTAATGTCTTTTGTTTGAGGTACAGTCACTATCTGACATACACTCACAGTCATGACAATATCATTGTATTGTTGGCTTCTAAATATAAAACACTGATCAGCTGAACAAACATGTTGGGTAGATTTTCACCTGAATAAGGTCAGAAGGTATTATTACTTAATCCACTGTTATAAAGTTCACTGTGATTCTGTTTGACAAAAATATCAAAGAGGAAATATCACAGGCTGCATGCAAACCTCAAAGCTCTTAACCGCCATCATATTCTCACTGTAAAACAAAAGAATATCTAAAACTACTTAACAGGCACAATGTGGTTTTTAGCTGACTGAAGTGCAGTGAGTTATCAGGTATGTTAGAGACTGGCCTCTAACCAGTGTTTAGGTTGACGCTCGCTGAAATTATTGTTACTTTTGACAACATGAATAAGACACATGGCTCTTACCGGAACTGACGGGCTCCAAGGCTTCCTGCTCAACATCCATCTGGTGGTAGTGGCGGATGCAGACACGGCTATCTATCTGATAAAGCAGGGCTGGACACAGGTAGGTGAACTGCCAGGGGGAGATGAGCGATTCAGGACTCAGGCCATAGTAGCTAAGGAGCTGGGTCAGGTTCAAACACTGAAGAAGGAAACAACAAAAAAAAAAAAACTATGAAGAAAAGAAACTACTGACAGTATAGCAACTTATGCTGAAAGCAATACGCCTCTGAAAATCTATGGAATACCAAACATTGTACCCCACTAAATGTGAAACATAACTTTAAGGACACAGATGAATTGAGAAGTGTTTAGGACTTACTATCAGGGGGATAGAAAAATAGACTGGTAGTTACAGGGACAGTGCAAATACTTTTTTTTCTCTCCAAAATGTTGGTATCATGCAACATGGTGTCAGATATGAATAACCATACATGATTGTTGTCATGATAACAGCCATCATGAAGTAAAAAAAAAAAAAAAATCCTACCTCCTCATGCTGATGTGACAATCCACCTGGATGTCCTGAAAGAAGGGGGACTGGCAAAGTGGGGATGGGCAGCCCTCCTGGAGCTTCTCTCTTATTTTTTTGGGGATAGCTGTGACCATGCCTGTGATCATGGTCGTGACTGTGTTCATGCTCATGATCATGATCATCCTGTGAAGGTGTGAGAGAAGAAAGGGTTCTGTTCCTCTCTCGCTGTCCTCTAACCCTTGCTGGCTTTCTGGGTTTCTTGGGCTGGCTTTCTGTGGGGACAGAATAGGACTGTAGATCCTTAGGGTTCGGGGATGGCTCAGAGTGGGCAGTAGGAACTGGTTCCTGGTTGATGGGAGGAATGTCTGTGCCAGTCTGTATTTGATGGACATGACTGTGATCACCGTGGTCACTGTGAGGCTGAGAAGACAGGTCCTGGTGGTTAGACTCCACCTGTACCTGTTTGTGCTCTTTGTCATGTGCATGATTTTGTTCATGATCATGTTTGTGATCGTGATCATGTGAGTCCTGTGCATGGCCAACAGCATATTTACGGGTGGGTACCTTGGTGGGATCATGACTGTGTTCTTCATCATAATCATGATCATGGCTGGTAGAAGTGGTCTGACTGCATGGTGTCGGAGCTCGTTCTGTGTGTGGATGATGAGAGTCGGATTTGTGGTGTGGATGACCATGGCTGTGACCATGATCATGGTCATCGCTGGTAGATGAATGTGAGTGAAGCCCCTCCTGCATATCTAGCAAGTCCAGGTGGGCTACATGGTCGTGACCCAGATCCTCATGATCAAAATCTACCACCTTCACTTCACCCAGACCCAAGCTAAACAACAGACTCTGAAATCCCTGGAAATCTAGCCGGTCCTTCTGCCCATAGCGCCTGAACAGCTGCTGGATGTAAAAGCGCTGTTCCTCTTCCAGAGCGTTTCCTTGGGGTTTCTTGGACTCCGGAGACACAGTGGCTCCTTTCACATATGAAGCTTCAGAAATCTGCAGGTCATTGTGGGAGTCAGCATGGTGATGTCCACTGTGCTGATGGCTGTGTCCTGTGTGGCAGTGGTTGCACTGGTGGAAGAGAAAGGTCAGCACACACAGGAAACAGAACTTGGTGTGCATGTGGACTCGCATTGTCACCTTACTTCTGGACCCCTGCAGAAACAGGACAGTGACAGCATCAGAGCAACCAAGTAAGACGCTTTATGATGTGAGTTTCTGTTTCTGACTAGCAATCCACAGATGTCACACAGAGCTGCTGGCCTCATCATGTAAGGCTCAAGACTGAAACAGGCTTCTGGATTTTTTTTTCCCTCAAATGTCAGTCAGGCAGACTTTCAAGACTATTTGAGTAAAAAAAAAAAACTGACTAATATTTATAAAAGTATATAAGTCTTTAGTGTCACAGTCACATTCTCAACAGATGTATCACACTGAAAATCTCTTCACCCAGTTTTAAGAACACAATGACCAGGGGCTGTGTTATTTTCAGATGTTTGGATTGTTAAATGACAGCAGCAACAGTAACTCATAACGCTTTGTAATTGAGGCACACATGGTAAGAAGGCCAACCTAGAATACCACCATAAAACAAAGAATTTTTGCACTGAAAGTATAAGTTTGCAAAAAGTTATATTGTTAAAAAGGTTATTTGAAAAAGGTAACAATAATTCCATCAACTCAGTGTAACTGCATTTAACTGTTAATATTGGAGCACTGTATCAACAAAGATGAACAGAAAGTACAAGAAAAGAAATCAGTAGTGTGACCTGGATTCATTAAGTCACTGATCAATATTCACTGTGAAAATCTCAGTCAGGGTTTATCAATGATACATGACACACTGACATCTAACAGTGTAGGAGGGTCAGCAGCAGTTCACATGATCAAAACAGAAATAAAAGAAGGAAGAATTAGGATAATAACCTCTCACATGCACATAAACACACCATTCAAACCACCTAAACTGCTACCTTAGCTTAAAATAACAGATGTACTAACTAAAACACAGAGCCTTCTGGAGCACAATAAACTCTGTACTGAGAATAGTGTAACAAATTGCTTGTTTTCCTCCACTCTAGAAAGCCTGAAGCAGCAATATCATTCCAGTCAAATGATCCTCATGAGGTCTCTTGTGAAGCCCGTGGGTGGTTGATGAGTGAGGGGTGGGTGTGGAGAGGAGTAAAGGGAGGTCAGATGAGGAACGTTGCTGGATGGTAAGATGGCGCAAACAAAGATCAGACACATAAACACACACAGACAAAGGCCTTTGGCATCCAGCTTGTTAGTAAAGTTTCTACTGACTTTACAGCATGCACACATGAGAGACTAGACTTGTGTTGTGCAGACAACAAATACTGGGCTAGATGTTCAAAACAAACAGGGTGATAGATCCTCCTCATGAGGACGCAAGTGACTCACTTGCGTTATCGGACCTGCTCCGATCATTGTTCCACACAGACTAATCACTGTCGCACAATCCATTTCCGAGAGTGAAACCGTCCGTAAAAGGCAGAAGATGTCCAAAGTTTGGGATCATTTCAAACTTAAAAAAGATGACAACACGGTGCAATGTGTGTATTGTAAAGTAGAAATGGCGAACCACAACAACACTTCGTCAATGCTTCAACATCTGAGTAGTAAGCATCTGGTTGTGAACGAGACCGGCACTCAAGGTAACGTCATTTCAAGGTAACATGTAGTTTCTGTCATGCATTACACAATAGTATTATTGTTTAAAAACGCGAAAGTCTATTTTATCCGATTACTCGAGTAATCACTGAAATATTCGGTAGAATACTCATTGGAGTTGATCAATGATCAATATAGCTATTGATAACGATCAATAGCTGCAGCCCTATTGCACACTGAACATCATAAACATACTGATTTTATTTTGATGTCCCCAAGAAGTAAGAAATTTCCAGGCAAAACTTGAGGGGAAACGATACAGAAAAATAAGTTTAAGATCACTTAAACAATATTACACAAGCTGCTCACTCTAAGACCGAACATACTTGCAACACAAAACAAGACAATAACAACAATCTATATCAACAACTATCTAGCCATCAAAAATATTTTAATCCCTATGTAGTGTGCATCCCATGAAAGTACTCAGAGAATATAATTAGAAAAATAAAGACAAAGTCCTCGTTTATTGAGTCTTGATCATTGTCTAGATGACAATCAATAGCTTATCAGCTAAGGACTATAAGCACGTTACGGAGTTCCTTCTTCACACATGACAACATCAAGAGCTTGCTAATTATCAGTATTAAAGTACTGGCTAGTGCAATGGGTCATTTAGTCAAAATCAAAATTCAGACAGATTAATGCTGTCACTGAAATCTGTGCACAATTTACAGAAAGCAAAATGAAAAGAGCCACAATGCATCCAACTTTTTCACTTTCACAGTGAGAGACAGGTGATAAAAAATGAACCACAATTCAGCTGCTTCCAAGGGCCTTAAATCTTGAAAACAATGACAGATCAATCTGGTTACTTCACACTGAATTCATTCTCATTTAGAATTACAGTGGGAAACTAGAAGCGAGGCTACTTACCGCAGCGTGCCCTTGACAGAGTGGTGTGTGAAATTAAGTTTGGCCAAGGAGTGAGTTATGGTGCTCTGACTTAAGGCTGCAGACGTTAAGTGTGGTTACAAGCCTACTTCACGGCTGTCGGCAAGGCAGTGTTTATAAACATGAGACAGCGGTGACCTATGAACCTCACAGCAGATAGGTTGGGGCAAAAGTAGGACATATTTTAAAGAGCACACCCTCTAAGCAGCAACACAGCTTGCTGTGTTTCCTTTGCAGAAAACAAGAGAATCTCTATTCACTATGAGAGTTTGTGTGTTAGATAAATCTTAAAAAAGGTAGGTAGTTAGTAATTTTATTTAAGTGCACCCAGATGTTTGTTTATTTACTCGTTCTGGGTTAATATGCATTATCAACTTTTTTTCTATATACAATGAAAATAAATTTGTTTAAATTTAGCTAATTGTGTTCTACAATATGTTTTACAACTGCTTGTTCCTATTAAAGGAATATAAATGCAGGAAACAGCAAGTTCTCTGAGTAGTCTGTGATGTAATCACAGTTTGGCCCTGCACAATATAAGTGAATAATCCAATCATCACACTGTGAGATAGAAGAACTTGACTCACCGTAGAATGTGTCCTGCTGCCTGGCCCCCAGTCCCACTGCTGCTGTATGAGGGGGGTTTCCAACACCTCTGAAACATGCACTGTATAAAAAAATAGAAGAGGAAAAACAAGTTTATGTAGACTCCCCCATACACCATCTAATATTCTACTAACAAGACTAAGGGTACCTTAAGAGAAGTGAGCTAAATGACCAACTTTTAGACTTCAGAAATTGTTGCGTTTGGATCCAAAGGGAGATTGCGGGAGTATATTATATGGTACACACTAGTGCTCAACACTTAACCAGTTTTGCATTCATGTTACAGTGAAGTTAAGCTGCACTGCTGGGGTTGACCTCCTGAATAAATCAATTTAGACCTCAGGAGTCTACGTGAATGAGCCAGCAGTGTCAACTGTAGTAAATGAGAGGTCATGACTGGCCAATCACTAACCTGTGGCTCGTTCACAGGAAGGTTTGCGAAGATATTGCATTTGTGAAGACGTTATCTCTATTGTGAAGCCTTGGGGTTGTTGCTGCTGGTGGAACACCAACAGCAACACAAAGCATGAAAATAAAGCAGAATTTGTGTACCTAATCAAAATCACAACTCAAAGCCCCATTTGAGTGTTAGTATTTGTGTAATTCAAGCATGAAAAATGTTTAGCCGAGGTGGTCAATCTTTGTTTCAGGCATGACGGTTTGCCTTCACTGTAATACACAGCAGGAAGCAGCCGCACTATGTCCAGTAATTAGTGACTGCACAAGTGACATGAAATACAAATCTAAAAAACTACACACAATTTGTACCTATCTTGTGTGACCTGTTAGAACATTGCTGGACTCATCAGTGAAGCCACAATACACCCTTTTCAGAGAAACAAGTCTGACTTGAATAGAACAGAAAGTCTGATCATTAGTGTCAGTAGTAGATCCTGTGATTTTCCGTCTATGAACAGTCAACATGTCTATTGTGGAAAAGACCTTTTGGAAAACACAATACCTTCAAATAGTCAGAGGTGCATTCAATAAGCAGTTAAGGTAACACAACAAATGACTTCACCTTGAATAACAATTAGTGGAATAAAAAAAATACATTCCTTTGTATCGCAAACAATCAAAATGTAGACAACTTAACAAAACTGTTGTAATCAGTGTGATGCTACTGACACTAAAACAGAAATCCAGATTTTAAAATAAAAGAAATTCATCTTTTGTTGTCAACCAACACTAATCATGATCTGACATCCGATATATTGTGGTGGCACCCCGCTATGAGCTATTAAACCTTGAAAGGGTTTGATCATCACTTAATAATGGGACCTTTATGCTTAAATCATCATAATCATGTTTTTTTTACATATATTTTTTTTAATCTCTTTTGTGTAAGGCTGCAGTACAAAGAATACTGTACTGTAACAATTACAGTTGTGGTTTTTACTACCCAGCAGTCAGCTTAAAACACTTGAATGAAAATTGTAAAGGTCATGAAATAGCATACAAAAAGCTGGAATCCTTTAGAAAAAGGGACAGTGAAGAATCTTAATGGTATATAATGATGGTGTACATGAACCATTGAACAATCTTTAAATAAACAGTAGTAAAACCTCTTTAAGGACTACTATTAGGTGATCTAGAAGTCGTTGTCAAGCTGAACAGCTGGAAAACTATATAAAACATAAATACATGTTATTTCTGTAATTTTGGAACCCCTTTTCTATACATTACTCCATCTCTGAAAAATATTTTCTTTGTCGTTTCCAACAGAAAACTTTTTATTTCTCAAGGGAAAAATCTCTCGGCCCTAAAGCTGCCTCATATGATTTTCACATGACCATACACATCTCATCTCATTATCAAGCCGGTGTCTGCAAGGAAAAAGAAAAAGGAAGGAAGAAAAAAAAACTATTCTGGTATTCAAGGAATGCCATCCAATCCCTCATGCTTATTGAAAAAATAATGTGTTTTGTTTTTGCCACTGGCCCTGACTGGATTTTTAACATATACTTACAAACATAATGCACTCTAAGCCTGGCAGACTTGAACTAAAACTAATAAAGCCACTGACCATCTCTGCATTAAAAAATATATATTCCACATTACCATTTTTATTTTAGAATTTCCCATAATATTTGGTGTAAGTTCAATAATGTTTTTACTAAAATCCTCAGAGAGTGTCTGTGTAGCTCTGCACCAGCAGCAACATGAGGACACTAAAATGTGCTTTGGGAATAGAGGTGATCGACATCTGAGACTGCCTGACACTTCACGCTGTGATACTACAAGAGAGTAGCCTGTTTGCTACAATACTGAAGGAGATATGTTCAAACTAGAAAACGTAATTATGTTGCTATTTTCTTTAAGGGAATTAGACAAAGCCATTGGCTAGCATCACTAATAACTATATTTGTGTGTTAGGTCAAGTGCTTTACTGTGGGTTTTTGCCAAGCATCACCATGTTATGAGCTTTATATGTGACGAAGCATTAAAAAGCAAGGTAGCTTTCAACGGCTACGACATTTACATCAGACACAATCAAGCTTCACTTTTTGATCCATACTGCTAAACCAGGGAGCTACACAACCAAAAGCTTGCACTAAGTGTGGAGTGAGGACACAATTTGTTCTTGAGATGGAAAAATAAAACAACAGAGAGGAGGTTTTCTTAGTAAGGCCTCGGGCACAATAGAGAGGGCAGATGCCAGCTGCCACATGGACCCAACTCTCAGCAGATGGTCTGTGAGAATCTTGGAGGACCAAATCTGCTGTCGTACTGGAATTCAGGAAAGTAAGCGAGAGATGTGACGCCTAAATTCAAATGACATCTCTTGCAGGCAATCGCTCAAGACATCTCACTGTTTACTGAGCATTCACTCAGGGGTGGTGAGGCTCTACAGTCAGACGTTCCAAATTAAAAAACTATTCCAGCATAGCCTAACTGTCCTCAATAAGCACAGGTAAGTATATACTTCATGTTTACTGACACAGGGCCTTCGTCATAATAATGGACAACCATCCACTACTGTGGCAAAACCCAGAAAAAAAACAGACATCAAGGTAGTCATTTTGACAGGTCAAACTAGCAATCCTCCTCAAGAGTAACTATTCTGTGGGATATCTAATAAGCTGTGTGGTAGGTCTGCTGCAAATCTCCTGACTCAACTACCAGCCAGAATCAGAGTAATGCAACAAGTCTGTATCTTTTACCAACCATGAGGCTGGTTGTAATTGTACTTGTTTCAGGATGAGTTGATCAGTGAGATGACAAATTAATGACCAAGTAAAGTCAAACACATGACCTCCTTAACTACAATGAAAAAGCTGCAAGAGAAAACTGTGAGAGATCAGTGTGGTGAGACAGGTGCGCGGATGATGCGCATGGCCTGGAAGCATGTTCATCATAGTGATAAAGAATTTAAGACCATAAGGCTATGCCTGACACAGACAAGTAAACAGAACAATCAACTGAATAACACACTACGCAGATGTAAAAGAAATAACACAATGGGCAAATATGGAGTGATGCTTACCTCTACTCAGACAAAAACCCAAACAGACATGAGTTCACACCAGACCAATATGAATTGAGTTGATGGCAGCACTAACATAAGTAACAGATTGAATGTTTTGAGGATTTTGAGTCCAGTGACTTAACTCATTTGTACAGGGAGGAGGGGAGCCACAGGGAGGGAATGTGTATGTCTGCGTGTTTGAGCAGTCAGGGAGCTGTGTCTTGGATTAACCACCTGACCAGCTACTCACAGTGCATGTGTGTTTGGACACGCATATAACTATCACGTTCTCCGTCGTAGTTTCCCTAAATTAGCAATGGAAAAAGTGTAAAATGTACCGAAGTACTCAACTACAGACTTATCACTAAACTCTCTGTTGATTAAAACTGTGGAATGTCCTTTAAAATACATCCTTGCTAAGTTTGCAGAGACAACTAATCCACCTAATGTGAGCACAGATCAGTCTTGTAGAATTAACCTGACAGAGGTATACACTCTGTCTCAACTTAGACATTGGTGGAAACAATACAGCTGTGCGTTAAACAGATGTGTAATATAGATAGTACTCAAATGATAAGTTGCAATGTTGCTGGCCCTACAGAAAAAAGGCTAAAAAAAAAATAAAAATAAAAATACTGAGGCAATGTCACTGGACTGGTGGTGAAATAAAGGAATATTGGCAGCTGTGGGCGGCCTCTGCTATTCTGAAATGACAGTGACAATGTGTAATGTGGAAATAGCTGGCAGCTTTTGAAGTACTCATCTATGCAATAAAGTGTCTAAACTTTGCTCTTAATCAAGGTCTTTATTGGGTTCATTATTGTTGGTTCCTGCTGCAGATTCTAAAGGTACAAAGGCTCTAGCAGTTTGCTAATCATGTACAGTGAGCCACATGCCTTGAAACATTTATTCTAATAACAAAATGACAGAATCACTTCTGCCTAGTCCATTAAGGTCAGAAATATCTGATGTCAATATAACCATCAAGACAACCTTATAGTACTGTTCAAAATGTTTCCATAAGAACTGTATTATTAACGGCAGGGGTGTTGGAATGGTGCTACATGTGGAGTGGATTGTTGACATTGTGAGCACTTAAACAAATACACCAGCCGCCTATGTTTACAGAATTTATATTAAACACCTGCAACAGGCAGCACAGTGACTTTCTCTGAGGGTTAGTACTATATGGTATTAAGGTGAGCTTACATAGGGGGAAAAAAAAAAGGTTGAACAAGCTCCACTGCTAATAAATGTTTTTTTTTTTGTTTGGGAGCAGCTCTAATCTAGGACTTATTTTTAACTATTTTTTACCTGTAAGACCTTGAGGACACAATCATGAAAGAGCAAGACAAAAGAAATAAAAGGTGTGGTTAAGAAAAATGTAGAATGAGGTCTGAACACTCACAGACTCATGGATGTTACAAATTGCCAAAGGCCAGTTTTAGTTAATTATATTGCAGGATAAAAGGTCTGTAAATAATATTCAGTCATAAACAAGAAGTATCATCAAAAGCATTTCTAGAATAATTTAGAGCCTGTTTAAATCCCATTAGTGCTTATGAGGTCTTTCTTGGATTTGATTGGATTGGATTGATTTCAGCATTAGTATGGCTCAGTATAAAGTCCTTTTACTGCAGCTTTGTCCTCTGTGGACCAGAAACAACAGAAATACTTTGATCTGTACACTATAAGTTTTAACACAAACTCCAAGCCAAGACACAATGCAGTTCTGTGTTCTTTGCATTTGCTTTCTTTGTATTCCAGTGTAATGAAAAAAAAAGTGCCAAACCATTCTGTAAACAGATACACAAGCCTGGGTTTTATGTCCACATATAGTAAGCCTACTTCAGATGTTAACAAGCAAAGCAGAGACCAAAACACTATTTCACCAATGGCATTCAGTAGGGAGTGCATATTTGATATGACAAAGTTGGTTCCATTGTAATACACTGAACAGATGAACTCATGAGACACCATCTGTAAGTGTTAGCTGAGTCCTTTCCAGTACAGCTCTGTGTTTCAGTCATACAACTATACAACCTGTGAACCGTGGATGTGTTTACCACATCACAAAAGCAACATTTATTTGCTGTGGCACAGTGAACATTTTAAAATACACAATGGAACAATAGAAGTCTACATAATAGCCTTATGCTATACTTTCAAGCTGTATGTTGCAATCATAAAGCAATACTTGTATGTAGCAACTGTAACTAAGGTTTGGTAAAGCAGCTTAACGCTTACAGGGGAACTCCACCAATATGACACATAAAGACTGGTTTACTATTCATGTGGACTACTATTAAAGTGTGGAAGCAGATGTATTTTCTATGGCTCTGTCACATCTGAGAATAGAACTCTGGTAAACTCGATGTTCAGGTTATTTCACAGAGTTTGACCCATATTGCAGGGTATAAATCAGGATGCTGGGCCACTGCATCTTAAACTTTGAACTTTATTTAATCTGTTATAAATTATTACATTTTCTTAAATGTACATTTGTATCGTGTATGGTGCACTCCACAGCCCTACACTACATAATAAACATTACTGATAATCATGTACTTGTTTGCACTGGAAGAACAGGTTATTTTATGTACATAAGACACATCAGTTTAGCTGTTAGCCAAAGATCCTTGTGTACTTTTACTTCAAACTTCTTTTACCCTAAGCATTTGTTTTCAATATTTGACCAGGGTTCATGAGATATAAAACCAGGATGTTCCACGCATAAAGTTAGCACTAGCCCCAACAATAACCGGGAATCTTGGTTAATTATGTGTTTAACCAGTGCACCTTTAAATCTGATGCTACGATGAACTCTTCCATAAGATCGGATGGCACAGTAATGCTCTAACTACCATCACCCACATTTCAGTGTCAATAATTAGGTCCTTTCTTGGAAGTTTTTGCATAACTTTCTGCCCCTGCAGGTTTAACCACTGGAAAACTAATTTAATACAATTAGGTAGTGGAGTCTATACTCAAATGAAAATGTAATTAAATTTATTCGTCAATACTGGAGACATACATGTCCTTGTAAGGGAAAACAAAAACTCGGTTGCGATCAGTCCTTATAGCTTCTCTGTGAACTCGCTGACTTTTCCACCTGAGCTGAATCGCAACCCGTGCAGGTGTACCCTGCCTCTCGCTCGGCTGGGATCGGTACCATACTGTGAGCATACCAGTAACTTATTGGTCACTCCGAGCAAACATCACTCGTGTGGACGCTATGTTGTGTTCATCAGCATTTGTCCTGAGAACTGTATTACAGTACGACCTTTGAAAATGTATCAGGAGGAACAATAGCAAGCGATCCTTCTTCACATACGGTCACCTTACAAGCGGAAGGTCGCGCAAATGCGGTGTCAGCCCACTGGGGAAGGGAGAAACGCAATCTCACATTAAAAATACAATTTTCCAAGTCAAACGCATCATATGTGTTGAGCTTGGTTATGGCTGGACACCGCACGTGGTGCGCATAAGGCAATAGCACGCGATCTTAACGTTATCGCTCGCGCTCATCCTCGACATGCGCCTTTAAGACAGTGTTTGAGCTCGAGAGACATATGTTACATGACCAGCACATAACTAACTGTGGTTAATATCAAAAGAGGTCGGAGATACAAGCCCAAAGCCAAACGGCTCACTTGCTGTGTGAGAGTCGGTCCTTTCGGACAGGCTAACGCTAACGCCAGCCTGAAAACGAAGGTAACAATTCAACAAGCTAACGTTAGCTAACAGACGACAGGAAACTAGCTTTCAGCCTCCGAGCAGCGCTGTAATATGGTATCTACGATTACATAGCAAATGTTAGCAGTGACTGGTAGCAGCTACACGTTAGAGCAAACGCTGCCCGGGTCCATGTTGTGGGAGTGAATGATAACGAATGGGTTTTTTTATAGAGTTACCTCACTCGAGTGCCGTGTGCATCTCCTCTCCGCTCGGTACAAAAAAGCCGTCAGGGTTACGTCGACGAACGAAACGCCCGTGACTCAGCAACGCTGCTACGAACTTTCCGTAGCCACAGCAACGGGAGGACTTACAGTCTGCGCCAACTGCGCAGCGCACTGAAGAAAGCACTGACGTCTCTTTCCGCCACTGTCTGGGCAGTCATATGACAGTATCCTCACCACCACTACATAAAACAACATAATTGTTACTCATATCCTCTTTCCTGTCGTTACAACACACCATTCCAGTATAGTAAAATGAGGTTCCATGGGTCTATGTCTCTGAGACTGTACTTTGTCCCGTTTGGTTTATAGGCTGACAGTAAATCACCTCTCTTTATATTAACATTGGCGCAAAATTAAAACATTTGATTTAAATATTTTGACCAGTTTCGTAAATGAGTTTGTCTAGTGTATATTCAAGACTTCACACCAAACCGTCAGGCAAATGGCCAAGGAAAAAAATGCAAATTCTCCATAAAGTGTATTACAATACTGAAAAACACAAAAAGGATAAAGGAGAATAAGCACTGCAATCCATCAAGCAGAATTTAAATTAAAATACACTAGATGCATTAAGTGTTTTTGTTTGTTTTTTACCAGGATTTTATAGCTGACAGTGTGCTGGAGCATTTGAAACAGCTGTCAAACTACATTGCTGAGCGATAATATTTCCCAGAAAACATGATTTGCCAGTTAAATTAATAAATAAATGTGACAGCTCTCATTTCAGAGAATGGTGACAAGATTAAAGTTTTGTAGGGAGGGTGATTGTGCCGTGTGCACTCATAACACTTCAGTAGTTTTATAATTCCAGCTAGACAGCCTTGTGGACTATTGTCAAATTTGAAAGCTTCAAGAATGCAAGGATTTTTAAAAAATAAAATCAAAATAAATTAGACTCAAATCATTTTTAGCTTTTGACACCCCATAACATTTCCAGCATACAGAATTTACAACCTCATTTACAGTTTACAACCTTGCAGCCCAACTATCAGGTGTTTTAATTTAAGTGTACAGGTAGGTGTTACTCCTGCTCGGCTCAATGCCTGTCACACCTCCACTGGTGCCTAATTCAGCTGGCTGCAGAGTCATCAGCTGGGGACCACCATTAACCGATGTTTCGCCCCTGACACTCCCTGCAGCCAAACCTTTAAGGGTTTCCAGCGCCTTCTCTCTTCAGGAGCTTGGGTGCTGCTTTTCTGATGGTGTGTTCCACTGATTCTCCTTCTCTGAAGAAATGGGTCCTTTGCTGGTTCTTTGTTGCACTTTCCTGGCATGCCTCCAGCCTCTTCCTCTCCACCAGCTCTGCTTGTTTCCTGAGCACCTGAACATGTTGGCACCTGTACTGGCCTGGGTCAGTGCTGTGATAGTGTAGAGATCTGCTCCTTGCAGAGCCTCTGATGGAGGTTGCAGGGAGAAGGCAGGGAGAGTGTCATAAGTTGCCCTGATTAGGTAACTGGCGCGGGCTTGTCGCAGTCTACAAAAATCTGCCCAGTTGATTACACGGCCTTTGACACCCTCCCATGTTGTCCTGACCCCCTGCTGTGCTTGGGCCACTTCTTTTCCCCTGAGTTCCTCCTGTTCCATCCATACAATCCCAGCCACAACAAAATCTTCCCTCTCTTTCCTGTTGGCTTTCGACCACAACCTGGGTGGATCACCCCATCCGAGGCCTACTCACCCCTGAAAAATCCTGCCTACTACTTCCTGGTGTTGCAGCCTACTCACTGGTGTCTTGACCTCTCCTTCTGCTCTCCACCTTCTTCACATCTTCACTCTGGCCTGCGTGTCCCTCACTGTTGGGTCGGAGGACTGTCTCTCAGCTTTATTACCAGCCTCACCTTCTCCTGCCTGTATCCAAGAGTGATGGATTTCAGGGGTAGATGAGAAAATATATTACTGCCCTGTGATTGTTTGCATGTGTAGACTTACAAGACTTACATAGGGGGAAAACATGTATAATCTATGAAGACTTAATGCAAGAGTGAGTAACAGTGACCACAAGTGGCCAGGAGTGGCAGTTATGACACAATGAATTTCATTTAATTTCCCCAAAATTTTGGGGGTAGGCTCACTGGTAGGTAATTACTGATTAAATTGTTGAATGTGACTGTGCATTCTGGACCTTAAGGATAGCATTTTGTCAAACAAACAAACAAAGCTTATTATTATTCCTTCAATTTTGGCTCAAAACCTGTTTTTTAACCAAACAGGAAAAGGTATAGTTAAAAACAGTTGCTTGGAGGAAAAATATTTGTCTACCATAGTTATTGTGTTATATTTGTAATAAAAGCAGTAAATTGTTCATATCTGTATATGTTATGGTTTTACAATAGTGCATGTCATATAACATATTGGCATGTTGTGCAAACCATGTGTCGCTTTTAAGAGTACACATAGAGAAAGTCAACAAAAAAATCTGTATCAGTTGCATGGTGGGATTTAAAGTTTTTAACATTAGCTTAGTTAAGCTACCACACAGCAGTTACAACATGAAGGAGACAGCCGGCTGGGCTAAAACCCGAGTACAAGCCATACTGAGAAGCTATTTGTATTTTCAGAAGTTCAATAGTTTGCTTTTCGATAAAACTGAACTCACATTTGTTTTGATATGGCACAGTGCAGTATCAGCACCTGCTGGATTCCAGCTGAAACAGCTGAAGAGGTTTGGACAGATAATGGGCCAAAATATTGGTTGTGTGAGAAATCACTCCCTATATAATCCCTCAGCCAGTGAGCAGTAAATTGAGATTTTACACACTTATGAGTCATTGTCATTTGTCAAGTGTTTAGAGTCACTACTTTTTGATTCCATTGTAAGAAATGTTTAGGGGCACTATAAACTGCATAAACTTGCACACGCAGAATTTAAATGTTAATAAAATGTGACAGGGTAAATATAGTGCACTATATGCAGTAGTGAATAGAAGGAAATTTGGACACAGACCAGAAAAGTAAATACGTGGATTTGTAGCCAGCACTCATTAACAAAACTCTATACTATACTGGAACAATAACATACAGTATTTATGTAATGAACACTACCTAGGAGTTCGCCAGTCCTATGCTGATTCACCTTTGACCTTTAGCATCATATTTTTTTACATTGGTATTTTTATACAGTATTACCTGCCAAATGATAATTTCATTTGCAGGGCTACAAGCAATCCATCAGGCTATATGTTCTGAAGTTTCATGTCTTGCCATATTATGTGGTAGTATACAGAAAAGACTGGACAACTGACCTTCACTTCTGTGTGGAGGTGGCTGTGTGTGTGTTTGTGTGTGCCTGTGCAGGTGATTGTGAGGTACTTGGATGCTCTGGGCAGACACACAGCTAATTTCTGTTGGGCTTACACCAGCTGGGTCCACTTCCCAGCTCCTCCTCACCCTAGGTTTCTGCTCTCATGTCGGCTGTCCCTCCTGATCACAGAGAGATTAATATCAAGTGATTGGCAGCCATGTTCTCACTTAGCACTCCAGTCATGGTGCCCTAGGGTCTCTGCTAGTCGTAAAGCAATGGTGGAAGTGCCATTGTGGCTTTCACTGTCATTTAGCCAGTACCCAGCCCCAGCAGACAGACGATGAAAAGTGCCAACGACTGCAGTGAATTATGAGCTTGACTCAGCCCCGGCCATATATACAACCCAGCACAGGGAGCCATTTCCTGCTGAAATGCCTCTTGCTGCAGATTACTGAGGTAATATTTCCTGCACTGCAACTAGAGTGGTTATGGTCTGCAGGCTATCTACCTGACGCAGCTTTTGCCCACAGAACGATGAATGGCATGAAAGATGAGGCATTGAATTGTGGTTGAATTGCACCTTTTATTACACAGTGTTTAAAAAAGGTGAGGTTTTTAATGAGGACATCACGTATAACTTTTCACTGTGGCTAAAAGGGCTTAAACAGATGTGAACTGCATAATTACAGACGCATGTATAATGATACGCATGTCCTATACCTTATTATAAACTTACATTACCAGAATCATATGAAGGCTGTCCATTCCTTGCACTTGAAAAAATAGGCACAGGGGATATGCAGTCTGGATGTCGTAAGTCTGCATGCATATGTGTTTGTGTTTGTGTGTGTGTGTGTGTGTGTGTGTGTGTGTTTCTGGCTGACATTTTGCTGATACAAAGCATTAATGGCAGCACCCTAGCAAACCTACTGGTGGTGTGTCCTGGATGGTGGCCAAAGATAAAAAGAAAAAGCGAGAAAGAAAATGAGAGACTGGGAGAGAGCAAGAGTTACAAGTGACAAGTTTTAAATATCAGCTCATTAACCACATGTAAACCCATATAAAGAGCACTCATGGATTTTTCATTCCCTTTAATTGGGTAGAGGTTGGAGAAAGGCAAGTGCACTTGTTTCCCCTCAGGTTTGTTCTACTTGCCAAGGCTATAATACACAGATACTACTCCAATGACCAACACATATAGCACCCACAAGCTCCAATTCACACATTGTGGATCAATGTAAGCAGGGAAAGAGCATCCAACAAACTCCATTAGACTTGCAGTTGGTCCATATGAATATCCAGTTATGAAGTTAATTGACTACTTGGCAGTAGTGATAATCCATGTAGATGTTTTGTTGAGCTTGTTATTTTGTTTTTTGCCAATACTTTTCTATCAAAGGAAATTTCATCTTATACACTGAAGCATGTATGTGTCCAAGGGTGCAGCCTAACCAAAAGTGCAATTAAAGGTCATTGATTATATATTTGTAAGTCAGACCATGCAGTAAATTCAGAGTTGCATGAATGTTTTTATAGGAGACCCTGGTGAGGATTTCAAGACTACAAGCACCATATATTGTAGTGAAAGGAAATAATTATGGGAGATAATAATTAGTAATTATTAATAATTAATAATTAGTGAAGAGAAATAAATACAATCCCTGAGGCAAGTTACATGAAAAATAATTCTGTTCTTAAGGATTTTCAGCCTCTCTTCCTGCGGATTGCTTCAGGTTCAGAGATGTTTTTCTAAGGCTTGCACCTGTAAGATCTACCCACAGATTTGAGGGGACGGTAGTGGATGTTTCAAAAGTTTCAGCTCGTAGAGATTTTTCAGTAGAGATTTGTTTGTCCTAAGGGAGAAGCTATCAGAATAGTATTTCCCTGCTTTTTGCATACATTACCAATACATACTCTAAAGCATTCATTATTATGAAATAAATTGCACTCAGTTGGATAAAGTGTCTGTTCATTCATGAAGGCTTTAAAATATTATACAGTATTTTAATGCTACTACAGCTTGACGCTGCAGTGAGCGCGAGTAAATCGACAGGTGAAGTTGCAGATGGGTGCAAATATGAAGAGTGTATATGCTTCCATTTCAGTCTCGTAAGTTAGAGTGGAGACTTATTTAGTAGTGTCTACTAGAGATTTATTTCCCACAGTTTATTAAGATGCTTTGAGAGCACAGACTAGATACGGATCGCTTAGACAGAAATTTCAGCTTGCTTAATGGTTACACCTGAGGCCTCTAGCACTTGTTGCATAGGGAAAAGTGAATGTGAGGGCAGAGAGAGCCTTGTAATTTTAGAGGTGCTCTGTTGATAGTAGACATCAAAGTTGATTTTATGCCACCGAAGACCATGAATCTTGCAACAGGTGTTGTGCCCCGAGGAGACTTCCAGAAAGGGATTACGGTCTGGTCGGGAGCTGATTTCGACAGGATCATACACATACATACAAATACACACATACATACTCACTTACTCAGTCTCACTTACACATACAAACATGGTTGCGCATCTCCTCACAGTAGATGAAGTATTCACAATAAAAGAACGTTATTCTTTTAAGCCAAATCCTGTCTTTGTCCATGCACAAAGGACTGTGTTTGATTTTTGACAGTCTTGACATTTTCTTAAAACCAACCAAAGCTCTCAAAAGCAGTCGTGTTACTATTCTTTCCGATATGTTATAGAGAAGGCTCCCTGCTTAGAAACCTCAATTTAAAGGTGCTCAGAATCTCATGTCTATTTACTAAGACAAATCAAAGTAAAATACGTTTATATACATTTGCTTTTAATGATGTGACAAAAACTAAGGGAATCATTTGACAACACTGTACTCTACTATGTTCTTTAAAAAAACAACAAGCTCTGTTCTTGGTATTTGTATTTATTCTCAAATGCACAAACTTTGTTACATGTGACTTTCAATCATCTGCTATTGTTAAACTGGTCATGCAATAAACCATTCATCTTATTCCTCACATCAGGGAGAGACCTAGTTAGTAGTCCAGTTAAATCCGGTTCAGACCTGATGGCATTAGCAACATCATGAGGTGCAGACAAACTGTTGTAAATGAGAGAAATGCATGTGGAGAACAGAAGAACAGACTGGCCAGCTTTGGTTCACTTACAGATTTCCGGGGAAGGTAGAGACTGCTGAGAGTGAAGACACAGTAGGAAAGTTAAAGAAAAGGTAATTTATTTTTTGCTTTTCGGAAAAACATGCTTAGAAAATCCATTTTAACTTACAAACAACCTGCTTACCTTGTTTCTCTCTATCACATAACATAATGTAAGCTGCACCTGCAAAGTATTTCTCTATTCAGTAATGAAGGAAGGCATTGATACACCTAAAATGAGATTTTAAGTTTCCTAAAATGGCAGTGGAGTACACTTGCTCCTGTGACTGATATTCATATATTTGACTTTATTAGATTGGAGGGTAGCTTCAACCTGACAGTGTTGTGTCTTTTACGCATAATGACAATGGTCCCTGAACAAATGAATCACTTTAATCCAAATTACATCTTTCCTCAACTCTCAGTTGTTTTGAGGCTAAACCTAACCAAACTTCTAACCATCAGTTCTAAAGGCATGGACTAACAAACACATTCTGTTAAAACTTCCTGCATAAAACATAGACCTGATCAACAGGAGTTAGCATTAATTGCTACAATAAATCCAATATATTTTACAAGTTTTTCTATATGCTGACTCTCTGATACTTTCCATCTGTGACACTTATTTTTCTGACACTGGCCTGCCCATCTCCTGACATCTAAGGAGATCACAACAAAAAATTTATGAGACCTGTCACTCAGGTAGTGTATTCATTCTGGGTGTCATTCTTTATCCCCTTTCATTTGCCCTATTTCTTACATTCTGATTTGCTATTTTTTGTTTTGCTTTGTTGTCCTTCCTCCTGATATCATGTTCCATTTTTTTTCCAATTCATTTTTTATAATTTTTTTTTCTAAAAAAGCAAATCTTTTTACATATAGTGCTGGTAATGAACAATTACTCCCATTCCACCGTCTTTTTTGGTTACTCACAGCCTGCAGCACAGCACAGAAATACAAAGGTGATTTGATACACACAGATTTTATTACACTAGCCAAGCATTATCATAATTTTATGAGTTTTCCGTCACATTTGTTATGGAAACTGTTCATCTGATGGCTGTGCCTTCCCCCTACCCTGACATCCTCAATCTGTTTTGCCATGTGCTGTCATGATGCATCAGTTTAATTTGAAAGATCACAAGCGTATTTAGCCACAAGCGCCTACTGTTATTCAATAAGAAGGCCATGTTTCATTCTTCATCTGTCAAGGAAACAGTGAGAAAGGTGCAAAGGCAGTGCAGCTTCCCTTTTCATCCTGAACATAGATGGCCAACTGACTCAGAGAGGTCACGGGTATGCCAGTGATTTTCTAAAGGGCTTCCTGAAATTCACGCTTCTTTAACCACATGAGAGAATACATTAAAGAATGCCATGTGAGATGGGAAGCGATTTTTTCAGCATTAGACAGAAGATGAATTGAGATTTACTGTAAATCTCACAGCTTGAAAATCTCTGGCTTAAATAAAAACTGAATTTCAATTATGTCAGAAAGTTGCTGGACTGCTGGAAAAAAGACAAGCAACAAAACTACAAGAAAACTACAAAAATGGCATCACATTGTCAATTAATAAATTGTTACCTATTGTTTGTACACAAGCACTACAAATTTTGCTATTAGTTATTTTCCTGTAAGTGTGCAGCACCAATGAACTGAGCTACCTTCATTTACTTCCCAAGTTATTCTAATCTTCCTTCGGTAAATCAATGCAGTAGATTTAAGATTAAGTTAAACTCAGCATTACACTAAACCATTTCTTAGGAAAGCCAAGTTTTGTAAATCAGGCCAATAGTGCAAGGCCTAATCCCTGTTCTGGAAATTGGCCCAAAAGATGAACAGAGAAAGCCAAAGGGAGTTCACAATCTGATTTGTATGCTGGGCCCGAGCAGCAGTTTCCTTGGCTTATGCCTCAGGCACTGTACCAAACTGTCCGCCAAAGAGAAGTCTGCTTTATCACAATTTAGGAAAAACAAAAAAAAGAAAAGAAAACAAAAAGTACTTGTTTTAAAAGTCCTCAAGCATGGTATGGAGTTCCCCCAGTGTTTCATGATGTCCAATAGGAGTCAAAGGGCTCTCTGTTTGTGCTCTTTAATACAAGTCTAAAATACGAAGTGAAGGCAGATAAGAGTTATTCCACCTAAAGGTCAAGTGGATCTCATGCTGAGCGATTGGCCAATGCTCCAATGTGCTGCAATTCATTAAAGAGTGGGATGAAAAGAAGGTCCCACACACCTGGTACAACTTAAACCAAATAACAGTGAGTGTGCTTAGTTGTTCATACTGAAGCTGCCGAGTCCAAAACTAAATTCAAGTATTGCCTTGCAAAGCATTTAAACCCAATCTGAGTTCAATATAACAATACAAATAAGATAAATATAAATCATCACCTAACTAACTCATTGTAGGCTGTAGGAGGTATGTATGCGAGTCAGTGGTTCTGCCATAAAATGAACTGTTACTCAAAGGATGTGAGGAACAGTTTTCTATGATGTTCTTGGTTAGTAGTTTACATAGGCCTTTCCTAATGAAGAGCTAATGCAGGTATCATGCAGAGCTTTGATTCAAGTAACAAAATGCAGCTCACAGTTCCACGTAAGAAAAGTTGTTTAACATCTATCATAAGCTCTGTGTCTCTGGTATTTTTTCTCCCTTATGAAACATGCAATTTTTCTTTGAACATTGGATGGAACAAAAGGACTTTCTACTGTACGTGAATAAGTGAGTATAGTTTCAGAAACTTTTCCAGTCAGCAGGAGTAATGAGTTTACAGACAGTATTGAACCAGACAGTATTGATTTCCTTTGTCTGGCATCAGAAAACATACTAGTCCTGTCAACTAAAAATTTGATTTATGTACAACTTGTGTAATGGCCATTGTAATTTGGGGATCTTGTTTATAACCATATGTATCTAGCAGCTACAATTGTTCGCAGTGTTCCCAGTCCAACCAATGGACATTGCCATCCGGAAAGCCAAACTGGGGCTAAAACAGAAGATTAGACTGTAGAGGAAAAATCACCTGATTCTCCTGTTGACTCAAGTAATGTTCATACTTTCTGAAATAGTTATAAATTAGTATTAATAGTTTTGTACTGGATGTACAGTAGATAACATTCCCTTACCTCCACAGCTCTTTATTTATGAGTCTGAACATGAATCAATCGGCTTGATCTTGATAAATGTTAATTCCTGATCGGGATAAACGGCATTTATTATGTATAAACAAAATTTGACGAAGAATAGCTCTGGTTATATCTCTGGCGAACAAAGGAAGGCAGAACGAGAAGGCTCCTCTGCACAATATGTTTTGGCCCTTTGGGAGGCGTATAATATGTCTTTTGTGCAGATTGTAAGTCAATAGAAGCATTTTGGGCCAGTATGAATAAGTAATGCAACACAGAGTAAAGCTAGAACAAGCTGCTTAAATATTTCATCCCTCCAGCCCTGTGCTGTGACCTAAAATTCGGACTGCAACCACAGACTAGTGAAAATTCTAATATATCATTAAAATGAATGAAATTTTTTCCCACTAGAGTGGAAACTGGTCCTTCTTGACGGCAGTGAAGTATGAGGCTGTGAAGGTTTTTAATGGAACCAACATTAATATTAAGCTCACTTTAAGCCTTGAATATGCAGCAACGCCTCTGTTTTCACAGCTGCTTGGGGTATTTCCACCTGTGGCCACTTCATGCTAATGTTCCAATTAGCAGGGGATCATTCTTGTCCAGTGTGCTGCAGAGAGAAAATTATTCAGCCTGATTCTTTTGGCAAGGACCAATCAGATCATTTTAATTCCAGACTCTTGAACTCAATTTTAAGTCCTAATTTTCAGTCCTTTGTACATTCCTTTAGTTGATAGTCAAAAGTCCATCATTAAACACTTTCTTGTTGTACAACGAACAGGAAGTCAGGGGACGACATATGCATAGGCAATGGTAGGTTGAAAGAAAAAAGAATCATTCCTAGTTGTGAGAGGAAATACAGTGGTTCTTATTTGGTAGCTCGAACCATTGACACTTTAAAATAATTTACCATCACATCTCCCCATGGTGTGCAGCAATCACATGTGCTTTTACTGTCTAGCAGTACTGTGCAAATCACATTTATTGCACAGTACAGGCATAAACAACTTCCTGTGGTACACCCACAGAGTCGCCAGCTTCTTATTCATCCTTCCAATATGGAAGTGTGACGGCCTGGTTGGGTTTTACGACAACCTACCAAAGTGTGTGTACTCTTGTTAAGTCATTTTGTACAATTTCTATCAGGGCCCATGAAATAATTTCATTTGTAAACACCTTACATAACTCCTGTTTAATAGATGAGTTGACTGACATACTGATGAAAAATTTAGACCTGCATCAGGAAAATTAAAAGTAGGCTATTAAGGTTGAGCGATGACAAGTATGAGAAAAGATGCTCAGCTGCTTGAAACTGTAAAAGTGAATCTCTACTGTAGGAGTAATAAATTTTGTTGCTATGCAACCACCATTCATCTGAAAAAAGGCGATATTGGCTTCAAAAAGGACTGACGTAAAAAAAAGATTATTGTATATATAGTAGTTATCAGTTATCAGGTAGGCTACTTATTAGAGGTAAAACAGTTTGGGATACAAATGCACAACGTAAAACTCACAGTACAGTTCAAAGTGTTCATGATTTATTAAAACTTCAGACAAAGGAGAGGGAAATGTTTAGTCACAAGCAGGTAATGATGAAAATGTGGTAGATATCCAGACAAGCCAGTGGGTAAAGGCAAAAATCCAAACATAACAGGAGGCCAAGATCAGAAAAGCTGGCAGAACACGCAAACTCAAAGGATAAAAGGTATACATACACAAAATAGTGATTAGAGAATGGGGAACATGAGTAGATGGGTGGAGGTGCAACTGGACTGGCAGGAATACTGGGCAGGAGGGGGGGAGCAGTGTGTGTGGCATGAGAAGAGCCATGGAAAACATACAAATGCAGCAGAGAATGAATAAATAATAGAATGAGCCAAACCGTGACATTTTTCATGTGCAGAGACCAGGACACATTTCTTCTTGTCTATGCAAACAAAATGATTATGACAATTATGACATATACAGACGGAAGAGGATTTTAAGCATTCTGAGCTTTATTATGAAGAGGTCAAATAAGGTTAAGTACTCTAAAAGGTTGGTTATGGTGTGGACAATTGCTAGAAGCCAGTGAGTGCTGTATCATTCCTTTTATTGTAAAAGAAACAAGACAAATTATTGTAGTTTAAGTTCACTGGATCATATAAGGGAAAAGAGAGAAACCTTAATAGGCCATTATCATATCTTATTCAGTCATAAATGAGAAAAAACTAAATTATTATCTAGATTAATGTGAAACTTGGGCTTGTTTCTCTGAAAATAATCTGCAAATGTAGAAATTGACGGATCATTTTTCTCAGCAGGTAATCCAAAACACTACCCTAAAGTTTACCAGCACTACATTTGTAATCAAAGTATGTCATTTTGTTCTTAAGACCATACTATTTCACCAATATTTTCTGTTAGTGTATTTTTCTCATTTTTATCTATAGATACTGTAGATAGATAGATAGATAGATAGAACGATAGACAGAACGATAGATAGATAGATAGATAGATAGATAGATAGATAGATAGATAGATAGATAGATAGATAGATAGATAGATAGATAGATAGATAGATAGATAGATAGATAGATGATACTTTATTCAAATTCAGAAAACTATGAGCTCAGCTGTCACAAAAGATTCTGCCCTTTCCAGCTTGTTGTAACACCCATGAATTAATTTGCTGTAGCCTTTTATTTTTTAATGCTGGGCTGTTTGCAGTCTGGATGCTCATTAAGGTTATCTTCTATGGGCCATATTTACAAAAATATTCTAACTGTAATAGAAGCTCCTAAGGAGAAGCTCATAAAAATAAAGGGAATATCTGAACTTTAGATATTTTATCACTGTATCTCCTAACACTGAAAGGCAGTTCCGAAGAGAACTGTGACTCAGGGGCATTTGTTTTCAGCGGCAGAGCCCACCATGAGGTTTATTCATACCTCCGCTGAGGGATCATTGTGTGCAGGTCACCCCTTTGTCTTGCAAATTTGAGATGCCTCAGAAATTAGCAGTGCAAGGGGAGGACTTGATTCACAACCCTTATTGATAGTCGAAAGCAGTGGCACCATCTAATTATGAAGCTCATCCATCAACAGTAACAAGGGTTGTCATCAATATTTAGTTGGGCATAAAAGCCGGCACGCTCTGCTTTATATGCTAAGCGAGACGCCACAAAGCGTTTGCAAGTTCCCAATCTTGACACTAATGGCTTTCCATAATTTAATGAATGATGAATTAAACTGAAGTGGGAACCTTGGAGAATTGGAGAAACGAGCTGGGAGATACAAACAAAAGTCGCTGCCTGCAATTTACTTTAGAAACTCTTGACCTATGCGAGGGAGAGGTGCACTGTCACCTCTCCACCTCTGGGAGAGCTTTCTGTGGTGAGATGCCACTGTGATGCAAGCGCCAGCTTGATCTCTTGCTAATTAGCACCTTTTAATTATAATGAGTTCCCTGATCAGCCATGCATAATAGGAGGAAGAGAGGAGGAGATGAAAACAGTTAATGTTTTCCGTTATTGCTCTTTGAACCGCAACACAGCTGTATCTGTTATGAGCATTGTGACCAAATACCCCGGCGCAAACTTCTCTGCAGATAACACAATAACAATTCGCACAACAAAAAGGATTAATCACCCTGAAGAATGGGTTTGAGCTTGTCTCAGTAAAACATTATTTGAAACTGCTGCTCTTTAACATTGTTTTTAGAGTGTCCATTCATGTTTCATTATTATCAGAAGCTAACGTTTGTGTCGGCTTTGTTGTTTTGGGTGGTGAGAGATAGCATGCAACATCAACACATGTGCATTGAATTTCCTCCTTATGGGGCTGCTGTTTTTTTTTTCTCTAATGAAGCCATTATTTTGCCAGTATCAAATTTGGCAGTGTCAGGTTAATGGCTTCATTAGGCAACAAATCGCCACCCAGGGCTTGGTGTAATGCACTTTGCCTGTCCCTTCCTGGCCATATTTCATCGTTTGCTATCTCTGAAAGTATTAAATTACAGGAATGAAGATTAGCCCAGGCTAACAACATGGAATGCTACTATTGCAGAATGCAATTTATAATAGCAATTTGGTCTGTGCAATGATTGAGCACTCTATGAGCAGGGTGTCAGTACTGATATTGGCCTGACCCCAGAGAAAGAGCAAAAGAGAGACAGACAGGAGATGAAAACGAATACAAAGCCAGGTCTTGAACACAGAAACATCTCTTTTGATAATGCTTCTTAGCTGAAAAAAAAAAAACAAAACCGGAGCCTGAGCTAACGAACCAGTCAGAATGTGTCATGAAGCACTGAAATAGGTTTTGATCTCTTGCAAGAATGATTCTACAATATGAAGACTATCTTTGACCATTTACAATACCCATAGGTAAAGGAGCCATAAATATGAGCATGTTTATTGATGCAACATTTTCATAGACATCATTAAAGCAACAATAATTTTTTTGTACACTTGTACAAGCTGTAAACATGCCATTGATATATCATAATACATTTATGGTCAACCAGAGAGTACACTGTTACTGATTTACACATTGAGCAGGCTGAGAGGAAATCCACTGTAGCATTCAATCAGATTTGCTTTTGTGGTCATCTGATGCATGTAAGTCCAATATTTATTCATTTAGCTCTAGTTTTGGTTTACTAGTTAATAGCCAAAAACCATCTGTCTACTATTAGAGCTTTTTAACTGAAAACAGTTGCATACTGTTGCCGACAGTGAATTTCATTATTGCAGTGAGACTTAAACTGAAGAGTAATGGTGTTTGGCTGTAAAACCAAAACAAATGGTAAATGGGTATGTTTATGACTTTGTCTCTCATTCACCCCACTATACAGAACCAGCTACCACGCCAAATGCTGGCCGGGCCATCAGGAGCAGCCCATTTGGCCATGTGGGCATGAGGAGAAAGTCCCGTGTTTCTTTGACGAACCATTCTACCTCCTGAGCAACATCCATCCAAAACAACAAGCTGTAAGCCACTAAAGCTATTGCACCTGAATGGGACAATATTTCCATGCATGATTACTTTCACTCTGACCAATTTTTTTTCATCTGGTATCAATGTAAATTTTATATTTAATGTTTCTAACACAGCCAAATAGTGTGTATCCAGATTGGTATTTATAGCCTTTAAAGAAAAGGAATACATAGTAGTAAAATAATGGTTAATAAACAAAATAAAAACCCCACATTCAAAATATGACTCTGTGCTCCATGTTCAATGAAAAAGCAAAAGCAACAATAAGGAAATATCTCCCACTGAAACGTTTAAAGTAGCAAACACTATACTAAATGACAAATCACTAATATAAAGCGTGTTAATGTATTGTGGCACTTCATGCCTGTGTCTGTATCTCTGTAAATATGGGCAGCAATGCATTCAAACTATTTAGTTTAGCTTGGAGACATTCATGGCTGTTTGTGTTTGACTCATTCTGTTCCAGGTGCCTCTGTGACAATAGCTGTCCTATAATGGAGTTAGTTCCTGGCAATAAGAATGATAATAATCAGCTTTATTCACAGAGAATATTCTTTTTACCTTTTGGTCAGCATTACAGCTAAAATTAGATTAACACTCTGTGTGTTAATTACATTACATGTAATTAGAGATTTAAGTCATCCTGGTCCAGCTGTTTCTAAATAATTGAACACAGGTGATGGGAAAACCTAACAACTTAAGACCATAACAGGGTTTATGTTTTGGGTTTGATAGTGTATTTACAGCTCAATGTACTGTATAGATCACATTTGAACAGTTCAGTTGCTATGAAACAGTACTTCCCAAACGCCTCTCTGGTGCATTGCAGAGGGGCATTTTCTGGGCTGAAAAGTTGAAAGAATCTCATTGATGAAAATTTCAAGCATGTATTCAAACAAGACCAGAATAAAATCCTGTTTTAGTAGCATGAGAAAATGTGCTGTCACATGCTGCTGTCATAACAGAGCCGTCTTTCTCTGTCTGTCCTTGTACTCATTGTCTTTTAGTTTTTGTCCTTTTTAATCACAAAGAGCTCTATTAGCTGAAACAAAATTAATAAAATGGTTGAAAATTTGCAACTTTTTTGCCACCAAAAATGGTAAAATTGACAAAAAAACAAACCAAAAAAAAAAAAAACCCAACAAATACTGCTTTTCCTACAGTGAAATTCTGCCATTGATGTGAAATGGTATATTGACAGGTTATGACTAAACCTGAAAAAATATGACTGACTGGTGTGTAAAGCCCTGTAATTTAATAAAATTAAACTTCAGGCCTTTTGTTACCTGTTAGCCCCATATTGTTACTGATTTTACAAAAAAATTTGCTTACACAGAAAAAATTTTTGAGAACCATAGGCATAGAACAATCAATCAATACAAACAAACTGTAAAACAGGCTGTAAACCAGTTAGTCAGGCCCAATTAACCAATAAACCCAATTAACAGCATGACTGGTGCTTTTAATTTTTCCTATTTAATAAATGAAATTAAATGTATCATGTCTGATAGTGTGTATACATATATATGCATATACAATCATCCATCCATCCATCTTCTATACCCGCTTTTTCCTGAATCAGGGTCACAGGGATCTGCTGGAGCCTATCCCAGCTCTCTCTCGGGTGGAAGGCAGGGGTCCACCCTGGACAGGTCACCAGTCCATCACAGGACCACATAGAGACACACAAAGACAGACAACCTCACACACTCACACTCACTCCTATGGGCAATTTAGATTCAACCTAACATGCATGTTTTTTGGTCTGTGGGAGGAAACCGGAGTACCCGGAGTAAATCCACGCAAGCACAGGGAGAACATACAAACGAAAGGGGTTATGAACCCACGACCTTCTAACCACTAACCACCATGCTGCCCTCACAAATACAATCACACAAACAAAATTTGAAACACAAGCAGTCCACTGTATAAACTACTCCTCATATTCCTCATATAAGTAACACACTGAATTATTGCAGTTCTTGAATACGATTGGACTTTTGTCCCAGTTGGCCTACCTCATGAAACGTGTGCACGGGCATGTTCTTGTCGACCAATAATCAGAAAGCTAAACGAAGGATGACTGTGAGTGGGATGTTTCACCAGTCGAAAGTACTATTATTTTAAGTTTATGTCAATCTAAGTGGGTATATAATGGAGGAGGTGTTACCGCTTTCAACTGTTCAGTCTTATCTAGATGTTACACTTACTGTGTACTCTTCAGAGGCCAAAGAAGTGCACACAAGCAAAGCCTGGATTAGTGGATAATGGTTGGCATCAATATGACTCTAATACCTTATTTCCTTTACTTAGAAGCACATTGTTTACCATGTGTGTCAGCACATAAAAATCTCCCTTGTATGTAAAGAAACATTAGCTTTGCATATTATTGAAGCTGCATGGATTTTTATTTAATTATTTATTTTTGCTTGCTCAGACACAAAATGTTTGTTTTGCTGGTTTGTTATGTGGTATCCAATGAAAAATACGGGTCATTAGCTAAAGATCTTGGAGAGTGTCTCTTTGTTACCAATAACTGTGGGAGGATATATTAAAACTGTACTCACTGTTATAAAGCTGATAAACAAAAATGACTGAAATAGTTTTAAACCTGTACAACAAAATGAGAATCAGCTTTTACAGGATAATGTTTATTAGTGCTACTCAAACTGAAAATTTGTATCCCTGGGTCAGTTCTCTTCATAAGTTTTAGTAAAAGAATTAGTTATTTTTATATGAGGCCTTTTGTGTTAATAAGAATAAATAATAAATTTATGCCACTGGATCTAAAATATACATCATGTGTTCTGAAAGGATGTCATTATTAGTACAGATATAGATAGAAATGTGCTTTGTGTTAAGTGTTTTGAGTATTGAATTGTGGTGTGAACTGATGTTGGGAGTTTTCAATTAAATGACTGACAAATAGGAAACTGACTCATGCATTATGCCAGTATTGCTGGCGTTGTTTTTCTCCCATGTTCTATAAGAGTAAGAGTAGGCTTCATGGGGGGGGGAAATGGGAGGACAAAACAAAACTGCATCATTCCGATTTCCTTATGCTACATACAGTAACCTCTAAGGAGGATGAGGTGTTGTTCTTGGTGGTCATTTTTCCCACTCGCTCTTACTGGAGTCCTGCAATATTTCACTCAGTATTTCATCTGCTGGAGCTTTCAGAGAATAAAATGTTCCATGTGGAAAAAATCAGCAAAAAGAAGGGTCGTGTTCTTGGCTCAGTTCCTTAAAAACCCGTTAGCTACCCCGCCCCCTTTTTTGCACGTGGCCGAACAACACATACCCAAATTAAACTAGCTGTTGTCTTTACATTTTAAGGGTTATATTGGTGACCTTGGTGTCATTTAAAGGAAAAGCTCTCCAGTTAGTTATTTAACGGTGTATAATATGAAACATGACTCCCCTTCCCACCGTAGCTGCGCCCGCTGCGTGCCCAGCGTTGTCAAGGAAACTTACTGTAGTGGTGTGGGCCGTTTAAATCCCCCCTCCCCCTCGTCCGCAATACAGTGGAAAATACATCGTTGGAAAAGGCTTTTCATTGGCTACAACATACGTCAGTCGTCATTGACAAACAATGCGACTGGCTGATTTTACTGTCATTAGAAATTTGATTGAGGCCTCATGTGGTTCACAGAAGCTTGCTATGTCAATCTTTATTGAATAAACGGCGAAATCAGCCGTAAAACGAACCGGAGTAACACTTTTCATGAGGAGGACGATGGTTTTATGGATCTACTCAGGGATAATACGTCTTTTGGCCTAAAAACATGGATGCAATATATTCACTGGATTCTAACGAAAAAATTGATATGCAATACTTGATGTTTCAGTACATGTGTGGTCTTTATACGTCAACAAAGGTAGGACGTGTCATATTGTAATATTTTCACTCTTGTTAAACATTAAGAAACTGTTGTCGCTGTGATAATTCAATCCTAAATGTCTTTATACCATTTGAATCGTGAGACTTTCTGCTTTCATATGATATATTGTTTGTCGAACCTTATTCAAATTTGTCTTTGGTAATACATCTGGAAATACAAGTTTGGGTAACTAATCCTGTACAGAGAACATTTTTATCTTTTTTTGGCAAAGAGTCTGCACCCTATTTTATCATCAGACTTTTTCTGAGCACATTGGAGCTGTAAAGTTTTTCATTATCATATCTGGCTGCATGGTGACATTTTATACATAATTGTGGCGTAACACAAGGATAAATTTACCAGACTGGTGACTCCCTTCATACTGTGCTGATCAGGTTATTCTAGGCTAATTTATGTGTTCATGTTATTTAGTTAGTTGGTCGATGAGGTTCTCACTGCATAGGAACAAAAAAATAGTGAAACAACTTAACAGTACAGAAAATGTGTCTGTCATTTGCTAATATTTAAAAGCAGGGCCAGAAGTAAGAGTTAACAGAGTAAATGAGAGCAGTGGGGATAATAATCCTGTAATGTTTATATATATATTATGAACTGTTACTTACCCTCCTTTGCATACCCAAATTAAACTAGCTGTTGTTACTTACCTTTTTAGGGTTATATTGGTGACCTTGGTATCATTGGATAGTAAATACTTAAAATCTGGCCGACAGTTTTTGGTAATGAATCTGGAGCTTCTACAGGTTTGGGCCCACCTGTGAGCTTGAGGTAAGGATGGGCTTTAGTTTTGAACACACATTTCTCTTCCTCCCTCCAACCCCTCTGGTGCAGTATGGAGAAGGTGGCCTGTGATATGCACAATGCAAATGTGAACTTTTCAAAGACCAACTTTGATGACCTTCTTGGTTAGCTGAGAAGGACAAAAGTTGGTGTTCTTCCCTGTCTGATGCCACTGGGGTTTCAGTGACTGGTTAGCAAGAATGCAGTGGTGACTGTATCTGGAGATAACACAAAGGTGCTCATTCTGTGGGTCACTATGTTTGATGTGATACACAATACAGAGGTGGGAAAGGTCACATTTTCTGGAAAAACAAAAAAGTTGATACTTACAAGCTATAGATTGTATGCCCAGTTGATCAGTTCAAACACATCAGCTGATACTTTCTGGATGACATATTAATGGTGTCTTCATAGTGGCTAAAGGATTCTTCTACTGAACAGTGTATAGTACAGTATAACAGTAACCATAAAGTAAGGGATTTATTGGACCTGGTGGGATGTATCCATACACAAATGTAATCTCCACCTACTCTTATAGAAGCAGCTAATGTACAGCCATTTAAACCCCCATATCTGAGGACAGTGTGTCTGATATCAAGGAAGAGTTGGTGTGACCCGAATGAATGCTGCAGTAGTATTTGTGCTTCCACAGACATCACATCTAATATGAATTTTTAGTTTTATTTTCTGAAAAACTAAAGACGAAACAGCTGTTTTTTTTTAGAATTTAACGAATTCTGTCATCAGTCTGAAGCAACATAGTTTTTATTTCCAAAATGCCAGACATAGTAACTTAATTAATTAATGTTAAACTCATATTACAAAGCCCTAACTGCTCTGATTGTTACACTAGGGTAATATCTAAAACTATAAACAATGATGTAATATGATCAATGCATGTTTTTAATCAACAGCTCACTGGATGAGTTCCATCCATCACAGATTGTAAGGGTGTAATGTGAGCAGTGAGTTTCATTAATATAATAATCTAATCTAATCTAATTTTGTCATTTTCCCATTGAGGTGACAAAGAAAAAAGCAGCATAAAGTGTCTTTGTGAGTTGTGGATCCACCAGAACAGCTCCAGTGTGCCTTGGCATTAATCAGTGAACGCTACTGGAGAGATGGAAATGATTCTTCCAGAACTCATGTTGATGTTTTGATGATAATGATGGTGAACACTATAACTGGTTGGTCCAAATCTCCCATAGGTGTTCAACTCAAAGCAGACGTGTTTTTATAGGAGATTCTGATTTTTACGTGGCCCACAAATCCCTTTGCATCTCTACTTTAAGTCTCTGCTACCGTGTGACAGTGAGGAACATAAACAGTCCCAGGACCCTGAAATTGAAGCAGCTAAATGGAAATCTGTACATCTTCTAATATGGAAAATCTCTGATGACTAAGGCTTATTGTCACTTGCAGTTTAAAATAAGGCAGCGCTATTAATTATTTCTTTGAAGCAGTGCAAGGGTTAATACAAAAATGATGAGATGTGGCCTAACATAATGTATATTTGAAAATGAAACTATGAAAGCCCATAAGGCAGTGGATTGCCAAATTAGAGAAAATGATGACCCGGCTTGTCACTGTTATAAAAGGTTATAGCTTTTAAAAATATACAAATTCTCAAAGCAGTATGGTTTAGAGTGTTTAGAGTATTGTTTTGAATCTTATTTTGTATTATGGAAATTGGACATGTTTTTATTACGGCTCTCAAAATGTCTGAGTCATTTTAAGACATGCTGAGCCGTTAGATATCTGCAACTTCATAATTGATAAAACAGCTTCTATTCTCTCATTGCCTCAGTCACTTTTCACTCGACCCATATTATTTTGTTACTGTTGTTCCTGCCTCCCCTAGGGCTACTGTCGCCTTTTCAGTCTGAGCGTACGTCCACTGGTATACTGAGCAAACACAGACAATCCAGATTTAGCATTCAAGGCATTCAAATGTGTTTCTGTTTTGCAATACATTTGGCTTTTATTGTGAGGATAAAAATGCCTACAAAGGCACACTGCTGTAAAAACAGATGCTACTCACTGTACAAACTCTCAATTCTGGACTCAAACTGCTCACACAAATATCCAGTGACTGGACATAAAAAACATAAAAGAAGGAGAATATTAAAGCACACAATTATGCACACTTACGGCAGTAAGCAATAAGCTTTACCTGTTTCAAATAGATGAAGGAAAGGAGACTTAGATTTGACACCGACCCACCTAACCACTTGATTTTCAGTGGTTAGACGTGACTGTACGACCGGCCTTTGGCTGGAGACCTTCCAAAGTAATTACTGGCATTAAAAAGGTTACAACACATTTTAAATTTTATGATTTTCAAATATGTCTTCAAATTACTATGAGAGCGGATTTGAGGCTTTAGAAGATATGAAATTCTTGTTCATTAGCTTCAGTGAAGCTAATGAAATACAGTGAACCAGTTTTCTAGCCGAGCTTTTTAATTTGAGTACATTTTTATAAGTCATTGTTCAGCACTAGCTCATACAGCTTTGTGCCCTTGCAGTGAGGTTAGTTTGAATATGTGAAGTGGTTGTGGAAGGATCCCACTGCTTTAAAGAATCCATTTTCATCTGTTATATTGTTCTCTCTGACACAGGAGTCCTCGTCCTTGACCCTTTTGCAATATCAGTGCCATTTTATTTTGTGGTTGAACAAAGGGCACCTGTTTTAAAGGAATGCGGATATTATCACAAGTTAGAGAGAGCAGTGTCTGTTCGCTTTGCCTTTTGAGAAGTCAGTACATCTTTTTTCATCTGAGGCAAGGTAGCTGCTTTCTGCTTTTCCTTTGTCTTCTCTCCTTTAGTGAAGTCAAGATTTCTTTGTTTGTTGCTCTCCGAACAATATAAACATTGTGACTTAATGCTGCACAGTAGGAAGTCACTAAACTAATTAAGTCGAGTAATAGTCGAGTGTACATCAATAAAACCAGTTCAAAGTTGGACTGATAAAAGATTTTTTTTTCTCTTCTTTTATTCTCTATTAGTCAGCTCTCTATTGGGCAGCACCCCGCTGAGAGGAAAAAGCATTACCTTACAAACTGAGGCTACCACTTGCTCTCTTTCTGCAGGACCCTGTACTCATGCATGTGCTTGTAAGCAAAAGAACAAAAGACTGTGAAGTCATATTGTCTTGTGGCCTTGGCGTATTTGCCCCAAGGCCCCCTATGTGCACTCAATCTCCCATTCATTATGTAATCAAACAATGCTGTAACTGTTTTGTGGAAAGAGAACATAATGCCACAGTGCTAAAACAAGGAGCAAGAAAGAGATATAAAGAAATATGATTGATTGCACGACTATTACAGAGCGTGTGTGCAATGCCACCCACTGTGGTTTTTAATTTTGCTAAGTTGGACGTGGCTCCCATGTACCTCCTGGAGTTCAGAGGCACATTAGGAGACTCTGTTTTTCTTGTTTTATTTTATTGTATTATTTACTCATTGCTTAGTTTTAGATTCTTTTGCAAAGTTTTTAGATTCTAGTGCTTTTTATAGTTGCTCATTAGTAGATCTCAGTCTCACAAGGGTCTCAGTACTTAGTGTACTTCCATTTTTTTGGAATGACAATAAACCTTCTTGAGAGTAGCGATGTCATGACAAAGACATGAGACAGAAGCACAGAAGACAAGCATGTCTACATATCTGGAGTACAATTCCTTCTGTTGGTCAACTGCTAATTAGCAGGATTTTCAAAATGGATATGAAAACTTGTAAGGCACCGTTCTTTGTGTCCTATACGTCGCTGAAATGTACAATGACTTGAGTATCTTTCGGCAAGAATTTTTACCACATCTTTAGTGTTTGTGAGTATTATTTATGTTGCAGTCAGAGTTATAGTGCCATATCTCTCTCAATCTTGCACATATTACATGTGTTTTGTACCGCAGTCTTTACATATCTTTATTGCGCTTACTTTTTATGACATTTTTAATTTTGCAAAGAACTTGCTGTGAGATCAGTGCAGTCATACAGACACAGTTAAATGAAAGAATAAATAATAAAAATACAAATATAAGACAACCACCACCCAAGCTGGTAAAGTGCAAAGCAGTGAAGAACTGATGCCAGACTTAACCCTATTGTTATATGCTGCAGACATTACAAAAGGATAATCTCAGAGTGAAAGTGGATCTCTGCTGCCCTCTTCTCACCTCTCTTCTCCTGCAGAGGGTGCAGTGGTTCTGTTCATTTTACTGGCATGGTACAAACAATGTACTGCACTGCTCAAATGATGATTTCTATACTGCATAACCTGGTACATCCAGGATCGCAGTGGGCTTGAGTCAATCCCAGCTGACATTGGGTGAGAGGTAGGCTACACCCTGAACTCCAGTCTATCACGGGGCTGACACATAAAAACAAACTCTCACTTCTAGAGGCAATTTACACTCATAGAGGCAATTTACACTCACCTAACTCCAACCTGCATGTGTTTGGACTGTGGGAGAATTTGAAGTACCTGGAGAAACCCACACAGACACAAGAACATACAAACTCCACAAAGAAAGACCCTAGGGCCAAATCAGATTTGAACCCAGAACCATCTTCCAGTTAGGCGACAGAGATTGATTAAATATAGGTACGGGAAATAAAATAGAAATAGAGCCAGAACTCCAGCTCTACATAAACACACACACACACACATCTTCTCACTAATGCATATCCATTTGTTGGTGTAAATGCAAGGTGAGCAGTGCAACTGTACTTAAAGTGCTTCGCTGTGCTGAGGGATTTTGTGCATCTACCCTGCAGGGCATCTACATTTCTGCTTAAGAGCCTCAGCCAAATTCTTCTTTCATTTTATTTCTGCTTCTTTTCCCAGGATGTTTATTTTTTACCCTTTGGCGTTTACAAAGTGCCCTGTGACCTGCTGTGTCTTTGTGGCAAGACCACACAAATGGCAAATAACAATATCATAACCCAATCTGTGGTGCTAGTCATATAACACTGTCCTGTGTTAATGTTTTTTATTTGGTATATTCAGTGAGAGTGTTCAGGAGTGCAGTGCTCACATAGAGAGCTATGTGTGTTATTGTGGTTTTCTAACGACATTTTGATTCCTCTTACAGCTTTTAATCAATGTTGAATAACTCTGCCACTGATCTTACTGCCCCGGTTTTGTTTATGCGCACAATAATTCAAATTTCTACCAACAATATGACATGACTTTGAATGAAAGCATGGACCTTTGAAACTGGCTGTAGAAGGAACCTATATAAAGATAGTGAAAAATTCTGTGCTTCAAAATTGTACAGTATGATGAAAATTCCCAGACAAACTTGGCAGTCAGGCCATGACCTTCAGAAAATAATCAGTCAAAATGAGAAATACTTTGGTAACTGAGAGAAAACGAGGGATCACACACACTGATCCTCCCCTTTACGGAATGATCTTTCAACAGCTGTAGTCTCTTTTCAGCCATCCCATCTTTTCATACATCCTTGCTCTTTGCTTGGGCATATGAAGGTCAGGTGAAGGTAATGCTAGGGATTATGGGAGCTCAGTAACTGGTCCTTCTGCCTGCCATGAAAGGGTGAAGTTAATGGCTTGGAGAGGAGTGGGAGGTCTCCAATCTCTCTGCCGCAGGCCATGAAAACGGATGCCTTTTATTGCAGATCACAAGTTGTAGCTGGAGGCACCTCACCTGATGTTCAGATGGGGACCTAGGGATGGGTGCATGGGGTGTATGGGGGTGTCATTGCCTGGATTTACAGTTAATATACCAGTGTTAATGAAGCTGCTATGGTCCACTGGCCTCCCCACCCCAAATGAGTTTGGGTCTAATGGATGTGTAAAGTGTTAATTGAAATGGCCTCTTTTGAAATAAATAGAAGATCAGAATAATGTATTTAAGTACACTTCAATTTTGCACTTGTACTGCTGTTGCTTTAGAGAGAAACCCAAAATAACCAGCAATAAATGTCCTTGCCTGTATTTGAACTCAGGGCATTGGTATTGTAATTTTTAACCACTGGACTAGCAGCTAGATCTACTTGTAGTAATATCAACAGTGGTATATAACGTTATATATATATAGAAAGTACTAATGATAACCTCAATAACCGCAGTATCAATAGTAAAAAGAAGTAGCAGTACTGGTAGACATACTGTAACAAGAATATTACTAAAAGTAGCAATACTACCAATATTAGTAAGTAATGCGTACTCATACTATAATTTATATATTATTATATTTCGTATAGTAGCTTACAACATGGAAAGATTTGTGTCATATCAGATCATGCACGAAGTTTCACATGATCTTAACCTTGTTTATGTTCTTTGTATTGTGAATAAAACAGACAGGTGGCAAAAGTATTCATATTCTATACTTAGGTAGAAGTACAGATTTGTGTGTGAAAAAAGACTGGTAAAAGTAGAAGTACTGACTCAACTCCTTTACACAAGTCAAAGTAAGAAAGTACAGGATCTGAAATGTTTTTTTGCCGTCAATGATACACAGTACATATTTTGATAACTCCACAAAACTACAAAGGGTTGACACAAAATAGTAAATTATTTTTTGTTAACAAACTGCAGAGGCTGGTACAGGCAGCCAAACACAACACATGCACCATGAATCATTCTTTGAGCCAGCAGTTCTTTTAAATACGGTCAAGGCTGGGGAATGTCTTACTTTTCCGAATCTGCTGCATCGTCTTCAGGTGCATCGTCTTCAGACTCGGCAACACTCCCTGGATCCCTTTCTTCCCCCATGTTGCACTGCAAGTTTTCTCTCTATCATAGCCTGTACACTCACTCAGTTTCCGTCTCTAGTTAGTTACGTATTTTATTTACGTATCCGCGGAGGTTGAAAAAGTAACAAGCTTGTTTTGATAATGTAAGGAGTATGAAGTACAGATATTTGGGTTTAAATGTAGGGAGTAAAAGTAAAAATAAATACTCAGATATGAAGGATATGTACTTTGTTACTTCCCACCTCTGATAAACCCCCATTACTGAATAATCCTGACAGTAACAGTTTTTTAATCAAAACCTATGCAGCAGCCATTGATTTAAAAGCAACAAATGTACAACTTTTATGAAAATATGCATTTGAACGCAACAACAATGGATATGGACTTGGTTGCCTTGAATGCTATAAGATTTCATGTATTAATGTCATGATATAAAAACACAGCATAGGCTGCTGTTTATCCTGTACAGTGGTGACCTTTGTTATGTTTTCTGCAGGCTGTTGCTGCTCGTACATCAATCTAACTGTGAACTCCTGAACACAAGCACAGGGCATCTTAGAGTGGCTGGTGTTAGCCATGAATCCTGGTGTCAATTAAGTTTGGAAAAAACACATTTGTATTAGATGTATTAGTTTTTCACAATGTGCATGATAAATCATGTGTTTTTGTCATTGGGTTTAAAAACCCATATTTTTTTCAGTGGGTTTTTAAACTGAAAAAAAAAAAAAAAAAAAAACAAATAACACGTTCTGTCATGGTCTCATTCACTATAAAAGTTAACAGTTGTTTAATATAAGGTAAAAAATATGAAAAAAGATCTTCTTTTTTTATTTTAAAAATTAAATAGTTAAATTGAATTTCATTTCACTTGTTTTAAGTTGCATGTACTGCAAAATCTCTATAAAACTTCCATCCCTCAATTCAAATACTTTTTACTGTTTAGGGGACTGTATGGAACAGTAGCAATCTGGTAATATAGACTGCTCGATAAGAACATCAGTATGCCCTGCCTCGGCCAGTTTCTGTCACAGCATGGTAAACACAGTGAGACTTGTGAAGTGATGAAGCCACATTATTGCTCTATTTGAGAAAATGATTGCTCTTTGATGCGTAGAGACATTAGGGGGAAGTGTGGTGTCAAGTACCCCAGCACCATTATTTAGCACTACATTACCTCCCATCTCATCCCTATTAGCAGGTACAGATGGTGCACCTCGTGCCACATAAAGGTATTCACAGCTGGCAAACCTGAACTACCTCTGGACTTTGGCCATTCACAAAGCAGACCAGATGGGGAAAGGTGAGAAAGGGGAAGGTGTATGAGCAGACTCTTTTTATCTGATACCTTGGTTTATGATCACATAATAAATGTTAATGATACTGCTATCAGCCTAGACTTTAACTCATTTTGTTCTTTTTTTTGAAAATTAATTCTTTTTGTAAATTCTTTTTTTGGTACAATTTTTGTGACACTTAAAAACTTAAAGCAGTTTGACACAGAAATACACGCTACTACGTAAGTTGCAGGTTTTAATGCTGTAAAATATGACATATTGTTACATTGGCAGAAGAAAAAGAAAATTCAGTTCAATTTATTTCAGTTTTATTTGTATAGCGCCAAATCACAATTCAATCATCTCAAGGCACTTTATACAAAAAAACCCAACAAATCCCTTATGAGCAGCACTTGGTGACAGTGGAGAGGAAAAACTCCCTTTAACGGAAGAAAAAACCTCCAGAAGGACCAGGCTCAGTTTGGGCGGCCATCTGCCTCGACTGGTTGTGGTGAGTGGATAGAGGAGAGAGAACAGAACAGCAACAATAAACAACAAATAGACACTGCAGGTTGGTGGGGCCAGTAACTGCACATCAGCGATATACAGCTCCAGGACCAGGGACACCTGCAGAAGGTACAGAGAGAGAACAGAGAGAGAGGGAGAGAGCACAAACTAGGGAAGAGCACAAGGTTAGTGACATTCAATGGTGGAATGTACATGTGAGGGGGGAGGAGAGGGGAAGGGAAGGGAGGGGAGGGTTAGGGTAGGGGAGCTCAGTGTACAGATGGAAAGTCCTCAGGCAATCTAGGCCTATAGCAGCACAAGGGACCCTAACAATAAGCTTTGTCAAAAAGGAAGGTTTTAAGTCAAACCTTAAAAGTACAGAGAGTGTCTGCCTAGGAACTGGTTCCACAGGAGAGGAGCTTGATAGCCAAAGGCTCTGCCTTTCATTCTACTTTTGGAAACTCTGGGAACCACAAGTAGACCTGTACTTTGAGAGCGAAGTGCTCTATTGGGATAATATGGTACTATGAGGTTCAAATTCTATTCTGGATTTTACAGGGAGCCAATGAAGAGAAGCTAATATAGGAGAAATATGATCTCTCTTGCTAGTTCCTATCAGGAGTCTGGCTGCAGCATTCTGGATTAACTGGAGGCTTTTTATGGAGATACTGGGACATCCAGATAGTAATGAGTTACAGTAATCTAGCCTTGAGGCAACAAATGCATTTGACTAGTTTTTCAGCATCATTTTGAGACAGGATGTTCCTAATTTTGGCAATGTTGCGCAAGTGAAAGAAGGCAGTTCTAGAGGTTTGTTTTATGCGTGAGTTAAAGGACATGTCCTGGTCAAAAATAACTCCAAGGTTTTTCATAGTAGTGCTGGAGGCCAGGGCTATGGCCAGGGACTTTTTGATAAAGACACTTAGTGTCAAAACCCAGATGTCTTTCTGTGGGAAATTGCCTACCCTTTCTGTTCACATGACATTATTTGTATCATACCATAAAAAATAATATGCTGGGCGGCTATCAGCCAGTAACTCATGCTGTACTGAGGTGCTGTATAACCATTGCTCCTTGCAAATAAAACTTCTATATGACTTACTGAAGTTTGTCCTCTGAGTCTGACTGAATTTTTGAAAATCTTGTAAGGGACTTAAAACTAAACAGAGTAAAATTGGTGAAGGGAGTCTCTGGGAGTTTCTGGCTCTCTAGGAGCCCTGGGTGGGTCCTGGGTCGTTGAGGCCATGCAAACTGAGTCATAATGAATTATGGACTAATTTCAGAGTTATCAAACTGAGGAGTTAGTGGCTTCAAAACGAAATGGTAAAATCAGGGCTATGTGACTTGAGATTCTGGATTGCGACAAAACCGAAATATTGTGTGACCTCAGGGACGCTGACTCAAACGTATTCGGATAAAACCGAACAGGGCTCTCTGGAAATCAGAAACTCGGGACAAACCCATAAAGTGGTCTGTGGGAGACCCAAAGTAAAATAACCCAGCGGAGTCTGTGGGAGACCCGAAATAAAAAGAACCCTAGTCCAGCGTCAAAAGTGCTTTTGAGCATAACAGCCAAGAGTAAAAGTAGAGAGAGCGAGAGAGAGAGAGAGAGAGAGAGTAATTTAAATAATTACAAAGTGATAATAACTATATAATAATAAGATACAAATAAATAAATTATAGTGAGTATAAAACAGAAGTACTTAAATAAAGAAATAAAATGGCAAATAAGAATACAAAATTAGAAGAACTGGTTACCAATGACGCTAAATTACCGCACCATAGGGATCCTAAAAATGGAAAAATAAATATGTTTTTTTTTGTTGTTTTGCTTTCTTATTTATAACCCCACAACTAAACAACTTACCATATTTTAACAATAGAACGCCAGAACAGGTACCCAGGCACTCACCCTTCCATGCATACATACATATTCAATTTACACTTGAATAAAAATTAAAAATAAATAAATTAAAAAATATACATAAAAAAAGAAAATAGATTAATAAATAATGTATCATAACCCCTAGGCTGGGGCATAACAATAAATAAGTAAATAAAAAGCACAAATTAGTCATAGACGGTCTGTACAATGTCAAATAAGTCAAGTAAAATCTACATTTCAATTTACATGATAATCATCTATGGTTCCCAAAGCTGATCAAAGTCTTTCCGCTTGTCCTTGGCAATATAAGTTAGTCTCTCCAGTCCAATACACTTCAATACCTCCTTCTTCCACATTTTCAAGGATGGAACATCCATACTCTTCCAGCCTAATGCAATAACTCTTCTGGCTTGGATGAGACTGGAACCGAGATGTTTAGTCTGTTTCAATATAAAGTCTAGTGGGTATAGAATACAAGAATACAGAGTTTAACATTTAAATGAGTCGTAGTATTGAACATCCATCCATCCATCTTCTTCTGCTTATCCGGGGCCGGGTCACGGGGGCAGTAGCCGAATCAGGGATACCCAGACTTCCTCCTCCCTGGACACTTCCTCCAGCTCTTCTGGGGGGACATTGAGGCGTTCCCAGGCCAGCCGGGAGACATAGTCCCTCCAGCGTGTTCTTGGGTCTTCCCTGGGGCCTCCTCCCGGTGGGACATGCCCGGAACACCTTCCCAGGGAGGTGCCCAGGAGGCATCAGAAACAGATGTCCGAGCCACCTCAACTGACTCCTCTCGATGTGGAGAAGCAGCGGCTCTACTCCGAGCTCCTCCCGGGTGACCGAGCTCCTCACCCTATCTCTAAGGGAGTGCCTGGCCACCCTGTAGAGGAAGCTCATTTCAGCCGCTTGTATCCGCGATCTTGTCCTTTCGGTCATGACCCAAAGCTCATGACCATAGGTGAGGGTAGGAACGTAGATTGACCGGTAAATCGAGAGCTTCGCCTTCCGCCTTCGCTTAGCTCCTTCTTCACCACAACGGACCGGTACACCGACTGCATTACTGCTGCCGATGCCCCAGTCCGTCTGTCAATCTCACGCTCCGTCCTTCCCTCACTCGTGAACAAGACCCCAAGATACTTAAACTCCTCCACCTGAGGCAGGATCTCTTCCCAAGCCTGGAAATGTACTTTTTCCGGTTGAGTACCATGGCTTCGGACTTGGAGGTGCTGATTCTCATCCCAGCCACTTGACACTTGCAAACTGCCCCAGCGCACGTTGGAGATCCTGGCTCGATGGAGCCAACAGGACAACATCATCTGCAAAAAGCAGAGATGAAATCCTGTGGTCCCCGAACTGGACTCCCTCTGGCCCCTGGCTGTGCCTAGATATTCTGTCCATAAAAGTAATGAACAGAACCGGTGACAAAGGGCAGCCCTGCCAGAGTCCAACGTGCACTGGGAACAGGTCTTACTACCGGCAATGCAAACCAAGCTCCTGCTCCGTTTGTACAGAGACCGGATAGCCCTCAGCAAAGGGCCCCGGACCCCATACTCCTGGAGCCCTTCCCACAGGATGTCACGAGGAACCCGGTCGAATGCCTTCTCCAAGTCCACCAAAATCATGTGGACTCGTTGGGCAAACTCCCATGAACCTGGTCCAGTGTTCCACGGCCGGGATGGAAACCGCATTGTTCCCCCTGGATCGGAGGTTCGACCACCGGCCGGACCCTCCTCTCCAGCACCCTGGCATAGACCAGGGTGCTGGAGATCCCTCTATAGTTGGAACACACCCTCCAGTCCCCCTTCTTAAAAAGAGGAACCACCACCCTGGTCTGCCAATCCAGGGGTACTGTCCCCGAAAGCCATGCGATGTTGCACAGGTGTGTCAGCCATGGCAGCCCAACAACATCCAGAGGTACTTGAGGTACTCGGGGCGGATCTCATCCACCCCTGGTGCTTTGCCCCCGAGGAGCTGCCAAACTACCTCAGTGACTTCGGCTTGGGTGATGGATGGATCAGCCTCCGAATCCCCAGCCCCTGCTTCCCTTATGGAAGACGTGTTGACCGGATTGAGGAGATCCTCGAAGTATTCCTTCCACCGTCCGACAATATCCCGAGTCGAGGTCAGCAGCTCCCCACTTCCACTGTAAACAGTGTTGGTAGAGCACTGTTTCCCCCTCCTGAGGCAGGCGCTGGACGATTTGCCAGAATCTCTTCGGGGCCATCAGGTAGTCCTTCTCCATGGCCTCACTGAACTCCTCCCACGCCTGAGTTTTTGCTGCTGTCACTGCCTGGGCTGCAGCATGCTTGGCCTGACGGTACCCGTCAGCTGCTTCAGGAGTCACACAAGCCAATCAAGCTCGGTAGCCGAAGGTCAGACGACCTACATGCCTTTGAGAACAACTGTTAGCATGCCAATGACCTTTTGTTTTGTGACCCCACTGAGAAGGTTTGCTCTTCATAGTTAGTAAGTTATATACAGTCATAAATAAGTCAAATCAGAGTCTTCAGTCAAGTAACAAGGTCATCCAGACACAACTGAACCTGTGTTTTTAATGCCATTCTCCCTCTGTCTGGTTCTTCCCTAGAAGGTCCACACCGTGTGGAAAGAGACACTGCAGCAGCCGGCAGTTTTGATAATAGAGTTATCTACAAATGGCGAAAACAGTTTTGATGCCATCGGAGTGTTCAGAGGAGTCCCCGACGAGTATAAAGCTAGAAACCAAGTTGCAGCAGGGTCTGAATCTTTCCTATTTGGTGGTCAACCATTAATAAAAATGTTGATTGGATAAATTATTTGTATTATAACCAGCAGAGATTCATTAACTACACTAGAGATGCTGTCAGAGGTTTAGCACAGCAGTTAGGTAAAACTAGTCCTATGACCTGGCAGAACCAGATGGCATTAGACATGTTATTGGCTAAGGAGGGAAGTGTTTGTAAAATGTTTGGATCTACTTGTTGTACCTTCATTCCTAAAAACACTTCCCCAGATGGATCCGTCACTCGAGCTTTACAAGGATTCCAAGCCTTATCTGAAGAACTTGCTGAAAATGCTGGTATTGACAACCCCTTCACTTCTTGGCTGGAGGGAATGTTTGGTAAATGGAGCGGTCTGGTTCAGTCCATACTCATCTCAATGGCTGTGATCACTGCTATTTTAGTTACCTGTGGTTGCTGTTGTATACCATATATGAGAGGCCTTTGCAGAGAGGCCACTATGATAAATTTGCCTTAACTTCTGAACTGTAAGGCACAATGACTCCAACATTGAAAATTCTTACAGAAAGTGATGTTGTGATGCTGACTGTTTGCCCATGAAGACAGAAAGTTAGGACATTTGTTTCTGCATGTTTTTTTTTTTTTTTGGTATGCTAATCATCTTATATTTGTGATCTTACCTTGTTTGTCTTATCATAGTAATTATGATTTGTGATCTTACTTTTTGTGTTTTTTCATAATGATAATGATTCTGATCTTACTTCATGTGTTTTACCATAATAGTTATGATTTGTGATCTTGCTAAACATTTCTTTATAGTAGTTAAGCATGCTAAGCATAAACAGGAGAGATGTGTTTGAGAAATTAGAGAAAATGTTTTACCCTCCAGTGACCTAAACAACCGTACTCTTGTATATTAAAAACACTGCTGAATAAGGCCTATTGTGCAAAGATAACTTTGTTTTCAGTGAGAACAGTTTGCTCTAACCTTTTTGATAAAGACACTTAGTGTCAAAACCCAGATGTCTAGCTGTGGGAAATTGCCTACCCTTTCTGTTCACATGACATTATTTGTATCATACCATTAAAAATGATGTGCTGGGTGGCTATCAGCCAGTAACTCATGCTGTACTGAGGTGCTGTATAACCATTGCTCCTTGCAAATAAAACTTCTGTATAACTTACTGAAGTTCGTCCTCTGAGTCTATTTGTTAAAAGAATTTACCTAACAAAATCAGTAGTGCCTTATAGCAAAACTTTTTGTGATATCTTCTACACTGAGGCAAAAACTATAAAAAGCACTGTAATTTGAATTAAAAAAAAAAACTCTTTGCAAAAACACAGTATATATCTGAGATTGGGTTTAATGGTCCTTTTCCTTTTTTTGTTTTGCTTTTGATAGAGTAAGTGTCTGTTGAAAGTGGATTTTGATAGGCTTTCTAATGGATCAGTTGTTTTTAAGCTACATATGACATTTTATACCAGCTCCGGGATTTGACTTCAGCTTGAGTCCTATGTTCAGTGTTTACCTATTGTTCTCCATCCAATCTGTCTGCCCTGTGTCTTTTGTCTCCCTACTAAAAATTAAAGGCCTACATTAAAAATGTGAAGCACTGCAGCAATCCTTTTCTGATAAACAAATAATTTCACGATACTCTGACCTCGTCTCAGTCATGACTCATGTGCACCAGGTTTAGCCTGTCCCATGTTTGCCTGAGATGCAGCTGGCCTTCCCTGTCAAGCCTGCCAAGCCACTGTCTCCAGGCAACATACTCAGAGGCCACCTGTCATTTTGGATCAATGGACACACCTGCACACCCACCTGTCCACAGTCTTGTCACATGGCAAGATGAGAAGAAAAAGAGAGCAAGAGAGAGAGAGCAGCTCTCATCCTGGGTGGTTGATGACCTGATTCTGAATGAATGAATAGCTCTGAATCACCTGATATAGAGAGATGAGAATGAGGTTGACGGACCTGAGAGAGACTTGTTTATGGCTAAGGATAGTCTGGGTAATAATGACCGATGCTCCTTTTGTCTGCCCTGTGTTTCACACTGAGCTCATACATATACCTTGCATTCAACATAATTGTTAGACTGCATCGAAACCTTCACATCTCCTTCTTATATAAGTATTATACATAGATCATCTTCCTTTTTCCTGCAGAGAAACTGTTCATTTGACCAGAGTAATAATGAAGCTTTCAGAGTGTCATCACCATTACTTCCGTTCGGATATATTCACTGAATGGCAGAAGATACACAGAGTTAAGCTAGACTGTTAAGACACTGGAAACACTAATTGCTTTTAATGACAATTAATGTGCATATCAGTCAAGAAATCTTATGAAAGCACATGTCTGTAGAGGTATTGCTATTGTTCCTTGTGTTGTGCATAGATTTTGAATGCCAGTGTACAGAATCAAATGTGATGAAGGAACTCAGGGGCTGTGATGGTAAAAACCATATGACAAAGCGATGTCCTTTTACATACTTATTTGTAGGTTAGTGTTTAGTGTGATTTACTGTTTAAAGGCCTGAAACATCTGAGGATCCTGGGGCACACTACTAAAAATGTGTTCCCACACCCTGCAGCTGACCAATATGCACCAGAGGAGGTGTGTCAGGCAATTATGTCCAGCTACCTGTAGATAATCTGAGTTTAATGGACTCATACAGTGCATGACTACATAGTAAATGATGATGTGTTAACTTTTGTTATAAAATTATTAACACATGGATCAAGAAATGTACACATTGTTCTGCAATTTTATCTTTGATATTGTTGCCTAAATCTTAGCACAAAAGCTCACATTCAGCTGATGATACACAGCTGGTTAAGGCCTCCCTAGAGAAAACATAACCAACTTTGCATCAGAAGCCATGTTCTTTCTCACAAAAGTTACATTCAAATAAACAACTAATTTGAAAGTCAATGTAGCTTCATTCGCATCATTTGACTCCAATATGATTTTTTATTTTTTTAGCACAGAAATCGACACTGGTGTTTAACTCAAAATTACTCTCTTATTTTAACAAAAAGGTAATGTTACTAAAGGTGTTCCATTATTAACCTTCCTACAATGAGACCACGAGACCAATCTTTAATAAATCAATCAAATTTTTTGTTAAAGTGCAATTTCAGAACTAAGTATAACTTTACAGCCAACAGCCCAGGGATGTTTTAAAGGATGGCCCCTCAGAAGGACCGAGAGCCAGGGCCACTTTGAAAGGAGACTCCTTGGGTGAGCTGCGATCTGGAACTGCCTTGGAGGAGGATCCCTCGGGAAGGCAGGGGTCTCTGGGAAGGCCTGAGGTCCGGAACCGCTCTAGAGGACTGTCTCTCAAGTGAATGACTGGCCAGAGACTGAGGAAGAGGGCTGGCTGGTAACTCAGGAGAAGGACTAGCCATGGGTTTAGGCAGCTGGAGGGGAACATCAGCTGTGACGTCTCCGTTGACCCACTGAGGACCAAGGTACAGGGGAGAAGCCTCAGCGATGACGCTGCCATTGGCACACCAAGGACTAGAACCCGGGAGAGAAACCTCAGCGGGAACACAACCGTCGGCGCACTGAGGATCAAGATCCTGGAGAGTGACCTCAGCGGGGATGCTACCGATAGCGCACCGAGGCCCAGAACCCTGGAGAGGAGCATCAGTGGTGACGTCTCCATTGGCCCACTGAGGACTAAGGTACTGGGGAGAAGCCTCAGTGGGGATGCTGCTGTCGGCACACCGAATACCAGAACCCTGGAGAGAAGCATCAGCTGGGGCACAACCGTCGTGGCTGTGAGACTGGAGACTCTGGCCGTGAGATTGGAGACTCTGGCTGCTCCGGCAAGAAGGGGATGGAGGTCACACACTTGAAGACCTTCAAAACCTGTGGCTACCCTAAGTGGGCTTTTAACAAAGCAACATCCACATCAGGAAAAAAAAACAAGATGTTACAATATATTGAAATACATCGATTAATACAGGCCTCAAGAGCCACAGAGTAAAATCCTGGTCATTCCCTATGTAGCAGGTGTTTTTTAAGAGAGGCTTAAACGGATTTTTGGGAAACATCAGATACCAGTTTGTGAGAGAAATTTTCACCTTGACAGACATTACGTCTGCTATCTCCCTGTGTGACCCATGTGAGTTCAACAAAGACTTTTGACACTGCTTTGTATTTCAGTAGGAAGCAGACGAAAAGACAGGTAGTCCCACAGACCACTTGTGTGTTGTCATGATTTACAAGTGACTGACTCTGATGTGTAAATTGAAACTGCTGAGTTGATATAAACGTTTGCCATCTCCTTTGTCCTGGGTCAATCAGCTTTGGCCCGTTCTGCAGAACAAAAGCTCTGCTTGTGACTCTGCTGTGTTTGCCCATTAAACTTGCCACCTTATAACTTGAGTTTTGCCTCCTAGTTGCTTTTTCCATGACAGAGTTCACTTCAAACCCACCAACACACTGAGACAGTGACTGGTAAAGACCAGACCCCAAAACAAAAGAGGAGCAATGTAGTATGTGCTGTCCAGTGTAAGGAAGAATGCTCAGAACTCTACAGTGGAGAAACCACTTAAAAAAATTACTTAACAATTACAATCCACTTAACAGGAGGATGGCCCTGCACAGGGGGAGCAGCTCCTCAGGACCACAGTCAGCTGTGCACCTCCATTTAAAGGAAACAGGACACTCCTTTGAAGACAGTGATGTACATATTTTAGACCTAGAAGATACAGTAAGTGGTTTGAGAGAGGAGTCAGAGGAGCTATATATGTTCAAGTGGAAAAACCCTCTCTTAACAGGGGTGCAGGGCTCAGACATAACCTATCTTCAATCTACCAGGCTGCTCTTTCATCTGTTCCACGGGAAATTAAGAAACAAATCAAATGTTTTCCAGGGAGGACACACTCTACAGACAGTTGATGAATCAGAGGGGTCAGAGAAGCTACAGTGGGTACGGAAAGTATTCAGACCCCTTTAAATTTTTTACTCTTTGTGTCATTGCAGCCATTTGCCAAAATCAAAAAAGTTCATTTTATTTCTCATTAATGTACACTCAGCACCCCATCTTGACAGAAAAAAACAGAAATGTAGAAATTTTTGCTAATTTATTAAAAAAGAAAAACTGAAATATCACATGGTCATAAGTATTCAGACCCTGTGCTCAGTATTGAGTAGAAGCACCCTTTTGAGCTAGTACAGCCATGAGTCTTCTTGGGAATGATGCAACAAGTGTTTCACACCTGGATTTGGGGATCCTCTGCCATTCTTCCTTGCAGATCCTCTCCAGTTCTGTCAGGTTGGATGGTGAATGTTGGTGGACAGCCATTTTCAGGTCTCTCCAGAGATGCTCAATTGGGTTTAGGTCAGGGCTCTGGCTGGGCCAGTCAAGAATGGTCACAGAGTTGTTCCGAAGCCAGTCTGAGGTCCTGAGCACTCTGGAAGAGGTTTTCTTCCAGGATATCTCTGTACTTGGCCGCATTTATCTTTCCTTCAATTGCAACCAGTCGTCCTGTCCCTGCAGCTGAAAAACACCCCCACAACATGATGCTCCCACCACCATGTTTCACTGTAGGGATTGTATTGGGCAGGTGATGAGCAGTGCCTGGTTTTCTCCACACATACCGCTTAGAATTAACGCCAAAAAGTTCAATCTTGGTCTCATCAGACCAGAGAATCTTATTTCTCATAGTCTGGGAGTCCTTCATGTGTTTTTTGGCAAACTCTATGCAGGCTTTCATGTGTCTTGCACTGAGGAGAGGCTTCCGTCGGGCCACTCTGCCATAAAGCCCTGACTGGTGGAGGGCTGCAGTGATAGTTGACTTTGTGGAACTTTCTCCCATATCCCTACTGCATCTCTGGAGCTCAGCCACAGTGATCTTTGGGTTCTTCTTTACCTCTCTCACCAAGGCTCTTCTCCCACTGTTGCTCAGTTTGGCTGGACGGCCAGGTCTAGGAAGAGTTCTGGTCGTCCCAAACTTCTTCCATTTGAGGATTATGGAGGCCACTGTGCTCTTAGGAACCTTGAGTGCTGCAGAAATTCTTTTGTAACCTTGGCCAGATCTGTGCCTTGCCACAATTCTGTCTCTGAGCTCCTTGGGCAGTTCCTTCGACCTCATGATTCTCATTTGCTCTGACATGCACTGTGAGCTGTAAGGTCTTATATAGACAGGTGTGTGCCTTTCCTAATCAAGTCCAATCAGTTTAATTAAACACAGCTGGACTCCAATGAAGGAGCAGAACCATCTCAAGGAGGATCAGAAGAAATGGACAGCATGTGAGTTAAATATGAGTGTCACTGCAAAGGGTCTGAATACTTATGACCATGTGATATTTCAGTTTTTCTTTTTTAATAAATTTGCAAAAATTTCTACATTTCTGTTTTTTTCTGTCAAGATGGGGTGCTGAGTGTACATTAATGAGAAATAAAATGAACTTTTTTGATTTTGGCAAATGGCAGCAATGACACAAAGAGTGAAAAATTTAAAGGGGTCTGAATACTTTCCGTACCCACTGTATATATGTTCAAGTGGAAAAACCTTCCCTTAACAGGGGTGGAGGTCTCAGACATAACCTGTCTTCAATCTACCAGGCTGCCCTTTTATGTATTCCCAGGAAATTAAGGAACACATCAAATGTCTTCCAGGGAGGACAAACTCTTGGTGAATCTGAGGTGTTACATGAGTCCACCATTAGATCCTAACGACCCTCACCTGAGCTCACTTCTATTGTTCACCTAACAAGTTTATTCAGGCCAGGTGTGAAGTAAACCAACTCAGGAGTGTGGCTCTAACGACTCTCACCTGATTTACACAGCTCACCTAATGAGCCTATGGGACTAGGGGTGGAGTGAAACCAACCTGGAAGATAAATTGGAGGTTCCATACCAGCTTTGCCTTAGACTGATGAAGCCGCTGGGATGAGTGGTGAAAATCTTTGACCTAAAAACTAGATGTCCAGTTGCCACGATTACCTCCAGATTTAACATTAAAGAAAAATGAACTATTTTAAGAGATGCATGCAAAGTTATGAGAAAAAGCACAACATAAAGGCAAAAGTAAAAAGAGCAAAGAGCAAAAAGAGAGCAAAGTAAAAAAGGGCAGAAAAACCGAGCGCAAAAAGGCATAAGAACATCCGAGATCAAAGGCTTGTCTCCCTTTTTATAGGCTCTCGCCGGGAGGTGGGGGAATTCAAAGCCATAAAATAGATTCTGAGGGAAGACAGAATTGAAGGAGAATTTAATCCTTTGTTCAAAATTGTGGATTGCGTAGTCTCTTATTAAACGGCATGATTACTTCAGTAAGTTAACAACAATGGTTATTTTGAATTAAGCAAATGTTCATAGCAGAAGTTTCATCACAATACTGATTCAATGACAGTCACAAATGAATTACCTGGTGACAAAGTTGATTATTTAGCTACATATGACTTGAATGGTGCAAACACTTATAATTCAGATGGTCTGATGTTACAATATATTGAAATACATCGATTAATACAGGCAAATAATATATCAAACTAGTTTACACAGGGGTGGTCTCTCCAGTAGGGGTCGTTGTGGCTCCACCAGTCCTTTAAGTTGAGTTCAAAAACAGTAATGAATTTATGGCTGATATCTGGCTTAGCTCTGAGGTCCGCTGGGTTCAAAGGTCGGAGGACCGGTCCATGTATTTCCTGCTTGTGGTTGCTGGCTCATCGGTTATGGCTTGATAGTGTCCTGTTTAGGGATAGTCCTCACAGAGTTTGTTTTAAGGCAGTTCCCTTCGACATTACTCAGTCCAGTGACACTTATGGTGAGGATCTGTGTTCTGGAATGTTGAACCTACTTGAGGTGCAAATCAAGCTTGGGTGTTCTCTTTTGCTACATTGGTGAAGGTTTATCTTTGTCTCAACAGTCCATAAAACTTTGTCTCATTTTTGAGGCTTGTCTCTGTACTTTTTGGCAAATTCCAGCCTGGCCTTCTTATTCTTCTTGCTAATGAGTGGTTTGCATCTTCTGGTGTAGCCTCTGTCCTTTTGTTCATTAAGTCTTCTGGAAACAGTAGATTGTGATTCCTTCACTCCTGCCCTCTGGAGGTTGTTGCTGATTTTACTAAGAGTTTTTTCAGGGTCTTTCTTTACAGCTCTCACAATGTTTCTGTTGTCAACTGCTGCTGTTTTCCTTGGTCTACCCATTCAAAGTCTGTTACTCGGTACACCAGTCGTTTCTTTCTTCTTCAGGACCTTCCAAATGGTTGTACTGGCTATGGCCAATGTTTGTGCAATGGCTCCGATTGATTTTCTGTCTTCTCTCCACTTCACAATTGCTTGTTTTTCACCCATAGACAGCTCTGTGGTTTTCATGTTGGTTACACCTCTAACTATAAATGCAGTCTGCACAGGGAAAACCCAAACCTGAACCTGAGTGCAGACATTCAGCACTATTTGTTGTTTGAATAATCAATGCAATAGGACACACCTGGATAACAAAACACACCTGTCAGTCACATGTTCAAATACTTCTGCTCACATGAAAAATGACTGGGTTCAAAGAAAAGGTACAATCTTCTAAGATGTGTGTCAGATCCAGATGTAAATACCTGGAAATAAAAGCTGAAATGTTGATCTCTTGTCTCATATTAAACTTTTGATGTCAAACCCAAATGTTTTCAGTCTACAGTAATAATAAAGGAATTGGCCTCACTGTTCTAACACTTTTGGAGGGGAGTTCACATTTAGTAACAGACATATACAAAAGGGCAATTCCTTGTAGAATTTTGTAGGTCAGTGGAAGCACTTTGACGTTAGAATTAACTTGGATAGGAAGCCAATAAATGGAGACCATAATCGGTATAATTAGGTCAAACTTTCTAGATTTTGGCAGCCACATTCTAAACCATTTGGAGGCTTTTTATACTTGCATTTGGCAGGACTAAAAACAAGATACTGACAATAGTCGAGTTTGGAAGACACAAAGACATGAATTAGTGTCTCTGCATCAGCTAGAGAGAGAAAGGAACTAATTTTGGCAATGTTATGTAAGTGATGTTACGCAATCTTCATAGTGTCCTTAATGTTATGGTCAAAAGAAAGAGGACAAATGACAGACAATGACTGAGAAAGTTTTTCAAAGCAGACAAGCGGGCTTCTGATCTAGTGATCTGAAATGAATCATCTGCCTTCAAAGGAACATAACAGTGTCATTAGCATAGCAGTGAAGGACTGTTCCATAATTTCTTATAATCTAGCATAAGGGTGATGTAGGGGGATAAAAGCAGAGGGCTGAGAACAGAATCCTGTTGTATACAAAACAGCAGTAAAATAGTCTGAAATTTTTTATTGTTTTAAATAAATGCATTGTTTCCTCCATATCAAGAAAGAATTTTACATCTCAAGGGCCAAACTAGAGACACCAAATTGCTTTTAGTCAATTGAGGAGAATGAAGTGATGTATCGTGTCAATAGCCACACTAAGTAGTAGTAGTAAGAGAAGTAGAGAGATAGGATCAGAATCCATTTTAAGCAATATATCATTTATTTAAGAGCAGTTTTAGCAGAGTGATATGCCCTAAATGAAGACTATCCATCCATCCATTATCTAATGCTTATCCTAGTACATCCAAGCTTAGGGTGGGCTAGAGCCAATCCAAATTGAAATTGGCAAGAGGCAGGGTAAACACTAGACTAGACACTAGATTAGACTGCCACTCAATCACAGGGCTAACACACAAAGACAGACAGACACTCATATTCAAACCTAGAGGCAATTTAAATTGTCCAGTTAGCCTAACCCCAAACTGCATGTCTTTGGACTGCAGGAAGAAGCTGGAGTACCTAGAGGAAACCCATGCAGACATACAAAGAACATGAAAACTCCACATGATCCCAGGTTATACGGGATTTGAATCTGGAATCTTCTTGCTGTGGGGTGACAATGGAAACCACTGCAAGAAAGCATGTGGTAGGTTTAAAAGCCAGGCCAAATTTAGATAATGATTCTATTGTATTCGACTGAAATTTTGTTAAAGCATCCACTATTTGACATCTGGAGGAGCCATAACACAAGGCAAGATTAATTGGAGCTTAGTACCTGCCAGTTTGTTTGCACCAACACCTCCATTTGCATCTAGGGAGCAGTGCAACACTATCAAGTGGCATTGTGTTAGGAGTCCAAGAATAACTTTTTCCAGTTTTAGGGTAATATGATATGTCAAATGTGAGAGTTTTGCTTAAAACCTGGCAGTCAAAATTCAAATGAAAGTGGCTCAAACAGCTGCAATGAAGAGGGGACTGCCGCTGGGACTCATTGCATCCAAGATTACTGCAGATATTACAGCACAGTATACCGATATTAGAAAGGTATCGCAATCCCCTGCCATTAAAAACAGCACTGTTCCTCATTTCATAAGTATCAATACTTGAATGACAATTTTAATAGGACCAATATATAGCCGACGTTACGTTGCTGTGGAACAGCAGACAGCGTTGTGTGTGTGTGTGTGTGTGTGTGTGTGTGCAGTGCTCTGCTTCCAATGCAGGCAGAGTGGGCAAGCTAACAGTTTTTTATTCTAATGCTTCTCTCTGTAGCAGCTTTCATGGTGATAAACAGAGAGGCACGGCTGCAGCTACACATGCTCTTCCTGACTGTCTACGGTTTATAAACAACACAGATGCATAACGTGAAATATGGCATTATTTTGCATATGTAGCTTAGTACCTGCCAGTTTGTTTGCACCAACACCTCCATTTGCACATTTGGTACTAAGCTTATGGACAAGCCGATGATGATGATGATGATGATGATGATGATGATGATGGACATTGCAAAGCAAGATGGTAAAAAATGTTCCAAACCTACAAAAATGGAGGGAGAATATTTGTATCACACAGATTCTGAATAAACATATTATCTTATGTGCTTCTACTTGTGCCCTCCTCCTCCTGGTTGTATTTGAATGTTTGTGACCTATAATAAACTAATATGAAAAATGATGCAGTAAAGTTTGGCATAAAATGATGGTGTGGCAGCATGGGCCTGACTACAAATAATTTTGTGGAGCATCAAACGTTCTCCCAAACATTAGCTTTTGGTGCTAGCAATGTGTACTCATTCCAGGAAATAAGAACTGGTATAGCTTCTTTTTGTTCTCTCTTCAGTCTTGGCAGTCACTATAAAGTCTCCTCACTGAAAATGTCTACACTTGTTTTTATATAAGACTGAAGTTGTCCCTACAGATCTAGATTAGCCATTGAGTCCTTAATGGAGTATCAATGGGAAACGGGTGAAAACTTATCTGTTATTTTAGTTATACCATGACAAACTGGTACAAATGGGCATACAACCCATTACCCATTTAATTATACTGTTGTTGGTGGAGCTTTCTATTCTGTGGTAATCAGTATGATTTATAGGAGAAGCACTTACAATGGAAAGGTGTCAAATTATTTAAACCTTTAGGTGGCAGAGGGACATCACATTGCGAAGGCAGAGTTAGCCTTCTCATTCTATCATTTACAAGAATAAAAATAAAAAATAAATACCTTGATGACGATGATGAAGAAATGATCTTATCTTAAAAACTACTGTAGCAGGCATTTTGCAGGTATGTTTATTGTGAACAAGTCTTGTGGCATCTTATTGTCAATTCACACACACAATAATGTTGTGAAGAGATCATACAAAGATCCATAATCAACATCTCATCAGTGTGTCAGTTTACAGTAGCACACTGAGGTCAGTCATCTGGACTGAATTTTGAATCTGGCTGCTATTTGTCGCTATAGGTGTTTAACCTGCAGTCTGAATAGGGTCTTGGTGCTGAAATAATCACCTGAATGATCAACAGTCTGGTTCTGGGGAACTGGCTGGTTTTCTAGCATGTCAGAAATTTTTGTCAACAGTTTTGCAGCATGAGCAAATCCACAATCCGATTTCCCACATGGCTGCTACTGGTCATGAGCTTGTTTGAATATTATTGGAGTACTAATTTATGTGACTAAAACCTTGGGGTGCTAAGATGGAGAACAGTCTAACAATAGCTATGTTTCAGCTATCTGCTGCTACACATACACACATACACACACACACACACACAACATACTGTCGATGAGTAGGGTACATTGCATTACTCATGTTTTCTTTTATGAAAAATGTCACCTTTTCAACCACACTGCAACTTCATTTTTATTCTTTCCTGAAACAAGTACTGCTTAATTTACAGAAAGAGAACACCATTAATTTATGTATTGTCAATCTTAAAGATTTTGTCATGCTTCACCTGTTATATCTAACACAATATAGACATGATTACTATCAAGTACAGATTGATAAAGTTCTTAGGCTTATATTAGGTGCCTTCTTAGGTACAGCATTGTGCTCAGAGGCTGGTGTCAGAGGTCAGACTTGCCAGAATAGCATTGCACCTTCAATATATGTGCAGCATTCACCAAGAAACACACACTCACACAGAAGGCTGAGACTGTTGCAGCTGACCTTACTGACCAAGCCAGAATTTAATTCTTTTCAACAGAATCTTCAGAGTGAAAGTTGTCTGAGTCACTGTGTGTTGCTAGTCCGGGGGTCTGTGGAAATATGTCCAGCACCTTTGGAACACAAAGTGGAATAGCAGATTTCAATCACAGCCAGGGCTCTTTAGACATAGCATTATTTTCTTTTTAAAACAACTTTTAAATGTTTTTTTGGTTTTAGTTTCTTCTGCTCAAGAAGATACAGTATGAATTCAATACAATTCAATTTATTTATATAGCGTCAAAACACAATACAATCATCCAAGGCACTTTACAAAAAACAAAGAAACCCAACAAATCCCTTGGCGACAGTGGAGAGGAAACATTCCAGCATTCTATATTAACTGTAGGCTTTTTATGGAGTTACCGGGACACCCAGACAGTAATGAGTTTTAGTAATCTAGCCTTGAGGTAACAAATACATGGACTAGTTTTTCTGCATCATTTTGAGACAAGATGTTCCTAATTTTGGCAAAGTTGTGCAAGTGTGAGCTAAAGTGAGTTAAAGGACATGTCATGGTAAAAAAAACTCCAAGGTTTTTCACAGTAGTGCTGGAGGCCAGGGCTGTGCCATCTAAAGTAACTATAATTATCGAAAAGCTATTTCTGAGGTTTTTAAACCCAAATACAATAACTTCTGTTTTCTCTGAATTTAAAAGTAGAAAGGTACTGGTCATCCAGGCCTTTATGTCAGTTAGACATGCTTGAAGTCTGGCTAACTGGTATGTGTTATCAGGCTTCATGGATAGATACATCTGAGTGTCATCTGCATAGCAGTGGTAATTAATAGAGTGCTTACTAATAACATTGCCTAAAGGAACTCCATAACTAACTTTTGTGCTCGTGGAAGGTTCATCATGAACATGAACAAACTGGAATCTGTCAGATAAATAAGATTGGAACCATTTTAACGCTGTTCTTTGATTCCAATCACATGCTCCAGTCTCTGTAATAAGATGCTGTGGTCGATGGTGTCAAATGCAGCACTAAGGTCGAGCAGGACAAGTTTAGAGACAAGTCCATTATCTGAGGCTAAGAGAAGATCGTTGGTGACTTTTAACAGTGTTGTTTCTGTACTATGATGTGCTCTAAATCCTGACTGAAAATCTTCAAATAGTTCATTTCTATGTAAGTGGTCTGATAGCTGCTTAGCAACAGCTTTTTCAGGGATTTTAGAAATAAATGGTAGGTTGGATATTGGTCTATAATTAGCCAAGACTCCTGGATCAAGACTAGGCTTTTTGAATAAGGGTTTGATTACTGCAGCCTTAAAAGCCTATGGTACGTAGCCTGATACTAGAGATAAATTTACCAAGTCTAATAAAGATGAGCCAACTAATGGCAGGGTGTCTGGTCGACATGGGGTCTAAGAGACATGTTGATGATTTAGAGCAACTACTGACGTGAATTCAGAGAGATCTATGGGAGAGAAGCAGTCTAAACATAACTGAGGTCTTAGAGATGATTCATGAGCTACTGTAGTGGAAGATTATTTTATGGCAGCTATAGGAAGCATCTGCTGAATTTTATCTCTAATAGTTGTGATTTTATTTGTAAAGAAACTCATAAAGTCATCACTGCTGAGAGCTAAGGGAACACAGGGCTCAACAGAGCTGTGACTTTTTGACAGCCTGGCTACAGTGCTGAAAAGAAACCTGGGATTGTTCTTATTTTCCTTTATTAGTGATGAATAGTATGCAGTTCTGGCTTTACGGAGAGCTTTTTTATATGTTAATAGACTGTTTTTCCAGGCTAGATCAAATTCTTCTAAATTTGTGGAACGCCACTTCCTGGAACTTAGAATTTGACACCTTAGAACTGTTTTTTGTGTTTTCCAGTTTGGATGTGAGAGGCTCAGAGTGAGGCTCTCAAATGAGTTGTAACTGTTCTGAGGATGAAGGTTTAATAATAAGTTTGAGTGGAAGATTGCAGCTACTCCTCCACCTTGACCTGTGCTTCTAGGAATATGACAATTCATTCAGACTGATATATTCATCCTGCTGCAGTCAGATTTCAGTAAGACAGAGTAAGTTAATTTGGTGATCAGTTATCAAACCATTTACTAACAGAGATTTAGACGAAAGAGACCTAATATTTAATAATCCACATCTGACTGTCCTGTTTTTCTGTTCAGTGGAGTGATCTTAATTTTTAATAGGTTTCTATGAATAACTCCTCTTGTGTTAACTGATGATTTATTTGATTTATATGTTCAAGGGGCAGACACAATCTCTATGTGGTTTGGGTGGGGACGGCTCTAAGGAAACTGCAGAGAGGCGTTTTGGACTGAGTCCCTGTGTCCTGGTCCCCTCTCTGGACAGATGACAGACCAGGGTCTCAAAATATCTGAAAATACACTTCTTTATTAGAATCCACCTTAACTGCAAAGTTGGTGCCATTTGTCCCAATTATACTGAATGTCAGAAAAGTTGGTAAAATATTTTAGAGATAGAACACTGTCGTGTGTAAGACAACTTTATGTGGCGAATATGAGTATATATATATATATTGAACATCTTCTTTTTCTTTTTCTTTTGGCTGCTCCTTTCAGGGGTCGCCACAGCGAATCATCTGCCTCCATTTAACCCTATTCTCTGTATCCTCCTCACCCACACCAACTATCCTCATGTCCTCCTTCACTTCATCCAAGAACCTCCTCTTTGGTCTTCCTCTAGGCCTCCTTCCTGGCAGCTCTAACCTCAGCATCCTTTTACCAATGTATTCACTGTCCCTCCTCTGAACATGTCTAAACCATCTCAATCTGGCTTCCCTGGCTTTTTCTCTAAAACATCTAACATGAGCTGTTCCTCAGATGTCCTCATTCCTGATCCTATCCATCCTCGTCACTCCCAAAGAGAACCTCAACATCATCAGCTCTGCTACCTCCAGCTCTGCCTCCTGTCTTTTTCTCAGTGCCGCTGGTCATCTGCAAACATCATGGTCCACAGAGATTCCTGTCTAACCTCATCTGTCAGCTTGTCCATCACCACAGCCAACAAGAAGGGGCTCAAAGCCGATCCTTGGTGCAGTCCCACCTCCACCTTGAACTCCTCTGTCACCCCTACAGCACACCTCACCACTGTCTTACAGCTCTCATGCATGTCCTGCACCACTCGAACATACTTCTCTGCCACTCCAGACTTTCTCATACAAAACCACAGCTCCTCTCTCGGCACCCTGTCATACACTTTTTCCAAATCTACAAAGACACAATGCAGCTCCTTCTGGCCTTCTCTGTACTTCTCCATCAGCATTCTCAAAGCAAATATTGCATCTGTGGTTCTCTTTCTTGGCATGAAACCATACTGCTGCTCACAAATGCTCACTTCTGACCTCAGCCCAGCCTCCACTATTCTTTCTTATAACTTCATTGTGTGACTCATCTGCTTTATTCCTCTGTAGTTTCCACAACTCTGCACGTCTCCCTTGTTCTTAAATATGGGCACCAGTACACTTCTCCTCCGTTCCTCAGGCATCCTCTTACTCTCCAAAATCTTGTTAAGTAGCCCAGTCAAAAACTCTACTGCCACCTCTCCTAAACACTTCCATACCTCCACAGGTATGTCGTCAGGACAACTGCCTTTCCACTCTTCATCCTCTTCAACGCCTTCCTCACGTCATCCTTACTGATCTTTGCTACTTCCTGCTCCACAACAGTCACCTCTTCTACTCTGTGCTCTCTGACATTTTCCTCATTCATCAACTCTTCAAAGTATTCCTTCCATCTTTCCATCACACTTGTGGCACCTGTCAACACATTTCCATCTCTGTCCTTAATCACCCTAACCTGCTGCACATCCTTCCCATCTCTGTCTCTCTGCCTCACCAACCTGTACAAGTCCACCTCTTCCTCCTTAGAGTCCAACCTATCATACAAAACCTCATACGCCCTTTATTTGGCCTTTGCCACCTCTACCTTCACTTTACGCTGCATCTCCCTGTCCTCCTGTCTGTTCTCTTCTGTCCTCTGTGTCCCACTTTTTCTTAGCCAACCTTTTCCTCTCCTGAACACTCCTGAACTTCTTCATTCCACCACCAAGTCTCCTTATCTGCTTTCCACTTTCCAGATGACACACCAAGTACCCTCCTACCTGTCTCCCTGATCACTTTAGCTGTAGCTGCCCAGTCATCTGGAAGAACCTCCTGACCTCCCAGAGCCTGTTTCAGCTCCTCCCTGAAAGTCATACAACACTCTTCCTTTTTCAACTTCCACCACTTGGTCCTCTGCTCTGCCCTTGTCCTCTTCATCTTCCTCACCACCAGAGTCATCCTATACACCACCATCCTATGCTGTCTGGCTACACTCTCCCCTGCCACTTCTTTGCAGTTACTGATCTCTTTCAGGTTGAAACGTCTGCACAAGATGTAATCAACTTGTGTGCTCCTGCCTCCACTCTTATATGTCACCCTATGCTCCTCCCTTTTCTGGAAAAATGTGTTCACTACAGCCATTTCCATCCTTTTTGTGAAGTCTACCACCATCTGTCCTTCTGCATTCCTGTCCTGCATACCAAACTTACCCATCACTTCCTCATCACCTCTGCTTCCCTCACCAACATGTCCGTTGAAGTCTGCCCCAATCACCACTCTCTCACCACTAGGGATACCCTGAATCACCTGATCCATCTCCCTCCAGAATTTCTCCTTCTCTTCTAACTCACATCCTACCTGTGGGGCATAACCACTGACAACATTCAACATCACACCTTCAACTTCCAGCTTCAGACTCATCACCCTATCTGACACTCTCTACATCTCCAGAACATTCCTAGCAAAATCCTCCTTCAGGATAACTCCTACTCCATTCCTCTTTCCATCCATACCACGATAAAACAGCTTGAACCCTACTCCTAATCAATAGGCCTTGCTACCTTTCCACCTGGTCTCCTGAACACACAAGATATCCACCTTTCTTCTTTCCATCATATCAGCCAACGCTCTAGTTTTCCCTGACAAAGTCCCTACATTCAAAGTCCCTACTCTAAGTCTCAGACTCCTGCTCGTCCTCTTCTCTCTTTGCCTACGAACACGCCTTCCTCCTCTCATTCTTTGACCAACAGTAGTCCAATTTCCACTGGCACCCTGTAGGTCAACAGCACCAGTGGTGGTCGTTGTTAACCCAGGCCGCAACCGATCCGGTATGGAAGTCGTATTTGTGATTCGCCTGTTTGATTTGGTTTAAATTTTACGTTGGATGCTTTTCCTGACTTAACCCTCTGCATTTACCCTGACTTGGGACCAACACATGAAGACACTGAATTGTGCCCCCCTGTGGTTGCATTATATACATGTATTGAACATGAATTGTTATTATGTCTGGTTTATGAACTATGAATATCTTAAACCATATTCATAATTTGGGGCACCAGATCCTTTAGTCAACCAGTCAATTAATTAACAATGCAGGATATCAGTCTACAATCTGAGGGAGAGTTCCCCTGATTCAGTGACGTATTTATTGTGTAGAATAACATTAATGATGCCAGTCACAGATGCCATTTAAGGATTTATTCAGCTATATACATGGTATTTACATAAGGAGGAAATGGAGGGACAACTGATCAGAGAAATTAATTGAATTAATCAGTAAAACATCATAACAGTCTAACAGCAGGTTGTTTGCAGTGGTGGAAAAGAAATCTTGAAATTAATTTATGTTCTTTGTTTGAGTCTGTGTCATGAGACAGCAGGGACCCTGCCGTCTCCTCCCTTGTCCCTCCCTCTTTTCCCTCTCTCTCTGCTACCGCTTTCCCTCTGCTCTCAGGTAATGGGTACCAGCTGCGGGAGGCTGATTAGCGCAACTCTCAATCAACACACTCAGCCCATAAAAGCCCGGATCTTCTTCAGTCTCATCGCCAGTTCGTCCGTCTACTTACCCTGGTAGTTACGTACAGTCCGGCTTCGCACGATTAAGACAATTCAAGCTAAATTACCTCTTCTCTTTGTTCCCAGGCTTCCAGTTCTCCTTCACCTGCCTGACCACCTCTTCGCTCCTGCCGGCTCGTCGGGCCCACTCCCCGGCCCGGGAGCCGCTCCCATCGCCAAGACTCCCCAACGCCGGAACCGGCCTCCAGGATAACCCTCCCTCCGGAGCTCAAATCATTAAGAACTGAATAAAAGTTTATCGAGCGGTACCTGCTCTTGGGTCTCCAGTGTTTTTCTCCTCCCACACCTGACAGTCTGAGGTCTAAACACAGTTTTGGAGGAAGCTCAAAGTAGTTACCTATGGAGACCAACTGAGATTAGTGTGAGACAACCAGCACAGCCACGGGTTATTTGCTTGACCTCGGGTTGACTGAGGCTCGGTCCATTCCAGTTGCAGTCTGCTGGTAGGTTTCCAGGAGAGACGTAGGCAGATCTCTGGAAATCTGTAAAACTCTATGAATCTGCTCTGGAACTCTGTTCAGGATTCTGTTCAGCGGTGTGTCTGTCTGTCTGTGTCTTTTGTTTTTTGCCACGCTTTTTTAACACAATGTGATTGGTCCCAGGCTCTCTGGTCCCTGCGAATCAAGAGATTGTTTTCTTTTAAGTGTAAGTTAAGAAGTTTTTCTAAAATGAGAACAATAATTTCTTTTTCCACCCAACAAAGTTCAAACACATGACACCATGAAACACACCAATTAACCAGTCAATAATTCAGTAACATCATAACTTAAAATCAAAACTTCACATAGTTATATAGAGATTAACTACAAGCATGAATAACAGATAAACAATAGCAAAGCTTATATCACACCATAGTCTGACAGCAATGCTCTGTATAAGTCTGGACACATGTTACATATTTAGCAATTAAAGCAGAAATATTACAAGAACAGTTCATAAGTCATTGCAGGTCTTGACTGAAAGGGAGTAGTTCAAGGTATTTATGGCCGGGTGTAAGCAGGGGAGTTTCTTTAAGAGGGGTTCTCTCTCCTGTGGTCTGCTCTTTATCAAATGGAGTCTTAACAGTGCAGTATTTGGTGGCGAGCCTGTACCACCCTGTTGCTTAGTAGGTCACTAAAAGTTTTAGAGCAATAAATTGTCCAAAGGATCTGCCTCAATTAGGAAAGTGAACATATTCTGCTTCTTTAGGTCCGCTACATTTACTTGGATTGCAATAATACTGGTTATTTTATTAACAGTATTATCCTGAAACTGTGTATTTTATTCCTTAATATTGGATTGAATTAACCATGAAGTAAAAATGTTATTTTCTCATTATGTAATGTGCTTTACATGCCAACTCTATATTTGTAAGGGTAAAAACCATAGCATATATTACTATAGCATATTGCAATAAAACTCTTGTTGCTCAACATTTAATATTTATTACACTTATACAAATCTGTTAAACGGTTTTTCTTTCTATGGATCCATGGAAAAATATCCCACTTGGTCTCACGATGTAACAGTGAGACAGTGTCAGAAACAGCAAGAACAATAAAAAAAAGAAAAAGCTAACATATTTACAGGTCTCATGAGTGCCAGTCTCCCTAGTCAAATTCAATACAGTCAAACTATATTGAAATGCTAATCTGCTTGCAGTGCAAGGTGTCTATTTTGTCTATGTCTATTTTAAGTTGTTTGCTATTTCCTTATACTGTAAAAATCTGTACAAAATCAACAGTCAAGGAAAACACTTAATTACCTTCCTTTGTCCATGTCAAAGTTGCTATTATTCCCAAATCAGCACAATGTGAGTGGGCAGCACAATACATATTGATTTTGTGTATCACAAAACAGTATGTTTGACTGCTGTGTGATTTGGTGTTGCAGTTTCCACTCTTATCCAGTATACCCACCTTCCCCTCATAATTTAGGTCTGATTACGCCTTCGTGCTTCTGTAATTTAAATATGTACAGTGCACGTTGTCAACATCTACACTCTCCCAGCTTTCATTTGCATACTAATGGGAAGGCCAATAGGGCAGAAAGGTTTGGAATAAATACAGGGTGACATCAGCATTTGCTCTCTCAGAGCTGAAATTAGTCTGGACCTTTTGGCCACGGCTCTCGCAACAGAAGTGCTTCTTTTAAATTGGCCATGAGGGGTCATGATACCCGTGGGATGACTAAATAGACTCATGGTTAGAATGTACAGTTGTATAAAATCCTGCTAGAATTGAATCGGGAAGCAAGACTGAGGCAATTTTTTTTCTGCAAGGTGGTGAGGGCAAAGATGTGACTGTAATGTAACAACAGACAAAAATATTAAAATGGGGGGAGGCTTTGTTTACCTTGAATTCTTTTTGTTTTATCAGCAAGCTAGAACAACATTCAGGTGTCATTTCAATCAACAGTTTCATTCTTGAACAATTTTGCAGTACTTTCCAACTAGAATACTGACTGTATTTAAACAGCATCTTTATGTTGTATCAGAACTATTAGCATGAACTCTTAACATTTCCAATTAAGCTGCTTTGATCAGTATTTTTTTTTAATCTCAGCAATATGTGAAACAACTAAGTGTAATGTGAGAAGTGTTGCTTATAGTCATGTACCCAGAGTGTAACCATCCAATTCTGCAGCTTCCCCCAGATATAAGGAGATTCATAGAATCATTTGGCTCATTCTTGTTTGTTTTGTTCTGCTGTCATTGCTCACAACCTACCTTAGCAGCAGACTTTTTTTCTATAAATGAAATAAAACTCAGATAAACTAACTGACCACTGAACAACTGAAAATATTAAGCAACAGCTGATTAGCAAAGTGGAGCATGTAACAGCTTCAGGAGCTTTAAAATCTCACCTCAGATAGTGAGAGAATAGTAACAACAATGAGAAAAGTATAAAATTTTGTTTTTTTGCAGATATGAATGGCAAAAAGTGGTTGTCTTCAGTGGGTGGAAAAACACATCCAAAACCTCAAGCATATTAAAAAACTGTAGAAGAGGTACAGCACTGGCACTGAACATCTGTATGTATAAAACCCCCTGTTTCTACTACACCATGAACTGGTCTACACCCCTCTAACAGTGACTGTGGTGGACTGATCCATCCTACACATGATCATCCATGGACTTTGATCCAATCCACTCCACATAATTATGGACTGAGTTTGTTTCTTTGTTTGAGGACGTGTGTGCTTCAAAGAAGCTATATCACACACATAACACGTTAAGTGCAAGTATCTCTTCACCCTGAATAAGGATTGGAAGTCTAGTGTGTTTTTCATCCAGCAGTCAGTCACCTTATCCTTCTGACAGAGGACAGGAAGATCTAGCCAGTTAATACACAGACACAGTGTCTCTTACACTGTATCTACCTTAAATTATATTATTTTCACCAATAAAGTGCAAATTATTTATATACCAACCATATGTGCATAAGGGTGGTACAACTCAAATTAAGCCACAGCACATTTAAAGTTTTTAATAAATCTATAATAAGCCAAAATTAGACTGTTAGACTGCCAACGGAACGATAGTGAGCTTTCCCTTGTGACACCCAAAAATAAACATTTAGCCTTGACAATGCAGTAGTTGTTGTCTTACAGGTTTCATCCATGGGTAGGTAATATGTGAATCTAATTTGGCTAACTTTCCTCTCAGTTGCTTGAAAGTGCTGAATTACAATCAAATTGCTGCTTATCAGCACTTTATACTGAAACTGTCTTTCTGAGTCAGCCCTTGGAATTCTCACTGTAGGTTTCAGTGAAGCATACATTTTAGCAAGTGCTTTTCACAGTTAAAGATATAATCTGGCATAATACAGTTTTGGGAGTGGGTTATGGTGTATTATATATTGTAGGTAAAATTATGATGAAACAAAACAGAAAATAGTGGCCAAGTTGTTACCAGTGTATTTGTACTGATTAACTGTGACCTGGAGGATTTTTTAGTGCAGTGAGGCAGCTAAGAAGCTAACAAAGCTGCATGGATTACTTTGGGGCACTGACACAAACATTCTGCTGCACTTCCCAGGGTGCCTTTGGTCCCTTTTGAGCTTGATGCAAAGCGACAGTGACACTCTAAGGATGCCAGTGGGAACCCTGACAGAGCTTTCAATAAATGGACCCGCTTACTTGGAGCTACATGCACATGAACTTGTATTGAGAATTTACAAGCATACCTGTGGATGTTTTACTCTGAGGTTTCCTTATCCTATACCTTATTTATCCCTCTTATTGAAGAGATTAAAATTAAGATATATAAATATATATAAATTTAAAAATATGGCTGATAGGCATTCTGTGTGGACACAGCATAGAAATGGTGGACACAATTCTTGTTACATGCCTGTGCATCCTAAAGTTAAACCAAAGGTAATATGATAAACTGTGATGTCATCCAGATTGATCTGCCATGTAACAAAACACGTGTCTTTGTTTGATGCTTGAGGAAATTACCCATGGGCAACACTGTACTTATGGTTGCCTCTACAAGCCATTACAGGTGTAAATGGGGATGTAGTTACTCTGAATGAAATCATAGTATCAGCTCAGGCTGGATGTGTCAGAGGACAATATGTCCTTTGAGATATAAACTGCAGTTTGGGTAAGAATTAGGCAAAATAAGCTACATAACATTTTAAGGAGAATCTTTGTTATAAACTGTATAGTATACATCCAGTCTACACAGTAAATGAGTTGAGGATGGAGACGTCATAATGGCAGTACCCATTTGGAAAAACTGAATAGCTACAAGTCTGTGATTTTGATGCTGGAGGGAAAACCCTTAGATGTGCTAGTAGGAACCATTCATACCACACAAGCTAAATAAGAACTCAGCTAAGCTGAGTAGTGTGGCTCAGCTGCACCAAAGTATGAATAAAGTGGTATCAGTGTACCCACTCATGCCTAAATACATTTAGCAGAGCAGAGTTGTATTCTAGTCTGATCTACTTGACATGTGCATGCATTTGACACAATAACAAGAGCAGCTTAAAACAGTCATCCAATAAAACCATCATTTGTTACACTTTCACTGAAGCTGACCGCATAGATAACTGGAAAAGACCATTTAAACCATTATTTGTGATGGTGTTAGCTTGTGTTACAGTGTATAGTGAAGATTGTCAGGTACTGTCTGTGTTTATGATTTTTGATGTTGAGTTACATCACACTGTGCCTTCAGGTGTGTCCATAGTTGCGTAAGTGTTGGCATGATTGGGCTAGGTTTTGTTCCACCAGCTTCCGTAACTCAATCTGTGCTTCTGAAATTCTTTCATAAATAAATAAACAAATAAGCATATAAACAAATACATAAATAAATAAGCATTTGCCTGGGATTTACTTTGCTTCAATTCAGCTCTCTGTACCAGCTAAGTATCAGCATCTAAGCATTGCCATGGGCACATGTTAGCAAGCTGACATGAATACTTTGCTTAAAGCACTATTGGGCCTAACTTCACCTTCATAGAACCACTGGCTGTGGACTCCTCTTCTTGTTTTGTAACAAAAAGAATAAAATTTACCCCATGCTTTCCCTTATACCTCCTGCACTGGGGCTTGAAACAGCCCCAGATGGCTAAACGTAAACTGTCATTACAACACAGGGGCTATGATGTTAAATATGTTTTGCAACACTGAAACATATGCACACCTCTACAACTGAAATGTCAAGGAGACTAATCTATAAGTAGGAAATGGCAATATGTGGTTGGAAGCTACGTTAATTGACTTATCATAATGCAGTCCCTTGTAAACCATACACTCATTCTAATTACAGTGCTACCAACTTTCAGTTGAGCTTTCTTGTGTTTTACACATTGTTGAGACACGGTAGATACAACTGCATCTCTGCAAAGCTCCCATAAAGAAGCATGATGGTTTTCGTCTTGTTTTTTCATGCACAAATTGTATTGAATAAAAACGAAACCAGGTCAGATGACTGTTTACACAATTACTAGTAGAAGATCAAATGCACATACAGACTCCTCAACATGTGTTTCAACCATATTCCTGTAGATTCTGCATCATGTCTCTGTTGTCAGTCTGGCTGGTTGTGTATTGTATTTCTTTGCTGACATTTTTATTTATTTATCAGTGTTTAGCATGCTATCACGGTTAGAATGAAATGCCATGATATAAATTATAAAGAGTCAATTTTCTGTTTTCTCTTTCAGCTTTGCTGCAACAGCGACCTGGATCTGTTCCATGCAGGTTACCCACACCTCATATTGATGGGAGAGGCAACAACCACCATAAGCATAGAATACTAATAAGCAAATACAGGATAAAATATCATCTGCTTATCTGTTCTGAAGTTATGTCAATACATAGTGTTTCTGCCCATCGGCTAAAGGTGAAATTTTGACATGGAGGTTACATTTGATACAGTGGTATCTTCTGGAGCCACTGACTTCCTCTGACAGCATTAGAGATTATGTGAATCAGCTCACCTACAGTGATTTGTCTCAAATTCTTATTTTTTATTATATTTGTCTGTTTGAATGTATAATATAGAAGGCAGATTGAAAAGTTTTAAAGTAATTAAAAACAGAAAGTGATTCAGTATTGTGTCTTTAGGTGTGAATCAGTACTTTATGACCAAATGTAGGTCTCAGTCAACATTAAAATTGATTTTGACTCTGTCTTCCAAAAAGACTGTTAGCAGTAAGATAGATCAATACGCTTGAAGCTACTGCTATGTAAGCTTGGAACTACATCTTTTTATGTAACAATTTTCTTTTACCAGTTTCTGGTCCGTCTTACATTACATAGTACATTTATATAAAGCAGGACTTGTAAGCTTTACATGCAGTACATCCTGGGTACTGGTGTTAGCAGCAGTTGCTGTAATGTCTTTAATTAAGTGTGTTTAAAAACGAAACCGAACGAGTTATTGTAAACTTGGTACAGGTGGTGTTTCTTCTGCCTGATAATTCCCTATGAAATCAGAGGCCTGAAAGAGTCAGATTGTGGTTAACAGGGACAGCGGCACAGAATGAGGAAAAGGGGTGACCTGAGACTGCACTTGCTAAGGTCCTAAATAAGATTGCATAAAATCTAGTCAAGTACATCATATTCTTGCACACAGTTAAACTCATTTGTACCCCAATTTAAAAATAGGAAATACTTTGTGTCAATCGCTAATTAAACACCTTCAAATATGAAGTGGAGTTCCCCACGGCTTCATGCTTGGGCCTTTTCTGTCTAACAGCAAATGTGTCTAGTGGGCCAAATTATAAAAAGCATGTGTGATCACATTTATCAGTGTTTTTATGCACCCCAGATAATTAAAAAATGATTCCAAAAAATGAAGGTTTCCATCAACTTTCTGTTCTTCAAATTTGATTCTAAACTGTTTTCTATTTCAATTATTTAAGTTCGGGACTATTCATTAACATCTTTCACAACTGTACAGCTTTTATTTCAGTTGTATTCAATGTTGAATTAATCAATCAATCAATTAATGTAAAAAAATCCTTACTACATTGCCTTTATCCAGTCACGATTCCTTTTACGACTCATGTTAAATCACTTTGAATTGTCTTGTTAAAGGTGAAAAACAAATAGAGTGGCTTATTTTATAATCATGGTCTTTCCTTAACCAAGATGTAGCTGCCATAGAAGTGTCATAGATGGTGACATCAAAATACTGTGAAATATTCTCTGATACTTCAGGTTCAGGTTTATATTCAGTTCCTGTATTTACACTGACATTCTTCTACTCCTCTATCCAAACCTCTTACACTATAATTCCTATACTTTGTCTTATTTATACCAGCCCCATCTTAAACCATTCTCTGTCTCTGTAATCCTGTTAAGAGTTGAAGCCTTGTTCCTGTGACTCAACAGGAAGCAGACAGAACACTGGATCCTTTGAACATGCTGAGAAAATTGGTTTCTGTTTTCTGTTTTGGCACAAATTTTTCATTTACTTCATTATGGGATATGGAAAACAACCTGCCACCTATCACAGGTGTTTAAACTAAATGTAGCAAACTTTTAAGCCTAGTGGAAGAAGCGGAGCAGGGTCATAACTGACCATGTGCTCTTTTCCCTCTCAGAGCAGCATGGACTGCCTTTATCACACAAATTGCAGTGCTGCGGTGGGACTCTGATGTCAAGCCTCATTGTAAAAATGACACTCATGTTGCATGCTTGGCAGAAACCCAACTACCCAGGGCTTTGCTTGTGTCAGAGTCTGCTGACAAGAAAGAAACTTGTTGGCATTTTGCAAAATTGTGTCTACAATGACTGGCTTGAGCTGTTTTTGTTCCTCTGAAGTACACAATCTAAGTGTGTTAACAAGTGGTAAAAAAAAGAAACTGATGCTCCTGCAATATAGTGTTTGCTGTGAAATTCTTCTTGGGATAATCAAACTAATTGTTTCATTTCTTTTCTAAAAAAAAACAGTAGCACTTTGTAAGACATGGTGGCTGATATAAGTGGTTTCATGGTGTAACTACTGGACTTGTTATTGTTAATTAATGGTTTACTTCTGTTTTATAGATCAATTTTATGGATTAAGACAAAGGTTTTATGGATCTCCATTTTCCCTTCATTTCCAATAATCCTTGCAGTACCTCATCTTTGCTTTCCAAGATTCATTAAAAGATGCCTCTAATTTTCCTCATCTTTTCACCATGTGCTTCCAGTTCACCTATTTTTTTTTTTTTTATTATTTTTTTTACAAATTTTGGTTCATTAAAACCATCTGCTAAACGCTTGGTGTGTTTTATTGTATTTTAAGTTTGATAAACAAATAAACTCAGTGGTGGTTGCAGGCTTTTATCAGCAAATCTCTCCCATTCTTTCTAAACCTGAACTTGAGAAAGCTAGCCACTACTTTCTTATTAATCGATTAGATTTCTACAGTTCTCTTTATTATGGTCTTCCTCAATATTCCATCAAACATCTGCAATTACTTCATGATGTGGCCTTTTAACATCCACCTCCAGAAGACAGCATATAACCCTGGTCCTTGCTGCTCTCTTGTCATTCCCCTCCCAGACTTCTTAGATCACTGGATAATTTACTTTTCTCAACCCCTCATTTTTTCTATAAGGCCAGAGGTGGCAGGACATGCTGCCACCTCTGCTAATGCTGCGTTGACCCTTTGGAATAACCTTCTTTATTTATTAAACAGGCCCCTTCATTGCCTATTTTATAACCACAGTCAAAAACCTATTTATATTCAATTGCTTTTAATTAATTATTAGTCATGGTCTCTTACTTTTATTTATTTTTTATTTAATCTGTTGTGAGTTGCTACAGCACTTTGGCTGACACATGTTGCTTTAAAAGTGCTATATAAATCAAATTAACATTGAATTGTTGAATTACTGGAAATGGGCAGCTGACCATCTTGACAAAAACTGATTTTATTAACAGTATAGCTGCAGACCTGACTGAAAACCCTTTGATTACGACTCATTTAACAATTATACATGCAGGATCACTGGGTAGAATTACTAACAGGTATCACCATATTATTACCAAATATAAATGATAATTCTGTGCCAACCCAAATGTTATTCTTAATAGCTTGTATATGGAATTAATCAACAATATATTAACCATCAATAAACCCATTAGTTACATACATGTATTATAATCCTTTTATAAAAGATGCCTTATTAGAAAGAATTACTATGTTTGTTTCTACAGCCAATCACAACGTTTATGCTAAACATTTCTGCTAAGTATTTTTATCCTCCAAATGATGGTGTAACATGACATTAAGATAAGCAGTTATGTATACAGTTCCATTAAATTTATTAATGTATTAAATCAATTATTTTGGGCATTTTCTCAAATTTATTTATATTTTTTATTTTGTACAAGTATATTGTTGCTTAATATAAACAATTTTAAAGGCATTGATGATGTGCTGGATTACACAAGCCACATCACACACTGTCAACAGCAACTCTTTTATCCAACAACTCACTGTATCTGGTTCTACTTGCACTACTTCCTGGCTATTTGCTGAGCCAACTGTGCATACCAACTTTTACTGAAAAATAGCCCTGTAAAATAAGTTCAGCAAGAATTTGACAAACATGCTGCATTTCCTATAAAAAACTTTCATTTTTAGGCAACAGCAAGAAAACAGTTACATCAGAAGTAATATAACATAGCTTTAATAAAACTCAAAGTCCTATTAAAAAAGGCTTATACAGTCCAAAGTTTTGACAAAGATTAGAAAAGTTAGAAAAATACTGAGGACTGAGCTCTGTCACCAGCACAGATGTGTAGTCTCTCTATCTATTTACTATCTCTTCAGTGCAAGACACAGCTTGTTTGAGAAGGCTCACCACAACTATCCCTGCTGCAAGGATGTATTTATAGGTTGGTGTGGCGGGGATCCTGGAGACCCAGAAGAACCTTGGAATAGAAGTGCAGGAGTCAGTGGAGGTTATTTGGACATCTGATTAGGGTGCACATTATCTGCTGGAATGGCTCAAATCTAATATTTTTCCCTTCCAAGTGAATCAGATCTGATGTTTTCACATATGTATGTACAAACCACTTGAGATTTTTTCAAATCCACAGTGAGCCATGCACAGACCTTTTGAGGGGCATGTGACGAAACTGAAAAAGCCTACATGCATTTTAACATCATAAACATTAACCATGCTTTGGCCATATAATATGATTAAATATTAATAAATTAAGTGTATCAGTAGATAGCCATCATAAATCAAAAGACAAAATTTCTAAAAAATATATTTTACCTAGCTGATGAGGATCGCTCAGTCACTTTGTGTCAAACTCAAATGCGGATTTTTGAACAGATTAAATTTCTGACAAAAAAATCCAACATAAGCTTTAAGACCAGTAATGTCAACAAGTTCAATAATTACTCTTTGCATCATGCTCACCAGATGGTTTATAGGTAATTACACATTTTGATAGTGGGGTGTGACCTTTTGGAGAAATGTTGACACATTGACACTAAAACTGAACAAAAGTCATCTCTGTACTGAGAAATCAGCAATACCTGCCACTTCACAGCAAATGTAATAAATAGTCGTGTATCAATCATGGGTGGCAGGTATGTAACCCTGTGTATGTGTGTCTATCATGTATCTGTTAACAATAGAAGGTTTATATAATGTAATCCTTAGTCTGTGTTTACCATAAAACACACATCTATTACAATGTAAAACCTTTTATGCATCCAATAAATACATGGATGGACGATGATAGCAGGAGGTAGAACAGGTCAACCATGAACCAGAGGGTTGATGGTTTGATCCTTGGCTTCCCTGGTCCACAGGCCGACAGGGCAACACACTGAACCCCAAGTTGCCCCTGGTGGCATTTCCACCGGTGTATGAATGTGTGAGCGAGTGGGTGAATGGACAAATAGTGTAAAAGCACTTTGAGTACACTTGAGTGTAGAAAATCGCTATATAAGTATTTACCATTTGATTTAAGTAAAGCCTGTGTGTAAAAGTAAAAAGTGTGCAAACAGATTATGCACCATCCCACCCAATGCTCTCTGTTGTGCACACTAATTTGATTAGGAATGTAAAGTATCACTTCATACATATTTATAATGCCTACTATCAACCCTTGAGTAAGAAAAGTTGATTAGTTACTCAAGCCTAGAGTACAACAAGAAGTATGCAGAAGAGATGAATTAAAATAGAAAAAATGCAACTACACTGAATCATAAAACTGGAATAATCTTTAAACTTATGAAAGGACTTTACAGAAACCAGCCTCATACACACCCTAAAACTCTCACAGGTGATAAAAAAAAAGGACGTTATTGTTCTGCAGTAAGTAGTACATTGTTCTGACAATGAGAAGAAAAAGGCAATTAAAAAAGGAAGAGAGGTCATTGTAACCCTTTCATCTGCGACTGAGACAAGAGACATGACAAATTAGACAAGTAAAACAAGACCAAGACCTTCAACTGGTCTCAGGACCGGTCCAGAAATCACCTTTATGTTTAAAATCAGAGAAGTGAATTTTTAATGTAATTTCAAACAAGCTAAACAAAAGCTTTTACTAATGTTTAGCAGGCATGTTAATGCTCAAGAAGACAAAGGCCTAGGAGTCACCTAATGGAGCAACAGACAAATGTTGTTGAGCAGGTTGAAATCCACTGCATTTGCTAGTAACTTCTGGTGGAAACAAATACAAAGCCACATGTCAAGTGTCTTATAAAAGCCATAGAGAGCCCTGCTGGCCCTCATCAACAAGGCTTAAAGCACCTAGCTGCTCCTTCCAACAGCTGACCTGTCTGGACAGTTTCAGAAAGCTTTGAAAATGTCCAGACAGGTCAAAGTTCTAAGCTTTGAGCTCTGAATCCTTCTCTACCTGTTTTGATGTGCTGTCACTAAGGGTTCACTAAAACAGAGATAAATCAGAGCAGCTTAAACCAATTATCTTATCAGCTTGAGTCAGGGAAGAAGGAAATAAAAGGAGACAATTTGTCACAGTGCACCTTACCATACTGGCACATTGCTATATTTAGCATGGCTTAACAGGCTTGATCTCCATTGACAAGTGTAAGCTACTGAAGATGCCTGCAGGTTACTTCTGTTAGCAAGTAACTTCTGTTGTTTTGACAAGGTTTTTAATCCAATGAGCTGTGATTTTTTTTTTATCTCCTTAAAAAAGATAAAATGAAAAGATTATAGTTAAAATATTAAAAAAAAAAAATTAAAAAAACTTTTTTTAAGATAAGATTTTTATCCTGACATTTCCACCTTACCTTTGAAAGAAAATATCTTATGGACCATTTATCGACAGGTATCTAAACTGCATGTCACGTTTTGTCTTCTGTCATAGTACACCACTGCTGGGTAACCTGGAGGTTTCGATTATGCCAGGCTTCATTAGGCTTAGATGAGCAATTCATGACAAGTTTATGAAGCTAGGAGAAACTATTAAATCTGAAGTTTGTGTGTTATAAATTTGTACCAGAAAAAGTCTGCATTTAGCTCACTATTCACACATGTTTGTTAAAGGCTGTAGAGACACAAAGAGCAAAATATATGGGTATAGTCCAGCAGTAATGAGAATATGTTAACTTAGATCTGACAATTTATTCTAATAGATATGCTTCCAAGTCAAGGGGTTGATGAAGGCAAACACTTCACCACTCTTGGTGCTACATGCACATTTTTATTTTTTCTGACATTTTTTTGCCTCAGTAAATATTTGAATTCTGACAGCTCACAAGGCCTAGACAGTTTTATGTCTTTCAAGAAAAAAGTGCAGGATAGTGTATTTGAAGATACTTAAAACAGCAAAACAACCAATGTGCTTTAACCGACCAACAGAGATTCTTCATGTTATGAAGTTATGTTAGAGACAATCCTTTGAATGGTGTGACACCACACTGGATCCACTGCTTATAACTGAGATTGTCTGGTATTGGTGGGAAGTAAAGAAAATAAGATCTTGTTTACTTGTTCATAGCAAAACATAGCAAAACACAGTAACAGCGCCCATTTTATACTAACTGGACAGTTTTACTCATTGGAATTCACGCCCACTTGCTGAAACCAAAACACCCACATCCCAATGACAAGTTTACTGCGCAAGAGAGGACAGGGTGATGGAGAGCCTGGAAACAGGAATAGAAAGAATTAGAGATGCTAGTAAGGAGAGGGTGGAGGGAAGGCAGATGTCCTGATTAAACAGTTATTGCCATGTTGCCTCACTCAAGACAGTTTGCTAAGACTAACACATTTTCAGTGTGCCTTGGCTTCCCGCCAGTCGGTTGTTGCACATAGTAATGTGGCCAGAAGGTTTGAGAATCTGTAGTAATGTAAGAGGTCAGTGGAGAGAAGTGCCGCTGGCATCCAACACCCACTCTCCTGGAAATATGCTTGGAAAATGTCATCTGGTGCTACATTGCTGCCTGTCAGTATATACAGTATATACATAGCACCAGCTGAAATAATACATTACATGTGGGCATTGAGCTCATCTTTCAGAGTTTGAATGAGGGAAGGAATGTGGGCATGGAAGTCACTGATCATGAGTTTAACCAAATTTAAAATTTAAAGTGGCTGAGTTGAATGTTTAAAGGCACAAAGAAATTTGCCAAAGGGAGTGTGAGGGAGGACTTACACACGCAGTAATGCACACACTTATGAATGCATACACAAATATTATGTCAGTGCCATAGCAACTGTAACCCATCATGCTCACACTGGGTGAAATTCCAGCCGCTGGCTCCCTCAAGGATGACAGGCAGGTGACAGCACCCATAGTGATGCAGCAGCATGAGCTCAACTTCAAAAGCTGTAAAGTCTCTAAAAATCAGTTATATATTTTGGAAAAAATGTAACTCCTGGCTAGATAAGCTTTTATATATTCATATTTTTTTTTTTGGTTTTGTGGTAAGCACATGTATTTGTCACTAGATACTGGCTACAAGTCCTGTATTTCATGTGTTATTATCTTTGGCTAAGGTTAGAAAAATCAGTTTTCATTTAATATTTACAGAAAATCAATGTGTCCTTTCTTGTTTCTCAAGTCGGCACTGACTGGAGAAAGCAAGGCCTTGATCTTTCCCAGCCCATCACTCTAAACGTGTGTTTGACAGGATCAGGAGTAAAAAAAAACAAAATGAAAAATAATGACAGTGAAGGTTGTGCATATTTTTCTTCAGTGTTTGTCTATGTTGGAGTCCGCTCTGTTGCTCAGAAACAACACATGACGTCACAACAAAGGTCATTAAAATCAGCCAGCCTGTTGCTGATGTCTTGTTACTTTGAGGGTCTTTATGGGGAAGGGTTGCTAGCCAGCTGCCCAGCCCTTGCAACACCAGTCCCCCATCCAAGTACTAACCAGGTCTGACCTTGTATGTCTCCCAAGGGAATCCAGGTCAGGCTTGAACAGGGTCAAATGCAAAGGGTAAAGGTTGTCCAGATAGGACAAATATAATCACATCCTGATTATGTTCATACAAAATATTAACCAAGCAGCATTTCACTCCATACTAATTGTGTTTGTTTGCAAATTACAGTACTTATATATGAATTTCATTTGAAAAAAGCCTTGGTTGACTAGAATAGTGCTGGTTTGAAACCACAGTAACTGTCAACTATTCGTTTCCATATTGGAAAAATGGCCTAGTAAGATTTGAAACGATGCTCATGTACAATTGAATTTACAAACTCCTAGCATCTGCAAAGCTGTAGTCGGAAAATAAATATATGCATTTTATTCTGATTGATGAGTACACTGAATGTGAATAGGGTGCTTGCATTTATTAGCTGCTTGGGCAGGTTGTTTCGTATCCTGTTATCTCCAGATGATTATTAAGTTTAGATCAGTCAGGACCATGGGGACGCCAAGACATTTCCCATGGTGATAACTATGTGAAGGTTGAAAATATTCTCCTGGAAGATGCACTGCTGCCTCTTGAGTAGTTTGTCACTTAGAACATCCCTCTACCACTTTTCCAAGTGGTGCATCTTTCCCTGGGGGCCCATCTATGACACTATAATGCTGACTAATTTCTAGAAAGAAAAGTCTCACCTTCCGTTTAGTAACTTTTAGTATTGTGTAGTTTGTTAGAGCTATTGCTTCAGTACAAAATCACATCAGTGATCCAGCAAGGGAACAACACAGATCTTTATCAAAATGTAATCAAAGTGCTGAATTCACTCTGCTGCACATGTCAGGATGAGGTCTGCTTTATCCATACTGGTCACCCTGTACAATAATTTTAGTTTGTATTCATGAACTGTGTACTTGATCACAGTCTGACGGAGAAATGATGGCCCATATAACATGTTTTATTTGGCAGCGGGTATAACATGTTCTAAGGCAAGCATATATTTTCTACAAATGTCTAAAACAGACCCTTGAGGAACACAAATATCTGCCTAGGTCATGACTTCGGGATTATTTTTGTAGACAAACATTTTTTTTAAAAATTGCTAAAAATGCTGAGGTCAAGCAGAATAAAAGTATGTACATCACCACCTCAAATGTCAAATTTAAATATACTGTAAGGGACAAGGCAAATTTGCAGTGATTTCAGTGTGACTAATATATGTTTGCTTGAGGAATTTAAATTTATCTAACTTAGGTCTGACCCGAGAAAAGTAAATCATAACCTGCAGTTTAAATTGAGTAAAGTCAATTTTTATCCTCTATTGTTGTCAGAAATAGACCTTCATATTTTACCACTGATGACATTTGCTTGTTTAGAGGTCCAGGAAGAATCTATGTTTCATTTACCTCCAGCCCCTGTCACATCTCTAAGCATTAAGCTAGATATAAGCTATGACCAAAACCATAAACTCTTACTTGCCATCTATCCACATCAGAACCCATTTATGAAAAACCAGAAACACATATGACAACAGAGCCCAGTTCCCACAGTTCTGAAGGCAAAGTCAGCAAAAGCATAAAGCTAGCATTTTCACAGAGAAAATGACCACTGTTGAGTACAGTATCTCATTAATAGGACAGCCTAATGACAGGATGTTAGCTGACTGAAGGGCTAGCTGATTAGTATAGTAGAGAGGTGGAGAGGCACAAATCAGCAAGAAAGGCAGAAAAGGAGAACTCACTGGGGAACAGGTAAACCAGCAGAGTGGTTTCTGTAATATTAATTTGTTATTTAAACAGTTATTATGTTTTCTATAACTAAAAATTGTTAGGTGGTGCATATTCTTCTAAAAAAATTTGTATAGCACTAATTTTAAGTACTATACCATACATTGGCTTCTTGTTAGATTTTGGATTGATTATAAAATCGTTTGATTTGTTTTTAAAGCTTTAAATGCACCTCCCCCTATTTGATGAAACTGCTACATGTACATCACACTGATTGGGGGTTGCGGTCCTCTGGGGTTCTATGCTGTAGTTGCTTTTGTATACAGTGGGTACGGAAAGTATTCAGACCCCTTTAAATTTTTCACTCTTTGTGTCATTGCAGCCATTTGCCAAAATCAAAAAAGTTCATTTTAATTCTCATTAATGTACACTCAGCACCCCATCTTGACAGAAAAAAACAGAAATGTAGAAATTTTTGCAAATTTATTAAAAAAGAAAAACTGAAATATCACATGGTCATAAGTATTCAGACCCTTTGCAGTGACACTCATATTTAACTCACATGCTGTCCATTTCTTCTGATCCTCCTTGAGATGGTTCTGCTCCTTCATTGGAGTCCAGCTGTGTTTAATTAAACTGATTGGACTTGATTAGGAAAGGCACACACCTGTCTATATAAGACCTTACAGCTCACAGTGCATGTCAGAGCAAATGAGAATCATGAGGTTGAAGGAATTGCCCAAGGAGCTCAGAGACAGAATTGTGGCAAGGCACAGATCTGGCCAAGGTTACAAAAGAATTTCTGCAGCACTCAAGGTTCCTAAGAGCACAGTGGCCTCCATAATCCTCAAATGGAAAAAGTTTGAGACGACCAGAACTCTTCCTAGACCTGGCCGTCCAGCCAAACTGAGCAATCGTGGGAGAAGAGCCTTGGTGAGAGAGGTAAAGAAGAACCCAAAGATCACTGTGGCTGAGCTCCAGAGATGCAGTAGGGAGATGGGAGAAAGTTCCACAAAGTCAACTATCACTGCAGCCCTCCACCAGTCAGGGCTTTATGGCAGAGTGGCCTGACGGAAGCCTCTCCTCAGTGCAAGACACATGAAAGCCTGCATAGTGTTTGCCAAAAACCACATGAAGGACTCCCAGACTATGAGAAATAAGATTCTCTGGTCTGATGAGACCAAGATTGAACTTTTTGGCGTTAATTCTAAGCGGTATGTGTGGAGAAAACCAGGCACTGCTCATCACCTGCCCAATACAATCCCTACAGTGAAACATGGTGGTGGGAGCATCATGCTGTGGGGGTGTTTTTCAGCTGCAGGGACAGGACGACTGGTTGCAATTGAAGGAAAGATGAATGCGGCCAAGTACAGAGATATCCTGGAAGAAAACCTCTTCCAGAGTGCTCAGGACCTCAGACTGGGCCGAAGGTTCACCTTTCAACAGGACAATGACCCTAAGCACACAGCTAAAATAACAAAGGAGTGGCTTCGGAACAACTCTGACCGTTCTTGACTGGCCCAGCCAGAGCCCTGACCTAAACCCAATTGAGCATCTCTGGAGAGACCTGAAAATGGCTGTCCACCAACGTTCACCATCCAACCTGACAGAACTGGAGAGGATCTGCAAGGAAGAATGGCAGAGGATCCCCAAATCCAGGTGTGAAAAAGTTGTTGCATCATTCCCAAGAAGACTCATGGCTGTACTAGCTCAAAAGGGTGCTTCTACTCAATACTGAGCACAGGGTCTGAATACTTATGACCATGTGATATTTCAGTTTTTCTTTTTTAATAAATTTGCAAAAATTTCTACATTTCTGTTTTTTTCTGTCAAGATGGGGTGCTGAGTGTACATTAATGAGAAATAAAATGAACTTTTTTGATTTTGGCAAATGGCTGCAATGACACAAAGAGTGAAAAATTTAAAGGGGTCTGAATACTTTCCGTACCCACTGTATATAGCACTTTGGGGTCAATTACATGGTTGATGGAAACATGCTATATAAATAAAGTTGAGTTAGGTTGAGTTACATAAAAATGTAGGAAAATTCAATTCAAATCATAATCAGTTTTATTCATATAGCACCAAATCACAATTCAATCATCTCAAGGCACAAAAAACAAAAAAACCCAACAAATCCCTTATGAGCAGCATTTGGTGACAGCGGAGAGGAAAAACTCCCTTTAATCGAAGAAAAAACCTCCAACAGAACCAGGCTCAGTTTGGGCGGCCATCTGCCTCGACCGGTTTGAACAGTTTCAAAACAGTTTTGAAGACTCTCGATTGCATTTAGCATAAATAAAACTTGCAAGTAAAACACAAACTTAATTACACTCACATCAACAGCTACACTTTCCACACCTATAGTATGGGGAAATAGTACATTTTCTTTTTAAAAAGAAAAGCAAGATATAGGTGTGTGTCTCTAAAAGCATCAGACCAGTGATTACTGGTGTATGTTACACATTAGTGGGTGACAGACTGAAAAGATTACCTTTTTTGATGAGGTAACTTCTGTTTCTGTACTGATAACCTGGCGCTGCAACTTAAATTGGCTGTATAAAAGGACTTCTTATTGTTGTATTATTGTCTAGTTTGTCACAGTAATGTGACAGATGTGTGTATGTTTGGTATTTTCTGTTTTCTTTTGGCATACATCACGCTCCCTAACTCTTATGATTCTTTACAACCGCACTTATTTAAGTATGTTATTCTTTAAAAAATTATTTCTGGTTAAGAACCATTTCTTGACAGGCCAACAGCAACATTTTCTTTTATGGTTACAAATGGACAAATTCTTGAATGGGGGTGTTTAATAATTCTGATTAACATTTTTCAAAGTCATAATTGAAATAATGTCTTACAGACGTCTCACAGCCAACCTTGTGATAACAAGATCAAGATAAGATAAATGGTTCAGCTCACTGTTGGTTAGTGAGTAAAGCCACTGTGATTTCTTATGATGCTACAATCAAGCCAGCAAAGACACTTGTAGTGAATGGAAACCCTCTTACAGAAAAAACACATCTACCAATCAATTTCATTTTATTAAGGTATTTTTACTGAGCTTATTGCATGGAGGCAGTACACAGCAGACCTCAGTTATGCTGGGGCCAAGCAACAGATGCTGATGTTACACACACCAGTCTCCGTGAGAAATTAAGAATATACTTTCCAAATAATATTAACAAAAGTAAAGCAGGTAATAACAGAAGATTAAATTATTATTATTATTAAATAAACTTGAGAAACTTACTGATGGCATGTGGATACTGCTACAATGATTCATGTAATATTATCTCACAGTTTAATAGCTTAAAAATAATTCTGCTTCTATAATACTCACTGACTCTCACTCCAATATTTTAATAACATGATATATTTTCAAATCCTCACTGATTTAAAAAACATGGGAGACCACAGATATAAGGACAGTTCCAACCAATTTTTAAAATTATAATCCTCCAATCACCCACAATAGAGAATTTGAGCAGACCAGGAGACCACACACCTGTTGTTTGTATTAACAATTTTATGTTGGCAATTTCAGATATATGAGATTTCACAGAAATCACTTTGTGACTCACACCTTTTCCGTATCAGCCCTATTATGTCTTGCCCCATTTAAAAGAAAAGAAATGTTGTTGACATAATTCAACAAGCTTGTCTTCTTTTTCAGTGCTCCATTTGACTGTGGTTGTGTTGTGATGTGCTACCATGTTTGTGAGCTGTAAAAGTCACTGGTTGGTGACGTTTCCAGGGCTGATTGCTCTCATTGGCTATTCTGAGTATTTGGTCGTGGCCTTCTAGCCTGGAAGGTTCCACTAGATCAGGAGTAGTAAGATAATTGTATGAAACTTTTCAACCTCTTTATTGTAAAGTCTTTATGGCAATAGTAAAAAAAAAAAAAAGACTTTAAACCTGTTAGCTGTACTGTTCACTATTCACAATACACTAAAGCTGAACTTTCACATATCTTGTGCAAGAGCCTGCAGTGTAGAACCCATGGTTCATTGTTTTATAAAATGACTCGCAATCTGTATGTCAGTGAGCTACAACAGTTTGCGGGTGTTTGATATCTGGGAATAAGAAACGCCACAGTGGATTCAGCTGTCAAACAAACATAATAAGTACTTATATACAGAAAGGAGTTCACGAGAATATTTCTCCAGCAGTAACAGACAATGCAGAGTGAGGTAAGAGTAAGAAGAGGTAAGGTAGTGGAAATCTGTATCCATGTCGACATAGGCCATGCTTGTTCTTTCATACATAAAATATGCTGCTTGGTATGAACTGTATAATTATTCACTGTCAGGTATTCCCCTGGGCTGCTATCCTCAACACCAAAATATTAGTCTGCTATGAAAAATAAAAAGCATGCTGAGTGAGCTATCTGTCTTTCTTAAAATATAAGGCTTCCTATGGCTCAGAGGACTAAGATATCAGAGTTACTCCATGTCAGTCTTTGGCTTTGGCTTTTGTTAGTTGGATCAGTTCATTGTTGGTTTTGTTCCTTTAATAAGAAAAGTATAGAATATCCCCAGTCTTATTATTTAGATTTTTAATCTTGGAAGAAATAAAAGGACAAGATACAAAGCCATTAGCTAGAAGAACCAGTAATTTCCTTGTAATGACAGAGACACTCTGTCGTATCCTCTGAACAGGGTTCAGCTTCATGTCAGGCAATTTGGGAAGCAAGTTACCATGAAATTGAAATATTAAAGCATATTTCCCCTACAAACACTGTCATATCCAATATTTTAAAACATAATTAAGAGTAAAAAAATGAATCTTTTTTATCAATTGTGTTGCTTTCTACATTTAAAGTGTGATCTTGGGGCCTGTCTCTCAGAGGGGAATAAGGTCTTAACTCTGTCAAGTGTGGAATATGTGTGAGTGAGTGAGTCTTGGCCTATTCTGATTAAAAAATATACAGTTATTCTTCTGGGTTAATTTAGTAATCCTTTTTTATGAGACAAAAAGACTTGTTTAGGTGAAAGATGTTACAGAACACACAAAATATGTTCTTTATCCACCAACAAAACAAGGGAAACATGCAAAGACGTCATGTATACTTTTTCTACCTCATTTTCACAGCCACAATTACACCACGGCTCTGCCCTGGAAGAAATGCAGACTCTTCGTTTTTCCCACTTACTTGGCAGATCTTTGAAGTCATGTCCACTTGCATGTAATTGATACAAGCAGCCGTTTACAGGGCCCTGTTCAAGAGAGACTGCAAATTAGCCTGTCACTTGCTGAACCCTAATGAGAAATTACACCCTCTAATCACTGTAAATGTTGATATTAATGGTGAGCCACCTGCCAACCTTCACACACCTGGTGAATACGAATTGGCAAGCTGAAACTAGCTTATCTATATGTCTTACTGAGCTTGTTCCACTGCTGTGTCAGTATGTCCTGGGAGAACCAGAAATGCAGTTGTCTCAATAGAAACAGAAACTGGGTGATTCTCTGTATTGATCTGCTTTGACGTCTGCCAGAGAGAGAGAGAGTGATAATGTTTTTTCTCTACAACAGACCAATGACGTACATTCAAAATAGCTTCAATTTAAGATTTTGTTGAAGTTCACAAGACATTACTGGAGTATCAAACAGACTAAATTAAGGCTTGTATATATTTCCAATATATACAACATTAAAGCTTACATTTATTTCCATTGAGCATATACAGTAAAAAATGTCACGACATAGCAAACACTGGCTTGATGGTGAAGTGGTGCACCTGGCAAAAATTGATCCCGGATGGACAACAAAAAATTTTAAATGATGAAAAAATAGTGTCAGAGTGACAGGTACACACTAGGGCAGTTTAAATTTCAAAGAATTAAGTTTGAAATAACATGTACTGTAAATGGTAATCCATTTAGTGAGAAGCTAAGGTAAAGCAAACTGTGACTTAATATAATTATGTGGTTCCAGCAGTGTCCACCCATCAGTCGGTGGTCAGACAGTCTATATCTGATCAGCCCAGTCCTGCTTGCTAGTGTCCTACTCATTTTAATTTATTAACTTAATTTACTGAATGGCCATCAGGGCATGCAATAGATCAAGCTCATGGTGAATATTTACTATGCATTGTGGACCAAAGGGCAACCTTCTCCAAACAATCTGTTACATAACATTTACAATTACATTATTAAAATATTATTTTTTCCCACAATACAAAAAAATAAAAACAAAAACACTAAAATGCTGATATTGTGTCCACAATCATCTATGCTATTACTGTCCTGTACACATTTAATCACCTTATTATACACAGCAACATATGTTATATGAAGGTTATTATGATTATTCATAGGTTTTATAGTCAGTTTTGACAGAAAGGTCTCTGCCCTTTGAGGGAGCAGTCAATGAATCTGAGCAAGAGTGAGGACTCTACTGGTAACAAATAAAGTGGACAATCTTATTAAAGCCAAAAATATGAAAAACTACAGAGAAGGGTGGAGTGAATGACATGGTACTGTCAGCAGAGCGACAGTTAGACTTGCAAGCTTATAAAGACTACATTGTGTACCTATATAAATATGACTGATGTTAGCCAGTCAGCTTATATGGATGAGGCAATGATGGTGGAGCATGAATAAAACAACTGGTGCCAATCTGCTGAGCATTACTGGGCATGTTTGGAGGATGTTCAGGCGGCGGTCATGGGGTGTTAGAATGCGCTCCGTGTGTTACTACAGTAAAAGCTGGAAAGATGTTGTTTTTTTGTGGTAATACAAGAGTGCTTCCATCTTTTATAAAGGCTCAAACTACTTTCAGTAGAAAACTGAAACCTTAACATGCAGTATATAGAATGCTAAATTTTCTGTCTGGCATTTATTTACACAGCCCTTAAGTAATCTTGTAACCATCATGGTAATTTTTACTTCACCTTTAAAAAAAACTCAGCTCACACACTTACACAGATAATTCCCCTTCTGTTGTTTATTTTTTTACAAAAAAAGCAGAGCATACGTAATGGAAGGGGTGCATTTGGTACTTGATTAGGTTGATTGGTAAATATTAAAATCATGATCATTATAATTTCCCTCAGCTATCAGATCCCTGGTATGCCTGAGCACATATAAGCCTCCAAATGTGCATGTAAATGCATACTAACTCATACCTAACTTCACCTCTTACTTCCCATCTCATTGCAGGGCTGTTGTCAGCCATCTATGCAAACAGGGGTGACACTGTGTAGTTTCACGTCCTAGTTTCACGACAGCATGTGGAAACCTTTAAATATAAATGTATCACTCACTAATGTTTTGGATGTGACATTTTCATCTCCATTTACTAATATTACTAGACTTTATTGCTTAGTTTTAGACATCATAGTGCTGGGAGGTCATAAAATTAAATGTCAAAGCCCTATTTCAAAGCATAAGTGACCAGAAACGTGTTTTCCTAGCTTCAGTTTATAAAACTCAGTTTGATATAGAATTAGAAATCTATCCTGTGATAACTAGCTTGCTACAGATAATAGCTAGATAGCCACCCTTTTCTGTTAATGACAAAATGCTTAATATACCATGTAAGAATTGCTTTTCTAATTTTACTACTCAGTGCTTGTTCTGCTGGTAGTGGTGTAAAGGCACATTCAAACATCCATGTTATTGATTCATCTGCAGCTTCATATTATAAAACACAGAAATACTTCCCGTAACTGACCTCTCTCTATTTCTCTCTCTCTTACACACACACGCACACACACACACACACACACACACACACTCAAACAGATGCATCCTACAGCTACAAGTGCATCACATCAGTTACACCTAAGCTTCTGTGACAAAGGCACTAGTGTGCTTTAAAAAAAAACTTCACTGCTCCAGGCACATAGTTGCTTTACAGATTTCATTTCACAGCAGCAACTTACCAGGTCTGGTCAAATGGTTCCCCAGACTCACAGTCAATATAGTTTTTGTACATTGCTCAGGGATGAGCAGATTTTCAGTATGCTCCACATCTCATTTCACTGTGTATTCTTAAAGCCCCAAAGCCATGAGGTGGAGAGACAGGTCACACACCAGACAGATATTTCACATACTGTTTGCCATTTGACACTTCTCTTCTGTTTTTCTTGCTTTTTAAGCAGTGTTGAGAATCTTCACATTTTGAAATATTATAAGTGTGTGGCTAAGATAACTGGTTGAATAAGTTTATGTGTATGGGAAAACACAGTGTAAAGAACAATATAAAGCCACCAGACTCTTCGCTAAGGCCCCCCACCCTTAGTCTGTCAAACTTTAAAGTTCAGAAGAGATTCTTGGTATCACTGGAAACAGTGTAATGTCAGGCACAAGCAGACTTCTCATTTGATGACTGTCAATTTTACTAACTCACCTAACAAGTTCTGCTGACATGAAAAAAGTTGAGAAACTTTAAATATGCTGAATAGTTATATACAGTCAAAATCTAAGCTAATCTATGTAAAAACATGTGCACAGGAGCATTATTGTTTTTGTCACATTAGATATAGGCCATGTACTGTGGTTGGCAACATCTCCTGTCAGTGTGAACATGCAAAGCTGTTCTCAATGGCACCTTAGAAAAAAACATACAAATTTGCAGCACTGACATATGAGTGCAAAGAAACAAAACAAAGTTAGGAATACAGGAAGCAAAGTCAGGAACATGCAATAATTGGAAGCTGTAATCCAAACAAAAGTCTTTAGAAAGTAATGAAGACAAATCAAGTTTGAAAACCAGGGATCCAGTCCAGGGATGAAATTCAATACAGGCTGAACACGGTGAGACAAAAAACAAAACAAACTCATATTTATATCTTTATTAGGACACTAAATTACATAATGCATTCTGTTGACCCTTACTTTAACCTTTACAAGCCCTAAAATTAGTCCTTACCCAAATCCCAACCTAAAACTTATTTCTAACTGGAACCCTAAAACCAAGTGGTAGCCCTCAAACAGGAGTCTGGAAAAAAGTTTCCGACAAAAAGGTTCTCATTCAAACAAAATTATGCTCAAAATAGTCCTCACACAGGTACATTTACTAGTAAGCACACACAGGAATAACCAAAAAGTTATAATTTTAAAAACCCAATAGACAATCTGCCAAAAGTCCAAGGGAAAACAAAACAGAACAGAACAGCTAATGAGAGAAGTGGTGAGCAGAGTCAGTTGAGTCTGGACACCTTAAGTGGCCAGAGGGAAAACAACAGGAATCATGAAATCGAAGTTTCAGCAGCTATTAATAAGACAAAAAGTAACAATCCCCAAATAAATTGGTGCTCAGACATGGAGGTGTACATATGGACCAGTCAGCAGAGGCACAACAACACTGAAGCTTATTGCTTGGTAATTGTTATTCATCTGATTTCAAGAGTGATGAAGAGGGAGAGAGTTCTTGGCACACCATGACTTATCCAATGCACCTGGTGCCCATGACAGCCCAGGGATATGTTCACTAAAGAAATGTTATACAAAAATATACAAATTAAAAAAATACATATACATATATATATAAATTTCCCGTCTCACCCCTATGGGTGGTGTGTGTGTGTGTCTTCCTCAATCTCGGGTCCTCTACCAGAGGCCTGGGAGTTTGAGGGTCCTTCGCAGTATCTTAGCTGTTCCTAGCACTGCGCTCTTCTGGACTGAGATCTCTGATGTTGTTCCTGGGATCTGTTGGAGCCACTCTCCCAGTTTGGGGGTCACAGCCCCGAGGGTGCCGATTACCACGGGGACCACTGTTGCCTTCACCTTCCACATCTTTTCTAGTTCTTCTTTCAGCCCATGGTATTTCTCCAGCTTCTCATGTTCCTTCTTTCTGATGTTGCTGTCACTTGGGATTGCTGCATCTACCACTACAGCTTTCTTCTGCTGTTTGTCCACCACTACTATGTCCGGTTGGTTAGCCATCACCTGTTTGTCGGTCTGTATCTGGAAGTCCCACAGGATCTTAGCTCGGTCATTCTCCCTCACCTTTGGAGGCATGTCCCATTTTGACCTTGGGACCTCCAGCCCATACTCGGCACAGATGTTCCTGTACACTATGCCGGCCACTTGGTTATGGCATTCCATGTATGCTCTGCCTGCTAGCATCTTACAACCTGCTGTTATGTGCTGGATTGTCTCAGGGGCATCTTTGCACAGCCTGCACCTGGGGTCCTGCCTGGTGTGGTAGATCCCGGCCTCTATCGATCTTGTGCTCAGGGCCTGCTCTTGTGCTGCTACGATCAGTGCCTCTGTGCTGTCTTTCAGTCCAGCTTTTTCCAGCCACCAGTAGGACTTTTCGATATCAGCCACTTCTTGTATCTGTCGGTGGTACATGCTGTGCAGGGGTTTGTCCTGCCATGATGGTTCTTGCTCTTCGTCCTCTGCATTGGGCTTCTGTTGCCTGAGATATTCACTAAGTATTCCATCGCTTGGGGCCATCTTCCTGATGTACTCATGGATCTTGGCCATTTCATCTTGGATGGTGGCTCTGACGCTCACCAGTCCCCGGCCTCCTTCCTTCCTCTTAGCGTACAGTCTCAGGATGCTGGATTTGGGGTGAAGTCCTCCATGCATTGTGAGGAGCTTCCTTGTCTTGACATCAGTGGCTTCTATGTCCTCTTTTCGCCAGCTTATTATGCCAGCGGGGTATCTGATGACCGGCAGGGCGTAGGGGTTCGAATCCCGACCAGGGCATCACCAGTGTGGGCCCTTAGGCAAGGTCCTTAATGCTACTAGCCTACCTCATCACAAATGAGCGATACAAATACTGGAGTCATACCGGCTCGGACGTCGCCCGGGTCAACAAGGTCTGATATATATATATATATATATATATATATACTAATTAAAATCAATATATTCCCAGTGTTAGAAATCTCCCTGCTGTCTATTCTCCATCTCATACAATTTGCTTATTTCATTATCGTTAATATTTTCAGAGATAATATTTGGAAAAGGTGAGTTTGACTTTCCCTTATCTGTCACCTGATGCAGCCCACCTTCATCTTTGATATCTCTGTGTGCTGCTCATATTGCATCATACAGCCTGGCCCTCTCCTCTGAGCTAAATCAACAAATAATGATCCTGTGAGCAACTGACTGCTCTTCTATTCAACAGGAGCAGGGCACTAAATATACAACACACTAGAAATTCCAGCACACAACACAGTCTGCTAGATCATCTTTGAGAATGTGGTGATGAGCCAGCACCAGGAAGGTCAATTATTTATGAGATTTTAATAATGAATCCCAGATATAAATGGTTACAAAGAGACTTATGGAATAGTGTCTTACAAGCACAAACACAACATAACACAGCTGGGGGCCTTAATGTTTATCACACTGTGGACATATGATTGCTGGTTTGGTACAAAGTGAAGGATGATTATAGAATCTGGCTTCAGTTTACTACTTCAACATCTGTGTTATTTCTCCAGTCTCCAAAATGTTTGTATGTACAGGTCAGAATCTGAATATTGGTATGCACGTTCTCATGTCAATTTAGTTTTTTAACTCCCAATTTCTCTGTGCAATGTGGTGTACACATTGTTTGAAGCTATAAGCATCACAGACCAGGACAAGGCTATATATTGAATGTACCAACTATATAAGGTATTATAGTTAGATGTGCTAGCATTAACACCATTAATACCAGTTTTCTCTATGTGAGAAATTCTCACTACTCGTATACTCATATTTCAAGGAAGTGTCAGGGACAGGTGGATGTTGGAGGAGCACCGTGTCAGTTGTCTTGGGCACTGGGTCACTGAGGGTCCAAGAAGGGCCACTAACTTTTAGGTAAACCGCTGACGTAATTGGTCAAAAATACATATTTGTGAAAACTTTATATAGTAGCTTACTACTTGTGAGTCACACAGAAGCTCTTCTTAATACTCCTTGACAGAGTGGTTGAAAAGATTTTTACATTGCCTCCCTATAATGCAAAAATGGTTTGGTCCATCATGCTATTGTAAAGTAGATTGTGCCTCCGCACCTCCTGTAAACTAAAAATTGGCAGTTGTCAAGAGTCAGGTGTTCAGAAACGAAAATAAAAAGAAAATATAGCTGCAAGCAGCGATGAAGGGCCCTCACCTTGAGCAAACCGCCTCCCCCAGCAGACTGCCGCTGCAAGCGATCCGGAAGCCCTATAGACGAGAGCACGATTCGGAGCCGGAAAGCCAAGTCATGGGATTTTATAAATGCCCAGGAAGGCACATTTCTGAGGCTGCAGTGATACAGGCACATACAGACACACAGAAATGCAACATGGTAGCAGCAGCAGGCATTTCTACAGTAATTTTATTTTCCAGTATGCAGGTGTCATTGAAATAGAATGGTGGTTCTAGGTGATCGCCATGGCAACAGCGTGGGAAATAGAGTATGGGTCCAATTGGCTTTTTTGATTAGGATGCCATAAAGGATTTTTCTGCCAAATTTGGAACAGTTCTGACAAACTAAATTTTGGCTCTCCATGCAAATTTGCAAGTAATAACAAAGGGGGTGCCATTGCGCCTATTGTGACTTTGGGTGTGGGTTCAGGCTCGTGGGGAGTATAAGTGATTAAAATTTGACAACACAGCAGCTGCAGATATTTGTACAGCATTTGCATCTTTAAGTGTAAAACTCCCATTGGAAAACCCATTGGTGGATCACAGTCATCGCCACGGCAACAGCGTGGAATATAGAGCGTAAGTCAGATTGGCTCTTTTGATCCAGATGCCCTAAAGGATTTATAAGCCAAGTTTGGTACAGTCCTGACAAACTAAATTTTAGCTCTCCATGCATTTTCATCCTTCAGTACAGATCTCCCATTGGAAAACAATGATGAGTGTCTGTCTTCTCCACGACAACAGCGTGGAACATAGAGCATAGGTCCAACTGGCTTTTTTGATCGGGATGCCCTAAAGGATTTTTCTGCCAAATTTGGTACAGTTCTGACAAACTAAATTTTAGCTCTCCATGCATTTTCATCCTTCAGTACAGATCTCCCATTGGAAAACAATGATGAGTGTCTGTCTTCTCCACGACAACAGCGTGGAACATAGAGCATAGGTCCAACTGGCTTTTTTGATCGGGATGCCCTAAAGGATTTTTCTGCCAAATTTGGTACAGTTCTGACAAACTAAATGTTTGGCTCTCCATTCAAAATTTCAAAACATTATATATGTGACGCTATTGCGCCAATTGTGATTTTGTTCCATCACCTGGGTTCAGGCCCCCGGGGTCTAAAATTCATCAATTCGTCAGATTGTGCGATTTATGACAACTCGAAGGTGCCAAAAACTGACAATCATAATATATACTTTTTCGGAAAGGTCTTGCGCCACCTCATGGTGGGGTGTGGGTCAACACTAGATGCTGTCTAAAGTCGCCTCCCCCGCTTCTTAATAGTCCCTGCACCTTCACCTTTGGTGGGTGCTCTGGCCTAAAAAGTGAATATGACAGCAGAGGTGCAAGGGACTATGTAAACTAGGGACTAAGCCTGTTTAGAATTAATAGAGAGCAAGGTGAGATATCTATTCAGCTAAAGCAACTGTGTAGCTTCACCTTTAATGTCCAGTTATTATCGTGTCCTCTGACAGAAACAGCTGAGCTGTGAATGGTTTGCTACAACGACAGTTTGGTGCACAAACAATACCCTGCGACACTGGAACTCATACAAACAATACTTAAGATGTTTTTCTGGTGCAGTGAAGAAACAGCACAGTGAGTTTCATTCATTTATTCATCACATTCCTTTTTGCTCAGCAATAACAGTGTGTTGGAAGAGTATGGGCATATATAATAAGACCAGGAGCCTTCCTGTTAAATACAATTAATTTGAAAGATTAGTGAAAAACAACTGTGGGCTGACAGTAATTAAAATAGTGCTTGATAATGTGTGTGATAGTTATGTGTGGGGGTCTATGGTTGGTCCCAGTAAGAATTTTTCTGTGCAAATTGATTCCATCCATCCATCATCTATACCCACTTATTCCTTAACCATGGTCACAGGGATCTGCTGGAGCCTATCCCAGTTCTCTTTGGGTGAAAGGCAGGGGTCCACCCTGGACAGGTCACCAGTCCATCACAGGGCCACATAGAGACAAACAACCTCACACACTCACACTCACTCCTATGGGCAATTTAGAGTCACCAATCAACCTGACATACATGTTTTTGGACTGTGGGAGGAAACCAGAGTACCTGGAGAAAACCCACACAAGCACAGGGAGAACATGAGAACATGTAAACTCCACACAGAAAGGCCAGGTTGTGAACCCAGGACCTTCTTGCTGCGGGGCAACAGTGCTGACCATTCAGCCACCATGCTGCGCCAAATTGATTCCACTGAAAATTTTCCACATCTATATGATTGAATTTCAGTGGTGGGGCTACAGTTTTAGTTAGTGTGTGGCAGACAAGAGCTCTTCTGAGTTTTGTATGTGGCCAGTCATCAATTGCGTGAAGTCTGGGGAAGAAGGAGGGGCTTTGGAGGTCATCTTGTTCCAGGCATGAGCGAGACACACGGGGCTGGGAGGGGTTTAGCAAAAAAAAAAAAAAAAAAAAAAAAAAAAGCTTAAAGCAATAAAACTTCAGAAAAGTTTTGAGTGAAGAAGTCTTCAGAAGAGGTTGTTGAAGTGGGCAAAACAGAAGATTATCATTTTATATTGTTATATTAGATCAAATATTTCTGTCAAATGCACAAGAGCTTAATTTCTGTCATTATTGTAAACATTCAAAATTCTCTTACTGAGAACAAAAGAAACAGTTTTATATTGTTAAATAATGTTTGTGGTAGCTAAAGATGCAGCTTGTATCCAACCCCACAACCACAGATCTGAAAGAATACCAGCTCCAGCTCTTGGGACTATATTGATCTGAACAATCAGGATATTACTGCAAAGCAAGAAGTATGGTCCACAAAACCTTTGCATTAAATTGCTCTGAATGATCTTGCTCTATGACAACACTAGGCACCTCACTAGGTAACACTAATTTGTGTGACTCTTGCAACACAGTGACCCTCATGTTCCTGGTAGCAAAGGGACCTGGGAGGAAGCACAGGAGATAGAGCTAGGTCTCTCAGAACATAATGGGTCAAGATTGACATATTTTAGTATTTTCACAGTTACTAAGAGTTTGCAGTGCCTGAGGCACATGACATTTCTCAGTGTGCTGTCTGAGATATAGCCAAATGGGAAATTATGAGTTTAATACACCTGAAGCTGAAGTCTTAAATAACAGTGCTTCTTTTTATACCAATGCAACATCTCCTTCCTTTCCTATATTGCTTTTTTGTATATGCAGCACTCTCCCTTAACCAAGTGTTTACTGCACCGTTGTAAATGTCAGCTTATGTCTAATTTACTTCCGTGCCTGCATTCCTACTACCATAGCTCTCACCCCATGTCTCTCTTCTTAATGCACTCCTGAAAAATTTATATATTTTCTCTAAGGAAAGTATGGTTTAAAATAACTCTTAGGCTGAGAATCAACACACACTTCCAGCATGTGTTTGCGCACACATACACAAACACAGGGAGGCTAGATAGTTCTCAATTCCTCACTCTACATGCAGCCACTAGCCACCAAGAGACTAGACAGACTGTGATGAAACAGGGAGTGACTCTGAAGCCTTTGTCACCACACGACAGAGCCGACATCTTGGGCAATTGATTTCCAGCTGACACTCAAGTGGCTGCCTGTAAAAGATGACCTGTCAGTGCAGCTCAGGGGAGCATATCTAGCGAGGCATCATGTAGGGAGGCAGAAGATGGCAGGTAGACAGACAAGTAGACCCTGAGCTGGGTGTATTGGGAAACTTATTTTTATTAAACACCCCAGGTCATGAGTTTTTGAATTTATAAAGATAGCATAAGTTAAGTATATTTTACGAACAAATCCTATTTTGTCTTTTTACTTCAAAATTTCACGTTTAATTCAATAAGCTACTTGAGGTTACATTTTCATTTATTGAGCTTAAATACATAACTAAATTCAAATGACACACTAATATTTACTTAGTGTTTTGTCATCTAATGAATTAATACAAAAAATGACAAACACAAGTAAAATTTACTCCATGAATTCAGGCCATCTATGCGCATGCTCTCTTTGTCCTGAAGTGGCGCCTGGAAGAATGATGGGATTTTTACAGGGTAAGTTATAAAATATTTATTGTGCAATTTAGTTTCGTTTGCTGAAAAATATAGAGCTAATAAACTGTCTATAGTCCTTTTGGTTAAAGAGATAGCTAACGTGTTAACTGTTAATAGCCTAACAGACAAGAGCTAAGTTTGCTTAAGAACCGATTTGCACAAACATCCATTATTAGCAAACTGCATCTGTACGGAGACGTTTAAGGTATAGTGAACTTTCAGATGAACTTTGTCGAAATGGCAATATTCATCTGTGTGAATACATTTGTCTTCACATACTATCTGAATTATAAATACAAGTTTCCTCATTTAAAATTGGACATGTACAGCCTCGGAAGTTATATTTACAAAACCAGAAGGATACCCTCGCCCCCGAGATGGATGGGCCATTAATTTTAAACCTAATGGAGAAAGCAGCTAATCCCCCATTAATCCACATCATCTACACTGCTTTGTCTTACTGATAAAACTGACAAACATGTGATGCATAATAATCAGGTTAAACAGAGATTATACTCTCCATTGAACCTATAGTGATAGATTTACTACTACTGTATGTGTTCAGGCAGCCTTAACTCTGCTTAAGGAAGCAGCCGGTGAGTAAACGGCGAGCAGTGCCGGGCAGCAGGCAGTAGGCACGCACAAATGAGGACGATCTGCAAGAAAACCCCCATAGGTCAGTATAAGGTCAATCTTACTTTGATTCAAGACAAAGGTACTGTTTCTACTGCGGAAGTCAACGGACGAACTGGTGATATGACCATCGGGAACTTTTCGGGAATGTAGGTGGTTGGCAGGTGTGGTAGATTTGGTCTGCCTCTCCCTTGTGTGGCGCACCTGTGCTCAATCTTGACAAACAAGGGCGAAAAACGCGCAATTGTTAATACTGACAATTGTTACTTGAATACTTGAATGCAATTGTGAGCAGCATGGTGGATGAGGGTTAGCACTGTTGCCTCACAGCAAAAAGGTCGTGGGTTCGCAACCCGGCCTTTCTGTGTGGAGTTTGCATGTTTTGCAGGTACTCTGGTTTCCTCCCACAGTCCAAAAACATGTATGTCAGGTTGATTGGTGACTCTAAATTGCCCATAGGAGTGAGTGTGAGTGTGTGAGGTTGTTTGTCTCTATGTGGCCCTGTGATGGACTGGTGACCTGTCCAGGGTGTACCCCTTCCTTTCACCCAAAGAGAGCTGGGATAGGCTCCAGCAGATCCCTGTGACCCTGGTTAAGGAATAAGCGAGTTCAGATGATGGATGAATGCAGTTGTTCTAAAATAAATTAACTGGTTAAATTTCAAATCAATAGGATCAGTATATTTATTGAAGTTTGGTTGAAAAATAAAATCTGACATTAACATTTATGACATATGCTCCACAGATTGCACTCACCATTCAAGCTTGTGCAAGGTAAGTTGGCAGTACTTCTTAAAGCCTATACAACACTGATCAACCTTGCAGATCAACACACAGATTTCAATAGATATACATACATATCCATATATAGATTTCAATAGATATACATACTGTACATATACATATACACACACACACACTATAACACATACAAATATATAACTTTACAAGATGTAAACACTGGTCCAGCAGCACTCCTGGTTTCATATTTTTAAATACTACATAATTCAGTTTAAAGGTATTTGTGTAAAATTTTCTTTTGGTTACAAATGTTAAAAAACGGAAACTGGAAGTTCTTCTGGACCAGCGCTGTTTATGTCTTCTGAATTGGTTTATATGTGTGTGTGATGTGCATGCATGTGTATGCACATCTTTTGTTTATTGCAGGTGCCACTGCAGGATGTGGTTGTGTAAAAAATGCAGCTTTGAGTCAAACAAAAGACTACAACTTTAAAACACTTACGGCTCACACGGAAATTCTGGCTGTCAGTCATCGACCCCTTGTCTTTATGTTGATTGTCCTTGTTCATTTAAAACAGTTAATACTCTTCGAATACATTTTGTCCCGACACCACACCGAATCAGACAAACCAACAGAAGTGCTTTCATTTATTTGTCTTTTATGCAATTTATTGTCATTCTCTTCAGAGAAGCAATATTTTGAGCACCTTAGAAACCATCTGTAGAGGCACGAGGTGGTAACTTGCGTATTCAAAAACTGCAGCTTCAGCACAAGCATTTATTCAACTTTTGCTACCCATAAACACAGGAAATCCAATAAACACTCCCTTGAAGATTTTAGAATGGAAGTCTAAAAAATACCCAAATCCCACTGTTTTGCAAAATGATTCAGAGGTCTCTGAGGATGACACAGAACTGGATGAAACTGGATGTTGACCAAACAAGATAATTTGTCTGGTTGGGTCAACTTTTTCTAAAGTTGGAAAGTAATTTCAAAGTGTCAAACAGGTGCATTGATCAAATCGTAGATGAGATTCAGTTCATATCCTCCTCTGCATCTCCTCCAGTTTTGAAAGATGTTGCTGAGTCCACTTTAAAGAGCCATAACTTTGACATAGATCCAGCAGTTATCTCAGATTTAGTGAAAAATATGTGTGAATCAAACCCTGTCAGTTCAGCTTTAGGGAAACATGGACCTTTTTCAACAGCATATAAGAGGAGAAAATTTATGAAAGCACATTTTGCAGCTGTTGAACCAGTAGAATACATACTGGACAATAAAGACAACAGAACATTCCAGTATGTTTCGATACTCCAGTCTTTGTTGCAAGTCTTGAGGAACATCGAAGAAAAGGAACCAGTAGCTCAAAAAAATACTGGATGTGCATCACAATACCAGTCCTTCTATGATGGATCTCACTTTCAAGCAAATTATTTTTTTACAGGATATGTCAAGAGATTAAGTCTTATCCTGTACGTTCATGACTTTGAAGTGTGCAATCCCTTGGGAACTTCTCGCAAGATTCACACAGTCACCACTGTCTACTGGATGATCAACATTGGCATCTATTTGTAAGTGAAAGTGACTTTTGTGGCCAAGTATGGTGATGGCCATACTCGAGATTTGTGCTCTGCATTTAACCCACCCAAAGTGCACACACACAGCAGTGAACACACACACCATGAACACACACCCGGTGCAGTGGGCAGCCAATGCTGCGGTGCCTGGGGCTGCTCCCCTGCTTGGGGGTTTGGTGCATTGCTCAAGGGTCTCACCTCAGTCATGGTATTGAAGGTGGAGAGAGCGTTGGCTATTCACTCCGCCCCACCTACAATTCCTGCCAGTTCTGAGACTTGAACCTGCAACTTTCAGGTAACAAGTCCGACTCTCTATCCATTAGGCAAAAATTGGCATGTCCCCAGTTGGCATATGACACAAAGTGATATGGATTTCAGGAAGTTCTAGAGCCACTGGTAACCGATCTTCAAAGCTTGGAAAAGATGGCCTTTTAAGTTTAAGAAAAGTCATGAAAGGCACTGTGGTGAGCATTGTGGCTGATAATTTGGGAGCCCCCCTGTGGGAGGATTCATTGGAAACTTCATGGGATCTCACGTCTGCCGATTTTGCCGCCTGCCGATCTAGACTTTTTCAGAGAAGAGATAAAGAGCAGCGCATGCTGTATGTTGAGACAGTTTTGTCAACAGTGTGCAGTGTCTGAAAAAATTCATCATTTTCATGTAACATCTGGTTACCCACCAGTATGTATTACATGACCTCCTTGAAGGTCTTGTTCTAGTGGAACTGGCATTGTCCTTTCAAGCCTTTATCAAGAAGAAATATTTTTCTCTTGAGGAGCTCAATAATTGCATCGGCAATTCCCTTATGGAACTGACATTATGGAACTTGTGATGGCCCCAGTTCATACAGAGCAGAGCATTTGCTACCTAGACTCTTTAATTTCTTAGCACCGACACAGATTTCTGGAAGTTTTTCCTCAGGAAAAGCTTCTTCCCAAATACCATTTTCTCGAACATTACCCTGAACTCATTCAGGAATTTGGTCCTCTGGCGGCCTTGTGGACCATGAGATTTGAAGCAAAACATGGCTTTTTCAAAAAAGCTGTCAGACAAGCAGGCTTTTTCAGGAAAATACTGCTGTCCCTTGCAAAAAAAAAAAACACCAGCTCATGTTTGCATTGCATCTCCATGAATCAAATGTGAACAAGACATCACTTTCTGTCACGACAATTTCACAAGTCTCTGTGGACGTCCTTAAGGGACAACATAAAAGATTTGGTGCAGCACAGGTATCTACATGTCAGAATGGTACATTATTTGCATAATGTGTGCTTATTAGGCACCAACTACAAACCTGGAATTTTGCTGTGTCATGGTTTCACTGCAGACTTGCCAGACTTTTGTGAGGTGTTACAGTCTATCTTGGTTTGTAATGACCTGGTCTTTGTTGTAAGACTACTAAACACATGGTATAATGAGCGCTTTAGGAGCTATGAGTTGGAAGACACAACCAACATTCAGTTTCTTGAGCAAAGCGAAATGGTTGACTACTATCCCCTGGCTGCTTACACTGTTGCGGGAAGACAACTGACTACTGATTATCAAAGTTAATGCTGTAGTGTACAGATTTTTAATTAATTTGTTTTAATAGTTTTTTTCTGTTGCATATGTTTACCCCGGCAAAGCTGCAAATTGTTTTTGAAGAGAATGACATTTGCAAATTAGTTCTGCCCTCAGGCATCCCCAGCACTCTTCAAGACCTTAAACATTCAGTGAAAGAAACATTTAATATTTCAGACTGCTTTACTTTGATGTGTGAAGACAGTTTTTCAGAAGAATACCAGAGTACCTGGAGAAAACCCACACAAGCACAGGGAGAAAATGTATCACACACACCGTCTTGCTGTGAGGCAACAGTGCTAACCACTCATCCACCGTGCTGCCCCTCTATAGATGATGTACAGGATAAATATACTTTAAAAATGGTACAAACTGAACCCTGAATCTGAGTACTGTGGAAAAACCAATTCTACGAGTCTCATGCCATGTCATGCAGTTCTCAGGACACTGTTGTGCTATCATTCCATTCTTTAGACTCCAGCAGTTCTCAAGATACTGTTCTCCTATCTTCATTTGAGAGTTCCAAATCATGCCGTTCTCAGGGATGGCCAGCAAAATCTGAAATACCAACTTTCTCATTTGATACAGAGCTTTTTGAGTAAGGGTTTGATTACTGTAGTCTTAAAGGCCTGTGGTACGTAGCCTGATACTAGAGATAAATTTACCAAGTCTAATAAAGATGAGTTAATTAATGGCAGGGTGTCTTTAAGCAGTCTAGTCAGGATGGGGTCTAAGAGACATGTTGATGATTTAGATGAAGCAACTACTGATGTGAATTCAGAGAGATCTATGGGAGAGAAGCAGTCTAAACATAACTGAGGTCTTACAGATGATTCAAGAACTACTGTAGTAGAAGATTCATTTATGGCAGCTATAGGAAGCATCTGCTGAATTTTATCTCTAATAGTTGTGATTTTATTTGTAAAGAAACTCATAAAGTCATCACTGCTGAGAGCTAAGAGAACACTGGGCTCAACAGAGCTGTGACTTTTTGTCAGCCTGTCTACAGTGCTGAAAAGAAACCTGGGATTGTTCTTATTTTCCTCTATTAGTGATGAATAGTATACAGTTTTGGCTTTACGGCCCTAAAGGCATGAAAAAACCCAGGAAGGCTGAAGTAAACTACTTGTCCCCATTTCCATTTGGGGAAACCAAAATGTGTGCCTTCTGCTCATGGGCTTCATTTACTCACTGAACTTAAGCTATCCCCCAAAGCTGAGAAACACATTCAGAAAATCTTTCTTGGGCTAGATGCTTTAAAATTTTCTCCAAAAGTTAACTCTTTGCATAGAAAGCTACTAATGTAAGTCTGCTAGATGGCCTTTTGTTTGACACTTACACTAGTGAGGATGCAAATGAGAATGGTCTAAAAGTTTGTTCATGGAAATTTAGTCAAAATTTAATGTAGTCCTCCACTCCACAGATACGCTGCCTGCTCTTTCTATGACTGCAGTGACCAGAAAGCCTCAATGTGATTCTGAATTTCAGAGCTGCATGCACCACTAAAGTTGTCTTCTCACCATGATTTAGCCATTTTCTACTGACCACTTGCCAGAGAGGTGGAAAGATGTTGTAGTAAGTGGTTCATTATTGTAGAAAAACAGAATAGGACAATAAGAATAGGCTACTAAGTTGAATGCTGAGTAAAAATCTCTGAAAATTTACTGATAGGAAAGACGAAAACAGTTGAATAGAAAAGTTCAAACAGATAAGGTATTGCGGTTAAAGTTTCTATTTAATTGAGGCTTTAAGATCAAGTTTAAAATATACTGGAAACTTTTTACTGCGTTGTGCAAACCCCATGAAGTAACAGTAAACACAGCTATATTTGGTTGAGCTTGCATGCACATTGTCAGTGGATATCGACCGTCGTCCAGAACGTCATAAGCTCAAAAACTAGTATGAACCAGTCCAAGTTGGGGATTTTGGCAGTATTCACAGTGGGGAAACCCCCTCTCCCCACTTGGGCTTAGGGTTCTTATAAAAACCTGTGATTTTGTGAAGACAGGGCTTTTTTCCAGCTCTCTTTTTTGAGGCTCTCGGCTGGAAGCCCCCTGAAGCTCTCTGTGAATCTCTCTAGTTTAGTTACCTTGTTTTGTTAAACCCCAATATATTCTGATTGATTAAAACAGAGTGTTAAACTCTAAATACTTGTGTAAGTTTTTCTTCTGAGAGACAGCCAAAAATTACACAAGGACCAGGGTCTTTTCAAAAGAAGACTGAGACAGGCCCCTTTAGAATTAAACACAGACCTAATTAGATAAAAATAAATTGATTTAAGTAGTTCGTCAGGGTTTCATGCAATTCTTAAAAGACTAGAAATCTCACTTTAGAATCTCCAAAAGGGCCAGCTGAAGGTTGGGGTCAGGTTAATTTTTCATGGCAAAGACTAAAAAGTAGTTGATCTAAAGTTTAGAGAAGTCCTAACCTAACAGAAGGCTAATTTCCTCCCTCAACCTAGTCAGTAGTTAGCCACCAGACACGTTTTACACTTCAACAGAGCAAATGAGGCCTTTGCTCCACACAGTAACATAACCTGGTACTGTCAGTGCAGTTGAAATAAGCAGCCTTTGGCAAAAAAAAATTATGATGGTTCATATTGTAGATATGCTATTATCATAGCACATTGTTTTAGCTAAATATTGGTTATGTTAAATATGGTAGATATACTATTATTTATGATCAATAAAACACAATAGTGTGAGGTTACGTACTGAGTGAATAGGGTTGGAAAAGTGAGGTAAATCACTAATCCGATTGACACAGTTGCTGCATGCAGATTCTTAAGCTATCTACTATTTAAAAAGCCATGGTGGGGTGCCTTGCTGTGGCTTATGGATTCAGACACTGAACATGAATAGCATCATCACTTCTCTGCTTTCTTTTCATCATTTCCTCCAATAAAGGCATAAAATTGAGTCAAAATAAATAATAATAATAATAAATGATTCCAGCAGCATTTGGTCCAGAGTCAGGAAAAAAACGAGTGTAATTGCAGCCCAACTGTCTCAATATACAACAAATAAGGTGCCTATTAGATAATGTAGTGGCTGATCATACCCAGTAACTGGCCAGGTGCACAGAGGTGTTTGAATTGTTTGAACGTCTCTCTCTCTCTCTTTTCATTCTTCACACTACTTTTTCCATCACAGTTTGTGTGGACAGCCGGGTGAAGCAAAATCCAAATGTATCCCCAAACTGTAGGGGTCAAAGCATGAACCTTTTAAAAAGAAATAGAATCCAGAAGTATTATGTTTCTCTCTATCATCTCTTTTTTTGTGTGTGAAGGGGATTTAATGAAGCAAGGTAACACAGAATTTTCTGAATCATCAGCTCCTTCATAATGAAGTTGACACTACCTGCTGGTTGCTCACTCCCTGTCTCAGTTCACTACACCAATGGCCAACACCAAGTAAGCCAAGGTCGCCTTTTAATAAAGACATCATAAAAATCTCTGCCATTACCAGGTTAAATGATGCTTAAGATTTAGCTTCAACTTAGTTGCTTCCCTTTCAAGTGCTGTTGAATTAATTACAGGCAAAGTAAGAGGCACTTTTAAGCTATCAGATGTTATTAAAAGTGCACATATGGCTGGGATTGACAGATGAAGGTCACTTGTTCCTGTGATTAACTGAATGGTGGCTAAATAAGGTTTTGATTTGCATGTTGTCAAAGTCCTACATGTGACAGAGATACACCAGATGTATGGCCACAGATTGTTTATGAATGTATCTGATGTGTTATTTTTCAGTCATGATGAGGTTGATATTAGTAAGAAATTGATTATTGCGAATGTTCCAGCAAATTCAAACATTTACTTACTTTTTTACTTTCATACCCAAACCCTGAATGAGACAGTATTACATTTAAGGGCGTAGGATGTAATGACTTGCACACGGTTGGTTGTAACAGTAGTGCAAACAAACAGTGTGATAATCTAATAGTACTTCTGTATATGCTGTGAAGAAGAGTGTATGTGTTGTGTTCAGACTGCTCAGTCACAACAGGTCCAACTTAAATTAGACAACAAGTCTCTGGTCACCCAATCTGATTCAGCTAATCTAAGGCCAGCCATAGTACTGCAAGAAGGAAGCGTCTAATTTGTTTCAGTGGCGCAGAGGAAGGTGTCACTGCAAAGGGCTATAGAAAAAAAGTGTGTGTTACTTTTCAACTGTCAGCACACTGTGTTGGGTTAATATGCGTAAGTGCAGAGTGTAAAACTGTCAAACATCAACTTTCCTGCTTTTCTCCCAGGGAAAACATCCAGTTAACCAGAATTGAAAACTTTCCTGTCATAATGACAACAAAAAAATTGCCTTTCGAAAAATGCACTAAGTGAGTGTGTGTGGTTGTTTGTATCCATGTGGCCCTGTGATGAACTGGTGACCTGTATATTTTGTTGCTGAATTTTCACATATTTTTCAGTGGAGGACACTGGAGGACACTGCTTTGTTAATTTGTAACAAACGCTAAAGAAAATTTACTGGAATTTTGAATTATTTCTTCACAGTATGTCTCAGTGAACAGTTAGTTTTATTGCAGCTAAGGATTCCAAAACAAATTTACATGCATAAAACATTATCTGTATATTCTTCACTTTAATTAAAACATTGTTTGGATTAATTTATGTATTCATGAATTTAAAAACACAACAAGAAGTGGATTGAGAAAACAGATGACATGGAAACATAAGCTTATCTGCATATTTATTATTGTACTCAGGACAACAAAGGTTTTTTAACCTTAACACAGTAATTGTTTTAATCTAAGCTATAATCCTTCCCTACTGATTATTATTTCAAAGCTGATAAACAAGGTTCTGCAACCAAAGCTGCCAATGCTCTAGTGTTAGCAATCATAGGATCATAGTACTTAATATAGATGAGAACTCAATTATGATGTGAAAGCAGACGATAGCATGGCAGGGTGCTTGTGTAAAAGACCAGTCAATGATACGAGAGTACTGAGATCACGGGACATGGCATGAACGAGTCATGGATTTATGTGATCACGTCAGACCTTGGTGGTCTTTCTCTTTTATTGGAGTCTTGTCTACCGACGGTCTCTGTAGATGCCATGCAATGTAGAAATCATTGTCAACACACTCAAGTGTCTCTATTCACCTTCTTCTAGGCTCTAAAATCAAGATTGATGATGTGCATGATTCAGGAGTACAATGACAGCCCATTCTACACTCCCTTCTTGTCTACAAGTTTTTCTATGAGCAGATATCAAGCTGTGATATTCAAAGTGACACTCAATTAGCTGTCCACTGGCAGTGGGACACTGATTGATAGGAAGGCCATGTCCCTCAATGCAGAAAGAACTCTTCAGAAATTGTCTTTGGAGTATCACAGGCTAGATTCTTCCCCACACACATTTACTAGAGATGTGAGAAAGGTGAAATTTGAGATGGTGATATCTCAAAAAGATGGTGGTTATCATTGACATGGCATTGTTAGGCAAAGTCACAAGAATTTGTTCCTGAGTGATTCAATAATTTCATTCTGGTCATTGCTTCATGCAGAAGCTAAAACTGTGTAATGTGCATGTTTGTGTGCAGAAGAAGTGTTTTCATGTCTTACTTTGTGAACTTATTTAAGGACCACTGCGAATACAAGTCTACCTAGGTTTGTTTCAGCCGGTATTTGAAGGATTAACTTCCTCACTAAGTGAGACAGAAGCAGTTGGCCAGCCAGGGCTCCAGAGGGAAAAATATGAGTGGCCACTGTTGTAATTTCTCTAATGTTATCAACATGAAAACCATTTCCTATGCACACTGTTAGGACTTCAAATTATAATATGAGACCTAATTAACTGCATAGGTCCAGGTGTTATTTTCTCAATACACTAAGCTGTCACTGTGGCATGGGTGGGGAAAAACAAACAAACAAAAAACAAAACAAAACAAAAAGAATACAATAGCAGAAGGCAATGCTGTATCTCAGAAATAAACAGGGACAATCTACTGCTCATTTTCCTTCATAATGTGGTAAACTGTTATTGAACATCTCCATTAAATTAAGCCTTAATGAAACCTTAATGAGTCCTTCAAGAATTACTTTCCCCCAGATTATGCATCTTGTACACTCTCTGTACTGGTGGTGATAATCGTACATGGATAGATGTAAAAATGCATGCATATATACTATAAATGTCTACTAAATAAGCGTGTACTGCATTTTTGTATGAGACGTACTGCATTTACGTAAATGGCCACTTGTAGTATTTCAGAAAAAAATTCTGCCCAGGACTTAGTAGGTAAACACAGTGGCTTAAATTTACTTTGGAGGACTGTGTATTACTGTATACTGCATGTGGGGTAGTTACACATGTAAATCAAAACATATGTTTCTCTTTACATGCAACACGTGGTGGTGTAGGCTACCACCATGTGTACGGATGACTTAATTAAAAGGGGAATAATGTAAAATGTATGAACATATTCGAATAATGATAAAAAATGATGGTCACACTGCATGGGACACAATTTAAAGACAACTGATAATGCCACTTGTTAGTAAGAAAGCGACACATTGATATGATGAAATGCAGCACCCTGAGGACACCTGTGAGACAATTAACTCAATTTTCAGTGCCATTCATTAATCAGTGGTGAAATGTCTAGGTGCTGAGCTGCTTCTGGTCACCTGTTCTATAGCTTTGTTGTTGGGAGAGTAATTAAGAAGCCCATTATTTCCGATTAGCACTCGTTTGCATAATTAATAAATAGGCAGTTATGTCCAGATGGCTATTTCATCACAAAATCATTAGTCATCTTGTTGAGCAGGATGTTCAAAGTGAAACAGAAAGTTTAACATATTTTTGAGTACAAAAATCATAATTACTTCTATGTTTAACACATGTAAGACTCAATACAATACAAAACTGCTGGGTGTAGGAATGATAAAAATGTGCCCAGTGCCTCCTGTCAATCCACACGTTTCAGAAATGAAATGAGAGGCACATAAATTGAAGACAACTAAATTCATTCTCTCTGCTCCACTATCCAGTTCTTGGCTTCCTCAGTTTCCTCCTCGCTCCTTTTTTTTTCTGTCATCTGATCAAAACTCTCAGGGGTCCACACTTGACCTCAACTCTGTTAACCCTGACTAAGCTCAGTGGCAGTTACTGTTTTATCACCTGAAGAAGGCACCAACTTTTCTTTCAGTCCCTGCTAAAACTAATTAAAGTTGGGGTAGAGGAAGTGGCTGGCAAGCAAGAGAGAGATGCAGAGAATGAGGTTGAGTGAGTGATGTTGGGAGGGGAGAGATTAACAAGTGCAGGCAGAGCACTGTCTCTCAGCCGCTAATCCTTAATGTCACAGATATGTGGTAAACTGGGGCCTTTGTCAGTTAAAGACTGCCTTCAGATCTACCCAACTCTTTGTCTGCTGCTGTGCATCCTCCTCCCCTTATAACCTGACTCTCCACACTCTTTGGATCAGGGATAAACATGGTAGTGCTCATTTTTCCAGGCGAGATGAAAGGCTGATGGGGGTTTGAAAAAAGAAGCTCATGCAGTTGAGATGGCTTGCTGTAACACCAGATGGATAAAAGAGGATGAAGGAGGAGAGAAGCAGGAGGTGTATGAAGCAGCTCTATTTTTCCCCCTTAGTGTTTACATGTTACTAGGTGACTTTGGCAGATTTGTTTCTTACCTTATTAAAAAGTTCAGCTTAAATATGGAGAAGTTGCAAAGTTTCTATACTTTATTTAAAAGTGTGTAAAGAATCTGGATTGTCATGGACACTTAAGTCTACGTGTCTCAGGATGTTTAACTGGAACTGCTGATTGGATCATCTAGCTATGGTGCCCTGTGGGGACAAAATGAAAGCACAAAGATTACAGACACTGCCAATCCAAAATACACTGCAAATCCAAAAAGCATACACAAATCAAATTACAAACATGACAGAAATGCACTGCAATAATTACTTATTTCTAAACTTTAATAAAGAAATGTATTCAGTGGAACTGAAATCAGTGATGTGGTTATTACTTAGGCTCATTCACAGCACATTCACAGTTTTTCTTGGCTGCTAATTGGACAAAAATGTCCTACCTCCCCCACTCATTAAACAGTGCAAAGAACAATGGCCATATGAGTGTACACTCACTTTCAAAATGCTGGCAAACCTGTTTAAACAAGAGGTCTTCAAAGTTCTTAAACCTTAAAAGTTACTGAATCAAGCCAGAAAGTTGCCAACATGGCTGGCTAGCTAAATGCTAACATACTAATTATCAAGAAACACTAGTCAAGCTCCGAAGTTCTCTGAGCTTCTGTCTATTTTATTCAATAGTCACTGAAGAGGAAGAATCTCCAAGCTAGTGAACTATTAGCTTGATCCCTAACTCCTGTCAACTCCTGTCTTTTGTGGTATAGTTTTTAAATACAGGAGGGTCGAAAACAAGCTGAGTGGTACAACACAGCTTCCCGATATTAGACTCTTTGGACCTACATTCTCTCAAAAGTCAACTCCATCCACATGGTTTGCTATCCAGCAATCTGTCAATTCCCTTCACTAATTACAGTGATTCATTCATTTTGATGCAAAATTTAAATCTTTGTGTGACTACGCTAGCTTTTTCAAATCTTTACACTGCTTTTTAGGTACAGCTGCAACAACATCCGTGCCTTCAGGTCTGTCTGAAAATGTCCTGTCATGATTTGTGTATCAATTTGTATGGATCACAACCCCGTCTAACACAAGTACCCAGGACACTGAAGCAGAGTATTCCAAGGTTTATTAAATGCAGTACAATGAATTAAATGTGGGTCGTGGTTGTAGGCCAATGGTGATAAGTGATGATCCAAGAAGAGTCGGCAGGTGGTGGTTTCTCCGACGGCCAGTACCGGTACCGTCGGGCTGGTCCTCGGAGATGGAGGCGATATGTCCGTCACGGGTCCGCAGAGCAATATCTGACGGGGTATGGGTCCCTCTGGGCCCACCAGAGGCCAGGCACTCTCCAGGCTCGGAAAACAGGGAACAGAAGAGAACTAGGTTAATAAAGGACAGAGACAGTAACAGAAACGGTTCTCGCACCTACATCTCCTCCGGAGCGGGGAGCACAATGGGTGCCTGTACAGTGTCAATGAACAGTCAAAATAGTTATCCACTAGAGAAAAAGCGTCCCCCTCGCCGAGTCTTATTCCTCTCCGTGGGTCCGATAGTACAGTGCAAGGTCCATAAGCTAGCTCCTCCGAGCCGTATCCTCTTAACCAAACGAACAGAAAAACACTGGTCACACTGGTGATTCCTCCGATCTCCAGTAGTGCCGGGAGCTAACCGGCTCTCTCGAGAAGAGTCTAACACAGTCACCGAAAAGAAATGAAAAAGTCACCTGCCGTAAGCTGTTGATTCCTCCGATCAAAGCAAACTATTAACCACTGAGTTTATGCTGCCGAAGCTTGACTCATCACGGGAGTAATGGTAACAAACAATCCGGCCATCTGTGTCCCCACGATCCCTGCTACTTAAGCCAGGTCCGCAGGTGACACAGATCAGTAATCAATAAGCAAAGAAACTGAAAACAACCAAACCCCGTTCCCGTCATGATCCACCAAAGTAAAAGCAACCAGGAAGTTCAGACTGCGGATCATGACATGTCCAGTTATTTCATTTCAGACCCACTCAATGACTGCAAGATTTGCAACTTCTGATCTGTAGACCATAAAGGCCATCAACACTGTTCCCTTCCTAGTTAGTCTGAAGCAATGTGAACTTGTGATCTTTTCTTTGCTTTCAGATTGGCATTCAACTTGGTCAAGAGTTAGCCTGGTTCTTGGCCTCAGAATTGGTGCAAACATCAGCCTGATCAAAACCTACAAATCAGTTACAAAAAAATCTGTGCAATGAAGGATTGTACATATTGCCATCTTGTCTATTTCATAATTTTAATGAGCTTGGTCTTCTCACTTAACCATGTCAATATGATGTGCTTTTCTAGTAACACAGCAGACTGAATTAGAATCAGCTGCAATTAGCTAATTGAAGTGGATCAGTCTATGGGCCTTAATAATGCAACCACAAGGGGGCAAGTGTCTTCATGTGCCAATCCCAAGTCCGGGTAAATGCAGAGGGTTGTGTCAGGAAGGGCATCCGACGTAAAATTTAAGCCAAATCAAAGATGCGAATCACAATCGCCAACTGCCACTGGTGCTGCTGACCTACAGGGTGCCAGTGGAAACTGGACTACTGTTGGTCGAAGAAGGAGAGGAGGAAGGCGTGTTCATAGGCAAAGAGAGAAGAGGAAGGGCAGGAGTGTAGGACTTAGAGTAGGGACTTTGAATGTAAGGACTTTGTCAGGGAAAACTAGAGAGTTGGCTGATATGATGGAGAGAAGAAAGGTGGATATCTTGTGTGTTCAGGAGACCAGGTGGAAAGGTAGCAAGGCCTATAGATTAGGAACAGGGTTCAAGCTGTTTTATCATGGTGTGGATGGAAAGAGGAATGGAGTAGGAGTTATCCTGAAGGAGGATTTTGCTAGGAATGTTCTGGAGGTGAAGAGAGTGTCAGATAGGGTGATGAGTCTGAAGATGGAAGTTGAAGGTGTGATGTTGAATGTTGTCAGTGGTTATGCTCCACAGGTAGGATGTGAGTTAGAAGAGAAGGAGAAATTCCGGACGGAGATGGGTGAGGTGATTCAGGGTATCCCTAGTGGTGAGAGAGTGGTGATTGGGGCAGACTTCAACTGACATGTTGGTGAGAGAAACAGAGGTGATGAGGAAGTGATGGGTAAGTTTGGTATGCAGGACAGGAATGCAGAAGGACAGATGGTGGTAAACTTCGCAAAATGGATGGAAATGGCTATAGTGAACACATTTTTCCAGAAAAGGGAGGAGCATAGGGTGACATATAAGAGTGGAGGTAGGAGCACACAAGTTGATTACATCTTGTGCAGACATTACAACCTGAAAGAGATCAGTGACTGCAAAGTAGTGGCTGGGGAGAGTGTAGCCAGACAGCATAGGATGGTGGTGTGTAGGATGACTCTGGTGGTGAGGAAGATGAAGAGGACAAGGGCAGAGCAGATGACCAAGTGGTGGAAGTCGAAAAAGGAAGAGTGTTGTGTGGCTTTCAGGGAGGAGCTGAAACAGGCTCTGGGAGGTCAGGAGGTTCTTCCAGATGACTGGGCAGCTACAGCTAAAGTGATCAGGGAGACAGGTAGGAGGGTACTTGGTGTGTCATCTGGAAAGAGGAAAGCAGATAAGGAGACTTGGTGGTGGAATGAGGAAGTTCAGGAGTGTGTTAAGAGGAAAAGGTTAGCTAAGAAGAAGTGTGACACTGAGAGGACAGAAGAGAACAGACAGGAGTACAGGGAGATGCGGCGTAAAGTGAAGGTAGAGGTGGCAAAGGCCAAACAAAGGGCGTATGAGGATTTGTATGATAGGTTGGACTCTAAGGAGGGAGAGATGGATTTGTACAGGTTGGCGCTTTGAGAATGCTGATGGAGAAGTACAGAGAAAGCCAGAAGGAGCTGCATTGTGTCTTTGTAGATTTGGAAAAAGCGTATGTCAGGGTGCCGAGAGAGGAGCTGTGGTTTTGTATGAAGAAGTCTGGAGTGGCCGAGATGTATGTCTGAGTGGTGCAGGACATGTATGAGAGCTGTAAGACAGTGGTGAGGTGTGCTGTAGGGGTGACAGAGGAGTTCAAGGTGGAGGTGGGACTGCACCAAGGATCGGCTTTGAGCCCCTTCTTGTTGGCTGTGGTGATGGACATTGTCATCTGTAGTGAGAGCAGGGAGCAGGTGCAGGAAAATCTAGAGAGGTGGAGGTTTGCTCTGGAAAGGAGAGGAATGAAACTTAGCCGCAGTAAAACAGAGTACATGTGTGTAAATGAGAGGGACTCAAGTAGAACGGTGAGGTTACAGGGAGTAGAGGTGAAGAAGGTGGAGGATTTTAAGTACCTAGGGTCAACAGTCCAGAGCAACGGAGAGTGTGGAAAAAAAGTGAAGAGACGTGTGCAAGCAGGTTGGAACGGGTGGAGGAAAGTGTCAGGTGTGATGTGTGACAAAAGAGTGTCAGCAAGAATGAAAGGAAAGGTGGACAAGACAGTGGTGAGACCAGCAATGTTGTCTGGTTTAGAGACAGTGGCACTGAGAAAAAGACAGGAGGCAGAGCTGGAGGTAGCAGAGCTGAAGATGTTGAGGTTCTCTCTGGGAGTGACGAGGATGGATAGGATCAGGAATGAGGACATCAGAGGGACAGCTCATGTTAGATGTTTTGGAGAAAAAGCCAGGGAAGCCAGATTGAGATGGTTTGGACATGTTCAGAGGAGGGACAGTGAATACATTGGTAAAAGGATGCTGAGGTTAGAGCTGCCAGGAAGGAGGCCTAGTGGAAGACCAAAGAGGAGGTTCTTGCATGTAGTGAAGGAGGACATGAGGATAGTTGGTGTGGGTGAGGAGGATACAGAGGATAGGGTTAAATGGAGGTAGATGATTCGCTATGGCGACCCCTGAAGGGAGCAGCCGAACGGAAAAGAAGAAGTCTATGGTGCTTAGTCTGCTCAGGGTCAGTGCCAGTACAGGCAAGCAACAACAGCGGGTCCTCCATAAAGCAACACTGACGGGTTTCCTTCAGCTGTAGGTGGTTGCTCAGTGTCTTTACTGTAGTTACAGTCCATTTCCATAATTGATGGTCCTTATTATAGTCTACAGATCTAATCATTGACTAATATACAGTAGTCATTGCTTGGACAATCTGTATGTGGAATTGGTTTAATAATCAGGGCCGTTAAATTGAACTGTGAGTTAATGAGACATATGTCGAAGCATTTGAAGGAGCTATTTGTATACACAAAGCTAGCCAGTTATAGAGCTATTTTAAAAATATGTCCAGATCATCCGATCCTAATAATGACCTTATTGCTACAATGGTACAAATGAAACAAATTTCTTCCTGCCATAGTGCAACATAATAAAAACATCCAGCAAAACCGTTTGCAGCACTTTTTTTCAACTGACTGTTTAATATTGTATGAAGAAAATATTTGTTCCTACTTTGCTGCTGTTAGATTCAGATACAAAGTAACAACCATCTGAAAATAGTAAAGATTTCTTTGTCAGAGTAGGGAGCTCCAAGGGATGACAATTCAATTTTGGCAGCACTACAGAGGCTTACCATTTCAAATCTATTTTTAAAAGCACTATTATTTGAAAAAAAGTGTGCATGTATAAAACAAATCTTTAAAGTTAACTGTGTTTGTTTTTGTCGTCATTCATTCTTTTAAAATGCATTTTCGTGCTTTCTCTTCCTATAAGGTTTTCTCCTGTCTTTCTACAGTTACGTATAGCACTTTGAATGACAACATGCCAAACAAATGTATAGAACCGAGTGTGATTTACACAAAGATATCATCATCATCTCTTCCACTGCAAATGCACTCATTGAAATTATGGAAAGAAGATAGAGAACTTCCTTTACAATTATATTTTTAAGTTTTCTTCAGCATCAAAGTAATTGCAAATGGAAAGTGCTAATAACTAATTTGGAATTCTTTTTACTTTCAGTTTAAAAATAATGTAAGCAAACACATGCCAGAATACACAGGGCCCAAAAGAAAATGCAATAGCACATTCATGGGGTCTGCCATAATTAAACTGGTTCCTAATTATGGCCTGTATGTTGGTTTTAGCATGTTTTTATTCACAACATTTTTGACTTAGACAATTTAGAGATCCACTTTAAAATTACATGTGCTGCTCCTGAGGGAATTTAAATTAAAGGAGGACAAGTAAGTACACAAAAAACATTTTGTAATTGCTGGTATTGCAGACACACACACACAGGATTAAAATCACTGATCACTGCAGGTTATGTTACCACCTCCCTGACAAATAAATCCAGTTTTATGGGACCTAATAGGGCTCCAATGCAGATTTTTCACTGGTCAATGACTGGTCAGATATGAAACAGCAACCCTGAGTTATATTGTTTAATTGTTGATCACTTCATATTGCTCAAAACAATAGTGCACAACCATTATTTAATCACTGCCCCCCCCAACCATTTAAAGATGTTTTAATATGTTTAATACAATAACAACTCCACAATGTTTGTGAAGACATGACACTGAAAAATCATGTATTTTAAGAAACATCTAGGTTGAAAGAAAAGGAGATGGAGAGAGAGGCAAGTGCTTTGTCCTTCATTATCATTAGTAGCAGTGTCTGATATGCTGCGGATTGTCCAATGGTGCGTATAATGGAGGCTGTCTGTACACTCAGACCTGCAACTGAGAGTGACTGAACAGCTCGACGAGAGTGTAGTTTATACCAGAGATGTTGCAGGCTGGTGGATCCTGTTAAATATGCATTACAGTTCATTGGACACTCATATGTTGTCAGGCTGTGAGCTCCACTGAGCCATTTGTTAAATCTTTGCACAGAAGGTCAAAACTCTTGAATAAAACTGCACAGACGTGACAGTGGTGCATGATTCCAATGTGGTTTGCCACATTTCCATTATACATACACCTTAGCCTATACATATATTACATAATATACCATCTCTAATGAGATGATCAACCTTAAAAATTAAATAGCTTTTAATTGCCTTAACAACATATTTTTCCTAAGCCTAACCTGCTTTTTTCTCTCTGGCCTTCCCTGTTAGCTTATTCAGCACCACAATAGGAATAATCACACAATGTGTTGTGTGTGGACACGTACAATATAACCATTCTCTCAAATATGGTGAAAAAACATAAAATTTTCAGCAGCATATCAAAGCACATTCAAATACTGCAGCTAATTTCTAAATTAGTTAAAGGCAACTACTGCGAAAACCATATTTTGTAAAGTTAGGATGTTGTGTAAAATCTGCATAAAAACAGAAAGATACGATTTGCAAATCTCATAAATCCTTATTTTATTTACAACAGAACATATATATCAAATGTTTAAACTGAGAAAATGTACCATTTAAAAAAAAAAAGGTAATTTTGGAATTTCACCTCACAATAAAATGTAACTACAAGTCACATGTATGTAACTACAGCTTCCATGACAAACTTTAACTCTACAGTAGGGTCTCAGTCGAGACTATAGATCCACAGGGTGAGTCGGCAGTGAGTAAAATTTCACCTGCTGATGTAGAAGCTGACAATAATCCCAGTCCTGATACCAATGCTGGTGGCAGCACCAGCACTGCTGACAAAGAGCAGGATAAACAGCAGTGAGTTCATGAGTTGACCTGTGGGGTCATTTCATCCCACCCTGCCTGGGTATTCATCAGTCAGTTATTGGCATAATAGAGACCGATGCCTTACACCAGACTACCAAATTTTCTGGACTATAAATCACACTTTATTAGTTCTCTTGTTGATGTGTGACTAATATTTTGGAGCAACTTATATGTGTTCATTTACTGTCATTTGTCGAATAGTCAGAAAGATGGCGGAGTTGTTATCTAACATGCAGGATTAAGACTTTAGTGCATTTGGTAATGTACTTCTGCTTGTTGTTATGCCTAGCCTAAATTCTTCATAGGCTAATTTAGACTATAATTAGTGTAATTAGAAATGCAACTTATACACCAAAGCGACTTATATATGTTTTTTTCTGTTCAAAAAGACTGTTTTTGCTAAAAGCAACTAAATTTCCAATGCAACTTATAGTCCAAAAAATATGTTATAGCTGCAGTGATGATCCTCATCTGTTTGTCTCATCGTTCATCTGGACATTATCAACATACAAGTGTTGTGAATGTCTATTTGATCATTTAGATTTTAACTTGGTAGGTAAAGGAATGCAATTAGTATAATGCTTTAAATGAATAGGTCAGAAAATTGATTAGATGAAGACTGCATCCAGATATATGACAAGGATGGTATATTCATAATTACCAACGATTGTTTCACAATCCTCTTAAAATAATACTTCCTTTACAATAACATTTTTTACAGTGTACAGTAAGCTGCAAGTGGCTAAATAGAGAATATCACTTTCACCACCTTTTTCCAGTCTGTATTAGTTGCACTGATGGCACCTCAAATCCAGACTGGACTCTGCAGTCAGCAGCTGGCTCAGGTCTAACTGCAGGTAAAGGCATGGAAATAGTAATTCTGTGAGCCATTCTCATTCACAGAGTATTGCCTAAAATTCACTCTTTGATTTGATCACTTGCTTTGAAGCTGATTTAATGGTACACATTAGAATTTGTGTCTAGACACTATAAAGCCCTTTTATTGCACAGACAATAATCAGGAAATATGTTGTTAGAATAGCAATACAATGTTCATCAAGTGAAAGGCAGAGAAAAGCATTTCCATCAAGAAGGAAAGGGCCAGAGAATGCAAGATAAAAGAGGCTAAAACCAGCTTCATCTGAGAAGGGACAATTTAAAGCTTTGAACTTTGGGCACTTTCTTAGAATAAGTCCCTACAAATCAACTTTAATTTGAACTGAAGCAAAAATAAAATGCCACATCAGAATGTTGATTTGCAGAAGCATGCATAACATGTTATCTCTTGCTAAAAATGTAATCAGGTAAGAAGGATTAAATGCAGCAAGATTTGTCAGTGATAAGAAGTGAGCTATGAGATTAGATAGGAACCAATCAGATAATAAGCTGTCAAGTGTTGTCAAATACATATTGCAGCTAAATGTGGACATGCCTGGCCGTCTATCCCAATGTTTCAGTTCACAAATAACTGCACTGACAACACCCAATTAGAAAAGAAGCTCCAACATTTCAATTGTTTGTGCAGATGGGCCAAAGTAGCCACAGTTGACTCTCTCTCACACAGTTACATAAATGCCTGCACACATTACTAAATTAAAGTCATTTAGTTGCTGAAGTATTGAGTTGCTGAAGTACTTGGTTAGATAATGTGACAATATGCTGAGTAATTGGAGGAAAAACATGCAAAGGAGAAAAACTGCAGTAGAATTAATATACAGTATTTTCAAAATAAAGGCATTAGTATGCTAGACATTGAGATGAGAAGATTCCATTCACTAGTTATTTACACCAGGTGCCATTCTAGTAACTAGACTTAAACAGGCTTTACACAAAGAAATAAAAAAGTATTTAAAGGAGACCCATGTCCAAATTTTTTGTCAATTCTCATTTAGCATTCTACCTTAGTTTTATCTGTGGGTGTCTCTAATTTAAAAATTAAAAAAGCCTCATTGACATTAAAAGCCAAAAATCTGCATTTGTGCATTCTCTGAATCTTGCTCTCTCATGCGCACTTGAGTGAAAAATGGATTTACATTGATAAGGTGGTTAAAATCTCACCCGATTCAGATGAAAGCCGATGCTGCCCCGGTTGTGCTTGGAGCTAAACTCTGTTCACAGCGAGAATGGGAACATGCTGGCATTTAGCAGATATGTTTAATATGTTCACCTATTTTAGCTTGGATTGCTTAGAACAAAACACAAAGTCCAGCTAAATCAGAAGATAATTTATTTCAGTCTAAGTAGTACACAATTGACCAACCAAGAGACTGAAATTGCCATCCCTAGAACATAGAGAAAACTGTAATATGAAATGTAATAATGTAACATATGATAACATTTTGTTATTATTATCTACAATTCTTTTAGGACAGTAATTGAACATTCTGTCCAGACAACTTTATCGGCCTCCTTTTGTGGTGTAACATACACACAGGGTAAACATAAGCATCAGGCATCACACAGGTCGTCTGCATCCTGACATGGAGCTGGATAAACCTTTCTTCAACAAATGCACCCCCCATCCTACTAGCACATGCCATGGCACATTGAAACCAGTAGGCTCCCTCTGCTTCTCTCTGTCTTTCTCCCTCACATCCACGCCCACGCACAGAAAACAGATTGGAGGACCACTCAAGCAGTGGGCCTTTCTGCCAACCACTGGCAGGGTGGCTCACAATAACATCTGTGGGTTTTCACAATCCAGCTTCATTATGCAACCTGGGTACCACATGGGAATCAGCCACAGAGTATAGCAAAGATAACATTGTGTCTATTCTTGCGATTGCCATGTGGCACTTAAACACAAGCCACTGCTCCATGCTTAAAGCAGTACACAGCTTTTTGCCTTGAGGGTAAAATGGCATTTTAAACCGTACCCTTCTCGCCTCTGTTGGTCAAGTTTCTAGCATTTGTCACTTATCTTGATGAGCTGCCTGCCTTGAAATGGAATCAAGACAGGGCTGAGCTAACGCAGCATGAGAAGCCATCACATGTGAAGAAGCACCTGACAAACACATGCTAATTTTAACCACCGCCACCAAGAAGAAAAAAAAGACAGAGTGACTCTGTCTGCACATCTCTTGTGCTTCTTAATGTTTTGAGATCCCAAAATGAATCTGAAAATTGCATAGCCAGAGCCAGAATGTTTGCTTAACTAATGCTTACTTTACCGTCTACGGCTCTAAAAATATTACAAAAACTGATTAAAACCAACTGCTAGAAAGGTTTGCTTTTGAGCCTCCCATCTGGTTTTTAGCTTTTCTGCACTGTTCTTGTCACACTTTAAAACACAATTTATGGCTTGTCTGATCTGAAGAAGTGACAAACCTGCCAATACCAATGAAAATATAGTTTTTATCTCTTTAGTTTAGTTAGTATCTCTTTGTCTGAGTTAATTAAATTTAGGGATCATAGGAGTAGTTCCATTTTTAACTAAACAATTCTCACGTTGCTTTTGAGTTTGGCCTATGGATAGAGCATAACAGACGAAACACTCAGATAACGTACTTCAGATTATAGTGATAAACTGTCTAATTTTGAGATCAAAACTGACAAGATGAGAAATTAATTGAGTTTTTTCAGAAGAAGAACACGGTTTAATCACTTTTCCATGGCTATTAGGCAGTGCTGAATTAAAGGCCAGTGATAAGACCTGTAAAAAGATGGCGTAACATTTGAAGTGCCTGACTATCGCTCGGCTTCTGTATCACATATTTGAGGAAAATGGAATCCAATTGGAGCATTGATCATGGCACTTCAAATAAAAACATCACCAAATGCAGGAAACAGTTCTTTATATTTCAAATAATAATTAGTTATTTCACCTTACATAAGTTTAAAAACACTCTAGGTTCCACAAACACATGTACACATATGATTTGATATGCGATTAAATTACCTTTATTAGCCATCATTCTGCTGCTGTGCTGAACCAGCCACAGAATGAATTTAGGGGTAACCACTGCATCAGTTATTGCATTTCCCTTTAATTTTATCATACCCATAGAACCCCTTGAGGTTTTTATGACTTCAGATCTACGTTTTATAATGTCAAGGATTCAGGTTATAGTATGAGCAGACCAATTCAATTTCAGACTGCTGTACTGTATATGTACAGCCATCTGTTTTTGTGGGCCCTAATGCACTGCAATTAAGTGTATTACTAACTTAATGTTTTATAAATAATTTTAATGAATGGACTGCACCTGCTTTTAAAGCTGAATAATATATATTTTATTAAATCAATATCTGAAAGCATAAACTTTTTAAATTTCAAGAGTCTTGATATTATTTACATCAGTGTTAACAAACTAAGAGGTAAAGCAATTTTATACAACCATTGATTTCACTGGGTAAAATTTTGCCATAATTACTGTCAGAAAATGTTGTAAGCTGCATCTGATTAACATTTGTGAATGTGCTATTAGCATGCTGTTGTCTGTAATATTTACTATTTATTTTCTTTCAAAAGAGACACCACTCACCACTGTTGAAGTAGGTGGGCTTCATTAGGATAAAGTGTGTACTTCCCCTCAGGATTTTGCGACATCTGAATCAACATCTGATGAGAGTTGTGGGGCTGTTTACAACTGTTGCTGGCACAGCACTGAGTCTGACTGCAACTTCTGTATGCAGCTTCATGGTTCAGCTCTGATTGCATACTCTTCTCATTCCAGTCAGTATTAATAATGACATAATGCTGCCCAACACACTCAAGAACTGTATGCAGAAATTTATGCTCTATACTTACTATTGCTCATAATTCATTTCATACATCTTCTTGTTTATAGACTTTTCATAGTGAAGCAGCTCAACAGAAGAGTAAATATAGTTTAATTGTCCAAAGTTCAGAATGAGTAGAATAGTCACTGATTGCTTTGCCAGGTTTCATGCTCTCGCAGCTCATTTCATGGCCCAGGTTATTTTTGGAAGACAATATTTCCTGTCTGTACCCACTGCCACAAACACTCTCATTTTCAACTGTTCGACAATGAAGAGCAGCACAAAGTAAACTCAAGTGTCAATGTATTTCACTCAGTCCAAAAAAATATTTCCCATCCATTAATTTTCAAAACCACTTATGCTCTTCAGGATCCGTGGGGACTGTAGTTTATTCCAGCACATCCTAGATGACAGGTGGGGTACATGCCAGATAGTTCAATCAACACAGTATGTTATCAGTGTTGCGGTATTACTGGTCACACTTTGACTTACTACTAAAAGGCAAAGGTAAATATTGCTTTATAGGCTAAAAAACAGTTTGTAACTAATTACATATTATTAATATATTTGTTTTAAAGAACTTTGTTCAGACTGTATATCAGCTTCAGTGGTTGTAAGTTATAACATGGCCACTGAGACTTTTCATTCTGGTTATCTTGCAGGTGCATTATTTTCTAGTAACTTTGCTAAAAGGAAACCAATTGTTATTGTTTATGTGTTGCAATGCCAGGATCAGAAACTAAGATGTTGTGTTGGTGAAGGAGAAACATAGGATCCAAATGCAGGACACAACAGTTCTTTATTAGCCTGGACTCACCAGGCACAGACAAAATCACTAACGCCGCTCGGCGTTCCGGACACAAAACAAAAACTAGAGACAGGCTAAACACACTCCTCGAACATATGTGAACAAACGTAAATGCTCCGACACAGAACAAAGGAAAAGACGAGGTATAAATAGACTCAAAACAAAAACTAATCTAACAGGTGAAACAAATCTAGACTAACAAACATAAAGCTACCTATCACCAACCTAGGTGCTACAGGAACTCAGAAACCAAAATAAAAGTCCAAAACCAGAACTCAAAACCCCACATCATGACAGATGTATAAAATCATGGATTATCTAATAATATGATAGTAGTAGTGAAATACATTACACATTGTCTACTCTTATGCAGTTCATCTGTATTTAATATTGCATTGTTATTTTGTTACTTTATTACTCACTGTGTTGGTTAAAAGCTCCTATCTTTAGTGCACTACAGTGTCTGAGTCCTTGGTATAATTGTCCAGAGTTGTCCATTAATGGGATTATGAATTATGTGCATTCTAGTGAAAGTCTCCATTCATGCTGCAGATTCAGCCACAGTGACAGACTTGACAGAAATTTCTTACATTGGACAAACCTGTGACTCACTAACTAATGCAGAAATCTTTTATCGTAAATGGATTGGGAAGAATGAACAACCATCATTCCTTCATTTTTAGAAATTTTACATTAACAATATGCAAACCAGAGTTCAACATAAAAGATCTGGATCTAAATTCTATTTTACCTTAAGCATGAAATAGTAGGTAGAGAGGGGTGACCACAGGGGAGAAAACTGGAAGGGGACAGTCAAAATATCTAATTTATTAACCAAATATTAATATACTCTCACCACAATGCCCCCTTTTTTAAAATACTGTAGATTGTTACATTTCCATTTTTCATGTTTCTAGGTTGTGTTTCTTTTAAATAAGTAGGTCAGTTAGTTATATTATTTCTAGGTCCATTTAGTATGCATGGGCAATAATGACACTTTTGCTAATCCTGTAAGAAAACCACCCTAGCTGAATATAAAATTGACAAAACTATTAAGCTTTTTCTTAATAAGCCTCACCCACTCCAATCCAGGGAGAAGAAAACAGAAATAAGAAAAAAAGGGAAAAGAGTGTGTGAAATAAAAACCTGTCAGAAACAAAAATGTGTTCAGGTAGAATTACATCACTCATAGTAAGATCATGACTGAAGAAAAAAAAAAAAGGTCTCAGGGCCTTTAAAAATGAAAACTAGCGTTATGTCTCAAAAGCATAAATAAAAGCTTGTTTTGTTTCTGCATGAAAAGAGGGATGCAGTCAGTCAATCCTTGGGTACTTAAAAAAAAAGTCTGTGAGAAAAGTCAGTTTTTATATGAACTTGAATACAGGAGTTAACTATAAAATTAATTGGTCACAAAAAACACAACTCTCATATCCACACGTTAAAAGCAGATTTAATGTGTTATTTTAACTACACAAACAAAACAACATGGTGAAGAGTTTTCTTTTAAGTAATGCCCTGACACCGCAAATGATTTTACTGTATGAACCAGGACTCTGCAGAATGGTCGACTGCTTTACTGGGCAAGAAAACTCAGAAACTGCTGCTTTAATTGGAAGCTGTTGATGACAACTGCAGACATTTAATGAAATGAAAGGGAAGCACCTTATTCAATCACATATGTATAGCACAGCAAAAAAACAAAAAATGTGGATAGCAGATATAATATTAGGACATGTTCTTATGGAAAGTGAGCAGCAAAAACAAACGAGAGCTTGTGAAGGTCTCACTTGTGAACCGATGGACTCTACAAGGTAATAAGTAACCTTCAGTTAAGTAACACAAGCTGCTCATCCCATTTTATGTCAGGTTTAGTGAACAGCGCCATGCCTTTGGTTATACTTTCTATACTACACACCAAAACTTAAATGCTAGGGAAATGTGCCAGTTATTTAAAATGGGTGAATCTTTTTTATCTCATTGCAACAAAATAGAAATGAAAGAGTAACTTTGGGTAACTAACTTTGGCTGCCACCTTCTGTTATTTAACCTCCATAGGTGTACATCAGGAAAGTGTTGTGTTTGGTTACAGGTCAAAGTAGCACTCTTGTGACCACACCGTGCATCACTGCTGTCAGCCTGGTGTTACAGTAAATTACTCCTTACAGAAGGCTGTTTATTGTGAAAAGTGCTGAGAGATATTACATTTCTCTCACTGTGGAGTTTAGGGGTGCTGTGAGTCGCTGCAACCTCTACTCATGCTCAGGTCATGATCAAAGAACCATCAAAAAGTACCTCACTAGCAGAATCAGCAAGAGCACTTTGCTGGCAGGTTCCCATCCTGATGTGTCAGTTTTGTTGAAAGAATAGCTCCCAAGGATGTCAATTTTCTGAGACTGGTTCCGGAAGAGATGCCAGATTTGAGGGACTCTGATTGATGTACTGGGCAGCTGCCCAGGTGAAAATTTGACTCAGACACTCAGCGAGCCATGAAGTGACAGGGCTAAGAATGTAAGAAAAATTAATACAGTCTAAGTCATAAGACTGTAGTGAAAGTCATTCCTCAAAGGTCAGTTTCACTCCAAATACTGTGTATGCCAGAGATGCACCTTTAAGCCTGTCCAAGTGGATTAATTCATTATGTGAAATTTTTAAAATGATGATTTATTGAGCGCAAGTAGAGGCTGCATTGTTTGCTTGGCTAAACACAATAGTTTTTCAGATACCAAAAATACCACAAACAGAGAAGCAGCATTGAAGAAGGATAAGAAGAAACCATTAAAGGGAAAGAGGCTGAATGAGGCTAGAGGGGTGAGACAGATTGGGGTGGGAGGGTAAAGTACAGAGGAGGAACGAGGAGAAAGAAGTCTGCTGGAAGCAGAGTGCTATAATAAGACAGCTGGGTGCCCACACAAAATGACAAAGCAAGAGCAGAGGCAAAGGGGGAGAAAGAGTGGAAAAGGTGGGAAATACAAAAAAATGACAGAAGAAATAAGCAATGGGCTGGCAGGAACTGAGCAAGAAACAGGATGACAGAAAAGCAGGCAGATTCTAAGAGCAGTGAAGGAATGAGAGGAGACAAAGTGAGAAGGAGGCAGAGAGGTTCTGCTGGAGCAGCTCGTTACTGCCGAGCCAACTCATGCTCCCTTGTCATCTCCAAGAGCTAATTGGCGCCTCCAGTGTGAAAACTCAAGCCTGTGTACACAGCCTCACACACATACTGCATACAAACACACACACACACACACACACACACGCACACACACGGACACACACACACAAACACACACACACCCACATTTGCCTCTAAATATTTTTAAATAAATGCAACTTAAAGAAAGAGAATAATGGTGTACAATTAAATGGTCATGCTGTTTACATCTATTGTCCAGCAGCTTGATGACAGTGTCGGTGAGCTTGAATGGAGAGCCAGATTGAAGAAAAAAGAAACAGCACTTTTCTTGTTCTTTTTCAAAGCTGTTTTCAGTTTTAAAAACTAAATGCACCCTGTTCGCCTGAAGTTATGTCTGAGCGAGACACATACACACCCCCACACACACTCCAAACATGAAACACATTAAAACAAGGGTCTGAAATCACTGAAACCACAGCAGCCTGACATGTTCAGTTTCTGTTTCCATCTACCATGTCACACATGAACTCACTCACATGTTTGTGAAATATTTTTGCCCTTGGAATTAACAGCTTGTTGATATATTGAGGTTTCCCCACTGAAACTAACAGGTATATCAAGCTGTTAATGAACAGCTCCGCGTGTTCGGGGGAGAATAACAACATTGAACAGTTTGTCAAAAACGCTCAGCAAATTCCTTCTCAGTTACAAATGAAATGAACACTGTGAGGTGATTTAGAGTTACAGCATTAAATTACCAGCAAAATTACTTAAACATCACATGCAAAAAAATCCAAACAGCAGTGAATACAGAGTAGAAGCAGTTTTGCACAGACTACAGTCCTCTAAAACAAGCTTTCTCATTGTCTGCGTACTGGTCCTAATCTCCTGTAACGAAGGTGTCGACAGCACAGCATTCCCAACATCAAGACTTCAGTCTGCTTCTGTTTTCACAGTTTTCACACAGCATACACTTTATTAAATCATCTTCACTCTCTTTTTATAAATACAGCCTCCTCTGTATAGTGCTGTAGACCTTTATATATCAGTATTTTGATGTTGGAAATTACAGCAAAATTATACATAATTGTACATTTTACTGTGGTATTTTTTTTGCCTAGAATAATATATAAACATATATAATATTTAATTAAAAATAAAACCATGTCAGAGTATTTTGTCACTGTCAAGGAATGCCCAAAAATCATACTGTACCATTTCAATATAGTAATAAGTTCTTACCTAGTTGAAAAGGTAATTTAAACAAAATGTGAACATGTAACTCCTGAGTTAGTTTCCTAGTTTTAGAGACAGGATATTTCTATTACTTGCAAAATCCCCAACCAGCAAAGCCTGCCTATTTCAGGCTGAAGGATATCAGGCAGTGGGTCTCACATTTCTACATCAAGGGAAATGAGACTTCCATTACCGGCTGTGGCACCACCTGCTGCTCCCACAATCTCTGTAATCCAAAGATGCCAGCTGCTGACACCTCAATCACATTCATCGCCCCCCTTGAAAAATTTACCCGCCGACCACAGGAGTGCTGCAAAAACCTGTATTTCCCCAAAGTGATGAGACAGACTTTTTGGCTCTGTTTGATAGTGGGGCAAATGTAGGGGACTGCAACAAAAGATGGTCTGTCTAGACTGACTTTAGAGAACATGCTATCAGAAGACAGAGTCACAAGTGAGCGATTAAATTTTGATTGGTGTTACTCCTGTGTTCTTAAAGGTTGAAAAAATATGCACATTTCACAGTCCCTTCCAGCAGGGGGTAGAAGAGAGGATGTGGCACAAGAGCCAACTCAAATTTTCTTACAGTGAAAAACAATTGAAACTAGTATTTTGGAGTATATTATTCATACAGTATATGTAAAGTCTGAAAATATGTCAATTCAACATTAATCCTTCAAACTATGTATCCCTAATGTTTTATGAGCCACAGCCTCTTGTTAGTTTTCAACATATAACAAATGAGCAGGTCCCAGTAACTCAATCTGTGTGTTAGGTTTAATATCTGCACACCGTTAAAAAGTCACTCTGACTGGGCTGTGCAATACTTTACTGTAGGTCAGCGGTTCCCAACTTTTTCTGATGACAAACATGTACACATGGACTCAAGTACCCATACACCAGCAGTCATGTGCTAAATATGTTCATATGAACTTTTCAAATGTACTAAGCGCCACAGTCATTCCATATACACTCTGCAGAAGTATCCCCTGGGGTACAAATATGCTACCTTCTGCTTTAGGTGAAGTAGCCTATGCTTGGTTTCAAATGGATTTGGAAGAGATGCCTTACCCTCCAGAGGTGAATTAAGTATCAGATTGTCCTAATAATGATCCCAGTGCTTCTTAATGTTGGCCCCTGATACAATCACGGTGCCCCATGAATAAAAATAAATCATTGTTAATTGGTATTACATGTTCCTTTTGGAAAATTATTCATGAAATCTTAATAATTTATCAACACTAATGTAAATGGCTGAAAAATGGTATTATGACTAATTTATTATTATTGTAATATTAGAGCTGAAATTGCGGGTATGTGTATCATTTGGAATAGAGGTTCTATTTTAAGTGCAGCACACTCTGAATGGTTTGGCTGGAGAGGGAATTATTATTAGCATAAAACATGTTGATAGGAAATGAGGAAGCATACAGAGTTTAAATTTTAATAGTCTTCTATCCACATTTGTGCACTTTATAGGGATTAAGAAAAAAAGAATGTAATTTATTTCATAGCATCTCACTTAGTACTGATCTCAGCCCATTGCTCTACCCCGAGACAGACTACTTTCACCTCAGGGTGACTAATTTTTTGCTTTCTAGAAGCTAAAGGTCACCAAGTCAACAGGCATAACTGCAATCAATAACTTCAACTCGACACTATCTGCTTTACACCATGGTTGCTTAACTGGATGCAAACTAATTTTCTTTTAACCCTCATGTCAGTCATCTTGACACCAGATGCCCTTTGCCAAGCATTCATGCCCCAGAGTGAAGCTACCCCAGCTCCAACAGAAAAGAAAACTGGTCCTGCCTCAGGAACAAGGCCTTTAATAGCATATCGATTAAAAATGAATTGAGTGAATGAATGAGAACATGGCAAAGCACTAATATTACAAACTACCTAGCCTGGTCTAAATGTGAAGGTCTGATCAATGCAGGATTAATTACCCTCGAATGTAAGTTCCCACACTTTTGAAAAAAACAGAAGGCATCACAGAACGGAGCCACCGGATATTGTTTTAGTCTTTTTTTCTCATCGATGCTAATTTTACATTTCCCACTGATTGAAAGTTTGGATACTGTTGCAAAGTTCTGATGAAAAACAGATTGCTCTCTTATTTGTGTAACACAATCATCAATCGTAAATTTCTCAGGAATTGGAACAAAATTACTATGGAGTACAGTAAAATAACTGTCTCCAGTCACCCCACTCCTAAAATCAAAACAGAAAACTATGTTGTTTATGATGTTGGGGCTTCTGTCTACAAAACAATACAAAAACAAGAACATGCTGATAATACAGAAACCTGCAGGGCATTTTTGTTAACTGGGTACTTTGGAATCTCTTAATTGAGTCTGAATTGTTCTTACTAACACATTTTCTGTGGTAAATCTTACTTTCCAACCTGTTTTTAAATGCAGTAGTGGAAAGTTCATTCAAAACTCAAAGTTCAATATTTGGGAAATACATGTCACTCTGGGGAGTTCTCTGAAATCAATACTGCCCCACATGCTACTCTACACACTGCAAAATTAAACAAAATCATGTCCTGCCTGCCTGGGAGACCGTAAGAACTGTCAACACTTTTTACTATTTATCATATAACTGTAGTTGTTAATCCTTGTAAATTAAAAGAACCACTGTTTCTGAAAAAAACAAAAAAACATGTAAATTCATGTTTTTTGATGCTGAGTACTGCTGTTAAGGTTTTTAAAATGTATATAGTTCATTTCAAAATTATTTTGATTAGTTACAATTTTGTTGGTGGGAATTGTTCCCATATCACAGTAGTGGCCTGTAGTCTTGTACTTACTTTAATTTCAGCGTGGAAAACATGATTTATCATTATAGGTTTTCATTTGTTCAACTTGCTAGCCCAGTGACTACTAAACGACTCGAATAAACCTACACGCATGCTGTATAATTAATTATAATTTTTTCAGTGTTTGTATGTTTCCATGCTTGCAGTCAGTATTCTGGTTACTTGTGTTATTTTTTGCACAGTGGTGTGAGTAAATGAACTGTAGAATCAGAAAAGCAGCAGCCAGTGGGTTATAATAGCCAGTGTCAGCCCCCAGCAGAGTGTCCTTCTACAGTCTGTAGTTTCTCTAAGTATCTGCTGTTTAGTGCAGAAGGAGCAGCGTGTTTTTCTCCCAAGGTTAGTAGTGCATTATTCATCAGTAACAAACATTTAAAAGTAGATTGACTGGCTGAAATTAAATACAAAATTATTCCTTGGGGTTTTTCTAGTTGGTGGTGCCCTAAGTGATCATATGCAGTAACTCGCCTATATCCAAAATAGCATTTTTTAAAATATATGTATTATACTGACAGCCAGGAAATTGTTTAAATTTTGATGTTTTTCTGCAGAAGTCACCATCAGAACCCACTGGACTTTCCTAAACTAAACACAAATCATTTAAAGTTGAATGCATAATTGTCAAATAAACTTCATCTGCACCCTTCCCTTCCTGTACTGCTCTGACAGCTGAACTGTTTGCTCTGTCTGGCACCTGCAGATTTTTCTAAAATACAAGCGCAAACTCATCTTGGAAGAACAGTGAGTCAAGCTGTTAACACAGGGAGCTCCTCCGTGATTATTCAGCTGCAGTAGATTACTAGGTGGACAGTTAATAATGATTCTCCATGTCCCTACTTTAGCATTTGTCTGGGCCTATGTTTTATTAGATTCTACGGGCTAGAGCTATCATCTTTGTCTGTTGAGCTTCAGTGATTGAATCAAGGTGTTATAGATTGAAGGCAGGACAAGGATCTTTATTGAAACTAAGGCAAACTAAGGGAGAACTTAAACTGACAGGTGCTCGGGAAGAGACAGGAGAGGAGGAGGAACGAAGAACCAGGCAGGAGAGCAGGTAAGGTTTCACAGGGTCCCAGGAATACACAGGGTACTCACACATGAAACACCAAAGACTTGCTACACACAACACAGGAAACTCTCAGGTCGAACACAAGACAAACCAGCAACCAGACAAAGGAATGAGGCACGTATATATAGAGAGGGGGAGAGAGACAAAAGGCAGAGCAGGTACAGGTGAAGACAATTGGACATAATAAACATAAAGCTACTGAGGACTAAAGGACAAGAGACAGGAACTCAATACAAAATAAAAGTCCTCAGTAGAAGTCCAATTGAGGACCATGACACAAGGTAGTATAACTCATTGTATCAGTGTTAGATAATTGATATGTTGGACTGTTAGATCATACACAGTAGGCCTACATGTATTTGCACTTGATCACTCATACTTGACAATATGTTGTTACCTTATGAGTCACAGCAACCTAAAACTTTAATGTACTTCAGTCTGGATTTCGCGCACACCACAGCACCGAGACTGCACTTATTAAAATTTTAAATGATTTACATTTGAATAATGATAAATCCAAAACCTCTGTTTTAGTACTACTGGATCTCAGTGCTGCATTTGACACAGTTGATCATGATGTGCTGCTTGATAGACTAGAAGTGTGGGTGGGAGTTACTGGCTCAGTGTTAAATTGGCTAAAATCTTACTTACAAGATAGAGACTATTTTGTCTCACTTGGTAACTATGAGTCTGAGTTAATAAAAATGAAATGTGGGGTTCCTCAGGGGTTTATTCTTGGTCCTCTCTTATTCAATATCTACATGCTGCCCCCTTGCTCAGATTATGGAATACTACAACACTGACTACCATACCTATGCAGATGACACCCAACTTTATATATCAGTATCATCTCATGATTATAGTCCTCTAATTTCATTATGTGAGTGTATTAATCAAGTCAAAGAATGGATGCGCCAGAATTTTCTCCAGCTCAATACAGACAAGACAGAAGTGATTGTTTTTGGCCCCAAAAATGAAAGGTCAAAGGTCATTGCTCACCTTGACTCCATGTCACTGAAAGCTACAAATCAAGCCAGAAACCTTGGTGTAATCATTGACTCAGACCTGAATTTTAACAACCACATAAAATCCATCACTAAATCTTCATATTACCACCTGAAAAACATTGCTAGAATAAAAGGTTTTCTGTCTAAACAAGATGCAGAAAAACTTGTTCACGCATTTATTTTCAGTAGGTTAGATTATTGTAATGGCTTATTTACAGGTCTTAGCAAAAAGTCAATCAGGCAGCTGCAGCTAATCCAGAATGCTGCTGTCAGAGTCCTTACAAACACCAAGAAACTGGACCATATCACACCAGTTCTTAGATCACTACACTGGCTTCCTGTTAGTCAAAGGATAGATTTTTAAATCTTATTGCTAGTTTATAAAGCACTAAATGGTTGTGGACCAAAATATATCCAAGATATATTGGTTCCCTATGAGGTTTCCAGACCCCTCAGGTCATCTGGGACAGGTCTACTGTGTGTTCCCAGAACCAGAACCAAACAAAGTGAAGCAGCATTCAGTCACTATGCTCCTCACTTGTGGAACAAACTTTCTGAACACCTGAGGTCTGCTCAAACTGTCAGCTCATTCAAATCAGGACTGAAAACTGCTGCCTTTGAATAATTGTTCATCCTTGTTTTCTTAATGTGCTTTTATGTTTTATTTTAATTGACTTTACTTGATTTAAATTTATTTTATGTTAAATGACTTATTTTTAAATGCTCTTTTCAATGCTTTTAATGTAATTATATGCCTTGTAAAGCACTTTGAATTGCGTAGTGTATGAAAGGTGCTATACAAATAAATTTGCCTTTGCCTTTGCCTTTAAAGCTGCTGAAGCCACATTGCTATATCTATTATTATTCCAGTTGAGGCGAGACAACCATGTCATGGAATAGACCATTTGCAGCTTATACAATTACGTTTCCTGTAGGTCCCTCTGTGAAGCAGCTGTGAAGGAGGCATTGGTGGAAAGTCAGGCTGTCCACAGCAGATAAATAGAGCCATGGGTGAGCATGGGTGGGTGTGCTAATTTCAGGTGCTGTCCACAAACACAGCTGCTTGACAAATATATGTTTGGTTTAAAGTTCTTCTCCTGTTGTGCAGGGCACACTTCCCATTTACTTCACAGCCACAGTGGGAGAATCTTGAGGTAATGACAATCAGGCACCAGGTAGAATTGGGGGAATATAAAGTATTAGTACAGTATAGTATGACTTTTTAAGCCAATATTACAAACTTGAAAGACACTAAAGCTCTGAATGCTCTGAAATATAACTATGCATAAATGCTCTGAGGCACTTGGGAGATGCGTAATATGTAATGAAATGTCACCAATGACCAGTGATGCAAAGAGGTCAAAAAAGCAAAAAATCTCCCAAAGAGAGCTGGGATAGGCTCCAGCAGATCCCTGTGACCCTGGTTAAGGAATAAGTGGGTATAGATAATGGATGGATGGATGGATGGATGGATGGATGTGCTTTACATTTTTTTCTGCTTTATAAAACAGTAAATTCCAAAATTCATGGATAACAACAATAATTATATTTTAGTATCAGAAAAACTACTGTGACTAAAGAGATTGTACATAGTTTCAGATAAGCCCTCACATAATGTTTTAGGGCAGCTAAACCTTACATTGGGTCTAATAAATTTGTTAAGCACTGTATGTATATGCATGTAACACATTTGCACATATACCACAATGGATTCTGTATGTCATAAAATACATGGACAGCATTTTAAATCTCCCTGTGTAGTTAAAATGTACTGATACTGAGTTTGTGTATGCTCCTGGTTTTGGCCATGACAAAAATGCCATACAGTAAACTTCTAATAGATAGTCCCAGTGGGAAAAGTTTGACAAGCTGTCAAAACACTTCTGTTGTTATTGGACACTGTCTTGAATTTTTAAAAGTCTGAAGCACTTTTTAAAGCCATAAACAGATTTTTAGAATGTGAGAAGCTAAGGCACATCAAACTACCTTCTTATTTCTCTTTGTCTTTTATTGTCAGTATGTTTGATGTCTTTTTTATTGCACGTCTCTGAAACTGTCTTTTATCACTATGACTATTTTGAGACTGTACTAATGCTTTGTTTTCTGTGTACTCAGTGACTATTGAATAAAGATAATTAGTCAGTGAAAGCAAGGACTGTGACTGTAATGCTTATATAATCCATAACACATAACAGGACAAAGAATCCAGACAGAATAAATTTCATACAGCAGACATTGTCACTTAGACCGATGCTATGCTTTCTGCATGTCATGCAGACTGTACGTTCTAATGCAACATATTTCAAACAAATATACTAAACTGGGAAATGCTAGCCAATATCGACTCAGGGAATCTGTGTCCTTCACTGTGCAACCAACAAAACAGCAATTTTCACACAGATTAGTTTATGCAAATTATTTATAGCCATATTAAGAAAGTACTTACATAGTAACATTAATAACACCTAACACTTCGTATCAGCTGCAGGACTCTGTCTCATCTTGTCATTTTGTGCTGGTTTTAAACGCAATGACAAGAAACAAGTTTGCCCCAAGGCCATCTGTTAAAACTGTGCATTTTCACCTACCAACAATGTAAAGCATTCCAACCCAGCGGTGCACTCAGGTTTAAAACTTCCTCTGACCTTACCATTATATGCCTGCATGGACATGAAATCATCTCAATGAACATAGAGAGGACTCTACATTTTTGTTTGACTTACTGAAACCTTTTTATCAGCCAGCCATGAGTGTGTCCTACAGCAATGAGCAGCATAGATGGCTGTTTTAACAGCAGGTGAGAGAACTTCAAACAAAGCAGGGTGATGTCAGTTAAGAGGTAGATGTTTAAAGCATCAGTTCCTGGCGGCAGGGTACGAGGTCATTTTAGATGGATTCATTGCCGATTCTCTTTGCTGGAAGGAAGTTTTCAGGAGAATGTAATCATGTTTGATACAGACTGCTATTCCACAGTACAATCAGTAGACTTTGCATGTGAATTATTTGGATATAGCAGTACCTAAACACACACAAACACACAGTATTTAGCTATATTTTAACAGAAAAGTTGGTATACATTCATACAGAATACAGACTGTTATCTATTTTCCTCTTACAATGATGTTCATTAAAACACTGCTTAATTTTAAAAATTTTTTTGACTGGTGCTAAATGGTTTAGTAGGTGTAATGTTTTCCACAGTTCTTACCATTGGACAAAAATGACGTTTTGCCTGTATTTGGTCTTAAACCAAGCACTAGAGGAGCAGTTAGAGAATCAAGTTCACGAATCTCTGTAACAAACTTTATGGCAATTCATCCAATAGTTGTTGAGATATTTCACTCACTCCCTCTGGGAAAAAAAGTCATGGCAATCCATAAAGCAATGTCAATAAGTGCCATAAAACAGCACAACTGTAACCCAATTCTTGATAAGGAGCAGAAAACAGATGCATGAATGAAACAAAGTGGTTGTGATTCCTAGAGCCATGCTACTAGTATAGTAGTAACCTGTTTTAACTCAAGGGCAAAGTCCAACTGAGGTTTATATGCTTCAAAACACCATGAAATGAGGTTGCAATTTTTTGGAATTTCACTACTACAAACAGAACCACTTGTGGTGTGGTAGTGTAATTTTGGTGTTCATTTATTCGTTATTCATTATCAAGCTGGACAAACTGCTGACTGGAATTAAACCCTGAGCCATTGTTTTGCTGCTGCACAAGCTGTGTGCCCTGTACCAACATCTTTGCTGGAGCTCAGGAGGCATCCAGAGCACACCTGCTGTACTCTCAAAGATTTCACAGAACAAACCTGGAATTTGAAGAATACATTAGCTTCCAGGTGTGTAGCAAAACTCAGGCATTTATATATATCAGCTTGTGGTGCTGTATGGGAGGGTGGTACTGGCCTAAAGCTTAGAAAAGTGAAAAGTTAAAGAGCAGCATTGCCCCTGCCTCATGACCACTGCTGCGTTGCCCTAAAGCAAGGCCCTTAATCCATTAATGCTCCAGTGGTGCAGACCAGTGACCAAAAGATCAGACTGTAGTTTTACAGGGCAGATTCTATTTCCAGGTAGAAAATGCAATGGACCCAACACGACGCAAGTTCTTACTGCATAAAATTGTGGTGGTGTACACAGAAATGTAGTCCACATAGTGTTCAGATCTGCTTTGTGCTGTGCTCTTGTGTTAAACATCCTAAAATTGGTCAATGTTATTATTCACATACAGATATTTAGTTATTTCTATATTTAGTTACAGTGGGTATGGCTCTGCTTTCTTAATTCTGATTCTGCCTCACAGTGAAGTGTAAGTAAATGAACACTTGGCTTTATGCCAGGGGAAATTAAGTGCCAATATCTAGGGTAGGGCAAAGTTGTTTTTAGTGTATAAATCTACCTCTTATCTACCTCTATATATCTACCTCTTAGTATATTCTAAGCTTCCATTGTGGCTCAGAAAGGGGATTTTGGGTTTGAATTACATAGGCTACTCAAATATACAAACTGAATACTATTTGAATCACACTGAATCTGCAGCACTGCAATCATTTTAAAACGCTTCACCAACAGAAGGTACAAGGTCCAAGTACAAATACAAAATACAAAATACAAATTTGAACAAGAGAAAACAAGTCCTTGAAGAACTAATTATTATTATTTTTTTTTTTATTAATTTACTTGTTTGTAAATATTAAATGAGAAATAATACAGACATTGCTCAGTTTGAATGATGATGGCTTATAAATTCCACCTTGGCCCCAAAAATAGACCTTGGGCGAAGGAAAGCAGAAACAACAGGGACAGATTGGGGTGGGGGGTTAGAACAGGCTTCAGGAGAAGAGAGGCAGAAACAGATGAAGAGAGATTTACATGAGCAGAATAACAAACAGTCTGCATTAAGAAAAGATACAGAACATGAAGGGTGCAGTGAATTAGTGTTATGATAAAGACACCAGGGGCCTGTTCTGTAAGTGGAAGAGGGCAGCAGGGAGTGTAAGGGGCATTGATTGTAATATGTGAGTGGAAACAGCCAGCTTTATTTGACAGGCTATCAGTGACAGATAATGATATGATGAGCAGTTCTTGGCATGAAATAATACCCCCCAATATTACTATTTAGAATAAGAAAAAAAAAACTGGCCAAGGTGTTTACATGGCCAATTAAATAGAGTTTGCCTAAAGCATCATTCCAAGAGAAACATTATTTTAAATTTTACCTTTTTTTCCCAGAGCTACTATAAGTTACCAGCTCTGACATGAGTATGTCTAATCGCCAGATGTTGACCTTTAAGGAGGATTTTTAGTCCTGTCCAATCTGTTATGCAGAAGGGGAGAAACCCTTCTGCATTGCAAATGAAGATAGCAGTGCTAGTGGCACAGCTCTGACATTCAGTCCTCTGTGGACAACGTCGTGAAGGACATACAAAATCACATATTAAAGGGATTTGTCCACAGTTATGAATAAGAAACAGAGCATTTATTATTACTATTTTTGGACACCTTTGTGCAAACATTCTCTTTCTTTAACTCTGTTTTCAAGTCCATTCAATACTATTTATCCCTGTGAGGGTAATAGTGTGCATCAGCTCGTAATCAAGAGATGCACAAACATGCAAACAAACACATAAACACGCACACACACACACACACACACACAGACAATAGATAAAAAAAGAAAGATTGTTGACCACAAAGCTGAAAACATTTATAGGTGAACGTGAAATTTTTAATAATAGTGGAACTTCGCAGCCCATTACCAAGACTAAATGAAGTACCCTCTGAAAGTCTACTAGAAAATGTGAATGCACCATTACAAACAATCCCCCCTGTGATCAACAAGCTGATATACACCATGGCAACAATGATCCTTGAGATACTTGGCCACAAGATAAGCAGTATCCTGCATGGAGAAGGAGGTTGGAGACAAAAATAAGTGCAATGCAGAGAGACGTTAGCCAACTATCAGAACTGCAGAGAGGTGGGATGAAGAAAGAGTTGGGTAAGTTGTCCATACCTGAGGCCCTGGAGACTGCCAAGCAATGACTCACAGCCTTGGCCACACGCCTGAAGAGGTACACCAGAGAAATAGAAGCAAGGAGCATAAACTGGGTGTTTGTGGCAGGGTAGTAACATGAGAGCAGACCCACCAAGGCTGGAGACTGAACAATACTGGAAAAACATATGGGAGAAGGAGGCATCACATAACACCAATGCCCAGTGGTTGTTGGACCTGAGAGCAGACCACAGCAACCTCCCTGAACAGGAACCAGCGGCAGATATCCAAGAAAGGGTCTCAAGCATGAAGAACTGGACAGCACCTGGGCCTGACATCATCCACGCCTACTGGCTAAAGAAGCTAACTGCACTCCATGAGCGCCTCGCAGCTCAAATGGACCAGCTGCTAATGGATGGGACTCACCCAGAGTGGCTATCTGAAGGCAGGACAGTCCTGATCCTGAAGGACCCCCAAAAGGGAGCAGTCCCATCCAACTACCACCCGATAACCTGCCTCTGCACAATATGGAAGCTCCTGTCAGGCATCATAGCCGCTAAGATGAGTAAGCAGATGGATCAGTACATGAGCGGGGCCCAGAAAGGAATGGGTAAGGACACCAGGGGAGCAAACTACTGGTAGATAAAGCGGTCACTCAAGACTGTAAGACCAGACAGACCAACCTGTGCGCCGCCTGGATGGACAAGAAAGCCTTGAGATCATATGAGTAAAAACTGATTTAGGGCAGATAATTATACAACAAAGACATTGTAGTTGGCTCTAACAGATATTTATTTAAAATTACATGCCTCTAAATATTACAGACATTAAACTGGTGATAATTTTCAATACATAGTATCAGATTACATGTTAACAGCTGCAATATTCTTATAAGCTGCATAACTAAACATACTGTAGGACCTTGTCACTGCATTAGTTCTTCCAATTAGCAATTAGGACTAGCAGTAGAGGTCACAGCAAAACCTCATTTCTCTTTGTGTTCGCAGTGGAAATATGGATTCAAGCCCTCCTGAATTAACAGTGTCAGTGCTGCAGTACTGTGCGAATCTTTCACCTCCATTAAAAAGAGACTACACAGCATTTATGACTTTTACAAATTGTCACCAGCAGTGGTGTATTTATCAATGGCACTGGATATTGACATTGTTACATATATTTTGCCTGGGAAGTCTGGAAAGCCAGTTGGGCATAAAGAAAGTGTTTGATGCAGCAGAACTTCGGATTTTGGCTTAAAAGACAGCAGTTTGGGATTTTCCCCCATAGCTGTTGTCTCCTGCAATGAAAAGACCAGTGACTGCAATACAATAGTCTCCCAGAGTTACTGTATGAAAAATTTACAGAAGATATTTGTGGTAGTTTTCTATCAATGTTTAAATCTGTTGACAGGGCTATTGCCTTACACTGATATCTAATAATATGTATTTAACAGTCCAGTTCTGTCATATTGCACTACACTTAATAATCACAAGAAATCAGTTTGCTTTATTAGCACATGAACTACTGCAATTAGAACCACATCAGTCTAAAAGGAACTATGCAGAATGCCTCCTTGTTTGAAACAACACACTGTGTTCAGTAATGCACTTAGCTGTTCATTTTAGGCCAACTACAGCCAGCAGACCAATGCAATTGCTTGTGTATCCATGTGGTGGAAAACAAATGAAATCTACCAACCACTTTCTAGAGCTACACACAGGCATGTTCCACATGAACAATCATGGTCCCATGTTACATCATGTTTACAACCAATGAGTGCTTTTGTTCCATTCCATTACAAAATGACAGTGCCATTACACTTGAAAGTTAATGACGAACATGGTCTATCAAAGCCCCTAAATAGGACTTTTGTTATCTGCGTGACCCTGCACATGTTGCACATGAGGTGAGTTCAATTAAGAGATGTCAAAAACTCCACAAAGCAGAGATTTAACAGATGCTCAAACAGAACAGACTTCCTTGGAAAAAACATGCATCTCTACTTTTGGCACTCATTCCACCCAGTATTACATATGTATACTTAAATAAAGAAGCCAAAATTTCATCCATGTGATTCTGTATTAGATATAAACATACAATACAAGTACACATAATTTGAACTACCCTGTATGCCATTTATGTGTGGTGGACACCCCTGCAGAAATTTGGTGTGAACAGTAGCAAAATTTGTGTTTCTCTTCATGCTCTAGGCATATAAGCAAACCTACTGAGAAAAGAACAATGCTAGGTTGTGAAGATAAACTTTATATATCGCTTTCAGTTTAAAGTACTACCAGATGGTTGAAAAGACAAACACGACATAATGTTCAATAAATAAAATAAACATTTTGTAATAACCCTTATCATAATGTCTTAATGTCTTACTAAAATGTGATAATTATGGCAGTTATTTGTTTATTTCGTACTTTACATGCACTCAGTGACCTTTAGCTGCACTTTAAAAATCAGACCATAACTTGCTTTGTGGTAGACACGTCTGTCGCGGAACAAAGCACAGATGTGGACCTTGACAGACAGAGGTGTCTGGGTTTTTGGGGACCATCAGCAGTTCAGTGTTGACATTGACAAGTAACATTGTCTGTCCCTGAACAGTCGCATGTCAGCATTCTCACTGAATCCATTATTTGGCTAGCCTAATAATAATGATCATTATTAGTTTTAGATGCACACTGCTGGTAGACAGACAGATAGATAGGCAGAAAGTGTCTAAACATGGTTATTTTTCTATTTTTCTTAATATCCAAAGGGATTGTTTGCAGTTGCCTCAAAAGTTTACAGCTGAGTTAATTTAAATTCTCTTGGCCTAGATACAGTGTGGTTCAGTAATATGTTCCCAAGAATCTTTGAAATACAACACTCAACTGGATTTTGTAACTGCCTTTCATCACCCCACACCAGCAAATGTACATTCAGTGCATTTCACAGTAGAGATGTATTGCCACAAAAGAAAAATAAATTCCTTGTAATGCTTCCAACCCCTGCTTTGTTATTATCTAAAAGGTAATTTGGAAAACAAATTAGATGATTATCTTCCAAGAGTTAAGATCAATTTTGTGTTTTTCTATGTACAGGATAAAGTGAGGTAAAGCAAAACCAGGCCTGTGCCAAGAAGTGGAAAACAATTCTGTCACTTTATTCTGCACATACACTCTGTTCTGCAGATATGATACTGCCTTTCAGTGCTCTGCCCGACCATCTATCATTTACATCGCCTATCCTGCAGTGCTGCTGGAGCCAGTCCTAGTTGGCACTGGACTGTGTACACCCTGGACAGTTCACTTGAGTCCACCAATTCAAGCAGAATGATTATGTAATGGTTGAACATATACAGTACAGAATATATACTTGCCATACTTCCTCACTTACCACAAGAACAAAGAGCTCTGCAGAACAGTTGGATGTGAGGGTGGACATGGTGCTTTTGAAACACTGAAAGTAGCAGCATCGGCAGGAAGTGCTGTAAGGGATAGCATATCTTTTAGGCGAGCAGTGTGGCAGAAGATACTGCAGTAAGAGCATTAGTGGAGCACTAACTGCCATGCATATTGTAGCAGACCTAAAGCAGCAGAATATGCTCACATTCCTGATTGAGGCAGAAGTTATATCCCTCTGACAATTTATGACTATGAAACTCTTTGTGAAGCCACTAAGGTAAACAACAGGGGATGGTACAGGCCCTCCAACAAGCACTGCACTGTCAAGACTCCATTTGATAAAGAGCAGATCACTGGCTCTTCACAAAGAAACCTTTTTTTTTGGTGATTTACATCCTGCTGTAAATAGTTTGAAACTACTCTCTTTTCAGGCAAGACCAGAAACCTATACAATGACTTAAGAACTGGTCTTCATATACTGTCCTTATATTCCTGCTTTGGTTGCTAAATATGTAATGTGTGACCAGACCTCTACAGAGCATTATTCTCAGACTTTGGTATGATATAGAAGTGGTGCTATTGTTTATCTGTTATTCCTGCTTGTAGTTAATCTCTATATACTGTAACTATGAAGTTTTATTGATTTCATTTGTGTTGTTGATGAACTATTGACTCTGGTTAGTTACTAAGTTTGTCATGTGTTTGTCATGAACTTTGCTAGGTGGAAAAAGAAATTGTTGTTCCCATCTTAGAAAAACAGTATTAAAACTTACAACACATTGAGTTACTCTCCTGATTCACACATGACCAGTGAGATTTAAACCAATCACCAGCAAGGATGCAGCACTTCCTGGACCAAATGTAATTGCATTCCTCGAAAATTTACTCAACTCCATTCTGCCCACATGAAGCCAGGATGACTATGTGAACCCTCTCCTCACTGAGCTAAACTTTAACTCAACGGTGCACCATCTGTATTAACAATAACAGGACCTTTCACTTTTCTGGCATCAGTAGGTCTGTTCAACCTACTGATGCCACTGTAGTTTTTCCTAATTCTTCTTTAAGACAAAGTCAGCCCTGCTCATAAACATCTCCACCATTGCTCTCTACAGTGAAGTGAATCAGGCAGAAATACCAGCCGAACAGGTACTGTATATCTAGCACTCTGCTCACAGTCTTTAATCTCAATGTTCAGTCTATGGATGCCTCAGGCAGGCCTCTGCTCTCCACAGAGACTTTGAATCAGCAGTGACATCAGTAGTACAGCGCTCACTACAGGCAAACTGTGTTTGTGATTGCTGCTACAGTGTAGGAAATGTTTTTAACTTTAGGCCTGTGACGTTTATGATGCAATGGTGATTTCAAATGGCCTTGCAATACATCATGCATTTATGCCCTGTTTCACTTGCTAACCTCACTTTTGTTATGTAGTGCACAGTGTATGTATGTAGGTGAGCTATTGCACAGACAATTTAAACCTCAAATGTTTGAATGAATTTAAGATTCCACGCACACAGCTGTGCATGAAACATCACTCAGATCAACTAGAAGACCTGTCACAGGCATTCAAAAATATTTCACAGATAAATAGAAATTCAGTTAACAGTACTCAAAAGTGCTTTTGTGTGACCAAGTTTTGAATGAGCTTGAAATAAACTCTATATGAATAAGACTGAATGGCCACAGAGACAGATTGACCCCCACCACCTCCCCCAAACATACAGTATATCACTATGCTTGTGGGATTATTACCATGTTTCCATTGACATTCACCTGAAGACCAGGTGTTTGCTTTTCTAATGTGGCACCAAATACATGACTCAGAGAGTAGGTTGTTAGGTGCATGCTGAAAAAAAAGTGCATGTTGTTCTCTTATGTTACACATGTAGGTTCACTTTCCTACTTACCCTGTTATTACTTGCTGCCATGATGCAACTATTTCATAAGCTCAAACTTCACCAAGAATCCACCTGTAGCATTTAAAGGTTCAGTGTGTTATATTTAGAATATAGTATTCATAATATGTTGTCATCAGCATGAAATCATTGGAAAATACAAACCATTGCATTTTCTTAATTGGCTCAGAAGGAGCCTTTTAAATCTACACAGGGAGCAGGTCTCCATTCACAGAGGCAGCGTCACTAAATCTCTGAAATTTTACACATTGCATCTTTAAGCCTAAGTTGCCCCTGGGGGAAGTTATTATGGTAACTCTCCACACCCTGCAGTGACAGATGAATCAATACAATTCAAATAAAAAAAAAAAACTAACTTAAGCATGCCCAAAATTTTCAATTTCCAAAAACTAACACAAGCCCTTCAGTAAAATCAATAACCAGGGCTTGTCTGTTTTACATGACTAATACCGCAGTGTTAAAGGGAGTCATTAGATGCTAAAACCTCATTATCCTGCCTGACGACCTTAGCACGTGCTGAATGAGAAAGAAATGGCTATTAAATGCCATCAGTGAAAAATAATTCATATTTAAACGTGCTTCAAAAACAATTGTCAAAAATGTATGTTGTAATTCAATTTTTGTTATTTGTATAGCGCCAAATCACAATATAATCATCTCAAGATACTTTACAAAAACAAAAAAGTGCTTGCCCTTATGAGCAGCACTTGGTGACAGTGGAGAGGAAAAACTCCCTTTAATAGAAGAAAAAACCTCCAGCAGAACCAGGCTCAGTTTGGGCAGCCATCTGCCTCGACCGGTTGGGGTGAGTGGATAGAGGAGAGAGAAAAGAACAGCAACAATAAACAACAAATAGACACTGCAGGTTGGTGGGGCCAGTAACTGCACATCAGCAATATACAGCTCCAGGACCAGGGACACCTGCAGAAGGTACAGAGAGAACAGAGAGAGAGGGAGAGAGGGAGAGAGCACAAACTAGGGGAGAGAGAGAGAGAGAGAGAGCTCAAGGTTAGTGACATTCAGTGGTGGAATATACATGTGAGGGGGGAGGAGAGGGGGAGGGGAGGGGAGCTCAGTGCACCGATGGTCCTCAGACAGTCTAGGCCTATAGCAGCATAACTAAGGGATGGTTCAGGGTTGCCTGAAGCCAGCCCTAACTATAGGCTTTGTCAAAGAGGAAGGTTTTAAGTCTAGCCTTAAAAGTACAGAGAGTGTCTGCCTCCTGAACCCAGACTGGGAGCTGGTTCCACAGGAGAGGAGCTTGATAGCTAAAGGCTCTGCCTCCCATTCTACTTTTGGAATCTCTGGGAACCACAAGTAGACCTGCACTCTGTGAGCGAAGTGCTCTATTGGGATAATATGGTACTATGAGGTCTTTAAGGTATGAAGGAGCTTGATCATGAGAAGAAAGGATTTTAAATTCTATTCTGTATTTTACAGGGAGCCAATGAAGAGAAGCCAATATATGAGAAATATGATCTCTCTTGCTAGTTCCTGTCAGGACTCTGGCTGCAGCATTCTGGATTAACTGGAGGCTTTTTATGGAGATACTGGGACATCCAGATAGTAATGAGTTACAGTAATCTAGCCTTGAGGTAACAAATGCATGGACTAGTTTTTCTGTGTCATTTTGAGACAGGATGCAGCACTAAGGTCTAGCAGGACAAGTATAGAAACGAGTCCATTATCTGAGGCTAAGAGAAGATCGTTGGTGAATTTTAACAGTGCTGTTTCTGTACTATGATGTGCTCTGTAGTACGTAGCCTGATACTAGAGATAAATTTACCAAGTCTAATAAAGATGAGCCAACTAAGGTGTCTTTAAGCAGTCTAGTCAGGATGGGGTCTAAGAGACCCGTTGATGATTTAGATGAAGCAATGACATGAATTCAGAGAGATCTATGGGAGAGAAGCAGTCTAAACATTCCTTTCCAGCCTTCATGATGCCTGCTTTAAGGTACGAATATGTAAATTATGCCATGGGGCTAGTCTTCTCTGATTCACTAACTTCTTTTTCAGAGGGGCCACAGTATCAAGTGTTTCACGCAGTGAGGCTACAGCAACATGTCAACAACATGATCAATTTGATAGGGAGTGGGATTGAGGCAGCTGCCCTCCACTGTGTTGGCACATGGCATAGATGGAAATAAAGATGGAATCATTTTCTTAAAGTTATTAACAGTGTTGTCAGATAAACATCTACTGTAGTGGAATTTTCTTCCAAACGCTGCATGATCCATTATCTTAAATTCAAAAGTCATTAAAGAATGATATGATAAAGAGGATTTTGGGGAAAAACTATTAAATGTTCAACTTCAATCCCATAGGTCAGAACAAGATCAAGGGTGTGATTGAAACAGTGGGTGGGTTTATTAACATTTTGAGTGAAACCAATTGAATCTAATATTGAATTAAATGCAGTGCTGAGACTATTATTTTCAACATCTACATGAATGTTAAAATCTCCCACTATAGTGACTTTATCTGAACTAAGCACTAAATCAGACAGGAAGTCTGGAAATTCAGTTAAAAACTCTGAGTAAGGGACAGGTGGACGGTACACAATGACAAGTAGAACTGGTTTTTGTGTTTTCCAGTTTGGATGTGAGAGACTCAGAGTGAGGCTCTCAAATGAGTCATAACTGTTCTGAGGATGAAAGTTTAATAATAAGTTTGAGTGGAAGATTGCAGCTACTCCTCCACCTCGACCTGTGCTTCGAGGAACATGATAATTTTTATGACTGAGGGGGGTTGATTCATTCAGACTGACATATTCATCCTGCTGTAGCCAGGTTTCAGTAAGACAGTAAGTCAATTTGGTGATCAGTTATCAAATCATTTACATAGACATACAATTGTCTATGAAGCCCACATCGTTTGCTGGACACCACCTAGAGAGCCAGTGATGGAATGACGACATGTGGCTAAACATGTCATCGCTGGTCAGATTGGGGAGAGGTCCAGAGAAAACTGTATCTGCTGTACTGCTGTATCCACCAGTGTCTTTCATCTGAGACAAGGTTCAGTGGGCAGTCATTTTTTATTTATAATTAAAAATATCCTGGGGTGGTAGAAAAGAGGTCTGTAGGTTCTCACATGGCATTTTAAATAAATGTATTTTAACAAACTTCTCAACATTGTGATTGTTCAGCTTTGTGTTCTGACACATGGATATATATATTTTACAAGGGGGCAGATAGACATATTCAGATTTCTTCCTTAAAAAGTACAAATTTGTTTCTTTCAAGAAGAGCCAGAGGAAGAATTTGGTGCTCTGCCCCTGTTATGTTAGTCTGTTGGTGATGGGCTATAAAGTATTCACAAATCCTCCACAGTAGACATTCAAAAGCTCATTATCAAGTCATTTATATGTGCTCAAATTATTATTTTTTTTTCTGATAATGAAATAACATTAAAATGCAACTAGCATCCACACTATATCAGTATGATGCACCATGATGTGGTAAGTTCAGCCATTTTCATTCTGTCAACATTATTACAACCTGATTTTTAACATTTGTCAATCCATTCAGAATTGCAGAAAATATTAATCAAAATCTTATGTTAATCAGTTTTTTCACCCATTCCTAGATAGAGGTGTCCCAGTGGAAAATGAAGGGATTACACAGAATTTCAAAATGAAAATCCAGAAAGTACTGGAACTGTTTCTGTCAAACAAAGGCAATGCACTGAAGAACCATACTGCCATCCCCAGACATTAGTGAGGGTTGTGAGGGATGTATGCTTATATAATCGGCTGGTGATACAGACTCAGCTACACTATCCTGCATGTACTACAACGAATGATATCATGTATTAGAGAGGCATTAACACAGCTGTAAGACAGGTGATTATTTTATTTTGTCCATATAAATCCATGAGGTTAGCCTGAATAACACAGTCCTGTGTTATTCAGGACTGTTTGACAGCACCACAAAGTACATCTTCTATACATATACATGTATTGTTCATACACATGCAATATACTGGACAATGTGAATGTGCATATGGCATAATATGACAAGGATTTTAATGGACATTTCAAGTTAAATGCAGCAAATTAAATTAATGAAATAGGATAAAAAAGATGAATAAAATAAAATGTCAAAAAAAAAAAAAACATTCACAGATCACAGGAACAAGAAAGAGAGGAGGAAAAGGCCGAGCCCACACAATGTGATTGTGTAAACTGTTTTTCCTCTATTAAAATCCTGGATATTTATTGTTTTCATTTAGTAGTTTTGATCATCTAATATCTAATATTTATCTGATATATTTTTACAGCAGTTTTTTTAGTGGATGTTTTCATCCCAAACATAACAAAAGTGTTAAATCAAGGGGAGAGTCAAAGAAAGAATCCCATGAAAAGAGGTTCAGTTCTTTTTCTTGCTTAAAAAAATTGAATTGTCTCAAATACTGTAAAACAGGAGTGAACTAAAAGAAGAAGCCAGGGCTTCATTTCTTCATAGATTTATCTGAGCCTCAAACATATTAATAGTGATTAGGATTCTGTACCATAAGCTCTACAACCCTCAATTCCTCTAGCTCTTGTGGGTCAAGCTATGTGGGAATTATGTGAAGTTACCAGACTCTGCAGCCTGCAGGACATCCATGAATGAATATGGAAGTGAAACTAGGCCCATTTAAAGAGATGACATACTGATACACTATACAGTGGGTACGGAAAGTATTCAGACCCCTTTAAATTTTTCACTCTTTGTGTCATTGCAGCCATTTGCCAAAATCAAAAAAGTTCATTTTATTTCTCATTAATGTACACTCAGCACCCCATCTTGACAGAAAAAAACAGAAATGTAGAAATTTTTGCAAATTTATTAAAAAAGAAAAACTGAAATATCACATGGTCTTAAGTATTCAGACCCTTTGCAGTGACACTCATATTTAACTCACATGCTGTCCATTTCTTCTGATCCTCCTTGAGATGGTTCTGCTCCTTCATTGGAGTCCAGCTGTGTTTAATTAAACTGATTGGACTTGATTAGGAAAGGCACACACCTGTCTATATAAGACCTTACAGCTCACAGTGCATGTCAGAGCAAATGAGAATCATGAGGTCGAAGGAACTGCCCAAGGAGCTCAGAGACAGAATTGTGGCAAGGCACAGATCTGGCCAAGGTTACAAAAGAATTTCTGCAGCACTCAAGGTTCCTAAGAGCACAGTGGCCTCCATAATCCTCAAATGGAAAACGTTTGGGACGACCAGAACTCTTCCTAGACCTGGCCGTCCAGCCAAACTGAGCAATCGTGGGAGACGAGCCTTGGTGAGAGAGGTAAAGAAGAACCCAAAGATCACTGTGGCTGAGCTCCAGAGATGCAGTAGGGAGATGGGAGAAAGTTCCACAAAGTCAACTATCACTGCAGCCCTCCACCAGTCGGGGCTTTATGGCAGAGTGGCCCGACGGAAGCCTCTCCTCAGTGCAAGACACATGAAAGCCTGCATAGAGTTTACCAAAAAACACATGAAGGACCTCCAGACTATGAGAAATAAGATTCTCTGGTCTGATGAGACCAAGATTGAACTTTTTGGCGTTAATTCTAAGCGGTATGTGTGGAGAAAACCAGGCACTGCTCATCACCTGCCCAATACAATCCCTACAGTGAAACATGGTGGTGGGAGCATCATGTTGTGGGGGTGTTTTTCAGCTGCAGGGACAGGACGACTGGTTGCAATTGAAGGAAAGATGAATGCGGCCATGTACAGAGATATCCTGGAAGAAAACCTCCTCCAGAGTGATCAGGACCTCAGACTGGGCCAAAGGTTCACCTTTCAACAGGACAATGACCCTAAGCACACAGCTAAAATAACAAAGGAGTGGCTTCAGAACAACTCTGTGACCGTTCTTGACTGGCCCAGCCAGAGCCCTGACCTAAACCCAATTGAGCATCTCTGGAGAGACCTGAAAATGGCTGTCCACCAACGTTCACCATCCAACCTGACAGAACTGGAGAGGATCTGCAAGGAAGAATGGCAGAGGATCCCCAAATCCAGGTGTGAAAAACTTGTTGCATCATTCCCAAGAAGACTCATGGCTGTACTAGCTCAAAAGGGTGCTTCTACTCAATACTGAGCACAGGGTCTGAATACTTATGACCATGTGATATTTCAGTTTTTCTTTTTTAATAAATTTGCAAAAATTTCTACATTTCTGTTTTTTTTCTGTCAAGATGGGGTGCTGAGTGTACATTAATGAGAAATAAAATGAACTTTTTTGATTTTGGAAAATGGCTGCAATGACACATTGAAAAATGTAAAGGGGTCTGAATACTTTCTGTACCCCCTGTAGTATAGTATCTCATAAGGGAAAAGCACAGGCGCATATTATAAAGTTAAAGAAAGCTGACTTCCATTTAGCAGGAGCTCTAGTGCTGCATTTCTCTAAACGTCAGACGTTAGGCACAGTATTGACTGTACACTAGGCCTCCTGTGTTTTGGAAGTGCTCAGTCCAATATGCAGTGACTGCAGTTACCAGAGGAAACAGCAGGAAAACACACTTAATGCATAGAAATACAGGTCATGTTTACAGGTGTAAAGCACAAGTAAAATAAGGGCCATTACACTGACAGTGGGAACAGCTGGACTGATCAAAATTGAAACGTATCTCTCCAGCTCCTGGGATTTGTCTGTTGTACTCTACCCAGCTCCCCACAGAGTAGACACAGTGATTCAGTATGAGCTCACATCTCTGGAGACTCCTAGTGTTCGGATGACTGAGCCACAGTGCAGCAAAAACAGCTTATATATTGTGAATAGCTTTTATGTCACAGGCATGGTGTACCTGTGAAAAGACAAAGTTGAACAATTACATGATTTTAATCATACAATTAAGAAAAAAAGTACTCTGACAGAACAGAGATCTGTTCAAATAGGTCATCGCAGAGTGTCTCAGTTCATTCATGATATCTCTCAGTCCAAGGCCTGTATGTTTGGCAGGGGAAACAGCATGGCCCTCTGCCCATACTTTTGACTCTCATTTGTGCCAGGGCAGATAGCACAGAACCAGCAGGATTTGCAATGTGGTTCAGTTGCCAACATCTGCATGAATGTTCCCTGTGGACTTGACTGCCTCTGTTACTACTTATTTTATTATTTAACCACAAAGCAAATGATCTTATGGTACAGAATACTGTACCAGAATTATCAGAAACCTGACACATATGGCACATAAAATGTGCCACCTCATAGCGTAATAATTAGAAATACCTTCTGGAAATGACCTAGTTGATGGGAAAACATTATTTCCTTATAGCAATTATAGAGATAAGAGGTTTAAAAATATATATATATAAAAATCTACACTATACCATGCTATCACCTAGAAGATAATGACTGAGAACCTCATCAGTTCTGCCACATCCATATCTCCCCAGCCAGACTGCAAGATAACTATATTTTTTAACAAATCCCCCTTGCCATGTATTTCAATCTAAATCCTCCTTTACGGTTTTCAGTTTTCTCCTGCAATGGGCAAATTGAATTCTTACGCTGGAGATATGGCCAGGGTGACTTTAGAAAACTGTCCAAAGTGCAAATAGCCTTTACCTTCACTTTTCACTAGCTTTGTATAAAAGTTGTTCCTCAGTCAGTGTTATTTGAAAAGGATGGACACAATACAAAGCAAATGAATACTACAGTTCTGGGTGCTGGACGTTGAAGGGAAGAAAATCATCAAATGTAAGATTATGCAGAATTTCACTTATGAAAGGATAAACAAGTATTTGGTATTAAAATATGCTTATCAAAGTATGTAAATAATTGTGAAGAAAGCGCAATATCATGAAAATGTTAACTCTGCAATTAAAAAAGTCAGAGGATTACAGCGATTCTGATCATGCTTTGTTGAAACACACTCATTCCTCAACTTTTGTATATCATCTCGAAGTGCTGACCTCATGTAAAAATGCCTTTTAGTAGTGAAAGATAGATTGTCACCTTAGAGTCTGAAAAATGGTGTAAAATAAAAGAATACCCTCTTAGTGTCACACTGAGAAATAGGAAAAGCTTGAAGAAGTCAACGGCGGAAATTACAGTGATCAAAGACACACAAGCGAGACATATTGGAAGGACTGTCTGGACTTTGGATGCTTTCACAGTAATGTTCACCTTCCCATCAAGCTCTTTCCCGAGGCTGAGTTTCTTTGTTGCTGGTGACTCTGAGTTCATCTCTGTAGAGCTGATTTTGTCTGCCAGTGACCATCATCACCCCTGTTTGTGTTGCTTTTAGTGCTTCACACTCCTTGTCAGGTTGACCAAGCCGGGAGCTCACACAGAATCACAAACTAATTGCTTTATCTGAGCCTTTTGTCTAAAGGGTCAGAAATTGAGTTTGCTTGTAGGGCAAGAGAGGGAATTATAAATCGAAAGGGATAGGGGAAGAAAAATTCAATTTGTGCACAGCCCTTGTCAGAACCGCTTACTTGTGTGGCTGTTAGGTGTCCAGATTAGGAGAGGGGAAGAAAGGGAGATAACAGCATTACAGCGAGAACAAACACACTCTTGTCTAAAGGGCCAGGCAAAGAGACTAATCTAATACCTGTCAATGACATGTCTGACCGCCTGGAGTTGCTTCTGTCAGAAACCAATGTTAACACCAGTCACTCTACTGGGCTCAGAGTCTTTGACAGTAGGGTCTGCACATGAAACAAGGGTAGGATGACAAAACACAATACACCCTGTGCACACCTAAATTAATGTGCTAGTATTTTCAGTGGCATGAAATTCAGATTTTATTTTACTCTGTATTTACAGGATCCCAGGAAGTGCTTTGGAGGCTGGGCTGTGGTTAATGTAAAATAACAACACAACATGTCATGCACTGTGTAGTTGTTTTTCACCTTCAAGCCGAAAACATCAGACAAGTACTATATTATTAATATAGCCCACAGATATGTTTTTTGGATGATGAAACAGCATGGTCACATCATATTCCTCCCTGACTATGACTGAGAGAGCAATGACATGCTGCTACCTGTAATTGTGACTGTGACTCAAAGCTGCATACGACGGGTAGAGATTCTGAGTCTAAACAAATTTAAGCTTTACAGGTTTTACTGTGCAAAACTGGAAAGTGTACACATTTTCTTATTATTGTACTATTGTACAATTGTACTGTACTTAGCAGTTAAAATTACAGAACACGGCAAATTACTCAAAAAATAAAGCAGCTCTCATATTTATTAGGATAACACTCAAGTCTAGTACTTCAAATACATAAACATTTTTAAAATACTCCACAATAACAATAACAACAATACATTAAAGTCTGTGACCTTATTGGACTTCTGTAACACACTATTCATCGCTGCTTAATGCTACCATCTTGAAGCTACATTAGCTATTATTCGAACAGACATCTTTCGCTATTGTGACCAAGCTGTGTTGTGGGTAATGCAAGTTTTCATAAGAAAGCAATGCATGGGGTATTAATTAAATAAAGACCACATCTCATTTTCTGCTGCATTTATTTTTATAAGTTAAAAAAACTCATATCCATCATCCAATAATAAAGGTCACAATGGTAAATTGGTGGAGTAACCTTGAATATAAATCAACAGGTAGCAGGTTTGTTAGCTTTGCATAAAGAGCAGAAGTGGCCAGCACCACTCAGTCCAACAGCTACAAAACCTCTAAAAGTCGCAAATGAATGCATCTACTTTAACACAGAAAAATCTAAACACAAAATGTTCTGATTTACTAGGAATTACATGAAAAACAATTTGTTGGGCCAGTAAATTGATAAAATAGAGTTCAGGAACCTCAATTTTCTGGTGCTGCTGAATGGTACTGCATTATACAGGATTATAGCAGAATAACATGAAAGAGTTTAACTGCACCACTACAAACTACATCTTCCAAAATGACTGGGAAATTACAGATAAATCAGTAGCTTTCTAAAATAGGATGAACTAAAATGATCATCATCATGAAGGTAGGATTTAGTTTTAGATTAGTTTATCCAGTAAGCTGCAACTTGAGTATAGTTAGCTTAGCTCTTTGACCTACTTCCAGTTTTAGATATCCAGCTTTCCATTACCTATACCTGCTTATTCCTAACCGGGGTCACAGGGATCTGCTGGAGCCTATCCCAGCTCTCTTTGGGTGAAAGGCAGGGGTACAACCTGGACAGGTCACCAGTCCATCACAGGGCCAGTCTTAGGTCTGTGTGTGGTATTGTCAAATTCTAAATTTCTTAAAGAATAACTGTATTTCCCAAAATGGTGACCTTTTTTTCAGATTAACACAAATTGCTTAGGGTAAAATCTACTATATGTTGGTAAAGTCTGAGAAAATCCATTGATGGGTATTTATCAAGGGCTTCACTTCAGAGCCCATATCTACAGTGGGTACGGAAAGTATTCAGACCCCTTTAAATTTTTCACTCTTTGTGTCATTGCAGCCATTTGCCAAAATCAAAAAAGTTCATTTTATTTCTCATTAATGTACACTCAGCACCCCATCTTGACAGAAAAAAACAGAAATGTAGAAATTTTTGCACATTTATTAAAAAAGAAAAACTGAAATATCACATGGTCATAAGTATTCAGACCCTGTGCAGTGACACTCATATTTAACTCACATGCTGTCCATTTCTTCTGATCCTCCTTGAGATGGTTCTGCTCCTTCATTGGAGTCCAGCTATGTTTAATTAAACTGATTGGACTTGATTAGGAAAGGCACACACCTGTCTATATAAGACCTTACAGCTCACAGTGCATGTCAGAGCAAATGAGAATCATGAGGTCGAAGGAACTGCCCAAGGAGCTCAGAGACAGAATTGTGGCAAGGCACAGATCTGGCCAAGGTTACAAAAGAATTTCTGCAGCACTCAAGGTTCCTAAGAGCCCAGTGGCCTCCATAATACTCAAATGGAAAAAGTTTGGGACGACCAGAACTCTTCCTAGACCTGGCCGTCCAGCCAAACTGAGCAATCGTGGGAGAAGAGCCTTGGTGAGAGAGGTAAAGAAGAACCCAAAGATCACTGTGGCTGAGCTCCAGAGATGCAGTAGGGAGATGGGAGAAAGTTCCACAGAGTCAACTATCACTGCAGCCCTCCACCAGTCGTGGCTTTATGGCAGAGTGGCCCGACGGAAGCCTCTCCTCAGTGCAAGACACATGAAAGCCTGCATAGAGTTTGCCAAAAAACACATGAAGGACTCCCAGACTATGAGAAATAAGATTCTCTGGTCTGATGAGACCAAGATTGAACTTTTTGGCGTTAATTCTAAGCGGTATGTGTGGAGAAAACCAGGCACTGCTCATCACCTGCCCAATACAATCCCTACAGTGAAACATGGTGGTGGGAGCATCATGTTGTGGGGGTGTTTTTCAGCTGCAGGGACAGGACGACTGGTTGCAACTGAAGGAAAGATGATTGCGGCCAAGTACAGAGATATCCTGGAAGAAAACCTCTTCCAGAGTGCTCAGGACCTCAGACTGGGCCGAAGGTTCACCTTTCAACAGGACAATGACCCTAAGCACACAGCTAAAATAACAAAGGAGTGGCTTCGGAACAACTCTGTGACCGTTCTTGACTGGCCCAGCCAGAGCCCTGACCTAAACCCAATTGAGCATCTCTGCAGAGACCTGAAAATGGCTGTCCACCAACGTTCACCATCCAACCTGACAGAACTGGAGAGGATCTGCAAGGAAGAATGGCAGAGGATCCCCAAATCCAGGTGTGAAAAACCTGTTGCATCATTCCCAAGAAGACTCATGGCTGTACTAGCTCAAAAGGGTGCTTCTACTCAATACTGAGCACAGGGTCTGAATACTTATGACCATGTGATATTTCAGTTTTTCTTTTTTAATAAATTTGCAAAAATTTCTACATTTCTGGTTTTTTCTGTCAAGATGGGGTGCTGAGTGTACATTCATGAGAAATAAGATGAACTTTTTTGATTTTGGCAAATGGCTGCAATGACACAAAGTGTGAAAAATTTAAAGGGGTCTGAATACTTTCCGTACCCACTGTACATCCCACTAACAATGTTGGGAAGCCGGTCATTTGGTTATATAGACCCATCTTTGCAAACACATTAAGAAAAATCTAATTATCCACAAAAAAATATGACACAGCATTTATAAAAACAATCGTCACTGTGCTGCCATACCCTCCTTGAAAACTATACGTTTGCATACAGTAACTGAAAAACATGAATATAGAACTGCTTCAGCCCCAGGAATGTTGTATGCACATCATTTGTGATATATAATAGTGTTCAGAAGGATATTTAGTGATGCTTCTTAAGCTATTTCTCATTATACCTGCCACTTTGAAGAACATTTTACTGTTTGTACTTTAGTAATACACATTTTAGAACAATGGTCAATAAGACCATTCTACCAGTATCTGACCTATATTTCATATATTACTCAACGTTCTACTCACTGAGAAGAACCCTAAGTGGCTTAACCTCAAGAGAAATTCAACCAACAGCAGCTCATACTTTTTTACTGTTGTTTCCTGTGATTGCTCCTGCTACTCCCTCAGGAGCTGTAATATTCACTTACAATGTGTACACAAAATAGACACAGGTATACATAGAACAGTTCATGACTGCAAATTCAGCAAAAGAGGTTATTTGTGTTGAGATGTCCTTTGCTTCATAAGAAAAGCCAGGGACATGGGTCAATATTTGAACATGATGGAAAGATGCTTACTTACAACGGGCTTGTGGAAGTAATGGAAAGTGGTCAGCCATTTAGAGTAACACTCCATTTAGTCTACAAAGTGTGAGCACTTTCCAGGTAAAAATGTGTGAAACTGTGCAGGCCACAACGTAGCTAAAAAAGAAAGTATTGCTTTTAGGCAATCTATATTGGGTAAATAAAAATCAACATCCCCAGTATGAATGAAAAATGACGTGGTACTTTCTTTTTTTGTTGTTTTTTTTTGTGTTAGTTTTGTCTTTTTTTGTTTATTTTCAGAGGTGGAATTGCAGCATATACTTATGCTTATACTTATATTTATGATATATTTGATTAGTTTTATTTGTAGATTTTATAAGATAAAAACATTCAAATTTAACTTATTAAAAATATAGGGAAGCATTTTACCTTTATCCAGATGTGGTGAGAGCAGTGGGTAGACATGAAACATATATGGCAGAATAAAATCAGTGACATTGTGATTCCATGATATAAATCTTAAGATGCTGTCAGGAATGCCCTACAATTTCTCATTGTAAACATGTCATCCAAGAAACACATTTACTGAGTTAACTACTCTGTATATAAACACCTGTTAATCACTAGCAGCTTCCAATCATCTATTCTTCTGCTCATTTGGCTCATGCCAAGATGTTGGAGTGTTTTGTGTACTGAATATTTGCATGGTGGTTAGCACTGTTGTTGCACAGCAAGAACTTTACAGCTTTGAATTACACAAAACAGGGCACCCTATGACACAGTTTGGAAAGGACAGGCACTTTTAAATGATCATTTGGCAGGTGATTGGTTAATCCATCTGTCAATCACAAACTAACAATAAGTTATTTCAAGTAATCAGAGCAACAAGGCATACAAAGTTGTACACCAAAGTGTAAACAGCTGTGGGCGGTAAAGAGCTACAGTTGTTACCATTATCAATGATTCTGACTTGGGTCATTTTTGTAAGGTAAATATGTGAATAAAAGGCGTATTATCAAACACAAAACACTGTTGTTGCCACCACTGTTGTTTGCAACTGTCACTTCTCGCTGTCATCACCATAGACTGTCGTCACGCCCCAACTGACGCTCCCTCCTCACAGGATGCTGATTAGTCCAAACCACTGGCGGTTCAGTGAAATTACATACCACCAAGTCTCACAATATGCATTGTCAAAAGTTTGCAAACTCACAAATATCACGAAAATCCAGCAACTATGCAAGGATAAAGTTTGAATCCCATTCAAACCTTGGGCCTTTGTGTGGGGGTTTTCATGCCGTCTCCTACCCTGGGTTTTCTGGTTTCCTCCCACAATGCAAACATATGTAGTTTGGAGTTAGGTTATTTGATGACTCTGAATTGCCCATAGGTGTGTATGTGAGTGTGAGTGTTTGTCTGTCTCTGCCTCTATCCCAGTGTCAGCTGAAAATGGTTTCACCCCACTGCAAGCATGAACTGGATTAAGTGGTACAGAGAATTGCTAGATATTTGTTCAGGGAACATTAATGTGTAATCCCATTATCAAGTGGAAGTAAGACAATATGCTTCTTAATCCTGCAGATATGTGAACCTATAGGCTACATGAAATTGATCATATAAAAAAAAAATCAAGAATAGATTAGGCTTAACCTATTATTTTTGCGGTTGTGCTATGTGAATATCTTCACTGTAATGGGACCAAACAGACAGCAACAATGGACCATATTTTCTTCTCTTTACCAAAAAAATCTGAAAAGCTACAATTGGACTGATTACAACAAAATCTGAAATTAGAGAAAATTGGTAACACTGTCCTGACAACAGTATGGACTATGTGTGTGCAGCTGTGTAATGCAGACACACACACACACCCACACACACACACTCACACACACAGATCGCCTGCTCTGCCCTCCTTGTTTCTCTGGGTCAAGTATTTTATCCAAAATAATGATAAATCATCTATTTCCAGAAACTGGTAACTTTGGTATATTTTTCCTAGTATGTAATATAATCCCTGTGTTTGCGTTTATGTAGCATGCTAAAATTTTATCAAATTAATTGATGTCAGTTTTCCTGAATATATGAGAAGTTGTTAAGGGCGGGTATTTCTTGGTCTCATTTTAATCTCTGGAATATCAACTTCCCATATCTCAGCATAAGGCAATAAGGTGTAGGTTTATAGTTTCACAAGTTGCCTTTGGTGAAGACAGTATGAGTAAAAGCATCTCTCCACAGATTGGTGTGTCAAACATTTATTTATTACAATCTCCACAGGACGAAAAAGTGTCTTATTTGGTCAACTGTCTTTCCATTCTCTAGCTTGCTCAAACAATGAACAATGAAAAAAAAAAAAAAAAACACCTTTAAACAACCCTCATCTGAACGCGTCTGGGCATTTGCTTGTTGACTGGGGCAAGCCTGTCAGCTCTGTGACCTGGCTGCCTGAATCAGGCTTCAACAGGCCAATTCTCTGCTTCAGTTCCACCATGACCTGAGTACACTCAGCATCCGTGCCCACCCAACCATCTCCACTCCATAAGCCACAAACCTCCCAAGCGACCTCTTATGTGTTCTTCAACGCAGTTGGGCATGTATGAAAAGGGTCATAGGAAAGCAAGTCTGACTGAAAGCTGTTGTCAGCAGCAGCCATATCGAGTATATTAGTACAGGTCTGCAGTGATGAGCAGCAGCGTGAATGTACAACTACAGTAAACCACAAAAGGAAAATCTTTATTCATTCTCTCACCTACTGCACTGCTTAAAGATAAACGTCACAGTGGATGACAGCTTATTCAGTAACATGTACAAGAAAACCAGCAATTTTCCTATTTACACTCTTGTGTCATCCAGTTCTTCCTAGGGTTTCCAAAGGTGTTTCCAGGGCAGACTGAATATGTGGTTCCTCTGTCATTTGCTGGATCTACCTTGTCTTCTCCTCACTGGACTTGTCTGGAATACTTACATCTAGGAGGCCCCAAACTGTAATACTGTAAAACATACTGTACTACGGCCATTGAACTAGTACATGCTGTAAAATGCCAAAAGGAAATTCAATTCAATTCAGTTTTATTTGTATGGTGCCAAATCACAATACAGTCATCTCAAGGCACTTTACATAAAACAAAAAAATCCAACAAATATCTTATGAGCAAGCACTTGGCGACAGTGGAGAGAAAAAACTCCTGTTAACGGAAGAAAAAACCTCCAGCAGAACCAGGCTCAGTTTGGGCGGCCATCTGCCTCGACTGGTTGGGGTGAGTGGATAGAGGAGAGAGAAAAGAACAGCAACAATAAACAACAAATAGACACTGCAGGTTGGTGGGGCCAGTAACTGCACATCAGCAATATACAGCTCCAGGACCAGGGACACCTGCAGAAGGTACAGAGAGAGAGAACAAAGAAAGAGAGAGGGAGAGAGCACAAACTAGGGGACAAACTAGGCCTTAAAAGTACAGAGAGTGTCTGAACCTGATGAACCCAGACTGGGAGCTGGTTCCACAGGAGAGGAGCATGATAGCTAAAGGCTCTGCCTCCCATTCTACCTTCGCACCTGCACTCTGAGAGTGAAGTGCTCTATTGGGATAATATGGTTTTTAAGGTATGAAGGAGCTTGATCATGAGAAGAATGGATTTTAAATTCTATTCTGGATTTTACAGGGAGCCAATGAAGAGAAGCTAATATAGGAGAAATATGAGCTCTCTTGCTAGTTCCTGTCAGGACTCTGGCTGCAGCATTTTGGATTAACTGACTTTTTATGGAGATACTGGGACATCCAGATAGTAATGAGTTACAGCAATCTAGCCTTAAGGTAACAGATGCATGGACAAGTTTTTCTCTATCATTTTGAGACAGGATGTTCCTAATTTTGGAAATGTTGCGCAAGTGATAGAAGGCAGTTCTAGAGGTTTGTTTCATGCGTGAGTTAAAGGACATGTCCTGGTCAAAAATAACTCCAAGGTTTTTCACAGTAGTTCTGGAAGCCAGGGCTGTGCCATCTAAAGTAGCTATAATTTTAGAAAACCTATTTCTGAGGTTTTTAGGCCTAAATACAATATGATACAATACAGCACTAAGGTCTAGCAGGACAAGTATAGAAATTAGTCCATTATCTGAGGCTAAGAGAAGATCGTTGGTGACTTGTTGGTGACACCTAAATCCTGATCGAAAATCTTCAAATAGTTCATTTCTGTGTAAGTGGTCTGATAGCTGCTTAGTAACAGCTTCTTCAAAGATTTTAGAAATAAATGGTTGGTTGGATATTGGTCTATAATTAGCCAAGGCTCCTGGACCAGGACTAGGCTTTTTGAGTCAGGATTTGATTACTGCAGTCCTAAAGGCCTGTGGTACGTAGCCTGATACTAGAGATAAATTTACCAAGTCTAATAAAGATGAGTTAATTATTGGCAGGGTGTCTTTAAGCAGTCTAGTCAGGATGGGGTCTAAGAGACATGTTGATGATTTAGATGAAGCAACTACTGATGTGAATTCAGAGAGATCTATGGGAGAGAAGCAGTCTAAACATAACTGAGGTCCTACAGATGATTCAAGAGCTACTGTAGTAGAAGATTCATTTATTGCAGGTATAGGAAGCATCTGCTGAATTTTATCTCTAATAGTTGTGATTTTATTTGTAAAGAAACTCATAAAGTCATCACGGCTGAGAGCTAAGGGAACACTGGGCTCAACAGAGCTGTGACTTTTTGTCAGCCTGGCTACAGTGCTGAAAAAAAACCTGGGATTGTTCTTATTTTCCTCTATTAGTGATGAATAGTATGCAGTTCTGGCTTTATGGAGAGCTTTTTTAGATGTTAGTAGACATTTTTTTCCAGGCTAGATAAAATATGAATAACTCCTCTTTTGTTAACTGATGATTTATGATTTATATGTTCGAGGAGCAGACACAATCTCTGTGGGGTCTGGGGCAGGTGACGGCTCTAAGGAAACTGCAGAGAGGCGTTTTAGACAGAGTCTCTGCATCCTGGTCCCCACTCTGGATTGTCAAACTTTAGGTCGGCTAATAAACTCGGCCAGATTTCTAGAGATGAGAGCTGCACCATCCAAAGTGGGATGGATGCTGTCCCTCGCTACCAGACTGGGTTTTCCCCAGAAAGTGGCCCAATTGTCTATGAAGCTCACATCGTTTGCTGGACACCACCTAGACAGCCAGTGACGGAATGACGACATGTGACCAAACACTTATTACAGGTATCATTATCACTAAAGGAGGCAGAGGAATAACTAAACATGTGGCACACCGAGCAGGAGACAGAGAGGGAGAAGCCATGCTATTAGCTAGCTAAGCTAACTGGTAGGCTAACGAGCGCTAAGTCTGGTAATAGCAATAAAAAGGTACTTGACTAGTATTGGAATGTGTAGCGATTAATGAATTGTTTAGAGAGTTTAGTTACTTTTTAGGTGTGTTAGACTAAAGGTAGTCTGTTGCTGATCTGTAAAAACAAACTATTCAGCACAATGCACTTGCAATAGGAAGTGAACTCACTTACCCGGGAACAATCCTCCTTCAGTATCAAGTGCCTTAGCCGACTCTTTTCAGCGTGAAGGAGCAGCAGTTCAACTTCACACTCCCTTTCAGAGAAAATTTATTTCTGTAACATGTATCTGTGATCAGTCATTATTCAAAAATTGGAGGTGAACCTAGACTGACTGGTAAATCAGGAGTTTGACAGTCTGGTACAGTGTGTGTATCAATGTTGACATGGTAACAATTGTGTCAATCTCACCATCTACCTTACCCTCACACGTCAACAAAATACTTTAAGTCCATTGCTGAGGCAGTACCCACTTCTCCTCAGAAACACTGCAGTTTTGCTTTTTTTTCTGACAGTAATAGAATTTACATTTGGAGGTGCTTTCCCTCATTCCAGGCTGCAAATAGGCAGAATGTACACTGGAGGTCCCAGTCTGATGAAACAATACTGTAAGAACCACATCAACAGCAAAAAGAAAAAGGATGCAATTCTAGGCCTACCATTCTGAAGACACTAGCTGCACCTCAGGATTCTGTCCATGATTTAAAAGTTGGTGGGGTTTCATTACATTTAAGATATAGATTATCCCTACAAAACTACTGTGTGTGCCTATAAGTACAGCTTTATTTCATTATATAAAGCTTACCATATTTTGTTTTGGTCTATTTTTTGCACAGTCTGCTGTGCTTATTCAGTTTTGATGAATAGGCATTTACTGTTGATCTGTCGAGTCCATGGGAAAAAAGGGTGATTTTCAATTTTGCTCAGAGAAATCTTGTTCCCATTTATCCAAGTTGCCACAATAATGTTTTCCTCTGCCTAAATGAATATTTAAAACCAGACTTAGTGGGGATAATATTGATATGCCAATGGCATAGATAGTACAGTATTTTACTTTGCAGCATTCCATGTGACACATCATATTAGTTTTGCAGGCATCCTTCTGAGTCATGAGATTTGTTTTTGCTTGCCACTATGATAAAAGGGGTAGTGATATGTCAAAAATGACAAGGCAGAGAGAGAGGATACTCTTAACACTTTACTGAAGTAAAAATAGAATGTTTCTCATGTGAGCACACATCAAGTTAGACACTTTTCCTTGTTTTTAATAACTATAAATTACCCATTTTGAAGAACAGGGGAGGGGTACTGATGTCATATTCCAGATAAATAGATTTAATGTCTTCTAGCAACTTTTTTTCTTCATTCTTGTATGTTTTAGAGTTGTCCTTAAAATATTGGAGAAATATCGGCACAGGGAGCAAGTGCCACAGAAGACTTATCTGCTAACGACCTCTTTGTCAGAATCTGTCAGGATACTATGAAATTAGAATAAACATCTGAGAAAAGTTAAGAAGGAAACTGTCTCAGGATGTCCCAGATGTAATAAATTTGTCATCAAATGGCAGTGCACTCATAGCAGATACTAGCCAAATATATGAGTAGCAACCTATGCTTAGTGATGAGGCTTTCACTCAGTCTTACCACTTCAAACATCAGCACAATCTTTGTTTTCAAGCTCACATGGACATTTTTATGAACAGGTACACAACTTCCTTTGCTTTGAAGATATTTGTGACTATCTGCTAGGACTGAGTTAAAAACATTGTTTTGGCGATGTATTGTTAATAAATCCTTGCCAATATGCACATCGATTTGATACGTTGCTGTATCGATGTGATGGGACAAATTTTCATTCTCATTCGGAAAGAACAGCATTGTAAGCAATGTACCAAGAACATATATGCTGCTACAGCTGCCAGAACACAAACTTATATCAAACGTTACTACGAGATGGAATAGTGTGCATGACATGCCAGAGCGCTTTCTGGAGGAGCAGCCACAACGTGCTGCTGCACTCTCACCTGATGTGTGAGAGTGCAGTGTGAGTGAAACTGCTAAGGAGCTGTGAACATTGAATGAAACTGAGATCACCTACACTGGGTAGAAAGATGCACAGTAAAAGTCTATTACAGACAGAGAAATATCTGCCCAGTTGTAGTTCATCTTTGTCTGGAGCATGACCATAGAGCTAATTAAATTACATGAACATGGATTATTGAATAAAAGTAACCATTTGCCAGTAGGTTGTTGTGGCTGCATTCATGAATTCAAATCATCAGAACATCGTCTGAACTGTTGTTTCAAAGTGCTCAGACCAGGGGTGAATTTAGAGATTTGGGGTTACACAGTGTCACAGTCCTGCCCTTGATCTTCTTACATTTCAATAGCTAATCACATTATAGTCTAGTGACCTGTTCAAAACAATACTGTTGCACTTTGCTTTCCAAGAATAGTAACGGTAGTGTACACATGAGAAAATAAGGGATTTATAGTCTGTACTTGATTATTTCTTTTTTTTCTATTTTTTTGAAGGGGAATAATGGCCTAAGTTTTTGCGTAAATGGATTATGTTAATTTTCTCTCTCCTCTATCCACTCACCCCAACCGGTCAAGGCAGATGGCTGCCCAAACTGAGCCCGGTTCTGCTGGAGGTTTCTTCTTCCGTTAACGGGAGTTTTTCCTCTCCACTGTCACCAAGTGCTGCTCATAAGGGATTTGTTGGGATTTTTTTGTTTTATGAAAGGGGCCTTGAGATGATTATATTGTGATTTGGCGCTATACAAGTAAAACTGAACTGAATTGAATTGTGTTACATATTGTATTGTGAAGTTGTTGGCAATACTCAGCTCCACTATCTGGCTATACTGTCAGTGAATATGTGTTCTTGTTTGATTTGCATTTATGTTTATATATGCGAAGGGCATTAATGGATACAATTTTCTACATCCAATTTTGATATAACTCTCCCACATTACACACGACCCAGACTTAAATGGGCTATGTTGCATTGGTAGCACAATTGGAGAAGATGCGACCACAGGGGGGCACAATCCAGTGTCTTCCTGTGCTGGTCCCAAGTCCGGGTAAATGCAGAGGGTTGTGTCAGGAAGGGCATCCAATGTAAAATCTAAGCCAAATTAAACATGCAAATCACAAATATGACTTCTATACCGGATCGGTCATGGCCCGGGTTAACAACGACCGCCACTGGTGCTGTTGACCTACAGGGTGCCAGTGGAAATTGGACTACTGTTGGTCGAAGAAGGAGAGGAGGAAGGTGTGTTTGTAGGCAAACAGAGAAGAGGAAGGGCAGGAGTGTAGGACTTAGAGTAGGGACTTTGAATGTAGGGACTGTCAGGGAAAACTAGAGAGTTGGCTGATATGATGGAGAGAAGAAAGGTGGATATCTTGTGTGTTCAGGAGACCAGGTAGAAAGGTAGCAAGGCCTATTGATTAGGAACAGGGTTCAAGCTGTTTTATCGTGGTATGGCTGGAAAGAGGAATGGAGTAGGAGTTATCCTGAAGGAGGATTTTGCTAGGAATGTTCTGGAGATGTAGAGAGTGTCAGATAGGGTGATGAGCCTGAAGCTGGAAGTTGAAGGTGTGATGTTGAATGTTGTCAGTGGTTATGCCCCACAGGTAGGATGTGAGTTAGAAGAGAAGGAGAAATTCTGGAGGGAGATGGATGAGGTGATTGAGGGTAACCCTAGTGGTGAGAGAGTGGTGATTGGGGCAGACTTCAACGGACATGATGAGGGAAACAGGTGATGAGGAAGTGATGGGTAAGTTTGGTATGTAGGACAGGAATGCAGAAGGACAGATGGTGGTAGACTTCACAAAAAGGATGGAAATGGATGTAGTGAACACATTTTTCCAGAAAAGGGAGGAGCATAGGGTGACATATAAGAGTGGAGGCAGGAGCACACAAGTTGATTACATCTTTCAACCTGAAAGAGATCAGTGACTGCAAAGTAGTGGCTGGGGAGAGTGAAGCCAGACAGCATAGGATGGTGGTGTGTAGGATGACTCTGGTGGTGAGGAAGATGAAGAGGACAAGGGCAGAGCAGAGGACCAAGTGGTGGAAGTTGAAAAAGGAAGAGTGTTGTGTGGCTTTCAGGGAGGAGCTGAAACAGGCTCTGGGAGGTCAGGAGGTTCTTCCAGATGACTGGACAGCTAAAGTGATCAGGGAGACAGGTAGGAGGGTACTTGGTGTGTCATCTGGAAAGAGGAAAGCAGATAAGGAGACTTGGTGGTTGCTTGGTGTTAAGAGGAAAAGGTTAGCTAAGAAGAAGTGGGATACTTGAGAGGACAGAGGAGAACCGACAGGAGTACAGGGAGATGCAGCGTAAAGTGAAGGTAGAGGTGGCAAAGGCCAAACATAGGGCGTATGAAGATTTGTATGATAGGTTGGACACTAAGGAGGGAGAAGTGGATTTGTACAGGTTGGTGAGGCAGAGAGACAGAGGTGGGAAGGATGTGCACCAGCTTAGGGTCATTAAGGGCAGGGATGGAAATGTGTTGACAGGTGCCACAAGTGTGATGGAAAGACGGAAGGACTACTTTGAAGAGTTGATGAATGAGGAAAATGTTAGAGAGCACAGAGTAGAAGAGGTGACTGTTGTGGTGCAGGAAGTAGCAAAGATCAGTAACGATGACGTGAGGAAGGCATTGAAGAGGATGAAGAGTGGAAAGACAGTTGGTCCTGATGACATAACTGTGGAGGTATGGAAGTGTTTAGGAGAGGTGGCAATAGAGTTCTTGACTGGGCTACTTAACAAGATCTTGAGAGTGAGAGGATGCCTGAGGAATGGAGAAGTGTACTGGTGCCCATTTTTAAGAACAAGGGAGACGTGCAGAGTTGTGGAAACTACAGAGGAATAAAGCTGATGAGTCACACAATGAAGTTATGGAAAATAGTAGAGGAGGCCAGACTGAGGTCAGAAGTGAGCATTTATGAGCAGCAGTATGGTTTCATGCCAAGAAAGAGTACCACAGATGCAATAGTTGCTTTGAGAATGCTGGTGGAGAAGTACAGAGAAGGCCAGAAGGAGCTGCATTGTGTCTTTGTAGATTTGGAAAAAGCGTATGACAGGGTGCCGAGAGAGGAGCTGTGGTTTTGTATGAGGAAGTCTGGAGTGGCAGAGAAGTATGTTCGAGTGGTGCAGGACATGTATAAGAGCTCTAAGACAGTGGTGAGGTGTGCTGTAGGTATGACAGAGGAGTTCAAGGTGGAGGTGGGACTGCACCAAGGATCAGCTTTGAGCCCCTTCTTGTTTGCTGTGGTGATGGACAGGCTGACAGATGAGGTTAGATAGGAATCTCCGTGGACCATGATGTTTGCAGATGACATTGTCATTTGCAGTGAGAGCAGGGAGCAGGTGGAGGAAAATCTAGAAAGGTGGAGGTTTGCTCTGGAAAGGAGAGGAATGAAGGTTAGCCGCAGTAAAACAGAATATATGTGTGTAAACGAGAGGGACTCAAGTAGAACGGTGAGGTTAGAGGGAGTAGAGGTGAAGAAGGTGGAGGATTTTAAGTACCTAGGGTCAACAGTCCAGAGCAACGGAGAGTGTGGAAAAGAAATGAAGAGACGTGTGCAAGCAGGTTGGAACGGGTGGAGGAAAGTGTCAGGTGTGATGTGTGACAAAAGAGTGTCAGCAAGAATGAAAGGAAAGGTGGACAAGACAGTGGTGAGACCAGCAATGTTGTATGGTTAAGAGACAGTGGCACTGAGAAACAGACATGAGGTAGCGCTGGAGGTAGCAAAGCTGAAGATGTACATCAAAGTACATCGGAGGGTCAGCTCATGTTAGACGTTTTGGAGAAAAAGCCAGGGAAGCCAGATTGAGATGGTTTGGACATGTTCAGAGGAGGGACAGTGAATACATTGGTAAATGCTGAGGTTAGAGCTGCCCGGAAGGAGGCCTAGAGGAAGACCAAAGAGGAGGTTCATGGATGTAGTGAAGAAGGGCATGAGGATAGTTGATGTGGGTGTGGAGGACATAGAGGATAGGGTTGAAGGGAGGCGGATGATTCGCTGTGGTGACCCCTGAAGGGAGCATCCAAAAGGAAAAGAAGAAGGTAGCACACCTAGCAGCTCTGGGGTTTCCATTGCCAGCCTCTCACCTCTTACCCTGTACTATAGCCATAGTATAGTATAGTGCTCACAAGTGACAGGCCTAAGATCTTACAACCCCTGCAGCTTTCCCGTGCCCCACTGGGAATTGCAGCATGGCAACAATACCTTGTGGGTTTGGCACCTAAAAGTTAAAAGAGAGATTTCAAGTGTAGTGTTCATTAGAAAAGGGGAAGGGGTAAGATGGAATCAGAAAGTGAAGATGTCAGACATATGAACATGAATTTAGGACATTTTTTGAAAAATCTGAATGCAGACACAATAATATGATTTCTTGTCATTATTATTTTCCATCTTGTCTTATAAGGTTGATACTTTGTGCAGTGTGTAATGTAGAATGTCTGCAAAAAAAAATCAAATGATGGATTCATCCATTATGCTTTCAAATCAGCAATTTAAATACTTTGTGACATAAACCCAGTCTCTTGAAAGATGTCTGAAGATGAAAATAGGAAAATAACGCTGACTATAATGCTGAATTATTCTCAGCAATTTAGTCAGTTTTATAGATATGCTTTCCCACATGTATAGAAATTACAATCTAAATCAGAACCATTGACTGACATAAACAGACTTTAAAACAAGCTGTCAGTGGCGGTCTGTCTGCCTCTGCTAAGTGACAAAAAAAAAATTCTGCACAGGGTGACAAACTAACAACATTGGGAAACAAAACCCAACTAGAATAAACAAGCATAACATATAGCTGCTGTTTACAGGTACATGAATAAAAAAATGGATTATTGGTCATTGTCTGTCTACATTGTATATGGTTTATTACTCAATTAGACTATGCTCATGTGCTACATGTGCCTGTGGATTAAAAAAAATAATAATAACACTGTTTATGCTACGTAAAGTAAATATTAGTAATTTCCATTCCCATGGTCATGAGAAGAGGAGGAAATCAAGCTATGTTATTTGGATTTAGAACATACTGTACTGGTATTTTTAAGGCTCAGTCTCCCACTCTGTTACTTCCTAAATGCAAATGTGAAAAATATGCTAATGAAAACTTGATTGGACTCTATATACAGTATGTAGTCCATTTAATTTGGTTAGGACCAAGAGGGAAGAGAAAAGAAAACTTGTTGCCTTGTATTTCTGGAGCAGGCTGGTAAATATGAATCAGAGGAGGGATGAAAAAACTCACAATTCAGTTTGACTTTTGGTATCATTTGATTCAGAATCAATTCTTGATGCAAAATGATTTTTGATTCAACAAAAAACATTAAGTGTTTGAAGTAGAAAGCACAAAAAGAGCAGTCATTTAGCAATGACCATTAGATGTTAAAACAAAAGCTATCCCAATCAAGTCATTGTGCAGGGATGTTAATTAGGTGTGCAAAGTAACTCACCTTGTTCCTTTCAAGATAAAGGAACAGCAGTTCTACTCTGAACTCTGACACCTTGCTCCAATTCTCAGCCCAACAAAAAGAAGTCCAGAAATGAAGTGAGCACACAGACACTGACTGCTCTAAAATCCGCAGCTGCTCCTGAAATATGGAACGCCTGTTGATGTCATAGTTTGTACTAGGTGAATTTATCAAAGACACATACAAAAAACAATTGCCTCTCTATTCCTGTATCAGATAACTGTTTAGGAAATCTGACAGATCTGACACTTACCTGCTCACTTTGGATGGCTCAGGCTGGCATACATGTGATGCAAAGAAATGCCATTTACATTCCAGTCTATAGTTTAATTACAAAGCACAAGTCACTTGGTGCTGTCACACAAATTAGATTAGTGGCAAGAGGCAGTGCCGCCTCGCTCCATTTTCCCTCGTGCGTCTCCTTCCCTCTCATTTCGTGTCTGTTGTCTCGTTTGCGTGATTATTTGCAGGTGTGCAAGGTGAGGAGGCATGCAGCTCATTACGCTTCCCATACCATAAAAGCCCCGGATCTTCACCAGTCAAGTTGCCAGTTCGTCAGTCTGCCTCACCAGTAGTAACTACCTTTGGCTCCAACTGCTTGTTGCTCGCATTTTTACGTACCCAAATAATTTCTCCGCATGTCTCGTAACCTCAGCCTCAGCCACCTGCGCCTCCCTAAATTTGGGGTTTTATTTCATCCCTACTGACCGCCACAGGCGGTGCTTCAAGCACTCAATGATCATCCTTGCGCAGGCCGAGTATTAATAACAACAAAGTCACCTGTGACCTTCCTGTGACCCCCCGGTGACCTAGTGAATCTATAAGATCATATGACACCGTAGGCTCAGTCCCTTTTGTTCTTCTCACACGCAGGTTTCTTGAGTGCATGTGTGGTTGTTATTAGCACCACTGCTTACTTTCATTGCTTGTCGCCAGCAGCCTCGTGACTGTATTACAGTTGGAGCTGCAGGTGCATCTCGGCCTCCAGGGGCTGCGCAAGCTAACTAACATTATAATATCCCGATGCTGGACTGTTGTTCTCAACAGCTGGTAAGTCATTTTTTGTTTATATTAAAACATTGGCCGTAGCGTATGCTGCTCCGCCAATTATATTAAGAGTGTTATTCCTGGTTGGTGACGGGCCCAATCCATCCCAATCCATGGCTTAATTTTATAATTATTATTACATATATTACCCGATTGTTTCAGAATTATGAGTTGCGTTTTTGACTCGACCTGATTCTGGAAGCGTGGAGTAGTGATACAGGTCGGCTAGTTTTTACCGTCAGCCGCATTTACTGAGTCGATAGTGGTGTCCCCTGCTCGACCCGACTCTTAAACAGCTTTTCCTTGACTCACTTGATAAATATTTAATTGCTGCATAATGCTTGAACCCGTGTGCTGCACCCCTCCAGCCTGAGGATGGGCATGATTTGTGTCATCACAAATGGTCTTGGAGTGGACCATCTCAGGGAAGCTCACTCTGAGAACGCATGTAACAATTACAGTATTTTGCCCCGGTCTGTACGGGCAGCCTGCTTGGCTGCATTTAATCAACCTACTGACTGGTTGGCAGAGGGACAGCTGAGCCAGTTGCTGGCAGGCCAGACTGCAGGCCTAAAGCGTTCCGCTACAGTGGGGGCATCGTCTGTTCCAAACAAGGAAGGAGAGCTCCAGGAGATTGTCTGCTAGGGTGGACCATCTCACTACGAAGTTGACTCAGATGAGAGCCCTCCTCCACACTATTCAGACGGTGACCACGGGACCACTGTCTGTGAGGAAGATGCTATATCATTGGCGGCATCTGATACGCATTTTGACGAAAGTCTGGTGGATGTAAGTTCTAGGACCTTGGAATTGGGGTCCCATGCCTCTCCGGGTGGCGGGCATGAATCGGCGGCTTCCGCTATCTGTGATGCTGATGTATGGGCCGTATTGCTAATTCCCTTTGCCATTTGCTTTTGGGTCTCTCAGCATCACTGGAGACCTATCCAGTTGATGCGCCGATGCATGGTTTGGTCATCGCTATGACTGCTTGCCTCTCACCTCAACACGTCAGCAGAATTCTGGAAATGCTCCCTGCATTCCAAAATGGCAGGATATTGCCCTTCATTTGTTATCTTTGCCTCCTGGGCAGATTGACAGCTGCTGCCAGCGTAGTGCCTCTCGGGTTGCTTTCTCTGCATCCCTTGCAAAGGTGGCTGAACGGCCTGCACCTACAGTGGGTACGGAAAGTATTCAGACCACTTTAAATTTTTCACTCTTTGTGTCATTGCAGCCAATTGCCAAAATCAAAAAAGTTCATTTTATTTCTCATTAATGTACACTCAGCACCCCATCTTGACAGAAAAAAACAGAAATGTAGAAATTTTTGCTTACCCGCCTAGATCTGCGGGTAAGGCATGTCTTGGTGCGGTCCTTCGGTCCTTCAGTCAAGCTGTACCTGTCAAACGCGAGCTTTCGCAAACACGCAATGGGCTGTTCTTCCGTGAATAAGTTAACACTTTCTTTTGTCGGCCATTCACTAGTTCTAGCGGAGGTGAAAGGGCTGCCTTTCCATGTACCTGCACTGTGAAGTGGCTGGGTATATGCGGCTGTAGGTTTTTCCTTTTGATGTTCATCATGGGCTTTTTATCTGCTTTTACTGATTTTTGTGCAGTGTTCCAGGATTCTATATTGCCTTATGGGTTGTGGAAGCATAACATGGCATTTTATTCATGCCTGGACTTGCATCATCTAAACTCCAAAACCTGGTCAAAACTGCAACTCTACAATCACTGTGTTGCGCTTGGAATTGCTCACCGGCCTGCGTTTATAACTTCAGCTGTTGGATGTACTATACCTGTACTATACAATATCCTGTCATTTGGTTTTCTTTTCGCTGGCTGCATACAAAAACACGTTATGAGGATGGCAACATAAACTTTACGAACCTCCGTTGTCCGGAATATGTTTCATTGGGTGCTCTATCAGGCATTACCACATCCTCAACGATAACTCAATCTCCAGTAAAAATGGCTCTAGTGAATGCTAGGTCACTGTCAAATAAATATTTTATTTTAAATGATTTTTTTACTTCTCATGCTTTTGATTTTTTTTTTTTGTGACTGAAACATGGTTAAAGAATGGTGACATTTCATCTCTTGGCGAGCTATCCCCCTCTGACTTTTCTACAGCACTCCTACACCCAAGTGGACATGGTGGTGGCTTAGCCACCGTTGTTAGAAACTCATTTAAATGTAGATTTCTGCCTGTTGATGCCTCTTTCAGTTTTGAAGCACAACTCCTAAAAGTGGATCTAAACGACCCTCTACTTTGTCTGCTGGTGTATAGTTGAGTTCTCTGAATTTCTGTCTAATCAAGTGCCTCATTGCGACAGGATGTTGGTCTTAGGGGACTTCAACATTCATGTTTATGTTTTCTGTCCATCTAAACCCATGGTTAGAAACTTTATTAGCCTCATGGACACAGTCAATTTTGCACAGTCGGTCTCTAGTCGTACACATAACGGAGGTCATACATTAGATCTTGTTTTGATTTGTGGTTTCTCTGTATATATCTGTGAAATATTTGATGCTGGCATCTCTCTGGCAATCATTATCCTGTGGTGTTTGAACCTGTCATTTCATATGATCAGCCCATCCTTTCTCGACCTGTACATTACTCCCATGCCTTTCATGCTAATGCTGCTTTTGAATTTTGTGAGTCTTATTCCAAGTTACTTTCAAATTCTAATCCCCCTCTGTCATCTTGTATGGTCACTGAACAACTGGTCGAAATTTTCAACTCTGCCTGTTGTTATCCAAAGTTAGTGTTTGTGTGATAAGATCTGACCATACAACGAGATGGAAAGATCAGTGTGAGTGAGAACATATTGTGTGTATGTTATAAACCCAATGAAAGTTTAAGCACCAGTCCCAGTGAGTTTAGGAACATGGTGAATAAACCAGGCAAATTAGAAGTATTATCTGACTCTCTTACAGGCCCTGCTAAAATATTGGCAGATAAATGGGATAAATGTACGATTGAGGAAATTCCACTATGACACGCCATCCCTGAGGGAGTGTTTCCATTGCAAGGCACACTTAGCACAGAGTGTTTGAATCGTTGTAGAATATTGTTACAAGAAAGAGGAAGTGAAAAAGAAAAGGAAAGCAAAGAAAAAAATAAATAAATTGGCACTTATTTCAAAAGTGGGAATGGGAGGCAGAAGTAAAAACAAAAAAAAAAAATCTGCTGCAGATTAGTGGTATTAATGGTAAATGTAAATTCCTACATTCAAGTCTGATGTTGAGGAAAATAAGATGGATAAACAGAAACGTAGGGGAGGAAACAGGAACCTTCCTCCTCCATATGCTGTCTCTATGCCCGTGGCTGGTCCACCAGCAGCACAGTTTCACCAGGCCCAGTGGATTGCGTCAGCAAGTACCCAGTCACATGAGAGTTCAGAAGAAGCACAAGAAGGTGAAGCTTAGCAACTATAGCCTGACCTATCTTCTCTTTACATTACCCCTAAACCACCAAAAACCCAGACTGAGAAAAAAAATCAAAATTCACCTGATCCTTTAACCTGTTAGGTACCCCCCCCTTTTTTTGCACAAGGCCAAAAAATGCATACCTAAATTAAACTAGCTGTTGTCTTTACATTTTAAGGGTTATATTAATGACCTTGGTATCATTGGAAAGGAAACACTTTACAGTTTATTGTGGAAAAGTCAGAATATGGCTAAGTCATACTGTCCTAAACTTACACAGACACAAACTTGACAAAAATGATTGAAAAATCCTCACCTAATTTTATTGTGTTTTTTTTACCAGAAAACTCTAAATGTAGGTTGATCTGGTGAATCTAGTAACAAAATGGATTGAGTGTCACACTTGTGGACCACTGGAGGTTCAAATTTAGTCAGAAAGGAGCTCAAAGTGACTTCTCAGCATTGTTTTCTGTAAGACTTTGCCCAGGCAGAATTTTGGGAGTTTGTAGAACTTGGAGAGTCCAAAAATGGCAAAATGTCACAAAATGATTTTAATGATGTTTAGAACTGTAAAACACCATATTTTTATTCAAATCAACAAGACTAGGTAAACTACTCATAACATGTTTTTATTCTAAAAATAAAAACAAATAAAAAACAAAACTATTTACAATGTATCAAAACTACTTACAATGTTGCAACTTGGCACTGTTCCCTGTTGTTCCCTTTTTCACTGTGCCACCACAAAGCAGAGAGTCACTTGACACGTGATACAAATCACTGGTGTCTTTTGATTACACTGCCTGCACTTTCTCCTGCTGATTGTACTGTCCCCCTTGATGTATTCAGGTTTGTGTGTGGGAATGGGGGCTGATGTTGATGGTGGAGCTGCTGATGTCGAGGCCACTGGACTGGGGGACCCATAGTCTAGCAACTGCAGTACCAGGGCCTCTCTGAAACTCTTCTGTGTAAGAGCCTTCTGTTGCTTTGATTTTGCCATGTGGCAGTGCAGGATGTATGAATTTACCACTGCAATGTCCATGAAATGGTAAAAAAATGTCTTGTACCATTTCCTTGTCTTGTGGACGACATTATAGTAGCTTATAAGAGTGTCAGAGATGTCCACACAGATGTCCCCCATGCTCCTGAAAAGTCAGAAAGAGACAAAAAATGTTATTACAACTGAATGTATAAAATTAGGTGACTGGCTAATAAAATTGACAAAAAAAAAATAAGTGAATAAAAATACAATAACATACTTGTTGTACTCCTTCACAGCAGCTAGTACAGGGAAGCTCACCATTGTCCACTGGTTGCTCTTGTCTTTTACACGTTGCTTTACTTTGTCCCCCTCATAAGCCCTGTGCATGGTGGAGCACATAACAACCTCACGCGTGTCCATCCAGCAGACAAACAGCATTTGGAATTGAGTTCACTTCAGTCTTTGGAAAGCCAATCCTGTTAGGACGTATGGTGCCACATGCCATAGTCTTCCTTTGTAGAGGGTCCTGAAAGGGTGTGGGGCTGGTGTAAAAATTGTCAACAAATAGTTTGTAGACAGTCCCCAACACCTTGGGCTCTAGCAGCGCCATCACAGACTCAAAGCTGAGCCCTTTGCCGTGTTCTACCACTGCCTTTCCTTCATAAATGAAGAAGTTCCAGGTGTAGCCACATGAAGAGCCAGCCAAAACAAAAAGTTTATACCCCCATTTTGTCGGCTTGTCCTTCACGTATTGTTTAAGTTAACTTCTGGCCTTTGATTTCACCATGCGTTCATCAATGGCAATACACTGAAATGTTTGGAAATTAGCCTTGCATGATTCCACCATCTGTTCATATAGTTGCTTGATCTTGAGAAGACAGTCATAAGCTGGTGTTCCTTTTTTTTTTTTTCATTTTCAGCATCCATCTTGGAATCACTTAGATGGACGAATCTAAAAATCTTCTGGAACCTCTTCCGTGACATGATGTGGGAAGGCAGTGGGAGGGAATAGATTTTGGACCTGCTCCAATAGTCCAACAAATTTGGTACCTTTACAATACCCATGTGAATTACAAGAGCCAGAAAACAGTACAAATTCTCCACAGTGAAGTCTTGCCATGGTTTCTGACCATCTTGCTGATTCATGGCGCCGTAAGTGTTCGTGTTAGCAAGGATGGTCTGCAGCACAGTTGATGTGAAAAATAACTGCAGCAATTCCACTGGATTGTAGGTGCATGTCGGTATCAGCTGAGGACCTGGAGTTCTTGCTGGCTTGAAGGGGAACCTTGGTGGATCGGTATCTTTTTTACTGATATCATACCATTGATCTTCAGAAGTTCTGGAGGCTGTTGTTCTTTGTTGCAGTGTTGCCTTCCTGGCTGGAGCTTTTCCCTTCCCCTTTCCTGCTGTAGGTGTGAAACCTGCTGATGAGGTGGGGGGTGGGGCGGGTGTTGTTGAAGGCCCTGCTGATGAGGTGGGGGGTGGGGTGGAAGCCAATCTCTGCCTCTTGGTAGAGATACTATCTGGTTCCCAGTCACTATGTAAAAAAAAAACGTATAGAAATGGAATCAAAACTACATACATAGTAAACCTGAGTAAACATATGTATTTGTATGTATCTATATGTGTAATGGTCTCACAGGTCGATAGTATCAATGCATCAACAGCATTTAGCGGTGTACTAATCATTGACTACACTATCATTTTAGTATTCATTTAGCTTTACATAAATAACATAAAAATCACACACACAGCCCTTTTGATACAGTGGGTACGGAAAGTATTCAGACCCCTTTAAATTTTTCACTCTTTGTGTCATTGCAGCCATTTGCCAAAATCAAAAAAGTTCATTTTATTTCTCATTAATGTACACTCAGCACCCCATCTTGACAGAAAAAAACAGAAATGTAGAAATTTTTGCAAATTTATTAAAAAAGAAAAACTGAAATATCACATGGTCATAAGTATTCAGACCCTGTGCTCAGTATTGAGTAGAAGCACTCTTTTGAGCTAGTACAGCCATGAGTCTTCTTGGGAATGATGCAACAAGTTTTTCACACCTGGATTTGGGGATCCTCTGCCATTCTTCCTTGCAGATCATCTCCAGTTCTGTCAGGTTGGATGGTGAACGTTGGTGGACAGCCATTTTCAGGTCTCTCCAGAGATGCTCAATTGGGTTTAGGTCAGGGCTCTGGCTGGGCCAGTCAAGAACGGTCACAGAGTTGTTCCGAAGCCACTCCTTTGTTATTTTAGCTGTGTGCTTAGGGTCATTGTACTGTTGAAAGGTGAACCTTCGGCCCAGTCTGAGGTCCTGAGCACTCTGGAAGAGGTTTTCTTCCAGGATATCTCTGTACTTGGCCACATTCATCTTTCCTTCAATTGCAACCAGTCGTCCTGCCCCTGCAGCTGAAAAACACCCCCACAACATGATGCTCCCACCACCATGTTTCACTGTAGGGATTGTATTGGGCAGGTGATGAGCAGTGCCTGGTTTTCTCCACACATACCGCTTAGAATTAACGCCAAAAAGTTCAATCTTGGTCTCATCAGACCAGAGAATTTTATTTCTCATAGTCTGGGAGTCCTTCCTGTGTTTTTTGGCAAACTCTATGCAGGCTTTCATGTGTCTTGTACTTCCGTCGGGCCACTCTGCCAGAAAGCCCCGACTGGTGGAGGGCTGCAGTGATAGTTGACTTTGTGGAACTTTCTCCCATCTCCCTACTGCATCTCTGGAGCTCAGCCACAGTGATCTTTGGGTTCTTCTTTACCTCTCTCACCAAGGCTCTTCTCCCACGATTGCTCAGTTTGGCTGGACGGCCAGGTCTAGGAAAAGTTCTGGTCGTCCCAAACTTTTTCCATTTGAGGATTATGGAGGCCACTGTGCTCTTAGGAACCTTGAGTGCTGCAGAAATTCTTTTGTAACCTTGGCCAGATCTGTGCCTTGCCACAATTCTGTCTCTGAGCTCCTTGGGCAGTTCCTTCGACCTCATGATTCTCATTTGCTCTGACATGCACTATGAGCTGTAAGGTCTTATATAGACAGGTGTGTGCCTTTCCTAATCAAGTCCAATCAGTTTAATTAAACACAGCTGGACTCCAATGAAGGAGCAGAACCATCTCAAGGAGGATCAGAAGAAATGGACAGCATGTGAGTTAAATATGAGTGTCACTGCAAAGGGTCTGAATACTTATGACCATGTGATATTTCAGTTTTTCTTTTTTTAATGAATTTGCAAAAATTTCTACATTTCTGTTTTTTTCTGTCAAGATGGGGTGCTGAGTGTACATTAATGAGAAATAAAAGGAACTTTTTTGATTTTGGCAAATGGCTGCAATGACACAAAGAGTGAAAAATTTAAAGGGGTCTGAATACTTTCCGTACCCACTGTATAAATAAAAGCAAAGACATTCAGAAACGTACCGGTCTAATGCTGGGTCTAACCCTTCTTGAAACAATTCCTCATCCAATGAATCAATGCTCGGCTCACTTTCAGAGGACTCTTCACTCAACGGAACTTCCTTGTCGAGTGACAAATCTCCGCCAAAATGTCCTCTACACGCCTGAAACATTTTCTTGGAGATGACATTGTTGAATTCTAAAAAAACCCCATAATTCAGCTTTTCCAAAACAACCAGTTTTCTCGTGCGCTCCTCATGTGGTGATGAGTCCTAGTCGCTCCTGTGTGTAAAAGTGCGTCTCTGCCACTGTGCTTTCCCTTTTACGCAGATCATTGTTGGAAAGGGAATTTTATTCGCTACAATGTGGGTCAATCATTACTGAAAAGTATTGTGACTGGCAGCTTACAGCTACACGTCACAAGTTACACCCCTGCTAAGAAGTTTGTGTGAAAGGTGGGAACTTTCATTGGTTTACTGCCTAGAAAACTAGGCAAACATTGGCTAAAATGCTTGAATGACCTCTCATTCTCTTCAGGACACTGTTGAAATGAAACCCACCATTTGTTTCATTTCTGGCGGTACATAGACGGTAAAAACAAGTGGAGAAGTAACCAAAACAAAACTTGTTGAAGACTGAAACGCGTACAATGATGGTTTTACGGCTTTTTCTCAAGAATAATACATCTTTTGGACAAAAAACCTGGAGGCATTTTGTTCCCTGTATTATTATTATTATAAAAAATTATACAACACTCGCTGGTTCAGTACATGGGTGAATCTGTGCACAACTGAAACGGTAAGCTGTGCCATTTTTGTACATTTGTACATGTTAAATATGAAGAAACTAATGTCACTGTGATTCAATCCTAAATTGCTTTATACCATTCGAATCGTGAGACTTTTATTTATAAGCTTTTATTTGATATATACTGTGTTAGAATTTATTCAAATTTATCCGACGATCTTTTTGATATATCTGGACCTACAACTTTGGGACCGGATCAGGCATCAGCAGCTGATTATTGCACCCACATGGAAACTGTATTCGCTGCGCAAAGCAACCGAGTGGAGGCTGACATAAACCAGGTGAAGAATCTCCAAACTGCTCAGTTGATGTACTACCAGCAGGGAATTACACAAACCCACAGAAGGGGTCTGAAATCTCGACAGAACAAAACAAGAGGACGTCATAGGAATCAAGGATTTCCGCAGAATCAGCGACAAAGAGGGCAGCTTAACATGGATGTACAGTGTTACACCTGGGAAGGCTATGGACATATATCCCATATCTGTCCTACAAACAAAAGAAGAAACCAACAGGAGACACAAATCCAAGAGAGATCTTGGCCACATCCTTCACCCCAGGGACTTGCTGTACATTCACCAGGGTTCCAGGCCCCTCAACCACAGTAGACAGGGGAGGCAGATCTTAGCATTGAACAACATCGAAACACACATAGACCACTAAATCCATGCACTAAAAAGCCAGTTGTTACATATCATCAATATATACAACTCACACCAGACTGCAAACCATCACCTAGATTAACTCTTAAAATACAAGGGATATATGTAACATTCTTAGTAGATTTTTTTTTACAGAAATGGGCTTTATCCATCACACTGCATTAACAAAACAACCATATCAGTCCTGGGAACATATAGGGTCTTGGGTTAAAAAAGCCATTAGGTTTCAAAAGAAAAATTACAACTTGTCTCACAATCTGTGCGCTATCTTGGCCATATTCTAACTCTGGAGGGTCGCAAATTGGGTCCTGAACGCATCCAAGAAATTCGGGATGTACCAAACCTGCGAAATAAAAAACAAATGATGTCATTTTTTAGGATTAGCAGGCTATTGCCGTCCATGGATTCGTAACCATGCGGAAATCTCCCAACCCCTTAATGACATCACACATGGGGGAAAACATCTGGCCATGACTGACGATTTGACTTGGACTTGGACTGCAGAGACTGCTTTCACAGAACTAAAACATGTCTTGTCAGGCACACCCTGTTTAGGACTTCCAGGACAACACAAAACCATTTAATTTATTTGTATCTGAACAACAGGTTAACATAGGTTATTATTCAGAACATCTTTCTATAGCAGAGAGAGGTATGGTGCCATGTTTAAGAGCAGGAGCTATTCCTGAAGCTGTCTTACCTACAACTGATATTGTTGCCATGAGTCCTCTTACAGTACATGTCCCCCATGCTGTCCACTCTCTCATTGTGCAAGCAAAAACAGCTCATCTTACACCAGCTACGCAGATGCACTGGGAAAATGTTTTATTAACAATGTCACATGTTACTCTCAAGCGCTGCACTGTTCTTAACCCTTCAACCTTGCTCCCTACAGCTGAAGATGGAGAGCCACATTCATGTCTAGAGCTTGTGGAAGCTACAGCAAATCCACCTGATAATTTATTTAACACACCTTTGGTAAATGCTGAAGCTCTATTTTTGTAGATGGGTCTTCAATGAGGAACCCAACAAATGGGTCACCATGTGTTGCTTATGCAGTTTGTACTGAATACAATATAATTGAAAGTGCCAGACTACCGCCTCACTTATTGGCCTAGGCAGCAGAGTTGTTTGCCCTTCCTTTTAGGAATTGGAAAAATCATCACAGTGTACACTGACTCTCAATATGCATTTTGTCACAATTTCCATGCTTTGTGGAAAAACCAAGGTTTTCTCGCCTCATTCTTATTGTTAATCTTCTGAATTTTGTCATTATTACTACTTGCTTCAATAGCAGTGTGCAAAATGCCAGGCTCACACTGGTGTTACTGATCATGTCTCACAGGGAAATGCAAATGCAGATGGGGCAGCTGCAAGCAGCTGCAAGCTCACCTTTCTCTCCAATTCTACAAATGCCCTATGTCTATTCAGGAAAATGTTTTCTCCCTTGATGATGTCTCCTTGTTTCAAACAGGATCTGATATTGGTGAGCAAACTTCCTGGATAAAAAAGGGGTGCACAAAACATCCCTCAGGTATCTGGGTAAACCCAAATGGACTCCCAGTACTCCCAAAATCCATATTCCCCCTCCTGGCAAAATTGACTCATGGGCCTGACCATGTTTCAAAAGGGGGGATGTTGTATATTGTAAATAGATCTTGGTATGTACCAGGGTTTTCAGTGCGTGCTAAATGTGTGATTTGTGCTAACAACATAGGCAAAAGTTCAGAAATGACTATGTCAGCACATCCAAAACCACAAGGTCCCTTTGAACATTTAAAGATGGATTTTATTGAACTCACTCCATGTAATGGCTACAAATATTGCTTAGTAATATTTGATATGTTTTCAAAATGAATTGAGTGTTTTCCATGCAGAAATGCTACTGCTGTTTCAGTGGCAAAGGCATTACTAAAAGAAATAATTCCACGATGGGCACTCCCTTCCAAACACATTTTGTAAATAATGTGATATCCCTTCCAGTGGCAGTGCAGGTGAAAGAGCTATTCAGACACTGAAAACAAAACTAACAAAATTAATGGCTGAGACACAACTGTCATGGGTCAAAGTCTTACCTTTAGCTCTAATGTTGCCGCCCACATAGAACAACTGGACTCTCTCCTTATGAAATACTCACTGGATGACCCATGTGAATGACAAATACACCTTTTCCCCAAAATAAGTTAACTTTAACAGGGATGGATGATGAGATGTTACTGTTGTGCACTAAACCATACTCTGAAGCTCATTTTCCCTAAGGTAAAAGCTGCCCTTCCTGAGCCTGTGGTGGGACAACTCCATACCATCCAGCCAGGAGACTGGATAGTGGTTAAAGATCTTAAGAGAAAGCATTGGCACCAGCCCTGTTGGACAGGACCACACCAGGTGTTACTAATAACCCCAACTGCCGTCCGGATTGCAGAAAACCTTCCCACATGGTGCCACCGTGGAGACGACAACAAGGAGCTGAGAAGATGCACAGACTTTTTGTGCCATTAGCAGTTGGAATAATCACCACTGCAGCCATCATTCAATGGTGGAAACAAGCTCAAACAAAAGAGGGTGACCTTTTACTTTTGATATCTAAGAATATATTAAGAACAGACAAAACCACAAAAGGAAGAATAAACAATGACATGTCACCCAGACAAGATCATGAGCCCCCAGAAGATGCTATCTTAGAGACAAACAAAGAACTATTAATAAGGCGAAAAGACTATTGTTTGAACAGTCTGATTGGAAACCTTGGGGGGTTGATGCAGATGAAGTGCTATCTCAACCCTCTGTTCATGTTAATAGTTTCCTACATTCAGTGGCATAAAAACAAACTTTATGGACCATATTCTAATATTCTAGCTATTCAGGGTCCTCCTGAAAATTGGCATTTTCTTTTCCAACTAAAGACAAGGCATTGCCCTTGTTTCGACCCTGTTATTAGTTTAGTACAGTCTTTTGCAAAATATACATCTGTAAGCGATCACATCAGACAATACTGTAAATATTCCCATCTAATGTGGTATGATGCAAAATCATATGCATATGGCCATTCACAGGAACAGAAAATTATTTATTTGTCATGTGTAGACTGGTTTTGTGATCATATGTTGCCTGCACCATTTCAGATAAGTTTGGTCCTTTGGGTGCAGGAATTGTACAAATTTTAATTCCTGTAGTTATTATGTTTGATATTATTATATTATATGCTATATTATATTTTATGATAAAGGTATCATATATTATAGTTTTTGTACATGTGCACTCACTTGTATGCAAGCCTTGATGTATAAATGGATAGGAGGAGTAATTGGAGGAGAATACACTTCACTTTATGATAAATTAACAACTGAATCAACATCAACAAATATTGTTGATTCAGTTGAATGATTGGGCCCCAGGAAACCCGTATAATGACAGTGATCTAGATATAGAAATATCATGACTAAGAATGTAATATTTAGTTTTCTCTTGTAATGTCTTATGATTATGAAGTGTGGTGACACTTTGTGTCAGAAGGGGAGAATGTGGTTGTTTTAAACAAATGTGTTGGCTAAAGAATGCATGGTATGGGGGTTTTAGTGTTTTAGATGCCTGTAAATGACTGCCAACTGTTTTAGTGCTGTTAGAGGCCGGAAAATGAAGAACACCTGGAAAAGCATTTGGGGTTTTTTCAAGATGAGTCCACCCCTTTTTGCAGCTATAGAAACCTGAATTTTAGGGAAAGAAGACTCTGTTGAAGTCTTCTCTCCATGTGCATGAATTAAATTGAGATGATTCATCACACTTGTGTTTTGTTCTTGAGAATTAGAAATTCTCACAACTTAAAAAAATTTCCACGACAGCCCTCACTCCCTCAGCCTGAGCTCTCACTCCTTCAGCCTGAGATCCTTGTCTCGCAGCGTTGGCGGTACCATCAGAAAGGGCTCACTGCATCTCCGGTCCTGCAGCCAGAGAAGAACCTAGAGCTGCCAGAGTCTCCAGCGCCACAGCAGCCCAATCCTCCAGCGCTGCAGCAGCCCACGCCTCCAGCACCATCACCAGACTCCCCTGTCCTGCAGCCTTGATGATGGCATCGCCACAGTCCAAAGAGATACACTCCAGAAGCTCAGTGCGTTGACGACAGCATCCCCAGTGAGGCTCCAGTCCTGCTTCCAGAGCCTCACTGCGCTGACGACAGCAACCCCGCTGAGTTTCTGCCCAGGATTCCAGAATCTCAGTGGCCAGCCACTCACCCGAGTTTCCGACCAGCCCTTCTCCTGAGTTTCCAGCAGGCCTCTCACTTGAGTATCTGGCAAGCGCCTTGTCTCAGTCTCCGGCTAGTCTTTCACCTGAGTTTCTGGCCAGCCCCTCACCTGAGCCTCAGTCCAGCCCTCCCTCTCAGTCTCCAGGCAGCCTTTCACCTGAGTCCGCTGCAAGACTTTCACCTTCAGCAAGCCATTTGCCTCAGTCAACGGCCAGCCTCTTACCTGAGTCTCTGGCCAGCCCCTCACCTGAGCCTCTGGCCAGGTTATCACCTGTCTCCAGCTAGCTCCTCACCCCAGTCTCCAGCTAGTCCCTCACCTGGGCCTTCGGCCAGCCTTTCGACCTGAGTCTGCGGCAAACCTTTTGCCTCAGTCTCTGGCCAGTCACTCACCTGAGTTCCCGGCCGGCTTCTCACCTCAATTTCTGGCTGGTCAGACCCCAGCTCTCCCCAGATTTCAATTAACCTGAGGGGCTGTCTTCCTCCCAAGGGACGCCGGATTCTTGTCCACTTAAGGGTCCGTCCTCCGGAACCTCCCCAGATTCCGGTTCACTTGAGGGGTTGTCCTCCTGAGTAGTCCCGGGCCCCAATTCGCCTGAGGGGCCAACCTCCAGAGCAACGCACAGCTCACAGCGGCTGGAAGGCTCATCCACCCAAGTCACCCTACATCTTGTGGCGTTATTGGGGCAGATCGCTGGACTTTGGTCAGCCTCCCCTCCCACCCACCCTTTGAGGCCCGCCTCGCTCCTTTTACCTTCGTGTGTCTCCTTCCCTCTCCTTTTGTGTCTGTTGTCTCGTTTGTCTGTTTATTTGCAGGTGTGCGAGGCGAGGAGGCACGCACCTCATTACGCATCCCGTACCATAAAAGCCCCGGCTCTTCACCAGTCAAGTCGCCAGTTCGTCAGTCTGCCTCACCAATAGTAACTACCTTTGGCTCCAACTGCTTATTCTTGTCAAGTCTCTTGAAGTAAAGATATCACAAAAAATGTGTTTGCTCATCTCTGCAGCACATTTCACAAGTAGTTTTTATGCGTCTGCACTGGCAATAGCATGTACGTAGAGGCATGTTGTTTTCGGGATAATTCAATTCAATTCAATTCAATTTTATTTGTATAGCGCCAAATCACAATACAAATCATCTCAAGGCACTTTACAAAAACTAAAACTAAGAACCCAACAATTCCCTTATGAGCAAGCACTTGGCGACAGTGGAGAGGAAAAAACTCCCTTTAACGGAAGAAAAAAAAACCTCCAGCAGAACCGGGCTCAGTTTGGGCGGCCATCTGCCTCGACCGGTTGGGGTGAGTGGATAGAGCAGAGAGAAAAGAACAGCAACAATAAACAACAAATAGACACTGCAAGTTGGTGGGGCCAGTAACTGCACATCAGCGATAAACAGCTCCAGGACCAGGGACACCTGCAGAAGGTACAGAGAGAACAGAGAGAGAGGGAGAGAGCACAAACTAGGGGAGAGAGAGAGCACAAGGTTAGTAACATTCAATGGTGGAATATACATGAGGTGGGAGAGAAGAGGGGGGGGGGGGGTTAGGGTAGGGGAGCTCAGTGCACCGATGGTCCTCGGGCAGTCTAGGCCTATAGCAGCATAACTAACTAAGGGATGGTTCAGGGTTACCTGAAGCCAGCCCTAACTATATGCTTTGTCAAAGAGGAAGGTTTTAAGTCTAGCCTTAAAAGTACAGAGAGTGTCTGCCTCCTGAACCCAGGCTGAGAGCTGGTTCCACAGGAGAGGAGCTTGATAGCTAAAGGCTCTGCCTCCCATTCTGCTTTTGAGAACTCTGGGAACCACAAGTAGGCCTGCACTCTGAGAGCGAAGTGGTCTATTGGGATAATATGGTACTATGAGGTCTTTAAGGTATGAAGGAGCTTGATTATGAAGGGATTTGTATGTGAGAAGAAGGATTTTAAATTCTATTCTATATTTTACAGGGAGCCAATGAAGAGAAGCCAATATAGGAGAAATATGATCTCTCTTGCTAGTTCCTGTCAGGACTCTGGCTGCGGCATTCTGGATTAATTGGAGGCTTTTTATTAAGATATTAGGACATCCAGATAGTAATGAGTTACAGTAATCTAGCCTTGAGGAAACAAATGCATGGACTAGTTTTTCTGCATCATTTTGAGACAGGATGTTCCTAATTTTGGAAATGTTGCGCAGGTGAAAGAATGCAGTTCTAGAAATTTGTTTTATGTGTGAGTTAAAGGACATGTCCTGGTCAAAAATAACTCCAAGGTTTTTTACAGTAGTGCTGGAGGCCAGGGCTATGCCATCTAGAGTAGCTATAATTTTAGAAAAGTTATTTCTGAGATTTTTAGGCCCAAATATAATGACTTCTGTTTTCTCCGAGTTTAAAAGTAAAAAGTTACTGGTCATCCAGGCCTTTATGTCAGTTAGACAGGCTTGAAGTCTGGTTAACTGGTTTGTGTTAACAGGTTTAATAGATAGATATAACTGAGTGTCATCCGCATAGCAGTGGTAATTAATAGAGTGCTTCCTAATGATATATCCTAAAGGAAGCATGTACAGGGTGAACAGAATCGGTCCTAGCACAGAACCTTGTGGAACTCCATAACTAACTTTTGTTCGTGTGGAAGGTTCATCATGGACATGAACAAACTGGAATCTGTCCGATAAATAGGATTGGAACCACTTTAACGCTGTTCCTCTGATACCAATCACATGCTCCAGTCTCTGTAATAAGATGTTGTGGTCAATGGTGTCGAATGCTGCACTAAGGTCTAGGAGGACAAGTATCGAAACAAGTCCATTATCTGAGGCTAAGAGAAGATCGTTGGTAACTTTCAACAGTGCTGTTTCTGTACTATGATGTGCTCTAAATCCTGATTGGAAATCTTCAAATAGTTCATTCCTGTGTAAGTGGTCTGATAGCTGCTTAGCAACAGCTTTTTCTAGGATTTTAGAAATAAATGGCAGGTTGGATATTGGTCTATAATTAGCCAAGAATTCCTGGATCAAGACTAGGCTTTTTGAGTAAAGGTTTGATTACTGCAGTCTTAAAGGCCTGTGGTACGTAGCCTGATACTAGAGATAAATTTACCAAGTCCAATAAAGATGAGTTCATTAATGGCAGGGTGTCTTTAAGCAGTCTAGTCGGGATGGGGTCCAAGAGACACGTTGATGATTTCGATGAAGCAACTACTGATGTAAATTCAGAGAGATCTATAGGAGAGAAGCAGTCTAAACATAACTGAGGTCCTACAGATGATTCAAGAGCTACTGTAGTAAAAGATTCATTTATTGCAGGTATAGGAAGCATCTGCTGAATTTTATCTCTAATAGTTGTGATTTTATTTG